>NC_060122.1:336043113-336698613 GCF_021461395.2 Schistocerca americana | reverse complement strand
TCCATTACATATCATTTTAAGTGAAAAGGTCATCATTTTTCTCCTTCATTAAAGATGACCATGATGATGACGATGATGATGATGATGATGATGGTCATCTTTAATGAAGGAGAAAAATTTTTTTGCGACGTTAGTTAGATAAGAAAAGAAACATAACGGAGTAGGTAAACAGGCCCCAGATATTCTTTTATAGCTATTGTTAGATGTATTTACATTTCTTATGTATATGTTTTCGCTAGCAAGCAATTGTCGATGTTCCGAAATTTTGTTTCACTTCTCAGCACATTACCAAACGAAACTGATCAAGTACATACGTTATGAAGTTTGACTTGGTCATTAATATACTTTGTCTTCGTTAGTGCCTCAAATACGACTCTATACTCTGACTTTTTGTATCACGAGTGATGGCACATGACCTCACTTCGCCGTTAGATACTGAGCAAAGCGAATTGAAATGACGTGACGTAACGAGACGGAAAGTGTGAATACACGGTACAGTGACGCCATGCCCGTTCATTTTGCTCTTCAAAGCTAAGAACTCAGTTTATTCCAGGTATCAAATACAAATGTGTCTACAAGACGCCTGTACCAAATTCACAGCACCTACGAAGGAAACCTGTTTGTGCTAGCATGAAAATTACATTCAAAATTTATAAGACAAGTTACGGACAAACCTACGCCGTACCTAGATGTCGTGACCACGGTGGAAATATATGTTAACAATACAATATCATTTCTACGTACTTGAATGCTCACTTCAGAGATATTTCTACTCTATGCCTGTCTTGGGGGAGTATCTCGTGTGAACTACGATGTTCATTCGAAAAAATGCGTCATGGCTGAAAGCAGGCGGTTGGAACTGGGCCGTACTCTAATCGTCAAATCATCACTCTTTATAAGAATGTATAAAGCATAGCAGACGAATTTCATACATTAATCTGTTACTTTTGCGTCAGAAAATTAAAATTTCCATTTCAATTAGTCTTAAAAACTGTAGATATTAACGGAAAGAGATGTAAATTTTAAAGTGTTGTGATTTGAAACTATTGTTTGTGCTGGCGTATAAGTTTCGTCATCTTTGTGTCACTGCCAAATATTGAGTGGTGTCGCAACCAACTTAAGTGATTAAGCGATAGTGAAACTTCCTGGCAGATGAAAACTGTGTGCCGGACCGAGACTCTTAACTCGGGAACTTTGCCTTTCGCGAGCAAGTGCAAACAGAAATAAAGCTATGAGGAGTGGTCATCAGTTGTGATTGGATAGCTCAGTCAGTGGCCGGACACGAAACATTTTCCCGCTACCAAGAACAACACCGTGATGTGGCTGTTAGGACAATTTGTGACATATATCATCATCCACAATAGTGAAGATAATCTCACTTGTTTCGAGGCTAACATGAGAACGGCACATTGGAAGATGAAACGTTACCCAAATTTCAGGAAGATGTTTGCTTACATGTTAGACATAAGTTTTGAAAAACAAGGCGTAGGGTAATTCTCGATGCCGGTAAGGACACAAATCACATGCAAGCCTACCGAACAAAATACACAACGAATAAGGGGTTACACCTGTTCCTAGGACTGCTCCCGACTTCTCAATGGTGTTATTAACTTCATTATGACGTTTTCATTCATTTATGTTTCCTGTGCATGTCTTGTTATCCGTTTGTATGTTCCAAATGACTTTGAGTTTGGACGGTTATGAATCAAATGACAGAACTGCCATTCTAGTTAAGACAGTCAATCATATATATATATGTTTGCGTTTTGGTTCTATGTCTCTGTCTGGACTGAAGAGGCTATTGTCAGTTTACTATTTTTGTTCTATTTTGTAAGCTTACAAATGGCACGATATTGAAATGTGTTCTTCAGTCTATTGTAGGATACAATTCCTGTTGAAACAGCTCCAGCACTTCATTATTTTGATTTTGTGCTTATGTACATATATGGTTGTTTTAATAAAGGGGAAAAAAGTCGGTAGAGCACTTGACTTCGAAAGGCAAAGGTCGCGAGTTAGAGTTCCAATTCGGCACGCAATTTTAAACTGCCAGGAAGTTTCATATCAGCATTCACTCCTCTGCCGAGTGAAAACCTATTCTGCACATGATACTCTTTGCAATACAGCTGACAATACATTTCGGTGATAAATTATTTACAGCTGTAAGTGTCACTTGTACATGACCTCCTACGACCTTGTGTTCCTGGTCTGGCACATCCAACAGTCTGTAGACGACAGGTTCATTTGGAGCCACCGATCGATATGTCGCTGGCAATCTTGGCAGCAATATCGACTACAACCAGTCGTCCCCATCGACGTCGCCACCTATCAAGTAATTTAAACATTTATTTTGAATGCTCTCTGTCAGCAAGCTATGTTACGGAATATTTACTGCTATTATATAATACATGCTTTCACGGCCAATATTTGCGTAGTTCCTGATGTTTCCCTCGGAGACTTCGACGACTCAGAAAGGAGTTACAGACGTAGGCTAAGGAGCTTGTAGGGGAAGAACTGACACTGTTTTTTATGTAGGACTAAGGCCTACAGCTTGTCAAATTTCAGCCCTCCTCCTTTTCTGTTGAAACTGTTTTGAATTGAGTAATTATTAGATCTTGCTAAAACCACAGTGTCAGAGAATTTGATGGTTTCCCGGTCCTAGTGAATGATATACTACGGCTAGTTTATCCGTTTTGCCTAGGTATCAATTGTTCTTGTGTTCTTTTTGTAGTTCCTGTTTACTTCTTAATGAGGTGATGTCACCATTGGAAAGTATTTTCGCAAAGGTTGTTTTTAAACATTGTCACACATCAACTTACTTTCAATGGGACAACAAATTCTCTGAGCAGCCTGACGGTGTTTGGATTTGGAGAACGATCTCAGCGCAGCTGCAGCGAAGTTTTACATGGAAAATTTTTGGAGATGGAGCTCTTAATATGGCTGGCTGTTACCACAGACTACAAGCTCTCTTCAGTAATGAGATTCCTCATACTGTCAGGACCTATTGTTTCATTCATCGAAAAGCAATAGTATCAAAATTCATGCAGTAGTATCAAAGTTCATGAGTTCTGTCCTTCTTGGCTGTGTTCAATCAGTGATCGGTGTAGTAAATTTCGTTAAAAGTTGGCCACTCAAATCGAGATATTTTCAACAGATATGTGTTATATGGGGACTGAACAAATTTCCCTAATTTATTACAATAATTTTCGCTGGGCTAAAAGTGGGAATGTTTGAAAAATGGTATATGAACTCAAAAATGAACTTTAGTCTTACTTGCAGAAGAGAAACACGTAAGTTCCGAGAAGCTTATAGACGGTGACTGTGTCGAAAGTGACGTATCTGCGTGATACGTTTGAAAAACTCAATGAGACTTACATCCTGCACATGTCCGACAAAATTTCAGCCTCCAGAAAGAAACTATTGTTGCGGAAGAAGAAGCTGGACGGAAGAGATATATGTAGCGACTTCAGGAAGTTACACATGTCGTTCCTCACTAAATTGTTGAGCAACAAGAGTGGTGCATTGTCAGAAGTATATTCTGGTATTCTTTCAGACACGTGACGAGTGTTGTTTAAAGAGACTTGACGACTATGTCGAAAAATGGTGTCATGTATAAAAGTTAGCTGGCCTGCCGTATTACATTAATTTAAGGCTCCTTGGACATTGTGTTTTCACTGTTCTTCGACAGTTTTAGAAGACAATGACTTTCATTTGAGAGAATAATTGAAGTCTGTATTTGCGGGTCATTTAACCAAACTCGATGACTGCTTTCCGAAGAACTTTCCAGAAGAAGTTGAGCAACAGAACTGAATCATAGATCCATTCAGAACAAAACCTTCCATCAACTCTTATCACTGAGGAAAAATAACCACTTATTGATTTTTCTTCAGGCTCCACTTTGAAACCGATGTTGTTTCCTCCCCACTATGTGGGTTTTTGAGCTTGGTGCACTAGGTCCAGGAGTGCCCGAAAGTAGGTAACAGGGCAAAGGAGCTCTGATATCCTTTCTCACATTCTACTTGCGTGAGGTATGGTTTTCAGAATTCACAGTCGTCAACACGAAATACAGATTGCGGATGAACGTGGAGAAAGAGATGCGAGTCGCATGTGCCAATATTATGCTGAGGTTTGAAGAAGTGATGCTGAAGAAGTTTATCTCCCCCATTGATTTCATGCAAGAGTGACGTGTTAATGACATTAAATTGTGTTATGTCAACAGTTAACAAAGAAGTAACTACTCTTGCTCAGTTTTTTTCGAGCCTTAAATTCATTTGCCCTCCACTTCACTACAAATATCGTGGTGTTTATGCTCAGGTCAGCTATGTCTAAGCTACATTCATTATTACGTATTAGTAATAAACTTGCACAGCGTTATCGCATGTTTGACTCAGAATCTCTTTTCAAAAATGCATGCACAGACCTTTTTAGTCTTATTTAGTGGATCACCTGAAAACTGTAGTTAAGCGTCGTTGTAATTTTCTTTATGGTCTGCAGCGACACAGAGATTCTACGTACGAGTTTTTGTAATAAGTATTTATTCCTCGCTTTGGATTCCAGGAGTAAAAGAACAGACCTATGACAGATCACTACACATGGTGTGCCAGGAGGAATGGGTATTACACGAGCGGTCATTCTAAGCAAAAAAGCCTAGTAACCATTGGCTCTAAAATGCATAACTTAAGAGCTTCGATGCTGTGAAACAAATCTTTTCTACTGCAAGCTCTCTACTTTCCGTATTTTGTGGCGTGATAGCATGGACCAAAACAAGAATAAAATGCCCAATAGACATTGGCTCTAAAATGCAAATCTTAAGAGCTATGCCTATCTTCTCTATTGCGAAACATGTCTCTTCCACAATGCTGATACCTTTTCAGGGTATCCAGTGTTCACTGGACAATTTTTTCTTGCTTTCGTCCATACGACCTCCTCCCAAATGTGGAAACCAAAGAAACTGCAGAAGAAGAAATTTGTGGTTCAAATGATTCTGAGCACTATGGGACTTAACTTCTCAGGTCATCAGTCCCCCAGAACAACGGTACATAATACAAACATTTAAGGAGCAATGGATTGGTCGAGAACAATAGAATGGCCACGCCACTCATATGACGTTAATGGCTTAGGTATCTGGCTATGGGGGCATTTATAAGTGTCGATGTATCCACATCCACCGACAACGTGTGCACGTTACAGGAGCGAATGTCCCATGGTTGCGACCAACTCCTAAGGGGAGCAGTGTTTGCTCGCATGGACTCGCAAGTTTTTAAAGAGGCTGGCGAAAGGATGGGTCAGAATGAGAACCTCCTGGAGTGTCAACAGATTGATATTATAGGATAGAATGGGCCGTTTCTTAAAAAAACTGTTCTTTCTGGGATATATTTATGAGACTTTTTCTCTAATTTCCAGTAGTATTATCTCCTGTAAGAATATAAGACACTTTTGAACACCCTGTATAAGTGAAATTTTTCATTCGTTCTAATGTCGATATTTCCATGTTCATTCCTAGGGCGTATGGTGACAATATTATGAGTTTGCAAAATTGCACATTTTTGGAAAGTGTTGCAGAGATTTGTATAGAGCATACAAATCTCTGGAGTGAACATTACGTTCTACGCATGTCAGCAACAGTAAACTGGACTGTGGTTCAATTGGAACTGTCACGTGGTCTCAGCATACCGCTGTTTGCTTACGCATTCTGCAGAGTTCTGAATCTTAGTACCAGACATACTTGCTACGTTTTTACTGTTTGTGTATTCGGAAGAGCAGCCATTAATTACTGTTCTTGAAACTGATACGTAAAACCAGGAATTTTTTTTTTATATGTCTGTATTGATGTATTGTCCTTTTTTTATTGCATTTGAATAATGTTTCGAATATTTTGTTATAAATGCAGAATGTGTAGGATTATTGGGCAAAGTCTTTGTTCATCTGCAGCAATCATTTGTAATAGTGAACAATAGGTTTGCGTTCACACACATAAAATGCAATGAAAATCTAGAGCTATAAAGTGCTTTTCTTTTGATGGTGAAACTCTAAGAAGATTTTGTAGACCTTTTCCCTCACGGGATTTATTTCTGATAGCTCGCACCAGCATTATTTAAGGTCTGTTTGGTTGTTTTAAACTGGAGTAACCACATGGTACTCTGTAACGTGAGGAAACGTTTTTGCGTTTAATTCAAAATGGTTCAAATGGCACTGAGCACTATGGGACTTAACATCTGAGGTCATCAGTCCCCTAGAACTTAGAACTACTTAAACCTAACTAGCCTAAGGACATCACACACATCCATGCCCGTGGCAGCATTCGAACCTGCAACCGTAGCGGTCGCGCGGTTCCGGACTGAAGCGCCTAGAACCGCTCGGCCACAGCGGCCGGCCTTTAATTCAAAATCAAAATGTTTCTGAAATATTTCACTCCTGTCTGAAAGGATGTTTTCTACAGCAGTCTTTACCCTATAGCAAACTGGAAGGAAATAGTAACTTAAAAATGTATGGAATGTGTTGTGTCTAGACAAGACAGCCTAGACACAATGAGAGGAAGCCGAAAGGCACGCGTTAAGTTAAAGCAGGGTGCGTGAGGTCTGAAACAGGATACGTAATGAATGCTATAAAGAAAAGTACGTAGCTTCTGAAATACTTAACTTTAATCCATCCTTTTGGTACATCTGGAGATTGTGGCGATACAAGTGAGACTCTTTAGATACATGCAATGTTACTAATGGCGCCTTGCTAGGTCGTAGCCATTGACTTAGCTGAAGGCTATTCTAACTATCTGCTCGGCAAAGGAGCGAGGCTTCGTCAGTGTAGTCGCTAGCTACGTCGTCCGTACAACTGGGGCGAGTGCTAGTCCGTATCTCGAGACCTGCCTTGTGGTGGCGCTCGGTCTGCGATCACACAGTGGCGACACGCGGGTCCGACATGTACTAATGGACCGCGGCCGATTTAAAACTACCACCTAGCAAGTGTGGTGTCTGGCAGTGACACCACAGAATGAAGATCTGAGAAGTAAATGAAAGCTGAAAAATAAAATGCTGCATTGGGTGAAACTTCAGCATATTATCTAAAAGATGATTTCTGCAAAATCCTGGTGTAGAACATTTCGTTTGTTTATTTTTATAACATCACTGGCGAACTTAGCACTAATCTGTTTCTTCTGCTTTCCAAATAAGTCAATAAGAAATCAAAAGATTAAATGTGTTTCATAATGATGGGGAACAGAAATCATACAAAAAAAATCACTTTACTTATAATATTGTCCACTACCCTTGATGTTATTACATTGGTCTGTGGCTTAACATATGATACTATACCAGGATTAAAATGAATTTTACGTACGGCAACTAGGCTAGAGTGGGATAGTGGACGCCTTCAAAACTTGATTGTGTGACAGACCGAACCGTAGTCTGAAATTAGAATTATATTAAGACCTTCAGTTGCTAAAGGGCGTTGATATGTATCAACGGGGACAGGTGAAAATGTGTGCCCCGACCAGTACTCGAACCCGGGGTCTCCTGCTTACATGGCAGACGCTGTATCCATCTTTTCTTTTTGCGCATTTTGTTCGCTGTATTTCGTCGTAGCGGACGTCACATGACATCCGTCGAAGTTCGTTGTTGATCTTTTCAATCAGTTTTTTTTATTGCAGAGGCCAGGCAGCTCTCTGACCGAACACGCTGAGCTACCGTTCCAGCGGTCTATGAATTTGTTCGTGGCGGACGTCCGATGACAGTCGTTCAGATTCTTTGTTGATCCGTTCACTCAGGTTTTTAATTACAGAGGCCATCCAGCTCTCTGACCAAACTCGCAGAGCTACCGTGCCGGCAGCCATCTGAGCCACCGAGGACACGGAGGATAGCGCGACTGCAGGGACTATCTCGCGCACGCCTCCCGCGAGACCCACATTCTCACCTTGTATGTCCACACACTACATTCGTAGTGTCCCACCCCAACACACTCATTATTCGTGGAAGACATTCGTAACAAGTCCCGTAAGAGTTCAGGGAATATGTGTGCATCCGCACAGTAGAAGAAGGTCATGTGTGTTCTTTCGGACATGTACGAAAGAACAGACACCTTAACCATATAAGAACTGTAGTCTCGTCCGATGCCTCGTCAGATATGAAGATGATAATTTGCTTTTAAGTTGGCGAAGCCAACGATTGTGTAACTTGATACCTATGTTTGCGCCGTATACAACACCCTTTCCGCTACAAAAACTAGAAGTGCAACATAAATTCAAAAAACTTATGCCGAGTGATTATAATGAAAGTGCAGCTACACACAGAGGTTTAGTGTGGGCTGTAATTATCGTATAGTAGCCTAACTAGGTAGCTACGCTAATGGATTAATACGGAGCCGACTTACTGTGGAAAACATTAGTTCCAATTTTGACCACCAGGTCCAAATCTGAGGCTGCGTATTGTATGTATCATGGTATGACATCTACGCTGTCATTAGACAACCCATAACGTGAGTGAACGATGTGGCTGCCGACAAGAGAGACCGTGCACTGTTAGTGAAACTGTTTTATGCGGACGGCAGCAATTGCAGCGCTGCATTCACAGAATATCGCCGACTGACAGCTCTGAGGAGCTGCCCTATGCCATTAACTGATTTAAAGAAGGTGATACGGAAATTTGAGGAACACCTGGCGAGCGTGGTGTGGCAGCTTGAAGAGGACGGCTTGCTGTCCCGATGAAAGTTATTGACGAAGTTGTTGTTGCTGTAACTGACCCTGTTGCCGGCCGCGGTGGTCTCGCGGTTCTAGGCGCTCAGTCCGGAACCGCGCGACTGCTACGGTCACAAGTTCGAATCCTGCCTCTGGCATGGATGTGTGTGTTGTCCTTAGGTTAGTTAGGCTTAAGTCGTTCTAAGTTCTAGGGGACTGATGACCACAGATGTTAAGTCCCATAGTGCTCAGAACCCTTTGAACCATTTGAACTGACCCTGTTGTACCTCGCCCCGGGTAGTGTTAGTGCTCGTACAGTGTCACGAGTTTTGGCCATCCAACGGTCAAACATCTTGCGGTCTATTTTACACTGGTAAGCGTACAAGATCCAGACGTTGCAGCATCTGAAACCTCGTACTCCGCAACTTTCTGAATTTGCTCTTCGGTTTCTGGTACGGATGGTAATTGATGACAGGTGACTGGGCAATATTCTATGGACTGACGAGGCACATTTTACACTACAGGGTGCAGTGAATCCACAGAACAGCCAAGTCTTTGGTACTGTTAAACAGCACGTGAAGAGCCATTGTGCATGAAGTGCCATTGCACTCGCAGTATATTTCTTTATTGTGTGTATTCACAAGCACCTTTATTCTAGGTCCGTTCTGCTTTGAAGAGAACACAACCAGAGAGCGTGTCAGGTGCACCGTGACATCTACATGTTATTGACATCTCCTTGTACAGTGTGTGATTCCTGCTTTGGAACAGCGCTACTGCGTGGAAACCACTATTTTCAAGCAAGATGGGGCAACACCTCCTCTGCTTAATGCAACTTTCCACGAACGTGTTGTCTCCAGAGGGTTTCCAGATGCATGGTCTGGGAGATCACCTGATCTGAACTGGTGTGATTTTTGGCTCTGGGAATATCTAAAATAATGCGTTTACCAGGGACACGTTTAGTTTTTACGCGATCTGAAGGTCAGTATAAAGGAACACTTTGCTCAAATTCCACCGGAACTGAAATGGCGCGAGCAACTGTTGATCACGTCGTTTTACGGATACAGCAGTTCGTCGACCTCTCCGATGCTCGTGTTGAACAAACTGTCTGAACGGCAGTTTATAATAAAATCAACATTATGCCTTCCTCACGTCCTTTTCTGCCCGAGCCCTGTTCCTTGCCCATTACGTACGGAAACATTTGTATACGTCTTTCTTGCGTTCACAGCGCCAGAATTGTCGTTGTAGCCAAAACTGGAACTATTTTTTTTCAGTGTAAATCGGTTCCGCATTAATGTGCGACCGAACCGCCGAATCTTTCCATCAGTAAATGGGGTATGTTCTCAACTGACTTGGTTGTTTTAACCCCTCCACTGACGGAATGACCCGCTTCCTACTTCCGTATGTATAAAGCCAATACGGACTTGTAGCTGTCACGCCTTTGCGCTTACTGCTACGTATTTTAACCATAAATAGCTCAGTCCTAATGGTAAGAGGTAGTAGTGAATTCACGTTATTAATCTTTGAAGACAGCACAGCTGCCACAAGCTCAGCTCACTTTTACTCCACTCCTACCCTCGCCATTGCACCACGTTAACTAGGTGCTACATGGACCTTGCTAAATTCACTTGCGTATACATTTTTGACCGTTACTCGCCAGTATTTACCTATTGGATTAGTACTCTCCTAACCGGACTATTTCTCAAAGAGCTGTGATGATTGAACGGGTTCGATCCACGGCCTACAGTGCCCTACAGTTCACACGGTAACACTGCCTACCTGACCCACTTAACTTGGTAGTGAGCTTATGTATCCAATCACCACTGCTAGCAGCAGTAGATAATCCTATCAGCACGACGAGAGCAGCAGACTTACCGTCGAATCCTCCTGAAAATACTTATAACTACGGTCGCCAGCTCTGAAGGAGCAAAAGAATAAATCAATTTTTTGGCTCGTTTCAAAGTGAAATGGCTTAAGTTGAATTTAAACTTAATTCTGAATATTACTATTTCTGACCATTCTAGGTGATTCTACAAAGCAAATACTCTCTCAATTTCTGTGAGTTGGCTTGGTAATTACCACCAAGACAACTTATGCAACTTAGGTTAACAAACTTCTACCCTTCAACTTTTTTTTTAATGATTTTGGGATATTACTCTTTGGACAATTGCTATAGAATTAGTTAAGTGACTTTACTTGAAAGGTTACTCAGAAAAATTTAAGTAACTATAAATAGGCGACTTATTCTGGTGTGACCATTGCTCTTTTCTACATTCTTAAATGCTAAAGTATTCTACAACCAAAAGAATTGTAAATGAAAGAGGCGATGGTGGCCTCAGTCTGATTTCACTACACTATGTTTCAGGTTACTACACTTTACAATGAACAACATGCGTCGTAATTTTACTCATTACTATATTCTGTCCTCTGCACTTGCACAAAAGAAAACTGGTATTCTCCTTTTACATGTATACAAAGTTCGACTTAACAATTTCAAGCAGTCTTGCCTTGGGTAGACGTGTCGGTGCTGGTGGTGAGATGCATGTGGCTAACGCAGCTCTTCCTCTTCACGCCTCGTGCCCTTAATGGCGGCTGGAACTACGAGCTGTAGCACTCGTATAAGCTACTGCGCGTCCGCCATAAAATCTGGGCGCAGGAACTCTTACAATCAGCCCCAGTGGCATAGAGACGGCTTCGACAACCATTCGTCGCGTTCTACTCCACAAACGGCGACGATATTCTCCTTTTCGCTGTTGCACAGTCACTTTTGCGTGAGCACAGTTATGCACGTCCGCTCACGTCAACACTCCCCAGGCCATTCATTGTTCAGTCCCTGTCTCTCCAGCTACCTCTAGCTACGCTCGTATCACCAAGAGTGGGGGCGTTCCCCTACCACCTTTTCACCGAAATCATTTAGTATTTAAGAATATTTATATTTATTACCCTGGAGTTCATACCAGTCATAATAATTTACTACTAGCGCTTTATAACATTAAATCATACAGTAATAACTTATTATTACCAAGAAAAAGAATACATTTGACTCCGAGAGCTCTGTGCATTGTCTGAGACAGCGCTAATTCCCAGTTTCGCCAATAGATGGCATCAGGGTGCACTCCCTGGCAGTCTCACACCAGCGCGCCCGTTTCCGACGCGCGGGCTCCAAATTACTGTCAGCCCACCATCATTTCAGTTCCGTTACAAATGTATTAGAATATTTACCAAGTTTCGCCCCAATACGGTAGTTACAACCCACATGGGACCTCTCAGAGTAGCTGTATTTCAATTATAACCACCTCGTATTATACAGGAGGAAAGTTTGCGACGAATATTTTGATGCATTTTGTATATGAATATCAAACAGCAGTCCACGAGAAATGCTAGATCACTCCACTGCTTGACTTTTACAAGAGTTAAGTGTGTCATATTTTTAATATTTGGGCAACATTTTTATCTGTTAAGGTTTTTTCACTTCTGACTTATTCTGTAATGTTGTCGAAGCTTGCAAATAAAATGTGCTAAAAATTATGTGATGGCCTGCAAAAAAGAGAAAAATAAATACACAGAAAATAATGATGAAGCGGTTGGTGTAGGTGCTAATTTTCGCCGAATTTGGTGTTTCTCAGGACTCATTCAAGGGCGGTAGGTTACTACGAAGTCCTTTTGCAATGCTATAGAAGTAAAAATTTTGCTCGAAAAGATTCGGGAATTTGATAAAATGCCGCCTAAAACCGAAAAATAGCGATGGCTGTCACTGAAACAAAAAATAGCTGCATGTGAGCAGTGACTCTTGTCGCGAAGGAACGAAATGGCGCTTCATTTTGCTCCACAGTGCAAACTGTTATAATGTTTGCGAAACACCTGTACCAAATCCATTGCACTAACGAAGGGAATCTGTCTGTTCTAGTGGTGCAATGACGTTCTAAATATTCGCGGTGCTCTACGGACAAACCCATGCCGTTCTGACAACACGTGACCGGCTTGGTTGTGTGTTTTGCCACTCGACATGAAATCTGTTCCGCACATCTGAGTGCTCACTCCAGAGATATTTCTGCTCTATGGACGATTATGCTGGTATGAACTGTGGAAGCAGAGCAGTTGCGTAAAGATACGGCTGTGAGTTGGAAACTGGACAGGGAGTACATAGTTCGTTGCTAGCTCGGCATGCATTTGCACGTATTGAATGGGTTGCCCCCATGTAGACAGACTGATAAGCAGTGGGAAAGACAGAAGTTGCATATCGAGTTACACCGGTTACGAAGGACTATATAAAGTGCAACAACATGTTAGGAGATGTGATTTTGGAACTAACCACTCTGAACCATTAGTGTGCTGTTCACATGCTAGTTACAAAATAGACTTCATAGACAACGTAACGTAGAGGCATAACCAGACAAGTGGTGTAAACTTTTATACTTACATAGGAAAACTCCGTAAATATCTTGCATTATACCTGCCGAATAATTTGTGATTATTGGGTATGGCAATATTTTGGTGATTTTTTCAACTGCATTTGTGCTGTTCCTTCCAACAGTCCTTCTAACTTTACATCCATATTTCGCTAGCCTAGTTACAGGCTACGTGGTGTATCACTGCCACTTCTCCACTTTCCGTACCAGTTACGAATGGTTCGCGGGAAGAACGATTCCGGACGAGCCTCAGTATGAAATTGATTCTCTTTAATGTTACCTTTATGATCTACTGGTTAAGTATAAATGGAAGAAAACAATATGTGGATGACTCTTGTAGGAATGTACGTGCTCGGAACTTTAAACTACATCTTGATGCAGAAGACCTCTCTTGCAGTGTTTGCCACCGGAATTAGTTCTACATCTCCGTCACGCTTTCACGCTTTCTATATAAACGTGTAATGAAATGCGCTGCTCTACTTTGGGTCTTCTCTATAGCCTCTAGCAAACCTACTCGGGTAGTAAAGGACAGCAACACATTGATAGATATCACTTTTATAGCCCAAGATATGTTTAAAAACATAAATTCTTGTTCTGTTGAGAATGGCCTTTCTGGTCACGGTGCTCAGCTATTTACAGTATATGGCAAAGCTTAATTCAGTAATTCAAAACTACCCTCCTAAGTTGTGCGTTCAATTAATGACTCATCAATTAGAAATTTCAGAGAAAATCTTCAGCAGTTAGACAGGGATGAGGTGTACAAGGAACCCGTTGCTAATTTATAATATAACTTATTTCATGATACACTTGTAAGAGAATGTTAAAACTGTTTCCCCAAGGAAGTAGTTACACCTAGTTGTAAGAAACCATGCAAAAAACCTTGGCTTACTAAAGGAATAAAAGTATCTTGTAACCACAAAAAGGAACTGTATCTAACAACAAGAAAGAGTAATGATCCAGAAACAGCCAAATATTATAAAAACTACTGTCGTGGGTTAAGAAAGGTTATTAAAAACTCCAGGAGCATGTGCATCATGTCTGCGATTAATACCTCTGATAGCAAAATTAAAACAATTTGGAATATTATTAGAAGGGCGACAGGGCTACCAAGAGCACAGGATGACGGCATTACCATCAAAGCGAATGGAAACTTGACAAACAACAAGCCAGAAGTCGAAAACATTTTGAATAATCATTTTTTAAATGTTTTAGAGAAAATAGGTTCTAAATGTTCATTAGAAGAAGCAAGGCAGTTAGTGGCAGAGGCCTTACCCACACAGTTTGATACAACTGAAATTCCACCCAACTCTCCTTCTGAAATTAGGAAGATAATAAACTCTCTCAAGAATAAAAGCTCACATGGAATTGACGGCATTTCCAGAAGGATAATAAAAGTTTGTTCCAAGGAGAGATAAGTGGGATTCTTAGCCACATATGTAGTAGCTCTCTGAAGCAGGGTATTTTCCCAGATAGACTGAAGTATGTCATTGTTAAACCACTGCATAAAAATGGGATACCTCTGATGTCAACAACTACCACCCAATCTCTCTTATACTGCCTTATCAAAAATTCTTTAAAAAGTAATGTACAGTAGCTTTGTAAAAATGAAATTTTTCGCAAAATGTCAGTTTGGTTTCCAGAAAGGATTTTCAACGGAAAATGCTATGTATACTTTCACTAATGAAATATTAAATGTTCTGAGTAACCGGAAGTCCCTGTTGGGATTTTTTGTGATTTCTCAAAGGCTTTTGATTCTGTAAATCATGGAATACTTCTAGATAAGCTTAAGTACTGTAGTATGAATGGGACACGCTCAAATGGTTTAAATGATACCTAACTGGAAGAGTGCAGAAAGTTTAAATAAGCAGTTCACATAATACGCAAGAAACTGGCGATTTCTCAAACTGGGGAACAATCAAGAATGGGATGCCGCAAGGTTCGGTCTTTGGTCCTCTGCTGTTTTTAATATATATTTATGACTTGCCATTCGATATTCACGAAGATGCAAAGCTGGTACATTTTGCTGATGATACAAGTATGGCTATCACACCCAACAGACAAGAATTAACTGATGAAACTACTACCCACCGCTTTGACGAGAAGATAAATCGATGAAAATCTATTGGACTCGTGGGTAAGACTTCGTTCGCAAGATATAACTGCGAAGTAGAAAGATGTTATGTGGGTGATTCTGTGAATCCTAATGTTATTCATGGATATGTTTCAGATGTGTAGAAAACTGTTGCGTAAGATGCGGAAAAGAGAAAATAAACACAGTGTTCTTTTTATCGATGATGAATCATCCAGAACTATTAAATAATTTCCCACCGTGCAACACGATCAACTGGATTGTGAAAGTACAACAGAGTGGCAGGTTTGTCAGACTCTGTAGCAGATAGCTACCAAGCAAAAGTCCGTGTTGTGGCTAATTGAAGAAAAAATAATTTCTTCATTTTCTGTGTTTCAGACGTGTGCAGATTTGACTTCATAGTGGTTGCAACTGGCAAACATGATTCTGAAGATTTATTTTGCTACGGCTTGTAAAGCAGTCTATGTCAGAATGAAACACTTCAAAGGGGAGTGATTAGTTATTATGTAAGGCAGTCTCGCTATGTATCAGGCAGTTGAGTGTAACGACATGGTTGTGCTCATCCTGTGGATACTATCTTATCCGTTTTCATATTTCGGATGCACCCGAAATCGACCACACGAGATGCAAAACAGAAAATATTCTCTATCCTGAGAATTATCGTACTAATAGCCATATAAAACTCTTTAAATATGTTCCCAGAATGGAACACGATCCACTGAAATGTTCAAATAAATCGCCCTGGCATTTTTGTCGTACTTTGTAGGAGATTTTCTATGTTTCTGACTCATACAGAATCGACTACGTAGTATTTGCAACCGTAAATCATGATATTTTGAAGATATCTTCGTTAAGAAGTCAGCTAGAGCTAGTAAAGCCCCCTTTGGCATTAAGCAAGGCTGACAACAGGGAGAGACGAGATATTACCTCAATGTGGTTGTTTCAGCCAGATGAGTAAAACCACGCAGAGGTGCTGATTGTGTACACACTAATTTATCCGTTTTCATATTTCAGATACCTAAGAAACAACAGAAGATTCCTGAAAGGCTGAAGAAACACTTTCTGCTGTTTCGTGATTAAAAGTGCACTACATTGTTTGAAATGATACTAGTCCAATGCAAGAAAAGCTAAAGACTGGAAATCTATCAAAGACTAGGGTAAGCGTTATTTTGCGCCAGGAAACAGTGATATCGGATCTTTTGCGCCACTGAACCTGGAAAAACTGTTATTCATCTTTTCTATCATTGAAGCTTACATATTAGACAACAACTAGTTTCGTAAATTCTGAAGAGAATAATTCTGCGATATTGGGGTTGAAAGGATTTTAAACGCGCCAAAATGTTACCCAGCGTATTGAGAGGCCAATTAATGGATGAAACGTACTGAACTCATAGGTAACTCCTTCTTCACAAGAACTAACTGCCATGTAGGAGAAAGTTAGAATGCTCACTAATATCAGTGTTTGTTTCAGATGGGTACAAAATAGTCTGCAACAGACGTACAAAACAAAAAATAAACTCATTCCTTAGGGATATCTACGGAAATGCATGTAAAAAACTCTAAAAAGATGCCTACCATGTAACACCATCAACTTAAATGTGGAAATAAATCGGACTGGCAGGTAAGTCGTATTTTGTGGCACACAGTTGCCGAGCAATAGCCAGTGCTGTGGCTCATAGACGAGAATATAATTTATTCATTTTGTACTTTTCGGACGTGAGCAGAACTGGTGCCATAGTTTTTGCGACCGAAAAACCTGATATGTTTTCAGACTTTTCGATTAAGAAATCAGCCATAGCTGTATAGCACCCTCTGGCAGGATTCAAAGTTGACACGTAAGGGCAAAGACGAGATACTATCTAAAGTACTCTCGGTTTGTATCAGTCATTTGAATAAAACCATATGGTAACGTGGGTACTAACTGATTCACTTTTTTTCATATGTGTACGAAAAGAATAACAGAAGCTCTTTCTGCTGATTTCATTATTAACAATGCAGCTGCATTGTCATTGTTTTAAGTGAAACTAACAGACCGCAAATAAGTTAAAGGGCATACATGAAGGTATGTCGAACTTTATGTCAAAAGGCTGTGATGTCGAAACTCTTTGTCTCACTCATTCTGCAAAAGATAATCTTATTTATCTTATATGTTTCAGATGGTTACAAATTAGAGTTTAACTGGTTTGGAAGCGTCAGAAGAACATAATTCTCCTATCTTGACGATTGAAAGTGAATTAAACCAGTGAAAATGCTACCCAGTACATTGAGAGACAGACATTATTTTGTCAGTCAATGATGGGAGGGAAAGCGACGCTTTGGGAGTGGTGGAATGGGTTCTGTCCTTGGCTCAGTGGGTGAAGTGTGAGTCAGACATCTGTGGTTGGACTATCAGTCATTTATTGACACATAAGACCTTTTAAACAAACGGTTTAATACATTGTGTTTTAACTCTCTCGACTCCTCGATGCAGCGGCGCATATCGTGTAGACTGCAGTGACTGGTGATGCTGCGACGGCTCGTGTTGCAGCGGAGCAACAGGAGGCGTATTCTTACAATCAGTACCGTACCCGTGTCCCACTGCGGTGGCGGCGCGCTCTTCTCTTTGTGAATTCTGTCGTTGCGTTATTAACAAGTGGCGCGGAGTGCTCCGTCCCGGAATCGAACCAGCGACCCTCAGGTTCGGCGTCTTCTCGTGGAGCTCATCAACCTCTAGGTTAACAGGTGTCCCTTTGGGTGAGGCTGCACTCCTTTTGCTTCCACCAGCCACCTGGGTGTTTGGCACATGATCGTCTTTCTGGTAACATCTGGGATGGTATCTTCTGCGTTGACCTGTTGGTGCGGTACCGACATTTTCTGTCGAGCAGCGTAGTGGCTATGACGTTGCAGTGGAGTACGTCGTCCACTGAGAAATTCGTCCAGGCGACGTTTCTTCATCTCTTCTTTCTCCTCTCGCAGGAACCCCTCATGGCCGTTTGCCAGAAGTATTTGTTCGTTGTTTTCGCCAATGTCGCCCAGTTTCCACGGCGGCGACCGACTCTTCGGTCATTGATCTATGCTTCCCACGTTGGGCAGAAACGTGACCAACGTCGACACACGTTCCGGCTTTCCTTGTTTTACCTATGTGCTGGCGTGGTCGGGCATTGCCCTGTCATCCTTCTCCACATCGACAGATACGTCACGCACATGAGTTCAGTATGACGACAGTTCCTGGAGCACTGGCCGCTGACTGCGAACTGCGCTTTTCGTTGTTCTCTTTACCAGCATTCCCCATCTACTCGGTCGTTGATCATTCGAAGTGTTGACTGCTGATGCGCGAACTTCACTGGTCATTGGCCTCCTAGTTCGACTGCTGCCGCTTCCAAATATTGTGGTTTAAAGTGCCGAAGTGCTAAAATTTTCATTTAATCTATAATCAGTTTGCCGGGCCTCTGCTTTGAACAACCATAAACTACACATTATTATTATACACAACCATAAATAGCACATAGTTGTTATATATAATTATTATACAGCTTACATCTCACTTCCATCCGGAAAATTACGTCCTCGAATTTTCTCCTATGTCCATCTACAAGCAAGATACAAAAACGAAGTGGAAACCTTAGCCTGACAGGAAGATAATATAATCCATTCATTCCGTAATAGCTTAAAATACATCAGCATTAAGTATACTTCTGAAAGCAATATTAGAAATATGGTACAGTACAGTACAGTGAAGCAGTAAGTAACAATTGTCTCTACGTACATTTGAGCAGTAGACATGTAGGCTCAGGATTCTTGTAGCCATCAACTGGTACTTCATGTAATGATATGTTATTGTTTGTCTTGGGTTTTCGTCTGATATACAGGAATGAAGTGTAAAAGTGTAATTGTGAACTAGAAGGTTCAAGAAATACTTGTGTCCAGTACCATAATTCGTGTCGTATGTTCTTCTCTCAACCGTACAATGTGCTGCATCATAGCATTGGCATCAATCCTGCCTTGTTGTGTAGTGATAAGAACATATAATGACTGCAGGACGGAGGAATCAAGGGAGTTGTTTAGATAAGGCAAATACTGAGGAGCCAATAGTTCCATAGGTGTTTCTGGCCAGTAAATCATTGCGTACGATGAGGTGACAATGGTCGTACCGGTTGTGGTTGCGAGTAGGTGAAATTTCACGCCTGAGAGAGAACATAATGCGCCATTAACTACACTCCTGGAAATGGAAAAAAGAACACATTGACACCGGTGTGTCAGACCCACCATACTTGCTCCGGACACTGCGAGAGGGCTGTACAAGCAATGACCACACGCACGGCACAGCGGACACACCAGGAACCGCGGTGTTGGCCGTCGAATGGCGCTAGCTGCGCAGCATTTGTGCACCGCCGCCGTCAGTGTCAGCCGGTTTGCCGTGGCATACGGAGCTCCATCGCAATCTTTAACACTGGTAGCATGCCGCGACAGCGTGGACGTGAACCGTATGTGCAGTTGACGGACTTTGAACGAGGGCGTATAGTGGGCATGCGGGAGGCCGGGTGGACGTACCGCCGAATTGCTCAACACGTGGGGGTCTCCACAGTACATCGATGTTGTCGCCAGTGGTCGGCGGAAGGTGCACGTGCCCGTCGACCTGGGACCGGACCGCAGCGACGCACGGATGCACGCCAAGACCGTAGGATCCTACGCAGTGCCGTAGGGGACCGCACCGCCACTTCCCAACAAATTAGGGACACTGTTGCTCCTGGGGTATCGGCGAGGACCATTCGCAACCGTCTCCATGAAGCTGGGCTACGGTCCCGCACACCGTTAGGCCGTCTTCCGCTCACGCCCCAGCATCGTGCAGCCCGCCTCCAGTGGTGTCGCGACAGGCGTGAATGGAGGGACGAATGGAGACGTGTCGTCTTCAGCGATGAGAGTCGCTTCTGCCTTGGTGCCAATGATGGTCGTATGCGTGTTTGGCGCCGTGCAGGTGAGCGCCACAATCAGGACTGCATGCGACCGAGGCACACAGGGCCAACACCCGGCATCATGGTGTGGGGAGCGATCTTCTACACTGGCCGTACACCACTGGTGATCGTCGAGGGGACACTGAATAGTGCACGGTACATCCAAACCGTCATCGAACCCATCGTTCTACCATTCCTAGACCGGCAAGGGAACTTGCTGTTCCAACAGGACAATGCACGTCCGCATGTATCCCGTGCCACCCAACGTGCTCTAGAAGGTGTAAGTCAACTACCCTGGCCAGCAAGATCTCCGGATCTGTCCCCCATTGAGCATGTTTGGGACTGGATGAAGCGTCGTCCCACGCGGTCTGCACGTCCAGCACGAACGCTGGTCCAACTGAGGCGCCAGGTGGAAATGGTATGGCAAGCCGTTCCACAGGACTACATCCAGCATCTCTACGATCGTCTCCATCGGAGAATAGCAGCCTGCATTGCTGCGAAAGGTGGATATACACTGTACTAGTGCCGACATTGTGCATGCTCTGTTGCCTGTGTCTATGTGCCTGTGGTTCTGTCAGTGTGATCATGTGATGTATCTGACCCCAGGAATGTGTCAATAAAGTTTCCTCTTCCTGGGACAATGAATTCACGGTGTTCTTATTTCAATTTCCAGGAGTGTATTTGTCACTGCCGCGGAGTTCAATCATTCGATTGTAGTAGCAGCGTCATGGTCGAAACAGTGTGCAAGGACAAAGGTTGGTTGCTTAGCTGCATAAAGCCAGTGTTCTGCTACTTGCTCGAAAAAATATGGTGTAGCAGTTAATACGTCAAGCGGGCAATTTGAGGCTTTGTTTTTCTGAAAAATATTGCTAGGACTCGCAACTATCGGTGTTCACTACATTGACACGTGATGGGCATATGGTAAACCGCTCGTGTATGCAGTTACTTAATTACGCAGATGTCTTTACTGCAGTAGCATGTTTTGGAGATTAGGAATAACTGACTTGTTCGAAATTGTAAAAATTTGTTAAGGTGGCCCCATTTCACTGGAAATGAGTGCACTATATAACAGCCATACACATCTGTTTTGCCAGTCACCGGGAAGGAAATATGAATTCGTAATTTCAAGTCATCTGTGTCCTCTAGTACCTTGGGTAAGTGATAGTACTACAGCAAATGTTCCTTATCTGTAGGGAAGGTTAACTGTAGTGAATCCGGTAACTGTTTATGGATCCGAGTCAATATTAATAAAAAGTGATAGTAAAGCTGGCGATAAATAACCCTGTACTGCATGGTGGATGGCATCCTTGGGATCTTCTGCTGTTAGCCGTTATAGCGTCCCCAGTGCCATATTACGAAAAGACTTTAAATTATTTATAAAGAAGACATTCATAATTTGTAAGAGAATTTTTTTTTATGTAGCCGTAAAATAATAATTTCTCTGTGTAGGTTTAGATTGCAAAGAAATAATTTATGACAGAATGATCTAAAGAGACGACAAGTTACACTCTTTTGTTAATTTTTTAGTCGACCTTACTTCTTCCTCTTTTGTCTTGAATGTGTCTAGAGGGACATCTTGCGTGTGCTGACGAATGTAAGCATATTTGTGTGAGTTAAGCATATAATATACTGATTTAAATTTATTGTGCACTTTTAATTTGTAAGAGGTGATCCCGATTTCATGTCCGCCTTCCTTGAATTAACCTGCATTCAAGTAATTTACAGCTCAACAATCGCAGCGGCCGATGCAGCCAACGACGCCATTACGTGGCGATATTAACTTATGAAAAATTAGCGGAAGCGGAAAGCTCGCCCGCTATTAGCATAATATTAATTTTTCTCCACAGCCGCACGAAGTTGCAGAAATACTTAGCTTTAAGATTCTTATTTTCAGTAGCATAGCCGAGACCCAGAGCCAGGACTCTGACTACAATACAATGGTTAACGGAGGTAAGAAAATACTCTCGCGCGTGTGTGGGCCGCAATTGTAATTAATAACTAAAGATCTTTTGCTTTAACGTCAACTGACTAGCCGAGGAAATTTATATGAAAAGTTTATTACATTGTTCAACTTAAATATCATTTTTATTAAGGCCCACCGCGTAAGTCGGCAACAATCAAAAAAATAATAATAACAATAATAATATATACATTAAATTACGACGGCCGACGGACGCGAGATTGGCGCCGCAACTTTGGGGCCCGATTAATATGATTCTATTGTAATGAATGTAATTATGTATGTGTCTAATTGTTGTAAAATATTAATGCTTGTATGAATTCTTTTACATGTACAACAACAAAACTACACCCTGAGGAGATCTGGAGAGGAAAAAGTGTAGAAAAGAAAAAGGATTGCGAGAAAGAAAAATAAGTAAGGTAAGGCCTATTGTGCAAGCATCCTGTGTAGCTCTGTGCGGAATATCGAACCCATGTGCACATGAGATACCTTCGGTGTTTTGTGTATTTATATGTTTATTTTTGGAGGGGATAATTATTCGTTTTGTTTATTTATATGTTTATTTTTGGAGGGGATAATTATTCGTGTGTGTATCAGTGTTAAAGATTCTCAGTGGCTTAAAGTGAATTTAGTATGGGTAAGATAGGACAACCTAAAGCATCCGTACCAGAAGAACAAAATTCTGTTAATATGGAAAGTGAGGATCATTTGCAATATGTAAACGAGTCCCAAGCCACCGCCTCGGATAACATAATTTCCGGAGCGGGGGGCGAGGATCTATGGACGGTGAATGACGCTCCACAGCAGAATGGGAATAGAGTAACAACTCCACTGCCTGGGCAGGGGGGCCAATCGAGTGCTAGATTAAGCGGGGCACCAGTATGCTCACCGATTGCAGACCCATTTGCAGAATTTCTGCGCAGGTTAGAAGAAAGAGATAGGGAAAGAGATCAGAAACTGGCTCAGATGCTACGTGAGCAAGAGCAGCGCAATGAAGCGAAACTAGATAGGATCCAAAGCGAACTTGCCGAGATGCGGGATGCGTGCAAAGAGATCCCCGATCTTGTGCAAAGCTTAGCCGGAGATATGCAAAAATTACAGATATCGCAGGCTAGGCTTGAAGACAATGTCCAGACTTTAACCAACCGCGTGGATAATGTGGAGATAGATGCACGGAAAAGTATTGACGCATATTTGGAAGTGCAAGCTCAAAAAGTAGAAAAAGAATTAAATGAATGGCTAGAAGTAAAGGATCGCGAGATATCTGCAAAGATTGAAAGCGATGTAAAAACAGCCGTAGAACAAGCGACTGCGGCCGCGAGTGTAAATACTGACGCTAGCGCTGCCGCACTACATGCCGAATTAACACAGATTAAGTCCCGTGTGACTGCGGAGTTGCCAAATTGGCAACAGGAGGTCGCGCGGAGACTGTCTGCGTTGGAAAGCAATGTAAACAGTGGCGGACAGATCATGAATCAGACTCCGCGTACTGATTACTATAATAACGCTGACGGTAGCCAGGGTGCGAGTGCGCAACCGCAACCTAATGCGAATTATGAGCACGAGCAACACGCGATACCGTGCAGCGCACATCACGAAGTGATGAATGTCCCAGAATGTAGCAATCAGACGTGCAAAAAAGAGGACAATGTAATAAAACACAGGACATTCCAACCCTTCAATAGCGAAAAACGAAATGTCCACCCTGTTGTATTTATTAAGAGCTTTAGGAATGTGTTTTTCAGGACATGGACGGAAAGACAAAGAATACAGTTCGTGGTCTCCTTTATTCAAGGTGACGCGGCACTGTGGGCCACCGACGTGTCCGAAAAATGTCTAACGATGCAACAGTTTGAAGGTGCATTCTTGCAAAAATTCTGGTCCGATAGCGTCCAAGAAAGACTACGAAAGGAGTTGTACAGTCCAGAAATGTACAATCCTAAGATGGGAACGTTACGCAAATATTTCGAAAAGTATATAAACAAAACCAGGTACTGGGACGAGCCAATGTCCGATCGTGATATAATCAGATTAATAAAAATGAAGTTGCCCAGTGAAATTAAAAGATATTTCATCAATGTGCCGGAATACGATATAGAACAATTCATGGAAATAGTGGATTCTGTTGACCTATTGATCGAAGATATGAAAACCGAAAACAAGTGGAGCCATGCAGGCTATAATCAACACAAAGCTGATTACAATAGCAGCCACAGTAACGGTAGTAACTTAGTACCAAATGGTAACGGGAATAGGCAAGAGCACCGGCAACAGAATCGAGGCACAAACAATGGCAATGGTTATAACGGCAACGGTTACAATCGTGAAAATCGAAAGAGACATCATGATGGACGCATGAGTAATGGACATAATGGTAACGGCAATCCGCAATGGCGGAACAACCGAAACCAGTGGCGTGGTCGTAACGAACCGACACCACAGTGGCAACAAAACACAGCGCCACAATGGAACGCCAACCCAGGTCCGTCACAGAACATGTCAGGGAGTTACAACCGACCACCACAAAACCAGAGCCATACACAATATCAAAATACACCATCGGGGAGGCAGGGCGGCCAACCCAACTGTAGCAACAACAACAACCAGAACCACAATGTGAGGTTAGTGGAAGTGACAGACAACTGTCAACCCACTAATGCTCATCCGTTAAACTAAAGACAGCCACAACACGCTCTCCGTTGTTGGCTGCAGGATGGTGTAGTGAGGGCACATTCACAGATGACAGCCATAAACTTTGTATGCTGAGATACAATGAAGGAACAAAAATAGAAAAGGAACTTGTAGACATACCGCAGAAATGTAACCGAACCGACAAAAGTGTTGTGCAGGCTATATTGCAAGCAGATATGTATGGAGCACCAATACACATAATAGTCGATACCGGTGCGTCAACCAATGTCATGAGCGCAAATTTTTACAAGTACTTGAGTCAAAATAATAGAATACCAGTATTGCCAGTGAAGAATTGTCGTGTTACAGGTGCAATAGGTGCACAATCTCATATCATAAAGCACCAGGTGCAAGTCGAGTTTATGGTAGGAAATGAAGCAATGGAAAGCTCGTTCCTAGTAGTTAAGGGATTAGGTGTTGCTTGCATCCTGGGGATGGAATTTTTACGCCAGAGGGACGCAAAAAATCGACCTCTTGTGTGGGGAAGTAAGCCTTATGAATGAGGATAGACGTGTAATTTTGCCGTTGTTGAGGACACGGGAAGTGCACGGTAAATATTGCCGGAGCTTTCAAACGAGATTCGAAGGAATACAGGTAATGAATTTATATTCTGACTTAAGTACAAGACAAGCATGTTATAAGGAGTTTATTACTGAAGACAGAGAGGAAAAAAGGAAACTGATAGCCATGAAAGTTAGGGAGTCAGAACATTTGACTGAAGCACAACAAAACGAATTGACTCAGCTACTTACAGATTATGAGAATGTGTTTTCGGAAAAACCCGGTGTTATCGAGGGCTACACCTATAACATCGAAGTGGTACCTCACGATACTTTATGTCACGCAAACTACATCATCCTGTGGTCGAATAAGGAGGCAATTACAAAGGACTCTATCCATACAAAGACTTAAAGAAGTTCGCTCAGTAGAGCAACGTTTACATTTGTGTGTAGTAGGTTAAGTTTATAGTGTATTTTTTCTGTGTGTAAATGTTCCGATTTTTGAAGAAAAAAATGAACGTAGGTTTAAGAATATGTTAAAAATTTCATGTTGAAAAATGCTTTAAAAATATTTTTAAAAAAATTTTCAATAGCATGTAATGATGACAGAATTTTTCATTAGAGTGTCATGAATATTTTCGAGCTGTAGTAGTAATGAAACTTATGAAAATTTAATATTATAATGTATATGTTGTTCCATGTATTTATGTCTATACCGATCTCGAAATATGCTCAATCATAATTTACTAAACAACATGAGTGCAGGGTGTACATCACCCAAGGTACCTCATGTGTTGTGGACAAGGTACAAAGCAAATCAGTAAACGCGACTACCGCTAAGCACTGTTAAAACATATTGCCATCTGCTAAGGCAGAGATTTGCACGAATTTGTAGTGCAAACAAAAGTCACCAATCTAACATTAATCTAGGAACTTGCACGCTAGGCCTAGATTATAAAATGTCTACAATAATGCGAGAGGCAAAGTTTTGTAAAGTCGAGCCTGGCTCTGGAGAGCAAGTACGCAATGAGTGGGCAGACATGACATGGGGACTTACCTCAGATGAGACGGAAATACAATTGTATAGTCAAAAAATCTGAAGGCAAGTACGACTCTAAGTGGAAAATAAAAAGAGATAATTAGTGCGAGAGACTGGTAAAATCCAGCACTAGCCAAAATCCAGTTCAGACTGAATGAAATACATTAGTGTTTGTGAACTAATCGAAACAGTTACTTTAAGCAGTGTGAAAACTGTGAAGGTGAAACTGTGATATGGACAGTGAAGTGCTAGTATTGAACGTTCAACAGCGGTGAGGACGCCAAACGCCAATATTACGCACGAAAAACTGTGAATTTGCCTATAAATGTGAACTGTTAACGTGAAGTGAACCCACAGTCAATATTTTTGGGACAGACTGTAGTTTCAGTGAGCGCAATAATGCGAAATTGGAATACGATGCGTGGACTGTTGCAAAACAGCGACCGCAGAAACGGCGAATGTTTGTGCTAAGCTCGTATTGGGACACTCACCAGTGCCTGCGAGTGCGGCGAAAACATAAATAATTTTATCAAGACAAAAACTGACGTGTAATGGAAACAGTATTGCATCAAAACTGCATTCATGGGAGAAGGTCCATGTCATGTTCTCTGCAAGACAGTGCTAGCTTGACACTCGGAAACTGGCGAAAACTTAACAACAACTGCCGCACTAATAAATGCTCCTTTCCCACTAGCGTAACCATCTGCAGCGGGAAACAAATATCACGTTGGTTGTGTGTATGTTTCATGTACTACGTCGGAGATGCGTAGCAGAGCTGACTCCTGCCAACAAGAGCGGGGGGCGGATATCATCCCACTCCGCCACGCCCGGCCGAGACAGAAGCGCATCGCCAACGGTGCAGCCGATCAGCTGATTCTGACGTTCCGCGACGGCGAGGCACACGCTGGCGTCGAGCGGGCGTTGACCTCTCCGCAGCCGCCGCGAACGCCGAGCACCGAACACACCAACCGACGCCGTCGCGAGCCAAACGTCGCGGCGTAGATCATCAACGACACCGCGATCAATTGTTTTAATGACCTCATTTTTTGCATAGTGCAACAAAAATATTTGTATGCACATCCGGTACTCCAATGACATTCCAGAAACAATTAAGTGAAAGTGACCAAAGCAGTTAGTCTGTCGCTCCGCCGAGGTTTTCCCCAGGTTTCCCTACGGCCGCGCCAAATGGGGAGCGAACAGTTGACACCCCTGGGACTTCAAATATTCCGGACTAACTCGTGGTTGTATACCTTGAACCTCATCTGTATTACACTTTGTGGACAACACACCTCAGTAATTTAACGCTTTAAATATACGATGTGAAATATGTAAACTGTGAAAGAAAAATCTGCGTGTGGACACTGTGGACATGAAAGAGGAAATATTTATGTCAAAAAACACGAACATTTTTTATGACATAAACATTTCGGGGGGCAGTATAGCGTCCCCAGTGCCATATTACGAAAAGACTTTAAATTATTTATAAAGAAGACATTCATAATTTGTAAGAGAATTTTTTTTTCATGTAGCCGTAAAATAATAATTTCTCTGTGTAGGTTTAGATTGCAAAGAAATAATTTATGACAGAATGATCTAAAGAGACGACAAGTTACACTCTTTTGTTAATTTTTTAGTCGACCTTACTTCTTCCTCTTTTGTCTTGAATGTGTCTAGAGGGACATCTTGCGTGTGCTGACGAATGTAAGCATATTTGTATGAGTTAAGCATATAATATACTGATTTAAATTTATTGTGCACTTTTAATTTGTAAGAGGTGATCCCGATTTCATGTCCGCCTTCCTTGAATTAACCTGCATTCAAGTAATTTACAGCTCAACAATCGCAGCGGCCGATGCAGCCAACGACGCCATTACGTGGCGATATTAACTTATGAAAAATTAGCGGAAGCGGAAAGCTCGCCCGCTATTAGCATAATATTAATTTTTCTCCACAGCCGCACGAAGTTGCAGAAATACTTAGCTTTAAGATTCTTATTTTCAGTAGCATAGCCGAGACCCAGAGCCAGGACTCTGACTACAATACAATGGTTAACGGAGGTAAGAAAATACTCTCGCGCGTGTGTGGGCCGCAATTGTAATTAATAACTAAAGATCTTTTGCTTTAACGTCAACTGACTAGCCGAGGAAATTTATATGAAAAGTTTATTACATTGTTCAACTTAAATATCATTTTTATTAAGGCCCACCGCGTAAGTCGGCAACAATCAAAAAAATAATAATAACAATAATAATATATACATTAAATTACGACGGCCGACGGACGCGAGATTGGCGCCGCAACTTTGGGGCCCGATTAATATGATTCTATTGTAATGAATGTAATTATGTATGTGTCTAATTGTTGTAAAATATTAATGCTTGTATGAATTCTTTTACATGTACAACAACAAAACTACACCCTGAGGAGATCTGGAGAGGAAAAAGTGTAGAAAAGAAAAAGGATTGCGAGAAAGAAAAATAAGTAAGGTAAGGCCTATTGTGCAAGCATCCTGTGTAGCTCTGTGCGGAATATCGAACCCATGTGCACATGAGATACCTTCGGTGTTTTGTGTATTTATATGTTTATTTTTGGAGGGGATAATTATTCGTTTTGTTTATTTATATGTTTATTTTTGGAGGGGATAATTATTCGTGTGTGTATCAGTGTTAAAGATTCGTCAGTGGCTTAAAGTGAATTTAGTATGGGTAAGATAGGACAACCTAAAGCATCCGTACCAGAAGAACAAAATTCTGTTAATATGGAAAGTGAGGATCATTTGCAATATGTAAACGAGTCCCAAGCCACCGCCTCGGATAACATAATTTCCGGAGCGGGGGGCGAGGATCTATGGACGGTGAATGACGCTCCACAGCAGAATGGGAATAGAGTAACAACTCCACTGCCTGGGCAGGGGGGCCAATCGAGTGCTAGATTAAGCGGGGCACCAGTATGCTCACCGATTGCAGACCCATTTGCAGAATTTCTGCGCAGGTTAGAAGAAAGAGATAGGGAAAGAGATCAGAAACTGGCTCAGATGCTACGTGAGCAAGAGCAGCGCAATGAAGCGAAACTAGATAGGATCCAAAGCGAACTTGCCGAGATGCGGGATGCGTGCAAAGAGATCCCCGATCTTGTGCAAAGCTTAGCCGGAGATATGCAAAAATTACAGATATCGCAGGCTAGGCTTGAAGACAATGTCCAGACTTTAACCAACCGCGTGGATAATGTGGAGATAGATGCACGGAAAAGTATTGACGCATATTTGGAAGTGCAAGCTCAAAAAGTAGAAAAAGAATTAAATGAATGGCTAGAAGTAAAGGATCGCGAGATATCTGCAAAGATTGAAAGCGATGTAAAAACAGCCGTAGAACAAGCGACTGCGGCCGCGAGTGTAAATACTGACGCTAGCGCTGCCGCACTACATGCCGAATTAACACAGATTAAGTCCCGTGTGACTGCGGAGTTGCCAAATTGGCAACAGGAGGTCGCGCGGAGACTGTCTGCGTTGGAAAGCAATGTAAACAGTGGCGGACAGATCATGAATCAGACTCCGCGTACTGATTACTATAATAACGCTGACGGTAGCCAGGGTGCGAGTGCGCAACCGCAACCTAATGCGAATTATGAGCACGAGCAACACGCGATACCGTGCAGCGCACATCACGAAGTGATGAATGTCCCAGAATGTAGCAATCAGACGTGCAAAAAAGAGGACAATGTAATAAAACACAGGACATTCCAACCCTTCAATAGCGAAAAACGAAATGTCCACCCTGTTGTATTTATTAAGAGCTTTAGGAATGTGTTTTTCAGGACATGGACGGAAAGACAAAGAATACAGTTCGTGGTCTCCTTTATTCAAGGTGACGCGGCACTGTGGGCCACCGACGTGTCCGAAAAATGTCTAACGATGCAACAGTTTGAAGGTGCATTCTTGCAAAAATTCTGGTCCGATAGCGTCCAAGAAAGACTACGAAAGGAGTTGTACAGTCCAGAAATGTACAATCCTAAGATGGGAACGTTACGCAAATATTTCGAAAAGTATATAAACAAAACCAGGTACTGGGACGAGCCAATGTCCGATCGTGATATAATCAGATTAATAAAAATGAAGTTGCCCAGTGAAATTAAAAGATATTTCATCAATGTGCCGGAATACGATATAGAACAATTCATGGAAATAGTGGATTCTGTTGACCTATTGATCGAAGATATGAAAACCGAAAACAAGTGGAGCCATGCAGGCTATAATCAACACAAAGCTGATTACAATAGCAGCCACAGTAACGGTAGTAACTTAGTACCAAATGGTAACGGGAATAGGCAAGAGCACCGGCAACAGAATCGAGGCACAAACAATGGCAATGGTTATAACGGCAACGGTTACAATCGTGAAAATCGAAAGAGACATCATGATGGACGCATGAGTAATGGACATAATGGTAACGGCAATCCGCAATGGCGGAACAACCGAAACCAGTGGCGTGGTCGTAACGAACCGACACCACAGTGGCAACAAAACACAGCGCCACAATGGAACGCCAACCCAGGTCCGTCACAGAACATGTCAGGGAGTTACAACCGACCACCACAAAACCAGAGCCATACACAATATCAAAATACACCATCGGGGAGGCAGGGCGGCCAACCCAACTGTAGCAACAACAACAACCAGAACCACAATGTGAGGTTAGTGGAAGTGACAGACAACTGTCAACCCACTAATGCTCATCCGTTAAACTAAAGACAGCCACAACACGCTCTCCGTTGTTGGCTGCAGGATGGTGTAGTGAGGGCACATTCACAGATGACAGCCATAAACTTTGTATGCTGAGATACAATGAAGGAACAAAAATAGAAAAGGAACTTGTAGACATACCGCAGAAATGTAACCGAACCGACAAAAGTGTTGTGCAGGCTATATTGCAAGCAGATATGTATGGAGCACCAATACACATAATAGTCGATACCGGTGCGTCAACCAATGTCATGAGCGCAAATTTTTACAAGTACTTGAGTCAAAATAATAGAATACCAGTATTGCCAGTGAAGAATTGTCGTGTTACAGGTGCAATAGGTGCACAATCTCATATCATAAAGCACCAGGTGCAAGTCGAGTTTATGGTAGGAAATGAAGCAATGGAAAGCTCGTTCCTAGTAGTTAAGGGATTAGGTGTTGCTTGCATCCTGGGGATGGAATTTTTACGCCAGAGGGACGCAAAAAATCGACCTCTTGTGTGGGGAAGTAAGCCTTATGAATGAGGATAGACGTGTAATTTTGCCGTTGTTGAGGACACGGGAAGTGCACGGTAAATATTGCCGGAGCTTTCAAACGAGATTCGAAGGAATACAGGTAATGAATTTATATTCTGACTTAAGTACAAGACAAGCATGTTATAAGGAGTTTATTACTGAAGACAGAGAGGAAAAAAGGAAACTGATAGCCATGAAAGTTAGGGAGTCAGAACATTTGACTGAAGCACAACAAAACGAATTGACTCAGCTACTTACAGATTATGAGAATGTGTTTTCGGAAAAACCCGGTGTTATCGAGGGCTACACCTATAACATCGAAGTGGTACCTCACGATACTTTATGTCACGCAAACTACATCATCCTGTGGTCGAATAAGGAGGCAATTACAAAGGACTCTATCCATACAAAGACTTAAAGAAGTTCGCTCAGTAGAGCAACGTTTACATTTGTGTGTAGTAGGTTAAGTTTATAGTGTATTTTTTCTGTGTGTAAATGTTCCGATTTTTGAAGAAAAAAATGAACGTAGGTTTAAGAATATGTTAAAAATTTCATGTTGAAAAATGCTTTAAAAATATTTTTAAAAAAATTTTCAATAGCATGTAATGATGACAGAATTTTTCATTAGAGTGTCATGAATATTTTCGAGCTGTAGTAGTAATGAAACTTATGAAAATTTAATATTATAATGTATATGTTGTTCCATGTATTTATGTCTATACCGATCTCGAAATATGCTCAATCATAATTTACTAAACAACATGAGTGCAGGGTGTACATCACCCAAGGTACCTCATGTGTTGTGGACAAGGTACAAAGCAAATCAGTAAACGCGACTACCGCTAAGCACTGTTAAAACATATTGCCATCTGCTAAGGCAGAGATTTGCACGAATTTGTAGTGCAAACAAAAGTCACCAATCTAACATTAATCTAGGAACTTGCACGCTAGGCCTAGATTATAAAATGTCTACAATAATGCGAGAGGCAAAGTTTTGTAAAGTCGAGCCTGGCTCTGGAGAGCAAGTACGCAATGAGTGGGCAGACATGACATGGGGACTTACCTCAGATGAGACGGAAATACAATTGTATAGTCAAAAAATCTGAAGGCAAGTACGACTCTAAGTGGAAAATAAAAAGAGATAATTAGTGCGAGAGACTGGTAAAATCCAGCACTAGCCAAAATCCAGTTCAGACTGAATGAAATACATTAGTGTTTGTGAACTAATCGAAACAGTTACTTTAAGCAGTGTGAAAACTGTGAAGGTGAAACTGTGATATGGACAGTGAAGTGCTAGTATTGAACGTTCAACAGCGGTGAGGACGCCAAACGCCAATATTACGCACGAAAAACTGTGAATTTGCCTATAAATGTGAACTGTTAACGTGAAGTGAACCCACAGTCAATATTTTTGGGACAGACTGTAGTTTCAGTGAGCGCAATAATGCGAAATTGGAATACGATGCGTGGACTGTTGCAAAACAGCGACCGCAGAAACGGCGAATGTTTGTGCTAAGCTCGTATTGGGACACTCACCAGTGCCTGCGAGTGCGGCGAAAACATAAATAATTTTATCAAGACAAAAACTGACGTGTAATGGAAACAGTATTGCATCAAAACTGCATTCATGGGAGAAGGTCCATGTCATGTTCTCTGCAAGACAGTGCTAGCTTGACACTCGGAAACTGGCGAAAACTTAACAACAACTGCCGCACTAATAAATGCTCCTTTCCCACTAGCGTAACCATCTGCAGCGGGAAACAAATATCACGTTGGTTGTGTGTATGTTTCATGTACTACGTCGGAGATGCGTAGCAGAGCTGACTCCTGCCAACAAGAGCGGGGGGCGGATATCATCCCACTCCGCCACGCCCGGCCGAGACAGAAGCGCATCGCCAACGGTGCAGCCGATCAGCTGATTCTGACGTTCCGCGACGGCGAGGCACACGCTGGCGTCGAGCGGGCGTTGACCTCTCCGCAGCCGCCGCGAACGCCGAGCACCGAACACACCAACCGACGCCGTCGCGAGCCAAACGTCGCGGCGTAGATCATCAACGACACCGCGATCAATTGTTTTAATGACCTCATTTTTTGCATAGTGCAACAAAAATATTTGTATGCACATCCGGTACTCCAATGACATTCCAGAAACAATTAAGTGAAAGTGACCAAAGCAGTTAGTCTGTCGCTCCGCCGAGGTTTTCCCCAGGTTTCCCTACGGCCGCGCCAAATGGGGAGCGAACAGTTGACACCCCTGGGACTTCAAATATTCCGGACTAACTCGTGGTTGTATACCTTGAACCTCATCTGTATTACACTTTGTGGACAACACACCTCAGTAATTTAACGCTTTAAATATACGATGTGAAATATGTAAACTGTGAAAGAAAAATCTGCGTGTGGACACTGTGGACATGAAAGAGGAAATATTTATGTCAAAAAACACGAACATTTTTTATGACATAAACATTTCGGGGGGCAGTATAGCGTCCCCAGTGCCATATTACGAAAAGACTTTAAATTATTTATAAAGAAGACATTCATAATTTGTAAGAGAATTTTTTTTTCATGTAGCCGTAAAATAATAATTTCTCTGTGTAGGTTTAGATTGCAAAGAAATAATTTATGACAGAATGATCTAAAGAGACGACAAGTTACACTCTTTTGTTAATTTTTTAGTCGACCTTACTTCTTCCTCTTTTGTCTTGAATGTGTCTAGAGGGACATCTTGCGTGTGCTGACGAATGTAAGCATATTTGTATGAGTTAAGCATATAATATACTGATTTAAATTTATTGTGCACTTTTAATTTGTAAGAGGTGATCCCGATTTCATGTCCGCCTTCCTTGAATTAACCTGCATTCAAGTAATTTACAGCTCAACAATCGCAGCGGCCGATGCAGCCAACGACGCCATTACGTGGCGATATTAACTTATGAAAAATTAGCGGAAGCGGAAAGCTCGCCCGCTATTAGCATAATATTAATTTTTCTCCACAGCCGCACGAAGTTGCAGAAATACTTAGCTTTAAGATTCTTATTTTCAGTAGCATAGCCGAGACCCAGAGCCAGGACTCTGACTACAATACAATGGTTAACGGAGGTAAGAAAATACTCTCGCGCGTGTGTGGGCCGCAATTGTAATTAATAACTAAAGATCTTTTGCTTTAACGTCAACTGACTAGCCGAGGAAATTTATATGAAAAGTTTATTACATTGTTCAACTTAAATATCATTTTTATTAAGGCCCACCGCGTAAGTCGGCAACAATCAAAAAAATAATAATAACAATAATAATATATACATTAAATTACGACGGCCGACGGACGGTTAACTGTAGTGAATCCGGTAACTGTTTATGGATCCGAGTCAATATTAATAAAAAGTGATAGTAAAGCTGGCGATAAATAACCCTGTACTGCATGGTGGATGGCATCCTTGGGATCTTCTGCTGTTAGCCGTGCAACCCCTAACTGATCTGTGACTAACTGAAGTAGCCTCAATACTGAGATCTTCTTATCCTCTATATCCAGTCTAGTTTGTATTATCTTTCAATTGGTATTCAATGCCGAAGTGGTAGCTCAGATACACTTGTTCAAATTCTTGCGTAACATTCCTAACGGACTTGGTGTTACTGAGTAATGCTTGTTGTAAGCCATTTACCCTTGTGGTGTGCCAGGCAATAATGGCCTTGTTGAGACTTGCTGTAATTGTAACGTCCTGTAATATATTATTTAACTGTGTGATATCGTCGTCGACTGCCATGTCGAAAACGATTTTTAATAATTTATCACCTGCATTAATCCATCCACGTTTAAATCATTTGACTATATGTGACACTAATCCTTCTATTTGACGCAGTTGGATTCGTAACTAGTCATATGAGTACTGCAGAGTTTTATATTCGCTTAATACCTCGTCAAATATTCCGCTTTTCTTGCTGCTGAGTTGAGGGTACTAAATTCTAGCTCTAACCTCCTAAATTTATTACATATCTGTCATAGATTATACTCCAATTCTACTGTCCACTGATGATCAGTTAGTACCGTCGTGTCCTGTCTTACAAATATGACTCCTCTGCTCAACTGGTGCACCTGCAATCCACAGCTCATGTCATTCTTACCTGGAAACAAGAAAAGCAGTGCTGCAACGATGTAGGACCCCACTGTGCTACAAAGCGATATCTGTAAAATGGAAAGTAGTGTTGCTAAGCGCCTCTTACATAATTGTGATTTTATGGCAAAATAAAAATTATTGTTCACTTCATATGACTTCAATACATTCTACTGAATTTCTTGTACTTATTTAAGCTCATGGTATCTAATCACATGTCGGTACTTCATATTATTTGAAACCCAGAATTCCCCTTTGTGTCTTTTACTGATTCCCTTTTCTGTACATGATCCCCTGTTAGCAGCACATTACTGATAGAATCTGTAGTATATTTGCATTAGAATGGTAGATTTTGTATTGTAGATGCGTAATTGACTGTGCATGGCCAAAGGTTATGTGGGGCCGAGGACAGGTTCTATGTTGATGGATCAGCAGTCTTCCATTTCTGTCGTCCAGCACGCTTCAGAACAGTATATGGTATCGTTGGTGGCATTACATCTGTTACTCCCTTCGAAGGTTTCAACCAACTTGCGTGTACAATAGTTGTTTCCGTGACTAAATGTAACTTGATGTTAACTGACACGTGATTTCTACAACAGGGTCACAATTTTTTTCATCATTCTTTTAGCAACATAGAGAGTGGATAGAAAAATATATTGTTCAGTTTTGAAATCTGGATACTTAGCATACACATTGCCTAATTTCTCCTGCTGTTCTAATAAACTGATATCTGCTTTCTGTACTTTTTCCGCACGTCCTTAATGATTCGAGTAGATTTTCTAATTGTTCTCCAGTCTTTCCTTTTTTGGGCTTAATAACATCAATGGCGACAGCATCTTCCTTCCGTAAATAACTTCATAAGGCAACACACCCATTCCTTTGTGTGTTTTAGCTTTGTATGCGCTTACGGAGATGATATCCTGATATTGTGGTGGACCCTTTCTGTCCATCCGTTTGCCTGCGGATGTAATTGGGTGGTGTGACATTTACGTACTTTCAGCGAACTGCGAAGTCCTTTCATGAGGTCAGACAAGAAGTTACTACCCTGGTCAGTTATAAGTGCTTCTTGTATGCCAAATTTTAGAATCCAATTATTGATCAAAGCCTGTGCAGTGGTGTTTGCCTGCTGATCAGGGAGACTTACCATGGCAAGGTATAATGAAAAATGGTTTATAACTGTTTGTGCATACCTATTTCCAGTTGGTGTTTGATTAAAGGGGCGATAAATTTCCATTCCTATTATTTGGAAAGGGTGCGACACTTCCGGGAGTCTTTGTAACAGTATACATGGATGACAATAGTGTGCTAGCTGGGCACACGGTATGCAATTGCGCACATATTGTGCTACACCGTGCTTTCTTGTCTCCCACCACCAACATTCAGCAGTGAGTCTTTCAGTAGCTCTTTGACCACCATGACCTGAAAGAATGTGATCATGGGCCTCTTGTATGACTTCCTGGTTTGGAAACTACGTTATTCGATCCAAGTCTAGCCATTCGACACAGGACCCCATCATGTAGCCAAAACCGCTCTTCTGTTGCGTACCTTCTGCAATCTGCCTCTGAGATCTGTGCTTTTTGCCATTATTTTGCATTGCGACCTACTGCTTCTAATACCATTACCTTTCTAGTAAGACAATCTGTGTTGTAATGTTTCTTTCCTATTTTATGAATGATTTCAAAGTCCATTTCGGCGGGGCATAAGGACCAATTATGACTTGATGGGTCGTTTAGCCCAAGTAACTACTTGAGAGCTGCATGGTCCGTGAGTATTTTGAATTTATTTCCATCAGATAGCACCTGAAATATTTTATACCATAGATAACACTCAGTAATTCATTTTCCGTTGTTGAACAATTATTTTCTACTGATTTTAATTGTCTGGGCGCCTAGGCTACTGGATGTTCTGCACCGCTAATGTTTTGACCCAAAACTGCTCTGACAGCAAACCAACGCCAACAACCATAGTTCAAAAATGTATGCTGACGTTGCAAACGCTCGTGAAGAAGTAGAGAAAGTACGAGAATATTTAAAGGTGAATTTAGCATGTAAGGGGAGATGATAATCTAATAATCTTGTGGGACTGGAACGCAATTGTAGGGGAAGGGAAAAAAGAAAGAATTATGGGAGAGTATCGGCTTGGTGGTAGGAGTGAGAGAGGAGAAAGGCTAATTCAGTTCTGCAATACACTTCAGCTAGTCAATGCAAATACACCGTTCCAAAATTGCAAGAGATAGATGTGGAATATTGATGTACTGAGGATGATGAAATCTGTCTGAAATTCTCTCAAGCTTTAGATGCTGAAATAACGAAAACCACTGCAGGCAGTTCAGTTGAGCAGGAATGGGTAATTACAGAAGCTGGACAGAAAAAAAAGCAGATACAAGGAAACTATGTACGAAGAAATTTTGGGTAATGGGAGAAATAAAGGTTTCAACCATTGTAAAAGTGAAAGAATGCGACTGTGATGAATAAAGGTTTCCAGAAATAGCTACAACCAGTCGTATTTTGTGATGGTGAAATTTGTGGTATACCACAACCGATTTCGAGTCAGCTCGTGACTTACTCTCAGATGGTACATATTATTAATAACTGTTCCTAGCATTGTGATTGGCTTTTGTGTGGGGCTATTAGCATCCATGGATTTTATCCTAGTGAACATATACCATGGAAAACAACTTATGTTTCCCTGTTATGTTAATACCACAGCACTGCACAAACTTTGCAATAGGCAACAACTCACACGTGCTTAACATGATGTAACCAAACCAAGGGGTGTGAGCATGCAGTAAAAATACAGCAATATACGTCATTTAGGAATAAAATAAATAGGAAGTGCAAGGAAACCAAGACGAAATGGTTGTAGGAAAAATGTGAAGAAAGAGAAAAAGAAATGCTGGTCGCAAAAATGATTCAGCATACAGAAAAGCCAAACAACCTTCGATGAAATTAAAAAGTTGTGGCGTCAACACCGAGAGTGCAATGAGAATTCCTCTGTTAAACGCAGAGGAGAAGGTGGATAGGGGAAAGAGTACACTGAATGTCTCTGCTAGGGGGCAGAACAGTCCTATGACGCGACGGAAGAAGTAATGAGTGTCGATGTGGAAGCCATAGGTGGCGGTGGTTGTTGGGATGTTTAAGGGGGACTGAACAGCGAAGGTCATCAGTCCCCCAGAGCCATAGGCAATTCAGTATTATAATCAGAATTCAACAAAGCTTTAGAAGACTTACGATTAAATAAGGCTGAAGGCATTTCCAAAAAAATTGAGGGAAATGGGAATCAAACGGCTATTTAAGTTTGTGCCTAGAATCTATGAAACTGCAGACATATCATCAGACTTTCGGAAAAAAAATACTCTAAACATCCTGAAGACAGGAAGGGCAGATAAGTGTAAGAACTATCGCACATTCAGCTTATTAGCTCAACGGGTAGTAGCTGCTGTTAGATGATGATAAGTTTGGCTTTCGGTAAGGTAAAAGCACGTGAGAGGCAGGTCTGATACTGCGCTTTATAATGGAAGCAAGACCTAAGAAATATAAAGAGATATACATAAGATTTATCGATTTACAAAAAGAGTTTGGATAATATGAGATGATGCAATATATTTCGAAATTCCGCGTAAAGTAGGATTGAGCTACAGGGAAAAACAGTTAGTGTTCTATATGTACAAGAGCCAAGAGTGAACGTAAAGCATGGAAGTCCAGGAAGGAAGTGCTCGGATTAAAAAGGTGTAAGACAGGGATGCAGCATTTCGCCTCTACTGTCCAATCTGTATGTCGAAGAAGCAATGATGAAAATAAAAAAGGTACAAGATTGTGATTAAAATGCAGTGTGAGGGGGATACAACTAATGAGATTCGCTGATCACTTTTCTGCCCTCAATGAAAGTGTAGAAAAATCATAGTATCTGTTGAACGAAATGAACAGTCTAATGAGTGGAGGATGTGGAGTGCGAGTGAACGGCAGAAAGACGGTAGCAATGATGAGTAACAGGAAGGAGATTAGCGATAAAATTAACGTCAAAACTGTTGATGACGAAGTGAGCGAAGTTAAGGGGCAGCTTGTAAGCAAAATAAAGCATGATTAACGAATCATGAAGGACATAAAAAGCAGGGTAGCACAGACAGGGATTTTCTGAGAATGTACATATGGAGTAGAGCACTGTATGGTAGCGAGTCATGACTGGAAAAACTGCAAAAGAAGGGAATCGAAGCATCTGATATATGGGACTATAGAAGGACACTGAAAATTACATGGACTGATAATCTGAGAAATGAGAAGCTTCTCCGCAGAATCAACGAAGCAAAGGAGGTATGGAAAACACTGACAAGAGGAAGGAATTGGATGATAGGAAATCAGGGAACTACTCCATGTTACTAGGGGAAGCTGTAGACGATAGAAACTGTATGGATAACTAACACGAATCTGTCATCTTGAGCATAAAGAATAGCATTAAGAGTTGTCGTAAACTTTGTTGTTTTGCTGGTACATGAAATATTTATTGTAAATTATATATGGAACGTGATTTTTTTCTGTGTAGCTCTTTCTTTATCCTTGGGGCTGGACGACGGATTATCCTGACAACGTTGATGAGCTGGAGAGTAGCTAAATCGCTCTCTGCTGTAAGGCAAAAAAAGTCAAATAAATGTGAAAAAAGTTAGAAATTATTGTCGACTAAGCTGTTATTCCATAACATACTGAATTTTGTGCACTACCTGTGTTTCCGTTTTCCGGACGCATTCATAATTCCTGTCGTCATTCTTGCGAAATCTAGCAGACACAGCTAAAGTCGTGAAGTTTCTACGCTGATACGAAAATTTTTAAGTTTTGTCATCTGCTGGTTATGTTGTTACCGTAAACGAGCGTAATTTTTTATTAGAGACCGCATTAGGTTTTTGGTTCAGAAAGTTAGCAAGCAATCAGTAAATTTAACAGCAGTTCTGCAATTTTGTTGTTGAACTCTTGTTCCGTGTGTGTGTTTTCTCTTTGCATAAATACTGCAACATAAACAGATTTCATCTTTGAATTGTACTGAAACCTTGCTGTCTTACAAATACAACCTAACTCCCCTATGAACTCCCAAAACTTCCCTCCACTACCAAATTACCGATTTTATCATGCTACGTGGTATGTCCTATCGACCAAATCTTTCTTTCAGTAAAATTGAGGAATATACCTCTTTTTCTCTCTTATTCTGTTCAGTCTCTCCTAATTTGTTACCCGAATATCTAACTAATATACTGAATTCTTCCTTAACTTGACAAATTTAAAAGCTTTTAGTCTCATCTTATGCGTAACATTTATCGTCAGTGTTTCACTTCCATAGAAGCCTATGTTGGAGAAAAATAATTTCAGGAATGACTCAATAACACATTTAAATTAAGAATTTATCTCATCATAAAATATAAGTATTACATGTGTGTCAAAGAGAAATGATCGATATTACCGGTGTCGGATTCTAGTAGTGAAGTTGTAGACTATGTGAATCTCTCAGTGGTCTGTACACACTCTCAGCTTTCTGTCTATTTTATACATTGTCCCATTGGCATGGAACAGATGTTGGGAGACCATCTTACATGCAGTAGTGGCACTGGAATTCTCAGTTCACAACAAGCAACGAAGGATTTTCCGTTGTAAAATTTATCATACAAACAAGAAATAAGTTTTCAAATGAGGCAGTCTTCCATTTCATGGCCTTCTTTTTTTTGTAAGATGAAGTACTTTCTCAATTCGGTTGATTCTATATCACAACGAACGCACAGTGTATCATGACAGTTTTTATGAAAACCGATGCTACTGTCCAAATCACGGAAAATCAATTTTCATATATTAAACGTATCTGTTAATTTTCATTCCATTACCACAACGGGATGTTTCGACATCTGTGGCAACTGAATAGGACATCGATAAAAATGGAAATAAAGGAATACGACAAAGAGTGAGTTTTGTAACCTACTGTTGCTTTCGAGAATGGTCATCGATTCCCTCCGATTGCGAGTGGAAATAGAAAGAAGTATGAATCAATCGCAATGACTTCATAATATTTAACACGAAAGCTGAGGAACACGGTGGTAGAACTGTAGCAATCCCACAGCCTTCAATGCTAGTAACAGCTGGTCACAACGGCGAATAATAAATCACGGTAGGAGCAGAATTCTGAGAACTATTGTGGGACATGCAGATAAATATAGTAAACCTCGAATGCAATGTATCGGAAAATTCAGAATGACAGTTCTCCTGAAAGTGTGTACGCAGCTGAGAAAATGAAGCTTCCTGTCTGATGACTGTAAGAGAGTTCAAAATCATTGAACTCTTAGGTTTCAAATGAATGTCCAGATCACGTTTGCTCAGTGAGAAGTAAAAAATTTATACAAATATTGCGATCCAACAAAATTTAGAGCGAAAGTATTGCTGTTTATTCAAACAACAACGTAAATATCATACATTTATGTCTATCAGTTTTGAGAGGATTTTTAAAAACTGAGCTTTGCAAATTACAATGAAATAGTTTGCCTTTTCAAGACTTACTGGTAACGGATTGTGCAAAACTGTGAAAGCTTCCACGGAATGAACATCACAAGCATTTGCTTTAATTGGTACCTGACCATCAAAAACGACGCACCTCTCAAAACTATTTCTTGTATCACACAGAATAACAGATACAGACCACACGATGTCTGTACTACAGCGCAGTTCGTTTCTTGGTAAACGTGTCGTTTTCCCAAGAGATTTCGTTGTTGAACAATACTTAATTCACAGTTGTTCGTTCATGTAAACGCGTGGTTAATCCTGATGCCGCATTGCCGAACAGTGCAGTAATAAAGAGAGTAATCGCTCGGTCCCAGGAATGTGGATCAATTGCAGACAAGAAGAGGACCACAGGCCAGCCAGTTTCGACGAACGCTAAACTGGCTGATGCGTATCATTGCTTTCCGCGAGGGTACTGCAAATGGGTTCCTCGGGATTGAAGATGTTCGGGAGATACCAATGAATGGCAATCACAATGTGGTTGAAACTCCAGTGAGAAGACGTTGTAAAAGCAGTTACCACAAACTCTCCAAAGCAGGTGGGCGAAAGCATGCTGACAAGCACAGCAAGCAGATGTCATTGAAATGCCAAATTTTCCTCTGAGTTTCATGTGCATGGACTGTTTTTTTGCAATGCACAAATGCGTAAAAACGTAAGTTTTTGTACTTTGATAATTAAAGCAATTATATAACAGCCAGTTGGAGCTTTTATTTTCCAATAATAACCTCTTCCTTAGTTATACGAATGTGCATCATGGGTGGTGCACATGGCCATATAAATGTTCTAGTTGCAACATAAGTTTAAAATGGGCCATCTGCATCATGTTTGATCAATCATATGTATCAGGTTAAAAGCGATTTCTTACAATTTCGTGCAGGATCAGATACACTAACTTCGATGTTTTAAAATAATGTGTAGAAAAATAGTCATGGCCAAAATAAACCATTTACCAAAATGTTGCCTGTGGTCAAAGTGTTAAATAAAGTTTCCTAGGCTATTACCCATTAATTTACTTTATTTTCATTATAATTACAAGCAATTATATACATTCAGAAATAAATACATAATTACATCAATTACTTATTAAATATAGTTATTGTAATACAGCTTAAAGATTCAGAATCAGAAATGTACTGCAAGTTATTAACGCATATTAAAAGGCAAACATTTTTGGATGGTGCATAAAGTATTTGGATCTGCATTTTCGGTGTTACAGGTCGCACACTAGACGTCTGGGAAGCCGGGGCCTGGTCAGACGAGTCACGATTTCAGTTTGCAAGAGCTGATGGTAGTGTTCGAGCGTGGCGCAGACTCGACGAAGCCATGGAGCCAAGCTGCCCTGTGGAAGCTGGCGGTAGCTCCATGACGGTGTTAGATGTGTTTACGCAGAACTAATGCTATCATTGACTGTAAATGATTATGTTCGGATACCTGGAAACCATTTGGAGTCATTCATTGACTTCATGTTCTTAAACAAAGCTGACACGTCACAGGGCCACAATTGTTCGCTACTGGTTTAAAGAACGTTCTGGACAACTGGCGCGAATGATTTCGGCACCAAGATCGGCCGACATTAATCCAATCGAACATTTATGGGACATAATCGAGAGGTCATTTCGTGCACAAAATCCTACACCGGCAACAGTTTCACAATTATGGACAGCATATGGACATAGAGACAGCATGGCTCAATACTACTGCACCTGACTCCCAACGACTTGTGGAGTCTATGCCACGTCGAGTTGCTACACTACGCCGGGCGAAAGGAGATGCGACACGACATTACGAGGCATCTCATGACTTTTGTCACCTCAGTGTACAAGAATTAAATCAACAGACGTCTGAGTGTCTTTCATGAAAACACCTTGCCCTGTCAAATAATTGGAGTGTTGTGTGCCATACTGCGTTCTACATCTACATCTACACACATACTCCGCAATCCACCATACGCTGCGTGGCGGAGGGTACCTCGTACCACAACTAGCATCTACTCTCCCTGTTCCACTCCGAAACAGAACGAGGGAAAAATGACTGCCTATATGCCTCTGTACGACCCTATAAAGGCACATTTGCATGCCGTGCGTGAGGTTCCTCGGAAACGCGAAACCTTAATTAAATAATTAATCTCTGACAAATTAATAAAGCCTATGGCACAGAACTGCAGCGCTATGCCGCTGATAAAACAAAATACAATTACGACACTCTTATGTTTCATGAAGAAGAAGTAGGTCATGTACAATAACTAGTGCGGGAAGCACGTATATTTTATTAACTGCCACACCGTCATATTTGATGTTATATAAATTGCAATCTCACAAGGCACTCGACTCTGTAAAGATTCTATATTTATGAAAGTAAGTTGAATTATTTAACTGTAGGCTCATTCGTTGAATATATCTGATTTAACTAAGTGTGTAAACTTTTTTATGTTTAGTAGACAGTCACCTCTGTACGACGTATTGACATGGCTGGCAAATTATTCTGATATTGAGATCTTGAGTCCGCATCTACCGCAGCAGTCTTTGGAAACGATTTAAATACGAAGTCCGATTATTTAAATCACATTTCACGGTCAACTACGAATAACATTGAATTTACAAAAAAGCCATTGTCAAGCGTCTGATACCAAATAATTAAACGTCCACGTTCCAGATAATCAAATATTAATTACAACCAATCACTATCATACATATACAACAATTAATATTTTATTTTATTTTTTTATTTATTTATTTTATATTGGCGACTGCGTGTCGGACTTGTTATTTTGTCATTTGTTACATTGTTCTCTTTGTTTCAAGTGAAAAATCCACTTTCTGGACCTGGACTTGAATATATGAGAAATAACAAAAATCTGAAATATTTTCCAATTCTAAAATTTTGCGGGAAGACGCAACGAAGCTTCCAGCAAAATAAGGTAAGACACAGCATCTTTGCATTGGCAGGCTTGACCAGACGCATAATTCAGTGTATTAGTAGATTCTGTACTATTTCTTTCGCGCGTAGCAGTTTTCAGTGATAAATTTCATTCTCAGTACTTTTCCTTAAACAATAGCTTCTGCAGCAATACCAATACACGAGTGTACAATGTGGTCGACTTCTGTACGATACGTTGTAACATGGCCAGTAGCCATTAAGAATAATCCGATAGTCAGTTTACATTTTTAAATTAACAGACAGCTATTGTTGCTAAGAGAGATTCATTTTCAACTGCACTTTATTTTAAAACCAGTGTCAAACTTTATTTTCTTGACACATATATTACGTGTGGCATGGTCATAACTAGAAAACAATACGCAAAGATGGAACAGCAAAGACATACTATTTAGACGCAATCCGACTCGGACGAGAGACAAATGTTAGAAAATGACTTTACGACAGCAACCGGTAGTGACGATTCATCAAATATTGATGCAAGTGTTAACGGAAATTTTGACAATAGGCCGTCCACCACAAAAATTTCAAAGTCTCAGTCAGAGCCCATGTTAATACATGACGTCACGTCTAATGACGCGGCGGGGGCAGAGACCTTGCAGATAGTAAACATTTCCACCACGTTACAAATGCTAATAAAACAAAACGCAGAAAATATGGCAACCTTAAAGACGCAAAATGAACAGTTAAAGACACAAAATGAGGAAATAAATTCTGACCTCATAGCAATCAAGACATGTAATGACACTTTATGTAAACGTGTGGAACTTACAGACACCACACTGACCAAACAGATGACTGAACTCAGTACGAAATTTTCCAAGCTTAATACGATACAAGAAAAGACTACAAATGACGTAGCACTCACAGCAACATTATCGTAATTACTCGCCATCTGAATATTACAGTAATTACAGTCGAACAAATCCATACTATAATGCAAAGGAAGAAGAAAGCTTAATAAAACACATGTAACTTCGGACTTTTATCCCAGAAAAACGAACCATTCATACGGTGATTTTTCTTAAATCTTTTAGTAACGCATTTCCACGCACTTGGAGTGACCGGAAAAAGATTTCATATATTGTCGGTTACATCCAAGGCGATGCAGCTGTCTGGGCATACAGTCAAGCTGACGTATGTACCACGTACAGTGAGTTTGAGCGTGCTTTTCTGAACAAATTCTGGTCGCAATCCGTCCAGGAGCGACTCAGAAGACAAATTTTAGAACCTGAAACTTTTAACAGTAAAAATGGTAACTTACGAAGATATTTTGAAAAATACTTGAACATGGGACATTTTTTAGACGAACCAGTCGCAACGCGTGATATACTCCGTGCGTTGAAGGCCAAATTGCCTTTCAACATTAAAGAAAAACTCCTACATATCCCGGATGACGATTCAGATTATTTTTTAACAGCTTTAGATTCGGTTGACATGTTTACTAGAAGATCAGCGCTTCGCCCGGCAAAACAGCAGCCACAATGTTTATATCAGTGGTATGCTAGACACCAAATCAAATTGGGGAAATGCAGGAGTAGGTTTAATAATGAATAAAAAAATAGGAGTACGGGTAAGCTACCACAAACAGCACAGTGAATGCATTATTGTGGCCAAGATAGACACGAAGCCCACGCCTACTATAGTAGTACAAGTTTATATGCCAACTAGCTCTGCAGATGACGAAGAAATTGATGAAATGTATGTTGAGATAAAAGAAAGTATTCAGGTAGTGAATGGAGACGAAACTTTAATAGTAATGGGTGACTGGAATTCAAGAGTAGGAAAAGGGAGAGAAGGAAACATAGCAGATGAATATGGATTGGGGCTAAGAAATGAAAGAGGAAGCCGTCTGGTAGAATTTTGCGCAGAGCATAACTTAATCATAGCTAACACTTGGTTTAAGAATCATGAAAGAAGGCTGTATACATGGATACTCTAAGGTTTCGGATAGACTATATCATGGTAAGACAGAGATTTAGGAACCAGGTTTTAAACTGTAAGAGATTTACAGGGACAGATTTCGACTCTGACCACAATCTATTGGTTACGAATTGTATATTAAAACTGAAGAAACTGCAAAAAGATGGGAATTTAAGGAGAGGGGACCTGGATAAACAGAAAGAACCACATGTTGTTCAGAGTTTCAGGGAGAGCATAAGGGAACAATTGACAAGAATGGGGGAAATAAATACAGTAGAAGAGGAATGGGTAGCTTTGAGGGATGAAGTAGTAAGGCAGCAGAGGATCAAGTAGGTAAAAAGACGAGGGCTAGTAGAAATCCTTGGGTGACAGAAGAAATATTGAATTTAATTGATGAAAGGAGAAAATATAAAAGTGCTGTAAGTGAAGTAGGCAAAAAGGAATACAAAGTCTCAAAAATGAGATCGACAGGTAGTGCAAAATGGCTAAGCAGGGATGGCTAGAGGACAAATGTAAGGATGTAGAGGCTTATCTCACTACGGGTAAAATAGATACTGCCTATAGGAAAATTAAAGAGACCTTTGGAGAAAAGAGAACCACTTGTATGAATATGAAGAGCTCAGATGGAAACCCAGTTCTAAGCAAAGAAGGGAAATCAGAAAGGTGGTAGGAGTATATAGAGGGTCTATACAAGGGCGATTTACTTGAGGGCAATGTTATAGAAACGGAAGAGGACGTAGATGAAGGTGAAATGGGAGATATGGTACTGCGTGAAGAGTTTGATAGAGCACTGAAAGACCTAAGTCGAAACAAGGCCCCGGGAGAAGACAACATTCCATTACAACTACTGATGGCCTTGGGTGAGCCAGAGCTGACAAAACTCTACTATCTGGTGAGCAAGATGTATGAGACAAGCGAAATACCCTAAGACTTCAAGAAGGATATAATAATTCCAATACCAAATAAATCAGGTGTTGACAGATGTGAAAATTACCGAACTATCAGTTTAATAAGTCACAACTGCAAAATACTAACGCGAATTCTTTACAGACGAATGGGAACACTGGTAGAAGCCGAGCTCGGCGAAGATCAGTTTGGATTCCGCAGAAATGTTGGAACACGTGAGGCAATACTGAGCCAAGGCTTATCTTAGAAAATAGATTAAGGAAAGGCAAACCTACATTTGTAGCATATGTAGACTTAGAGAAAGCTTTTGACAATGTTGACTAGGATACTCTCTTTCAAATTCTGAAGGTGGCAGGGATAAAATACAGAGAGTGAAAGGCTATTTACAATTTGTACAGAAACCAGATGGCAGTTATAAGAGTCGAGGGACATGAAAGGGAAGCAGTGGTTGGGAAGGGAGTGAGACAGGGTTGTAGCCTCTCCCCGATGTTGTTCAATCTGTATATTGAGCAAGCAGTAAAGGAAACAACAGAAAAATTTGGAGTAGGTATTAAAATCCATGGAGAAAATGAAATTGTTTTAGCCTCTGCTACTGGTGTAGTAGGTGAGATTCCAACTAACATTATCTTAGATACAGGTGCAGCTGTGAGCGGTTTGTCTTTTAATTTCTATAAAAAGATGTGTGAATTGGAGCCTGTGCCTGAGTTTCCTGCCCAAAACGGTAAAATAACTACTGCTCTTGGTAATAAGTCATGTAGGGTTAAGAAGCAAGTTTTTGTAAACATTAAAATTGGTAATGGAACCGTACAATGGCCATTCCTGGTTGTACAAAACCTTGTGACAAATTGCATATTACGATTAGGTATTATGAGCGAGAAGGACTGCATTATAGACTTCTCCAAAGGTAAATGTATTTTAAATGATAAAGGCACTGTAATTGTTATTGATTTGGACAGGAGAGCTCTAAAGCATGACAAACACTGCACAGGGTACAATGTTCAGTTAGTACTTGACAATGACATTCACGACACGCACACACACTCATCTGACACAGAGCTAATGGACTTGAAAACAATGATTGATCATAAGATAAATGAAGCTACAGCTCTCAGTGTACATGAACGTATGAAACTACGGGAATATTTATCCAAATATTTACAAGTTTTTACCAAACGATTAGGTGTTATCAACACGTATATCTACAAGACTGAAGTTAAGATTCACAACATCTTCTACCACAAGACATATAACGTACCGTTATCTCAATGACCTGCTGTGTGGCAAGAACTAAAACAAATGTTAGACTGGAAAATCATTGAACCATTACCTAAGTTGTCAGACAAGGAAATCACACCTGAACAAAAAGTAAGAGAAGTATTGACTACACTGACACATCACGCACAGATACGAAACAAACATCACACAAATATAATAAAAAGAAAACAAAAATTCAAGGCAGGAATGCTTGTACTACATCGTACTTGTCATAAATCTGTAGCACTCAAGCGACGCAATGCTAAATGGTGTCTGCTATATGAAGGACCTTATATTACTGTTAGCATACCGCATCTTGGTGCGTATCTGTTACAACATCTTAGAACTAACAAAATTATTGTGCTATACGCTCACCGAGATCTTAGAGTATTTCATGCTAAATAATGTCAAAGTCATATCCATGAAGCCATATCCATGAAAACATTGCTAAGCAACTCGCAAAACTCTATTTGCTACAACATAGATAATAAGTAGTATAGAAATTTTCATTTCAGCTGTACCAGTGACGCAGTTGAAGACAGAAGAACTTTTCTTTCAACGCCGCGGCACTACCAAGAAGACCGAATGTTAAGGTAAAATTTATGATTACATAGCAGTGAATGATATAATTTTTCACGGGACATATATGTCTGTAGGTACCAATGACTTGGTATGACACCTGACGAACCGACAGATGTCATCTGTGATCTTTTACTTCGAGAAATAGATTAGACGCACATCTCTCAGCAAGAAAAGCATCTACCAGTAGCCAAGGCCACACAGACACTATACACACACGCACAAAATATGAGGAATCTAACAGTTTTCCGTCTTTATTATTTTGAATATTTATTGAGTAGTGAAAATGCCTGGTCTTGCCTACTGATGTAATGAATGTTGTGTCTAACTCATCTTAATTTCAGATGACATCACAAAAAACATCGATAAAAACCCAGTAAAACCGTAAAAGAGGATGTAAATATCTGCAATTGATGTAATCAAATGTGACGTAATAATTTATAGCTATGTAATGATGATGTAAACATGTTTATGTGTAACTGTATTATGTTTATGCTAACAAAATATGTGGCGTGTATATGTATGATTATTTATGTTTTTTGAAAAATGATGTATAATGTAACTGTTACTATGTGAAAATTTGAACGATAACGAGTGCCAAAATGTGAGAAAAAAACATTTCATAGTGAACCACTGTTCACGGACATTAACGTACATCACTAAGTCTGCAGCTACTCAGAAACGTATGTGAAAGAAACTGTTAATGATACTCATCATGCATCGTACCTTTGCAAACGCGATGAACGATTTCTTTGATAAGTAACTACGAACATTTAGGTGAGCTATATTTAACAAACAACTGAAAATGTGAAGTGCATAATTGGTGCATCGTCTAGTGACATTACTACAGTATCTAACTTCAATATGTTAACTGGATTAAATGGTCACAACGTGCCTGTCCAGAAAACAACACGACGAGTGGAAGAATTTTGGTTGGAACTTCAACGAATGCAATGTTCTCGAAATGTGACGGACACACTTACTTGGACTATCCAAGAATCGACGCCAGCTATGTGCCGTCCGAGGTTCTGCAATCAAGCTTCCACGGGATATTGAAAACAAACTGCATATGGACCAATTACTCGACGGGTCACGTCCGATCTGTAACAAACAATGCTTTTTGTCACAACGAACTGCATCACAATGACTATAATGGAAATAGGAAATGGGCATGCTTGTGTATCAATGACGTTGTTATACAGTGATGTTACTGTGATCAAAAAACTTTACCACGACGACACTAACCTCTGAAACATTACTGTGCAGCAGATGAATATAAACTGTAATAACGACACGATGTGTGTAGGTTAACGCACCTGAAACAAACGGACATTTTTCTTTGAAGCATTTCAATGCTATACTATGTAACTAAGAACATTCAATAATCTAAAGTTGTATTGTATTATAACAAATACTGTAATTTTAAAATTAAGTTACCTGTCATAGAATGTACTCTTTATATGTAATCTTGGTGGAATATTTTCTTTGTGCAACGACTAAGAAACTCGCGCGCACATGAACAATATGAACTGCAATACTGTGCCGCGTGGTCTAAATTTACGATATAACGGCAGTGCCGGAGTCACGTAGACGCTTCTGCACATGCGCGCACTCTACTTTGCCAACATAAGAACTTTTACGGCCCACACGCGTCATTCAAATTTTGTACATATCATACTGTATAATGTATGTCATGTAAATAGTTGTAGATAACTTAGATTTTCTCGTGCCTTTAGGTGAATCGCTCGCCTGCAGGTGTGTCCTTTCGCCTCGCAATTCAGGGGGCAATATAAAGGCACATTTGCATGCCGTGCGTGAGTTTCCTCGGAAACGCGAAATCTTAATTAAATAATTAATCTCTGACTAATAAATAATGCCTATGGGACAGAACTGCAGCGCTATGCCGCTGATAAAACAAAATACAATTACGACACTCTTATGTTTCATTAAGAAGAAGTAGGTCATGTACCTACCCCCATGAACCACGGACCTTGCCGCTGGTGGGGAGGCTTGCGTGTCTCAGCGATACATATGGCCGTACAGTGTGTAAACTTTTAGATGGCAGACCTCTCCCTAGTCCTGAATCGGTATAAGTCGGTAAACGTCGGGAGGCTTCGGTAGGCACGCAGTTTCGACTGCTGCCAACATTACGTAGCTGACTGTGTTGTACAAGGTAGCCATTGTCGTCTGCTTCGTTATTGTTATGCGCTGTACTGTTCTGCTTGTTTTTATTGTGCAGTTGTGCTGAACATTATCAAAATGAGTGAAGAGGCAGTTGCTGGCCCATGTCGGGAGTCGCCAACAACCCCCGTGGTTTTATATACCTTTTTTAACACGTTTGCGAAACGTGTTGCGAATAGTGTTAGTAGTGAAGAAATAATAGAACAAAACGTCATGCCTGACGCGGCACTTTTTCACGCATCTCGATGTTTACCACGTCATATCACCTGAATTATATGTCGAAAAGAGACAAATTTTCCGGCGCATTTACTGATATATGTGGATACTGTATGCGAAATACGTTGCGATTAGAGTTAATAGTAACGAAATAATACATTAAAACGTCATGCCTGCTGCGGCAGATTTACGGTATGTACTGAGAAAATGTAAGCGAAAACCTTTTTTCCTTTCATTATTATGTGGGAGGTGTCAGCGAGAAAAATTTTCGTAATGGTTTGAAATTGTATGTAACGTTTGTTGCTAGTCGCTAAGTGCTCTCATTCTCAAATAGTTGATGCATAAATCTGGGTATTTTCCAGCGGTGGCATCTCATTGTTTATGACGTCGTATCTCCTGAAGAATGTGTCGTAATTTTTTTTTTTTTTTTTTTTTTTTTTTTTTTTTTTTTTTGCTAGGGACCTTCGTGGGCGTACGGAGCGCAAATCACATTTTTATATATAGAGATTGACAGTTACGTTATACTGTATGACTTGTTTAAGTATATTTAAATTTTATAATTAATAGTTTAACATTGCGGGGAATGAAATAAAAATGCCAGCAGTGGGAATCGAACCCGGGTCCGCTGCATAATAAGCCTTTACTTAATCAACTGCATTATGCAAGCTACAGTGACATAACTCTTAAAACATTGTCTATTACTATTTTCGGACGTTCGGAGAACAACTCATCAAAGTTTCATTGCAATCAGATGAATGGTTTGTGAGCGCATAGTAGACAAATATATATATATATATATATATATATATATATATATATATATATATATATATGACGATTTCAGTTTCGCTTACGAACAACATTTAAAGCGAGTTTTACTTCCAAGCCTTTCGGCTGCTTTCGTGTAAGTATGACGCGCAATTTGTAGTGCAACTGGTTGGCGTGCCTTCTGCCCCCCAACGGCTCGTCGCCCCTCGCCAGCCAATGCTTGCTTCCTCCTTTCCCCGCACTCCCCTCACAACTCTTACCGTCTTACAGTTAACACACTGTACAGTAGGTGCAACCACAACGGAGGGGTATCTGTTGAGAGGCCAGACAAACGTGTGGTTCCTGAAGAGGGCAGCAGCCTTTTAAGTAGTTGCAGGGGCAACAGTCTGGATGATTGACTGATCTGGCCTTACAAAAATAACCAAAACGGCCTTGCTGTGCTGCTACTGCGAACGGCTGAAAGCGAGGAGAAACTACAGCCGTAATTTTTCCCGAGGGCATGCAGCTTTACTGTATGGTTAAATGATGGTGGCGTCCTCTTGGGTAAAATATTCCGGAGGTAAAATAGTCCCCCATTCGGATCTCCGGGCGGGGACTACTCAACAGGACGTCGTTATCAGGAGAAAGAAAACTGGCGTTCTACGGATCGTAGCGTGGAATGTCAGATCCCTTAATCGGGCAGGTAGGTTAGAAAATTTAAAAAGGGAGATGGATAGGTTGAAGTTAGATATAGTGGGAATTAGTGAAGTTCGGTGGCAGGAGGAACAAGACTTTTGGTCAGGGGAATACAGGGTTATAAATACAAAGTCAAATAGGGGTAATGCAGGAGTATGTTTAATAATGAATAAAAAATAGGAAAGCGGGTAAGCTACCACAAACAGCATGGCGAACGCATTATTGTGGCCAAGATAGACACGAAGCCCACGCCTACTACGGTAGTACAAGTTTATATGCCAACTAGCTCTGCAGATGATGAAGAAATTGATGAAATGTATGATGAGATAAAAGAAATTATTCAGGTAGTGAAGGGAGACCAAAATTTAATAGTCATGGGTGACTGGAATTCGAGATTAGGAAAAGGGAGAGAAGGAAACATAGTGGGTGAATGTGGATTTGGGGAGAGAAATGAAAGAGGAAGCCGTCTGGTAGAATTTTGCACAGAGCATAACTTAATCACAGCTAACACTTGGTTCAAGAATAATAAAAGAAGGCTGTATACATGGAAGAATCCTGGAGATACTAGAAGGTATCAGATAGATTATATAATGGTAAGACAGAGATTTAGGAACCAGGTTTTAAACTGTAAGACATTTCCAGGGGGCAGATGTGGACTCTGACCACAATCTACTGGTTATGAACTGTAGATTAAAACTGAAGAAACTCCAAAAAGATGGAAATTTAAGGAGATGGGACCTGGATAAATTGAAAGAACCACAGGTTGTACAGAGTTTCAGCGAGAGCATAAGTGAACAATTGACAGGAATGGGGGAAAGAAATACAGTAGAAGAAGAGTGGGTAGCCCTGAGGGATGAAGTAGTGAAGGCAGCAGAGGATCAAGTAAGTAAAAAGACGAGGGCTAGTAGAAATCCTTGGGTAACAGAAGAAATATTGAATTTAATTGATGAAAGGAGAAAATATAAAAACACAGTAAATGAAGCAGGCAAAAAGGAATAGAAACGTCTCAAAAATGAGATCGATAGGAAGTGCAAAATGGCTAAGCAGGGATGGCTAGAGGACAAATGTAAGGATGTAGAGGCTTATGTCACTAGGGGTAAGATAGATACTGCCTACAGGAAAATTAAAGAGACCTTTGGACAAAAGAGAGCCACTTGTATGAATATCAAGAGCTCAGATAGAAACCCAGTTCTAAGCAAAGAAGGGAAAGCAGAAATGTGGAAGGAGTATATAGAGGGTCTATACAAGGGCGATGTACTTGAGGACAATATTATGCAAGTGTAAGAGGATGTAGATGAAGATGAAATGGGAGATGCGATACTGCGTGAAGAGTTTGACAGAGCACTGAAAGACCTGAGTCGAAACAAGGCCCCTGGAGTAGACAACATTCCATTACAACTACTGATGGCCTTGAGAGGGCCAGAGCTGACAAAACTCTACTATCTGGTGAGCAAGATGTATGAGACAGGCGAAATACCCTCAGACTTCCAGGAGAATGTAATAATTCCAATACCAAAGAAAGCAGGTGTTGACAGATGTGAAAATTACCGAACTATCAGTTTAATAAGTCACAGCTGTAAAATACTAACGCGAATTTTTTACAGACGAATGGAAACACTGGTAGAAGCTGAGCTCGGCGAAGATCAGTTTGGATTCCGCAGAAATATTGGAACCCGTGAGGCAATACTGAGCCTACGGCTTATCTTAGAAAATAGATTAAGGAAAGGCAAACCTACATTTGTAGCATATGTAGACTTAGAGAAAGCTTTTGACAATGTTGACTGGAATACTCTCTTCTAAAATCTAAAGGTGGCAGGGGTAAAATGCTGGGAGTGAAAGGCTATTTACAATTTGTACAGGAACCAGATGTCAGTTATAAGAGTCGAGGGGCATGAAAGGGAAGCAGCGGTTGGGAAGGGAGTGAGACAGGGTTGTAGCCTCTCCCCGATGCTATTCAATCTGTATATTGAGCAAGCAGTAAAGGAAACAAAAGAAAAATTCCGAGTAGGTATTGAAGTCCATGGAGAAGAAATAAAAACGTTGAGGTTCGCCGATGACATTGTAATTCTGTCAGAGACAGCAAAGGACTTGGAAGAGCTGTTGAACGGAATGGACAGTGTCTTGAAAGGAAGATATAAGATGAACATCAACAAAAGCAAAACGAGGATAATGGAATGCAGTCGAATTAAGTCGGGTGATGCTGAGGGAATTAAATTAGAAATGAGACACTTAAAGTAGTAAAGGAGTTTTGCTATTTGTGGAGCATAATAACTGATGATGGTTGAAGTAGAGAGGATATAAAATGTAGACTGGCAATGGCAAGGAAAGCGTTTCTGCACAAGAGAAATTTGTTAACATCGAGCATTGATTTAAGTGTCAGGAAGTCGTTTCTGATAGTATTTGTGTGGAGTGTAGCCATGTATGGAAGTGAAACATGGACGATAAATAGTTTGGACAAGAAGAGAATAGAAGCTTTCGATTCAGAAGGATATAGGTTGCAGTAAGTACTGGGAGATGAAGAAGCTTGCACAGAATAGAGTAGCGTGGAGAACTGCATCAAACCAGTCTCAGGACTGAAGACAACAACAACAACAACAACAGGGCATGTACAATAACTGGTGCGGGAAGCACGTATATTTTATTAACTGTGCACAACATCATATTTGATGTTATGTAAGAACACTGCGAGCGGCAATCGCACTAGGCAGTCGACTCTGTAAAGATTCTATATTTATGAAAGTAAGTTGAATTATTTGACTGTAGGCTTATTCGTTGAATATATCTGATTTAACTAAGTGTGTAAACTTTTTTATGTTTAGTAGATAGTCACCTCTGTACGACGTATTGACATGGATGGCAAATTATTCTAATATTGAGATTTTGAGTCCGCATCTACCACAGCAGTCTTTGGAAACGATTTAAATACGAAGTCCGATTATTTAAATCACATTTCACGGTCATCTACGAATAACATTGAATTTACAAAAAAGCCATTGTCAAGCGTCTGATACCAAATAATTAAACGTCCACGTTCCAGATAAGCAAATATTAATTACAACCAATCACTATCATACATATACAATAATTTATTTATTTTTTATTTATTTACTTTATAAGCCCTAATCTCTTTTATCTTATCTTTGCGATCTTTCCGCGAAATGTATGTTGGCGGCAGCGAAAGTGTACTGCAGTCAGCCTCAAATGCTGGTTCTCTAAATTTTCTCAGTAGCGATTCACGAGAAGAACACCTTCTTTCCTCTGGAGGCTCCCAGCCGAGTTCCTGAAGCATTTCTGTAACACTGGCGTGATGATCAAACCTACCAGTAACTAATCTAGCAGCCTGTGTCCTCCCTCAATCCGACGTGATAGGGATCCCAAACGCTCGAGCAGTATTCAAGAATAGGTCGTATTGGTGTTTTGTAAGCGGTCTCCTTTACAGATGAACCACATCTTCCCAAGATTCTACCAATGAACCGAAGACGACTATCCGCCTTCCCCACAACTGCCATTACGTCCTTGTCCCACTTCAAATCGCTCTGCAATTTTACGCCCAAATATTTAATCGACGTGACTGTGTCAAGCGCTACACTACTAATGGAGTATTTTACAGGATTCTATTTCCTATTCATCTGGATTAATTTACATTTATCTATATTTAGAGTTAGCTGCCATTCTTTACACCAATCACAAATCCTGTCCAAGTCATCTTGTAACCTCCTACAGTCACTCAACGACGACACCTTCCCGTACACCACGGCATCATCAGCAAACAGCCGCGCATTGCTACCCACCCTATCCAAAAGATCATTTATGTAGGTAGAAAACAACAGCGGACCTACAACACTTCCCTGGGGCACCCCAGATGATACCCTCACCTCCGATGAACACTCACCATCGAGGAAAAAGTACTGGGTTCTATTACTTAAGAACTCAAATTCTATTACTTAAGAAGTTCACGAACTGTGGGCCCTATTCTCTTTAAATCTACAATGAACAGTTTTGTGTATAAAGACATCATTACACAGTTTATTTCCCTTCTTGAGATAGATGAGCGTTATATTGGTTGCAGTAGGACGATGCCACTTTTCACACCAAAGGAAACAATTCCTATCTTAAGTGGATTTTTTTGTGATACATTCACCTCTCCCACGTTATCCCGGTTGAACGTCATCTTTTTTGAGGTTTCCTTATGGAAAGGGTCTACCAAAACAGGCTGCACTCACTCGGAACTAAAGATTAACCTAACAAAGAATTATCAACATCAGTGACAACGACATCCGCAAAGTGGACTCAAACATGGCAAAGCGAGATACTGTATGTGTTACAGAGCAGTGCAACTAAAGAGCGTAGGTTATAAATAATATGTGTGAGGCTACAGAATAAAATACATATTTTATACAATTTTTGATGACTGCGACTTTTCCATCGCCCTGTACAGTTCCGTTAAATACTTTTCACAGATGTCAATGTTGCTGTCTTCAAAATGTTGAGATACTGTAAAATCAGAGCTTTGAGTAATAAGGTAAACAATGCTAGCAGAAGCAGGGCTGTGCATAAACATTTGGCACTTAGAAAAGTAAATCTGAACTAGTAGTTGCAATGACTGAACCCTGTTGTGTTTGACGTTGAATCATTCGTTTGTTCTGTTCTCGCAGAAGTACGCCTGAACCATTCACAGGTGCTCGTATTTCGTCAATATTTGAGTCTATGGTGGCAGTGATGACTGTAACAGTATTGCAGCAACAAACAGACACAAAATATGGCGCAAGTAAATGAATCTTACGAGAATCATTTTAAAAAAGGGAAGACACCTAAACTGAAAAGAAAAAAAAAAAAAAAGAGAGAAAAGAAAAGAAAACCGATGGAAGTTTCAAGATTCATGAAATTTTGACCTTTTTTCTTCTTTAGTATCCTCGTACTGACAAACTAAGATCACGTATCAGCTTCAATTACTCGTTTTACTTTATTGTTACTATTTCTGCAGTACTCCTTGATCTCCATCCCGTATTTGTCTGTCTTCTGTTCTTATGCCCAATTTCTTATTTCTTCTGGCTTGAAAGCCTTCTAAATTCAGGATTTTACTTTTTATAAAATTTTCCGTCTCTTTTTTTGGATTCTTTGATGCTGTTTCCTTCCAGCTCATTTCTATAATCAATGTTATTGTTGATTTCTTTTTCCTCAGATACTCTAATATTTGCCTTATTATCCTGTTCTCATTCCTTAGGTAATGGTATCAAAAGAAAATTAACTTGTACTTTGCCATTACTTCTGATATTTTATGTATTTTTCAAATTACTTCTCACCTTAAAAGCATCTGAAGGTCGTAATGCACCCATTATTTTCCTAATAATTCGTCTTCTGTGTACCACTACTCCGTCTGGCTTATAGTTCATCGTTAATTATTCACATGTATATAAAGATTAAGGTCTAATAACTGTGCTGTAGTATTTTAGTGTTGTATTTCTAGACATGCATTTCGAATCCTGCCTTGGGCATGAATGTGTGTAATGTCCTTAGGTTAGTTAGGTTTAATTAGTTCTAAGTTCTATGCGACTGATGACCTCAGAAGTTAAGTCGCATAGTGCTCAGAGCCATTTGAACCATTTTGAACATGTATTTCATGTTGTAGGTATTTTTTGTCAGATCATATGCTACATTTTATCGACTCATTCATCTATTGTGCTTTTTTCAAGTCCATTCAGCTGCACGGTTTCTTCAAGATATTTAAATACTATCTCACTCCAATTTATCTATTTGTGTTTCTATGGTGCATGACTTTAATGTTTCGCTCTTATTTACAGCAGATTTATTTGACAAATTGGCTTTGTTAGATTTTCATAAATTATTACAAAATCGTCTGCAAAATACAATTCCATTTGATTTTCTTTCCAGAATTGTTGGTTCAGTTGATGCTTTTTAGTACAAAATTCCAGAATATTACAATTTTTTCTAAAACAGAGTTAAACAAAAAAGGTCTCTCCCCTTGTCTGACACGAGAGATATTTCTAATATTGATGTAAATTTATACTTTTTATTTGTTAGAGGTTCACGAGATGTGTCTACTAATTTTGCTTTGACACTGTAGTTTCCATTAATTTTATCTGTTGCTCCTCTGTTTACAAAAAAATGGTTCAAATGTCTCTGAGCACTATGGGACTTAACTTCTGAGGTCATCAGTCCCCTAGAACTTAGAACTACTTAAACCTAACTAACCTAAGGCCATCACACACATCCATGCCCGAGGCCAGATTCGAACCTGTGACCGTAGCGGTCGCGCGGTTCCGGACTGTAGCGCCTAGAACCGCTCGACCACCCCGGCCGGCCCTTTGTTTACAGAATCAAATGATTTCTCAATCGATAAATGATACTGCTATAGATCTTATTGTTAACATTTTGAGACGAATTATTGATTTCAAGTTACAAACCTGTTCTGTGCAGTATCTTTCGAAAACCACCCTGATGTTCTCCAATTCTAGTCGTTTGCCGGAAGTTTCATCGACTCTATTCAGGAGAATTTCAGCCAATATTTTACACAGCACTGGCAGAACGACACTCCTATGCAAGTACTGGTATATCTTTTTCTTTATTTTTGGGTAGTGGGTTTCGATTCTTCTAGAACATATTCTATTTTTGAAATATTCTTAACAAGTACGTGAAGGTGTCTCATAAATTTTTTCTTAATGTTTCGAAAATTCTACTGTATTGGAGGCTTCAGAACCTGTTTTGTTGTTGTTTAGTTGATGGCTTCATGACTTACTAGTTCTGTTGGTGGGAAATCGAAATCTACTGTAGTTTTTCTGGTATTGGAGTCTTCAGAACCTGTTTTGTTGTTGTTTAGTTGATGGCTTCATGAATTACTAGTGCTGTTGGTGGGAAATCGAAATCTACTGTAGTTTTTCTGGTATTGTTGAAAATTCTGATTTAACTCTTAGAACTGGATAGTTGAAGAGTCTGTCAAAAAGTTTTGATACTATTTCATAACTTTCTTTGTTATTTAATGTTGTTTTGCTATTTTTATCTTTGAAACAAATATTTTATGTTTGATATCATTTAAGCACGCGACCAATACAGTTATGGATTTCGACTCAATGACTCAGGTTACTCTAACGTTAAAAATAACCATGGAAGCGGTAGCGATTACGATTAGACTATATGTACATTTCGTTCCATAAATCCATAGTAAGGAGGGACTCTAGTATGTAGAAGATATTGTGGAACAAGAAGGAAATAACACATATTAACAAAGAAAAAAGATATTGTAATGTGTCTTCCACAGGTCCTAAGCGAAATGGTCGACATGAATGTAAAAAGAGTCAAAAAATCTTAAACACATTTTCATTATAAGATAATAAGAAGCTAGTCGCAAAACATGTAAATGTACAGTGCACTGAGGTGAATATGATAAATTGTAGGCTGTTGTAGTCAAGCGTTACCACCTAGCGAGGTGGACACTGGACTCGCATTCGGGAGGACGACGGTTCAAACCCGCTTCCGGCCATCCTGATGTAGGTTTTCTGTGATTTCCCTAAATCGCTCCAGGCAAATCCCGGAATGGTTCCTTTGAAAGGGCACGGCCTTCTTCCTTCCCCGTCCTTCCCTAATCCGATGAAACCGATTACCTCGCTGTTTGGCCTCTTCATCCAAACAACCCAACCCAACCCAAGCGTTACCAACGATAAAAAATCGGTTTACAGCACTTACACTCTCCGATAAAAAGTATCCGGCCACGTATTAGTGGAAATTAATATGATTTGTGTCCATCCTTCGCGCTTACGACGAATTGGACTCTACCTGGTATACTTTCAGGGAGACGCCTGAATATCAGGAGCTAAAACAGAAAAGAAATTGATAGTGACTTTGGAAGCGGGAATCCGGAGCAAAGTGTAGATTCTGACTCATCCCAGCTGTGGTCCATTGGGTTTAGGCCAGGACTCTGGACAGGCCAGTTTATTTCAGGAATGCCATTGTCCACAGACGATTCCCTCAAGGCTGCTGCTTTATGACACAGTGCATTGTCATGCGGGTACAGTCATTATCTCCGAACTGTTTCTCTACTGTACGCAGTAAAGGATGCTTTAAAATGTGTTCTTATCCTTCAGCATCAAGCGTATTCTTGAGTGCAATAAGGGGCCATATCCTGACCACGAAAAGAACCCCATACCATAACAGCACCTTCTCCGCACTTCGCTGTAGGCACTGTGCATTATGGCAGGGAATATTCTCCAGGCATTCATCAAACCCCGAATCACCCGTTCCCACTCATCCAGTGTCCAGTCTCTTCACTCTTTACACCACCTCAAGCGCCGCATAGCACTGCGTATGGGAATACGTGGCTTATGAGGAGCTGCTCGACCGTTCTTTTCAACCCCCTACGCACAGTCATTACGCTACCAGGCCTGCTGGTAGCACTTTTGTAACTCAGGAGTGATACCTTCCTTTGATTTCATGAGATCTTTTACAGTAACAATACCAGTGCTCGACGGTCCCTGACATCAGTACATGAGGTGTGCCAGGTATTGGTTTACCTATGGCTGTTCCTTCGGTTCTGCACTTTACAATCAGGTTACCAACAGTCCACTTGTGTATCTAAACCAGGTGACATCCAAAGACTAGTACACGTTCTAAGGCACTGAGATCTCCTGGCCGATTCATTCTGCTGTTACGATATTTCAGTGCTTGCATGCCTAAAGGAACTTTGCATCGTAATTCAGAATAACACAAGCACCGCAATATCGTATCTATCCGCCGATACCGGACAAGCGACTTTCAAGTAAAATGTCTCACCTCTGCGGCAATATACACAATGGAAGTACGAGTGCAGGTTGTAAACGCTTGATTGACGACATATGGAAGTTTGGGTCTGGCCGGGAGTACAAATGGTAAGGCGACCGCTAGCGATAAGCAAGATATCCGGGTTCGGGTCCAGGTCCGGTACAAAGTTTCGTTGTCGTCATTCCATTCTACAGCTGATTGTTGTCCGTATTCGCAATTGCTATACAGGGTGTACACTTTCAACTATTTATTGCACAAGAACTAAACATTGTACAGATGTCATACATATTGCATTTTGAAGAGAAACTCTGAAAGATTTTTTTACGAACATTCGATATGCGGACCATGGGTGACCTGGCAGACGTCAATACCGTAATCGAATTCTTGCCGCCGGCCGCGGTGGCCGTGTGGTTCTAGGCGCTTCAGTCCGGAACCGCGAGACTGCTACGGTCGCAGGTTCGAATCCTGCCTCGGTCATGGATGTGTGTGATGTCCTTAGGTTAGTTAGGTATAAGTAGTTCTAAGTTCTTGGGGACTGATGACCTCAGATGTTAAGTCCCATAGTGCTCAGAGCCATTTTGAACCATTTGAATTCTTGCCATACCCGTCCCAGCATGGCATCGTCGACAGTGGCAGTCGATTCCCGTTTTCTCTCCCGGAGCTCTGCTGCATCACATGGTAGAGGCGGCACATACGCCATATCTTTAATGTGTCCCCACAGAAAAAGTCAAACCGAGTGAAATCTGGTGATCGGGGAGGCCATTCCATGAACTCCAACCCACAGAAAGCTCGCTCCGCATCAGAACTCGCCATGTTTGCGACTAGCGCTGACTATCGGCAAATTACCAAACTACGCTGGGGCGGTAAACATGAAAAAAAATAATCTTTCAGGGTTTCTCTTCAAAATGACATGTATCATATCTGTATAGTGTTTGGTTCTTGTGTAATAAATAATTGAAAGTGTTGCCGGACTTTATGTACATCCTGTACATGTTAAGCATTCAGCTATTAGTGGCTACTGACACACGATGTCCTCCAATCCTGCCGCCCCCGCTCCTTCTTTTACACTGACGGTTCCGCCTCTAGTGACATTTAGTGGTCAATTCAGCATTACATACGGGTGTCCGTATACTTTTGATCAGATTACTGCACAGAAGCTATACAAAAGTCAAATTTTATTTAATGCTCACAATAATCGATACTATTAATAATAATACACATATCAGACGGTTCTCCTAAGAAATTCGTCACTGGAATAGAAGCAGTAACTCCTTTAGGCTCTTCTTAAACTGAACTTCATTAGTAGCTAAAATATTTACGAGTGCTGGCAAGTTATTGACAAACAGATTCCTGAATAATGGACATCTTTCTAGATCAAAACAAGTTGACTGAGATATTTGTGAAGATTATTCTTATTTCTAGTAGTAAAAACGCGAACTCCACTGTTTGCACAAAGCAAAGAAAAAAAGTCGTAGGATGCATAATGTTCACCATTAACTTAAGAACGATGTGTTTCGACCGGATAGTGCATCTTCAGATTATGTTAAAAAATCAGATATTCCAGAATGAGATTTTCACTTTGCAGCGGAGAGTGCGCTGATATGAAACTTACTGGCAGATTAAAACTGTGTGCCCGACCGAGACTCGAACTCGGGACCTTTGCCTTTCGCGGGCAAGTGCTCTACCATGTGAGCTACCGAAGCACGACTGACGGCCGGTCCTCACAGCTTCACTTCTGCCAGTATCTCGTCTCCTACCTTCCAAACTTTACAGAAGCTCTCCTGCGAAGTTTGGCTGTGGCTAAGCCATGTCTCCACAGTATCCTCTCTTTCAGGAGTGCTAGTTCTGCAAGTTTCGCAGGAGAGCTTCTGTAAAGTTTGGAAGGCAGGAGACGAGATACTGGCAGAAGTGAAGCTGTGAGGACCGGCCGTGAGTCGTGCTTCGGTAGCTCAGATGGTAGAGCACTTGCCCGCGAAGGGCAAAGGCCCCGAGTTCGAGTCTCGGTCGGGCACACAGTTTTAATCTGCCAGGAAGTTTCAAATCAGATATTTTCTGTCGAAAAACATCCGTCAACAAAGCACGACACCGGATAAAACATACTACAAGGCAAGCTCATGGAGGCGTTGTTATGCCCGGAATCGTCTCCATGAGGCTGCCTTTTAGTACGTTTTATACGGTATGCCTTCTTGTCGGATGTTTTTCGACAGAAAATTTCAGATTTTCTTAACATAACCTGATGATGCCCTATCATGGAGAAACGCTTCGTTCTTAAGTTAATAACGGACGTTCTGCAACCTACGGCTGTTTCTAATTTTTTATTTTTTTAAATTCATAGTAGCAATAGAAGGTTGCTGTACCACCGCGCCGAGATGGAATATAGTAATTGGTACTGTTTGTATGGGAAAGAGATGCGGCGTTTTGTAGCTCACGCTGACTGCTCGCTGCTGTGTTAAGCACTCCTGGACATCGTTGCGACCGCTACGCTAGCTGCCGTACGCGGCACAGAGTATACACCGTGGGCAGCTCCGCCAACGTCCTCTGTGAGTACTCGCCACACACTGTCACAGCGCAGCACAGCCTGAAGCTTCTGCTGCACCGCTCTGCCTATGTCAGTCACTTTTTTTACATGGGGCTCCCAGAGCCGTATGAAACATGTACATTGGAAATAGGACTGAAATTACGTAATTGACAGTAGTCTGAAACGCAACTGTCGCATATGAATCGCATGTGAGCGTGAATTTTATCTCGTCGCTTATGTGCTTTGCCCTGTACAGAATCTTTCGGACTGTGGGAATGTAAATTTAATGTAGCTGCGAGAATGTAAACTGTCAATAACTTTAAACCCAACCAAGACTGCATGAATTTACATAACACATCGCCAGATGGCACGCCAGTCGACGTCGGGATGCCTCGTCTCAACCATATTATGTGTGTGTTCTGCTGAAGAATGCATCAGATCACCGTCGTGGACATCAAGCGCATCGGCATTATCACAGTACGGGCATAACTCGGTTGGAGGGGAAAAAAAGGTGAAAATAAACGAAGGGTGGCAGGACTTCCGAAAGTTGGATAGGGGCTGAGAGAGCGTGGTGTAAGAGCCTCCGGCAGCAGGCTGATAAAGCACGCAGGAAAATGATGCCACAGTACCATTTAAGGCTGACGAAAAGGACTACCGCTGTGTGAAGGACATGTTACGAGCGAAAACCGCCTCTGTAACGGGGGACAGTGAGGATCTCGTATCATATATTGAACAGAAAGCTGTGGCAAACGTATGAATCCAGCACCTCTAGCATGCGGCGGGTCTTGGGTAGTGGAAGGGGGAGTGTCTGTGTTACGTGGGGGATACGTGACGCTAAATATGCATTTACATATTGAGTCCACTGCAGAAGTTCGAGGGCTCGTACACGATGATCTAGGAGCCAACGTCGTAATTGGGAAAATAGGCAACGGCGGTTGTGGATTATCATGTACTGAAGATCACTCGCGAAATAATGTCCAAAGCATCGGATACTAGCAGCTACACGCAATGGAGCAGCGTCTGCAAGACTCCCCGTACCTGTAGCCACAACGCTCAATTTGCGGGCGTCAAGCCAAAGTCTCACTGAGATAATGGAACAGTGTTCTTGGCTATGCTGTATGCAGTTACAGTGTTCTCTAAATCGCATTTCTGTTAAACCTACTAGTGGGACTAGGTCCTGCTACATACTGTTTTGTCTTTAATAACGTCACACTGACTTCACGCGACGTAAGATGGCGAGAAGGTCTGTAATTGGCTGCTTATAAGTCAGATCTGATACCCTACAGAAGACCACATTCATAAAGTTCTGGTATTTTTCCTCACGGATAGATCGGCTTACAGTACCTATACGTCTAAAGTAAAACTCCAAAGATATTAATGTTTCAGTATAGTTTTTGTAATGCTAGTTTTACAATATATAAATGATCGATATAATCATCCTTAGTACAAATAGTACGAGTTTTGAGCTTTATTTTACAGTCGAACACTACAAATAAATGACTAGAACACTGATAAACATAAATAGACAACATAAGTCGTATATGTGTGTGTGACATTGTGGCTAAGTTACACAACCTTGCCTGTCAGTGTACAATTTGCCATTTTAAATGAGAACTGGTGGCATAAAAAACAACCACCTTCAAGAGTCACATGCTAGTACCAAACGACAGTAATTTGTGGACGTCCGATATGACGAAATTATTCTCCGTGTTGTCACTATCTGCAGGGAGAATATTGGAGTCATAGGAAAAACAGACCTAGGAGTCAGCTTTAACTACCGTTTGTCTCTCACACAGTGAAGCTGAGTAACGAGAATATAAATCGACCACAATGCGCGAAAAGCAATGGTTTGGCTTGCAAATTAGACCGAGGTACGTGCGGTTCGCGAGCGGGCGTAAAAGTACGGGAGGCTTAACACTGCCATACACTAAGTAAAGGGCAGTTTGTGTGAGATGACAGAGTTGCTGGTAGAGTGTTTACTAAACGAACTGACACGCAGAGAGTCACAAAACAGTACATCAATAGAGGTTCTAATTTCGCACTCATGACACGCAGGTCAGATGAGGGGAAAAAATAAGAACGAGATGGGGGACGGATAAGCTATCTTAAATTACGTGACAGAAAAAAAGAAACCATTGCACAAGGTCCCGTGTGGGGGACGGTAGGTACTTCAGTTGATGGTGTTCATCCTAGGAATTGAGAGTGAATTGATATCCCTGTTCAGTGGGTTTCGGAGATATACAGGATGACTTATAGATGAGATACTGTATTCTGATTACCGTCTACCGCTATGTACAGTAAATCAGCAACAGTGGCCATAATTTTGCTCTTGAAATTTATTGTTTATAGCATAGACAAAAAGGTTAACCATTTAACTAGACACTAAGGAACTCAAAATCTTAACTTGTTTTGTTATTTTTCCTTCTCAATATGATGGTACGTCGCCAGTGTCATACATTCTAGGCACCGACGAGAACAATCGCTTTATTGCGATTTCCCAATCCCTCAAAACTAACTGCGGGCGGGCCCACAGTAGAGGCGAAAGACTACATTGCTGTCTTACACCCTTTTTAATCCGAGCAATTCGCTCTTGGTCTTCAGTCTCTTACTGTTCCCTCTTGGTTCTTGCACATATTGTATATTACTCGTCTTTCCCTACAGATTTTCCCTATTTTTCTCGGAGTGTCGAACATTTTGGACCATTTTATACTGTCTAGCGCTGTTTTGGGTCGTCAATTTTTCTTTAATCTTGTTCTCGTTATGAACCACACCCCGAGAACAGCCTCTTTAGTGCCTTTATCTTTCATAAGACCTAAATGATCCTCATATAACAGAGCCTCAGTTTTATTCTCTATTTTTCTCTGTGTTGTTCTTGACAGAAACTCGGGTGCATGAGCTCTTAAGCGACTGTGCCATAGTTCTCGCCCTTATCAGCCCTTAGTGTGTTCGGAACTGTGTAGGTGACATTTTTCCGAATCTCTGATGGCACGTCACCAGTCTCATACATTCTACGCACCAACGAGAATAGTCGTTTTGTTGCGACTTCCCCCAATGATTTTAGAAACTCCGATGGAATGTTATCTATTCCTTCTACCTTATTTAATCTTAATTCGCCAATAGCTCTTTTAAATTCCGATTCTGATATTAGATCCTCTATTATCTGAAAATTACTTGTTATATCCTACATCTGGAGATAGCGTGGACTGTTCGAGTAATGATCTGCTCTGACCCAACCAAATAAGTATCGCACGTCACCTGTCCCGTTAGTTTTGCCTTTCTTTCTTCCCCTTCAACATCCTGTGGTGGCTATATTCTCAAGACCTCAAAACTAATTGAGGGGGGCTCACCCCTTAAGAGGATACAGAATAGGATTTTGGGTGAAAAAACCGATTTTCTTTTTATTGGCTTATTAGATTCCTCCACGTTTCCTTTTTAAATTGACGTATCACACATGGCTCTACTAGAATTATAACTAATTTATTTTCAGACATTTGTGAGATCGGATATTACGCTTTTGTGATACACTTCTGTCATGACTGACCATAAGCTTTGTGGCAGTACCTTCATGTGGCATGGATGCAAATATACCGCTTTCCAGCAACTCTTTATACACCATTCGTCAGAAATTATTTTTCTCTGGTTTCATGAAGTTACTGCTTGATTTTTTGCCTTTTAATGTTATAAACAGTGTACTATAGAAAAGTTGTTGTGTCGAGTTTTTCCGTATTTAGTGCTTCATTTTCCGCCATGAAAATACTAAGAACTCAGGAAAAAGTGTTTAAAAAGCATGGGAACTGGGAAAGAAAAAAATGTGAGTCTACTTACTTCTGATTTTCACAACGAACTTACTCCACATTAAAACAGTGCTTCTCGCAAAAAGCTCAGAGATCTGGAAGAAAAATGTAATTTATTTGATAAACGCAAGGAAGGTTTAGAACTTATTAATACGAGCATATTGCGTGAAGCTCTTGAAAACAGTGTGTGCTGCAAGTCAAGGAAACGTTGTAATGGTGTTATGTGTAATGTTGCTGCATTAATTTATTCTGAAAGTGGTGCTAATATTCTAGAGCATAAAGGTGGGTTAAAAGATGTGAGCTATGTGAGGAAATTAGCCTTGTATTACTGAGCAACTGTTTCACCAGGTATCCAGTCTAGCTTACCAAATTCCCAACCAGACTAACATTAATTATAATCTTTTAGTACTCATCTTACGATAACCAGTGATATATATATGAAAAGACAATTTAAATAAAAAGAAATAAATCAGTTTATATTTGCACATTTATTTTAACATTGATCATTGTGCGGTTAAAATTTCAGCATATTAAACTTGATTCATAACTAAACTGGTGCCTTAGTTAGGATTGTGAAAATGTGAGTTCGTAATCTTACGGAACACATCAAATATGGAGCCAAGATTGGGAGACTGCGTATAACACTGCATTCATAAAATAACACACAAAGAACGTTGAAAAATATGCAAGAGGAAATTAACCACAACCAACCGATTCAATTTTCACCAAAATAAGTTACGTTCGTAGCGCAATCATGACCGTCATGAAATTACCACACACTGGTATACTAAATTCATACTAACTCTCTGTGAAATCTTCCCGAAAAGAATAGCTGAGGGCTACTTTGATGCTTACACTACATGCTTCACGTGGTCAACTTGGTTTACACAAAGAGTGTAACTCCACAATAATTTTGATAATTAAAATAAATTACATCGAAACGCAATTTACAAAAGAAAAACCTCGAACTGGCTACTATTGTCTTACAATTAACCTGATGGGTCAAACAATTGTATAAGCACGTGGTACTGGTCTCACAAAGTACAGCCCACGTGGGTTAAACATAAAGAAAAGTTGCTATATTGAAAAATATTGTCAGGACGAGACGTTATAATCTCACGCACATTCGCATTTAAGATTGATGATCTTAGTTAGAGTTACTGATCAATACGTGGTTCCACTTTACTCACAAAGTAGTGACAAAGCAACTAGCGGAAGATATTCTGAACTTCACAATCGAAATACACTGCGTTGCAATTGAAGATAACATTAGATACTTTAGAGCTAAACCTGAAATAAAGGTGATTAAATTTTGAGTTAGGCTGAACTTAAGAAATCCATTGTCCTACGGACTTAGCAGAGATGCGCTTAGCCGGATATCTTACCACTTCAGACGCTCACCGCAGACAGACTGACCAGGGATCCTACCGAGCGTGCTTAACAGATACAAACGGAAGTGACCAGAGAGGCAGCTTCCTATACCAACATGACATGGGTCGGACAGGACCATACTAAGAATAGAAACCTCTCTGATTTTAGAAAGCGTAGTTACCTGTTCCGACGTTGGTCCTACTGTTCTCTAGCAGACAGGCTTGTCTGTTACTATCCAGCATGCAACTAGAAATACATTTGCTCATTCATCCTCTCACACAGAAGGGAAGGGGGATGACAGTATCTTATCATACACAGTATGTAAAAGAAAGCGGATGTAGGTTCCGTATGAGACTGTGTGACATGAATTACATATAAACTGTGTTTTAAAGTGTAGTAGTGTGACAGATCGTTCTTGTTTAAGTGTAAAAGTAACACGTTTCACTGCTCAGTCTCCTCCCAGATAGTCAGAAACACCACAGTAAATTTAGAAGAGGAATTTATGCCGTAAATGACAACAGATTTAAGAAATTAACATGAAAGGAATCCAACAGAGACCTTTCAACGTTTCTCTAACGTAGAATCCCATGTTGGCCTGGCTGCCCTGTTTAATTTAACATACAGTGTGCTTGGAACTACAGCTGGAAGTTTCCAAGCTCTATTTCAGTAACTGGAAATAATGGATACAAGAAAAATGAATTTTGTAGTGTAAATATTAGGTTAGTCTATGGGTTGCGAGCAGTTGGTAAGGGCAAAGCCGGCAGATTACATGATGTGTGGCGTTCTAAATTTTCCCACTGCACCTTCAAATTTTGTTGCTTTCAACTATGTACTATGACCAGCAGTTGAAGATGTAGCACGTAAGGCAGTGCAGGGAACTGTGGAAGAAGAAGTGAAAGAAAATGATGATAAGCGTGACCACACAGTAGCTTTTGATGGCACAGGGCAAAAAGATGTCACATTTCCAACAATGGTATTGTCACACTAACTACTCTTAAAATTGGTAAAGTTATTGATGTTGCAATAATATTCAACTACTGTAATGCATACAATGTAAATATAAGCAAAGTTGAATGTATAAGGCTTGTGCAGAAGAGAATGGGTGCCTGGCTGAGAAGATCTAAATAAATTAAGAAAGGAAGAAATTAAATGATGGAAAAACCTGGATGGGAAAGGAAGGCTGACTAATTCCGTGAAATACCACATTCAGAATTGCTAAGGCCTAGCAATCAGACAAATTACTGGCAATCTTGAAGAAATGAGGACCTTTATATGCCTTTGTATTTCCACACCACAACCACCGATGAGCATCTGGAACACGGTTTGTGTCCCAAAGGTGGAAAGAGCACGTGTAAATACAAAAGGCAAATAATAATTGGGGAGAAATACAGTCATCACCACAGTCTACCAGCAGCCATTATGGAAGAAATAAAGCTCATCTTTATAGGTGTGGCTGACAGATGTATTCTGATGGAAACTCTTCATGAAAGAATGAAGAGCCACAACGAGTGCTTGAATAGTGTGACATCGCATGACCTCCCCAGTGTTTTTTGGAATTAATACACTGCATTTTGGAGTGTGTGATGCTATGGTAACCTTCAGTCTTGGGAATATTTCTAAATGGCAGGTCCTTGACAAGCTGGGTTTGCGTGTTGGTTCCCACACAGTATGTGCTATGTTGACTTCAGGTCGGCACAGTCTAAGGCTTGGCGACAGTTTAGTCAAGACATTAGGGAAAAAGCCAAGGCAGGTGCAAAGGGGCGCCAAAAGCAGATTTGAAGATGATTGTGAACGGTGTGAAGGAGGTATTAACTATGGATCAGGACTGTTTTATTCTTATTTCTGTATTTCCCGTAAGTTTACTTTTTATTTCTTGTACGAACATTATTTCAGCTACTGTTGCAACTAGAGGTCTGAAATTTTGATATCATAGTCACATGGGTGTCTTGTACAGCTTCAAACAACGATTGTTGAATTACTTGATTTACAAAGGATTTAGAGGTGATAATATAGTGTAAAGCGATGGAAAAATTTACTCTAAAGTGAATATAATCTCCCTCTGTAAGTAATTACTTTGATAAGAAGCTATTGTTTCAGTATTGTGACAACGTGTCAATGAACATACAGCAAAACGTTTATCTCTCTAGCCCCTGTAGTTTGTGAGAAAATGTTCCCTATATTAGGCATAATTTAACATTGCGCGGATAAGCGGTTCCGTATAACCTTAAGATCCTCAGTTTAAATTTCAATTGTTGTTGTTGTGGTCTTCAGTCCTGAGACTGGTTTGATGCAGCTCTGCATGCTACTCTATCCTGTGCAAGCTTTTTCATCTCCCAGTACCTACTGCAACCTACATCCATCTGAATCTGCTTAGTGTATTCATCTCTTGGTCTCCCTCTACGATTTTTACCCTCCACGCTGCCCTCCAATACTAAATTGGTGATCCCTTCATGCCTCAGAACATGTCCTACCAACCGATCCCTTCTTCTAGTCAAGTTGTGCCACCAACTTCTCTTCTCCACAATCCTATTCAATACCTCCTCATTAGTTATGTGATCTACCCATCTAATCTTCAGCATTCTTCTGTAGCATCTCATTTCGAAAGCTTCTATTCTCTTCTTGTCCAAACTATTTATCGTCCATGTTTCACTTCCATACATGGCTACACTCCATACAAATACTTTCAGAAATGACTTCCTGACACTTACATCTATATTCGATGTTAACAAATTTCTCTTCTTCAGAAACGCTTTCCTTGCCATTACCAGTCTACATTTTATATCCTCTCTACACCGACCATCATCAGTTATTTTATTCTCGAAATAGCAAAACTCCTTTACTACTTTAAGTGTCTCATTTCCTAATCTAATTCCCTCAGCATCACCCGACTTAATTCGACTACATTCCATTATCTTCGTTTTGCTTTTGTTGATGTTCATCTTCTATCCTCCTTTCAAGACGCTATCCATTCCATTCAACTGCTCTTCCAAGTCCTTTGCTGTCTCTGACAGAATTACAATGTCATCGGCGAACCTCAAAGTTTTTATTTCTTCTCCATGAACTTTAATACCTCCTACGAATTTTTCTTTTGTTTCCTTTACTGCTTGCTCAATATACAATTTGAATAACATCGAGGAGAGGCTACAACCCTGTCTTACTCTCTTCCCAACAACTGCTTTCCTTCCATGTCCCTCGACTCCTATAACTGCCATCTGGTTCTGTACAAATTATAAATAGCCTTTCGCTCCCTGTACTTTACCCCTGCCACCTTTAGAATTTGAAAGATTGAGCGCAAAGTTAATTAGATAACGTGAAATGACGGCCATTGGGAATTCGCATAAATCTGAGTGGGATTGAAGCTTGTAAGACGTACTCTTCGCCGGCGATGGGCGAGGCATGACAGAATCTCTGACCAGAGAGTAGTTTATCGTTAGTTGTTGCTTGGCTAGTCTGCGCTTGTCTGCGAGAGTAGTCTGCGTGAGTCTAGTGGAGTCGGCATGCGTCGGCTGTGTGCTCTGCTCGCGACTCTGGTCAGAACTCTGGAGGATGAGTATTGTTGTAGAAGGTAAAGAAGCAGCCTTGCGCGTATTTAATAATGTATGTAAATTGTAATTTAATTTGTTCCAAAAAAATGCCCCAATAATAATTTTTATAATATAAAGTAACTCTTTTAAAGAAAAGCATTCATTTCAATTTAAAGAATATTTCCAATGCATGATCATTCCTTCCAAGAATAAAAAAAAAAATATATACGCCAGCATTGCATGAAGCTGGTCGAAAAATATCTAATTAATAGCAGATACAATTGCAGTTTTTACTGAGGTAAGAATTTTTGCTTTTTTATTCAGAATACAGGGCCGAAGGGCAGCGCCGCTGTCTTCATAAAATTTATCAGGTTACTAAACTTTTTTTATTATTTTGGTGTTTAGGAATTTTTCTGTTTCGAACTTGACATTAAATGAGAAAAGAATTTTGTGGGAATATTAAATGTGAATGCATTTTTGCACACAGACTATAAATGGTAGCCAATTTTGTTCAGAGGTTACAATATTTAAAAATTCAGTTAATTATTATTTTGTGGGGAGTTTACGCACGGTTCATATTTTAAATATAAATAATTCTGTGCGGAGGTTACACTTGGCTCTATTTTCATTTTGTGTGGGGAGGTTACAAGGTATCTGACCGTAATAATTTATTTGCATATGATTTACTATTACTGGAAATATCTCTCTGAACCCTGTTTAATTGTATCTGGCTTGTTATAGTGAAGGCACCGAACAGAAACACAGATTGGTTAAGCCCTCAAATTTATTCACAAACGCATCAACTGACAATACATATGCTGTAACCTCCCCACAATTTTATTTTAATTGCAATTAAAAATAATTATTATTATGAATAGCGATTCTCTTATTTTTGCGTGACCTCAGAACAAAACTGGCTCCCATTTAATGTACCCAGAAAATTCTTTTCTCATTTAATGTAAGCACGAAACAGGAAAATTCCTAAGACTCATAATAAAAAAATAAATTCAGTAACCTGGTAAAATTTGGACGACAGCAGTGCTGCGTCGTGGCCCTGTAAGATCATTCTGAATAAAAAGCAAAAATTCTTACCTCAATAAAAACGGCGAATATATCTGCTCTTACTTAACATTTTTTTTTTTGTTGACACAGCTCCGTGCAATGCTGGCTTATACATTTGTGATTTGTGAAAGGAAGCAACTGATTTTTGAAACTGAAATGAATGCTTTTAAAAATTACTTTATATTGCAAAAATTATTATTAGGACATTTTTAAAAAACATTTGGATGACAGTTCAAATACATCACTAGATATGCGCGACGCTGCTTCTTTACCTTATACAACAATACTCCATCTCCAGATTCCCGACCAGAGCAGACTGCAGACAAGCGCAGACCACCTCAAACAAGCGACTAGCAACAACTAACTGCTACAGTTACACAGTTCGTACTGCAGTCAACACTGCTCTCTGGTCAGCGATTCTCATATCGCAGACAGCGCATACCTCTTACATAACCCTCCACTGGGAGGGCAAAAATTTGGCGGCGATGGTGAGTCAATTGGACTTGCCATGAGCAACAAATTTTTCTTAATTAACTAAGTTTACAGTCACAGAATATATACATATATATATAAGCGCAGAACATGAAATAAAATACAGTGCACAGGCACTGAGTACAGAACATATCAAGCAATGACAAAATGTTTACGCAATGAGTACAAAACATATTAACAAATGACATAAAGTGCACACGCACTATAACAGAACATATCAGGAAATCACAAAATGTATACGTAATGAGTACAAATCATATTAACAAATGACATAAGATGCACATGCACTGTAGTTTTTTTTTACCATTTTACAAGAATTAGGATAGGAAAGGGAAGGATTGCATCATGGTTCTAGCACAGTAGGTTGCACGTAGCTGCACTGAAAGTCCATATCTTTCTACAGAAGCACAACACCAAGTGAGACGATCTGAAGTTCTCTTCCCTGAAGAATTAATCAGTGTAGCCAAGACACTGAAATGTCGTATTAATATTCAATGTTATCATTTTGGTAGTACATTAGGTACACCAAACAGTGGGACCATAATAACATCTCCATCGCTCAAGGTGATGGACAGCATGTCGTGTCAACACTATGTTCTTGTAAGGTACACTAATGTAGAATTAGTGCAAAAATTACACTAGTCTATCAACTGATTTAAGTAATTGGTGGCACTCATCGCCTAGTTACTGAACATTTCTGTACTATGTATAAAGTGTTACAGAATAATGTTCATAAGTCATCTGATTATAGTGAACATTGGCACTCATTGCCAGTTACAAACCATTTTATGCATTATTCAAAAGTGATCATTCAACAAGAGTTAATTAATGGCATACTATTTACATAATTCAGTTAGTTACAGTAATCTTTGGCACTCATTTGCCAGTTACAAACCATCAGAAGTCATCCTTCAAAACAGGAGTTAATGAGTGTAGCATCAAGCTACTAGTATTCATATATATAGCATGTATGTGACATAATACAAATATAAGAAACAGTGGCATTCATTGGCCAGTTACTAAACATATGGCAAGTATTGAATATTACAAAACATTTTTCATCATTCAAGTGACATATGACATATTTAAAAATAATTATTGGCACTCATTGGCCAGTTACAAAACATCAGAAGTCATCCTTCAAAACAGGAGTTAAAGAGTGTAGAGCATGCATGCACTATTACAAAATATCATTCACTATTACTCAGAACTCATCATTCAAGTGACATATGACATATTTAAAATTTAACACACTGTAACTATTACTCAAGGTCTGTGATTAGAAAAACATCATTCAGTATTACTCAGAACTCTCTTAAACTGGTAGCATTATTTGGGACTGTTATTACAATTTTTTTATACTAGCAATGCATTGCCTTGGGATCGATAATTAATTGCTGGGGCATAACAATATTTGCTCTTGACTTATTGCTGCAAATGAGGATAGGTAACGTCATTCATCATGAGTCAGCTGTAGCAAGGTCATGAAACAAATAAAGTATATGTGATCACATTCATGAATGGCACACACAAATGCGTAAAAAAATGCAGGTACTAGAACAGGTTTAATGACCAACTGCTTATAGCACATTAATTTCATGAATAGCTTCTCCTGGAAAAAAAAAAATACAAAATGGACTATTAAGCTGAAAGAAGAAACACATATATGCTGAAAAGTAGTGAACTTCGAATTAACAGGTAATTATATGTGTATTAAATATATGTGTTCTCTAGCTGTCCTTTCCAAAACCTTCAGTCGTCATACCATGCAACATAAGACATACTGTCAAAACGAACTGCAACAAATACTTAAATAACTACATAGCATTTCTTAACTAACAGTAAATATATAAACTTCATCATTATTCTCATCTGCAAAGAAAAACTTAAAAGTGGTGCGTTTAGTGGCCATATAAAGTTTATCACTATCAACACCTGTAAACAAAAACTTCATTATTCATATCACCTTAACTCCATTATTATCATCACCTGTAAAGAAAAACTTCATTATTCATATTACTATATTCTTCATCACTATTCATCACCATTCATTATCATCTGCAAAAAGACACTTCATCATACAACTATTCATAGTATAGAGTTCCTTATTTCTAGCATATTTCATCACTAAAACTAAGATGTGGAGTTCTGTCTGACAGTCTGCATCAATCGCCTGGTATTCTGAAAGAAAAAATTAGTTAAGACCGCTATCATACGATGGGTATAGTATATTCTTCTTAATGCTTGTTAATTCTGATCCATTTACTATTCGTGACGAGGTATTGCATCTTCTTCCGTTCATTCCGAAGGTGAAATTCCCATTTAATTTATTTCTTTTACACGTTATTGCTTTCTGAAAATGATGAACACTGATTAATGTCTTGCATTTAAATCATATACCCATTAAATAAAAACTGGTTTCTAGTCATATAATTGAGCATACAGCATAGCATGACAGAAAATGTAATATGTCAAGAACATAGACAGTGTGCAGGTGCAAAAATGTACACAGAGTATCATAATGTAGCAGCAAAAAAAATGTAAAATAGTCACGATGTTGAGATATCATAAGGCAAAATGTCAAAGTCAACTGGTGTTTGTTATATCTTAAATATTTCATAGTGCATACAAACAAAACAGGAAAACAATCATACATACATGAAGAATGAAAAATGTGCACGGTCTGATGTGGAACGACAAGAAAAGCGACCTGCTAACCTTACCTTGCCGGGCACTTGCCAAGAAAAAATACGATAATCATCAGTAAGTGTTCATATAAATATAATTGCATAAGTAGTCATAAAATATGTAAGTCTATCTGGAAAAATGTGCACGGTCTGATGTGTAACGACAAGAAAAGCATTCTGCTAACCTCACCTTGCCGAGTACTAGCAAAAAAAAAAAAAAAAAAAAAAAAGAAAAAAAAAAGATATTCATCAGTAAGTGGTCACATAAATATAATTGCATCATTGGTCATATAAAAATCAGGAAATGGCATTACAGTGTGATAAATCATAAAGTATATTCATTTAATAAGGGGTTTAATATTGGAGACATGGCGATTGCCTTTACTTTTTCTGGTTCTCAAAGTTTCGACGTGTACTACATTGGGGTGAGGAATGCTGCGAATTCGATATGGACCTGCGTATAGAAGTTCAAATTTACTACACCTATTCTTTCCTCTGTTGGATAAATAATGTGTGCATACTAACATCTTCTATCCAATGTGAAAGTCACTGCGTGTACAAACCTGTTTTTGCTGTCTTCTTCGGCGCTCTGCGGCACGTTTGATGTTGTTCAGCGCAATGTCAATTATTTCATGGTGTCGTAGTCGACGAGATGTAGGAAAGATTACTAATTCTTTAATTTTGTTAGGTGGTTGAACATTTTTCAGATTAACAGTCGGAGATAGCATAGTAGATTCATTTGGTATGGAATTAATTACATCCTGGAATGAGAGTATGTTTGTGTCCCAATCAATATGTTTTTTATGGCAGTATATTCTACACAGTTTACCAATTTCTTTCATTAGTCGTTCACAAGGGTTCAAGGAAGCATGGTACCTGGATATATAGATCGGAGAAATGTTTCTAGCTCATAACATACGTGTCCATATAGCAGATCGAAACTGTGATCCATTGTCCGAAATTACTTTCAATACATGCCCTACGTAGAATAGAAAATGTTTTACAAATGCGTTCGAAACAGTTTTAGCAGTAGCTTTGCATAACGGAGCGAAGGTAACAAATTTTGAAGTGAGTTCAACAGTGACAAAGATGTAGCAAAAACCTCTATTAGTTCTGGGAATCGGACCAAAAATATCTACAGCAGTCATGTGTCTCAATTTAACAGGTACAATGGGATGTAACGGAGGAATATGTGAAGTTGTATCTGACTTAGCTTTCTGGCAGATTTTACATGACGCTAAAACTCGTCGAATACGTTTCTCCATGTTGGTAAAATAACAGTTCTGTCTCAGTATAAGAAAACATTTTCTGGCTCCGTAATGTGCGTAACTTAAATGAGTATACCAAATTAATTTGTTAACAAGCTCGTCAGGAATACATAATAACCAATTGTTGCTGTCAGGGTGAGAGTGGCGAAACAGAATATTATTCCGTACAGTGTAATGGTTTCTAATGGTAACATTATTCTTATCTTGCCAAAGGTGTTTAATTTCTTTCCATACGTTGTCTTTACTCTGCTCTTGTGCTATGTCTTGTAATGACGACGAAATGAAATTTTCAAATGCAACTTGTTGAATGTACATGACGCTGAAATTTGCCTTGGAAAAGTTGGTTGCGATGCCTTGCTGATTGTTGCTGAGAGAACGGGATAGTGCGTCTGCTACAATATTTTGTGTGCCGGGAATGTGAACAATTGTAAAAATAAATTCCTGTAAATAAAGTTTCCATCTGCTTAATCTGTCGTGTGTAAATTTAGCGGAAAGTAAAAACTGTATAGCTCTATGATCTGTGTAAACGGTAGCGTGTCTTCCATAAAGAAAATGCCGAAATCTCGTAATTGTCCAAACAACACATAATGTTTCAAGTTCTGTAACAGAATAATTGCGTTCAGCAGGTAACAGAATGCGACTTGCAAATGCGATGTTTTTGATTACTGTAGTGCCATCTTCTTCAATTTCCTGAAAAATGTGTACGCCTAAAGCGGTGTTAGAACTGTCGGTGGCAATGGTAAAATTTCTAGTAAGATCTGGATGTGATAAAAGTGGTGCATTCAACAAAGCTTGTTTCAGGTTCATAAATTCAGAATGTGCTTGCCTATCCCAGGACCAAATCGTGTTTTTACCCGTCAATTGACATAATCTAGGGGTGTCTAAAGCAGAGTAATGAATAAATTTACGAAAAAAGTTAATTAAACCCAAAAAGCTGCGTAGTTGTTTCTTCGTCGTAGGAACAGTAATGTCACGTAAAGCTTGAAGTTTTTTCGGGTGAGGCGCAATGCCTTCTGCTGAAATTACATGTCCAAGAAATTTTATAGAAGTTTTGCCAAAGTGCGATTTACTGAGATTAACTGTGAGTCCTTGTGCACGAAAAGTTTGCAACAATTGTTCAAGAATCGGATTGTGTTCAGACCAGTTAGCTACTGCAATAAGAATGTCGTCTACGTACGTTATGGTTCTGTCTTTAAATGCAAAAGTGTGTATCGGATGTCGTCAAAAGTAATAACATTTTAGTGAACAAGATTCTGCGTGTCAAAAGTAGTGCTTACGTTGCTGAAAGATGCAACCTGTACTGTATCTGGTCAAATTCTATCTGACGTGCTATTATTTTCGGGAGGATGCTGTGGCATTTCCACTATTTGTACTGTTCTGTTATTTCTTCCTGACGTGTTACGTTCGGGAAGATATCTACTGTCTGGTTCATTCATGATAATTTGTTGTTGCCGATTATTTTGCTGCTGGGAAGACCGACTGTTATTAAACGTACGCTGAGAATTGTGCTCATTACTTTTACGTCTGTCATGATAGTCATTTCTATACGGTGCATTGCGATAGGAATTGAAATGGTGTGTTTTCTGTACGTACTGATTCCCTTGCTGCTGTGCGTTACTATTTGTTGTGTAGGCGGCGAAACATTCAAGCTTGGTTGACCTTGCACATTATATTGTTGGTTAGGTATGCTAACCGGCTGGTTTTGTTGCTGTTGCGGTGAGAAAAATCTCTATTGTTACCAAAATGCGGTTGCTGATAATTTTGACAATTGCTGAAAATGTTGTACATACTGATGATTACAATTTCATCTGTTATTAAAATTACGGCGGTAGTTGTCATTTCTGGAGTGTCTAAAGAGAACTGTCACTTTCGGTAAAATTTGTCATATTAGGTTTTCTTTACACATTCTTAATCATAGATAGATCGATGGCTGAAGAGCTGTTTTGATAGATATAAAGGATAGTAAAAGAGAAGGCAGCACTGCAGAAAACTAAAGATGAAATAGCACTACTACGGCTCGGGGCCCTGTACACGCTACGGCACATATTCATCGAAGTGTAATGAATCCCCTGAGGTCAATTACGCGCTGCAAATAAATTTCAGTTTCTGTGTTATAGGCAATGCTGGTGAAAATTCAAGAGCAAATTGTTGTATCCAATCCAATGGGTGAATCTGTGTTCTGTCATTTTTAAACACTTTGAATTTTCTCACAGATAGAAAATGCTTGTAATCAAAATCATCGTCTCTGTACGTCTGAACAGGTTCAGGGTTGTGTGAGAATCTGTTTGACTGTGACTGTTCGGAATCTAACTCACGTACTCTCTGTAAATTACCTAAATTATACTGGCTGTGTGAGTCTGACAAATGTTCGCAAAGTGGCGTATGCTGTGATGTGTTAAAGGCTGAAACATTTTTCATCTCTGTCACTTCTTGCTGTAAAGATGACAATTTTCTACGTAATGTATTATTGGACGAACCTGTCTCACTGATCGTCTGCTGTAAATTTTGAAATTCGGCTGTTTGATTAAGCGAAACTGGTGAAGTATCGTCTGATTTGGTATCATTATTACTTTCGATAACATCAATACGACTGGCCAATTCATCACATTTTTCAGTCAGTATTTTTACCTGGTCATCGTTTTTATTATCACAAGCATTAATTTGTTTTTGTATTTTACGTGTGGTTTCGTTCAATTTTTTAATGTCTGCTTTGATGGCATCGGGATTCTGTATTAGTTCTAATTGTTCAAGTCTGTCAGTCACTGTCTGAAAGTCTACCGTGTGTGTGTCTGTTTTTGTTTTAAGATCAGAGATTTTATCATGTCATTCGGTGTTCAACCGTTTGATAGTATTAATTTCGTCTGATACTGTAGCAATATTGTTGTCTACGTATGTTTTTGCTTTCGTAAACAATTTACGCTTATCTTCCTGTCTCTGTGCAGTAATTGTTTCCATGACTTGTCGCTTTACTTTATTCTGTTCCTGTATAAATTTACGGTAACGCGTTTCACTGTTTTGTAGGTGGTGATTAAAACGTTCGTCAATTTGGCTGTTCTGTTGGTCAAATTTCGCGTCTACTTTTGCATCCAGTGTACGCGGAAGTTCTGCTGACATCAATTTAAACTCTTCGCATAACTGTGTTGCGTTTTCAGAGCATTGTTTAGTGACTGCACTAATTTCGTGTCTAAGTGATTCTGTTGTGGCTGCTTGTGTATTACTTAATTCTTGTGCAACAGATCTAACTTCTTCACTACTTTTACTAGCACAAGCCTTAATTTCTTCACGTAATTGTTCTTTAGTATCATGACATTCCGTGGCAACGGCTGCAATCTGTTCACTAAGTTGTTTGTTCTGTTAATTTAGGTGGTCGTGTTTTTCATTCAACTGTTTGAAATTTTCATTAAGGTTGTCTTGTTTTTCATTCAACTGTTTGAAATTTTCATTAAGTTGTTTGTGATTGTTGTCTTGTCTTTCATTCTGTCGTTTGGAATTTTCATTAAGTTGTTGTTTGAAATTTTCGCTAAGTTGTTGTTTGAGATTTTCATTATTTTGTTTGTTTGATTCATGAAGTTGTAGCAATAATGCCATAACTTGATCCATGCCAATATTGCCTACTCTATTCTCTGTGCTGTTTAATGGCGTACCTGCAATTGTCACGTTTTGTGTAACCATTCGGTCATTTTCTGATTCTTGAAAAGCTTCTCCAATTGGATGTGCACTGTTAGTCACTATACCGGAATCAAATAAATCTGACGTATTCTGATTACACTGTTCATATTCGTTAGAAAAATTTGTCTGTTCGTTACGTAAATTTTGCAAACCGGGTGTGTCAAACTGGGCAGCGTTCATTGTAATGGAACGTGCCGCGGCATCAATTGTCGTTAAATTAACAGAAGACATAACTGAATTTGTTTGTTCATCATTAGCATTAAAATCATTACTAGTGGTCGGTTCGCACTGATTGTCTGTAATTAGGGGATCATCATTATTACACTGGACGTCGCAAGTATTATCGGTCAAATTATTCGAGTCGACTATTTCACTCATTGCTCATCACGATGTACTGTTAACAGTTTTTCGCGGCATTTTGACACAAATCTAAATTAAGCACAAAAATGAAACAAAGACGAAGCAAAAAATGGAACAAACACAATTACAACAAAGAGCAATAAATTGCCGATGATCTGTGAAAGAAAGCTTGACAAATTAGTAAATGCGTTGCGCCAGATGCAAACTACATTTAAGTAAATAAGAGCAGATATATGACTACTTCTCAGAGATTCACAAAGAAATACGATCCTGGCTGGATGCCGCCAAGTGTAACCTCCCCACAATTTTTTTTAATTGACATTAAAAATAATTATTATTAAGGATAGCGATTCTCTTATTTTTGCGTGACTTCAGAACAAAACTGGTTCCCATTTAATGTACCCACAAAATTCTTTTCTCATTTAATGTAAGCACGAAACAGGAAAATTCCTAAGCCTCATAATAAAAAAATAAATTCAGTAACCTGGTAAAATTTGGACGACGGCAGTGCTGCGTCGTGGCCCTGTAAGATCATTCTGAATAAAAAGCAAAAATTCTTACCTCAATAAAAACGGCGAATATATCTGCTCTTACTTAACATATTTTTTTTTTTTTAGGACATTTTTAAAAAACATTTGTATGACAGTTCAAAAACATCACTAGATCTGCGCGACGCTGCTTCTTTACCTTATACAACAATACTCCATCTCCCGATTCACGACCAGAGCAGACTGCAGACAAGCGCAGACCACCTCAGACAAGCGACTAGCAACAACTAACTGCTACAGTTACACAGTTCGTACTGCAGTCAACACTGCTCTCTGGTCAGCGATTCTCATATCGCAGACAGCGCATACCAATGCTCAGCTCTAAAAACTTTTAACAGTTCTGTCTCCAAACTCAGGTGTACGTTTAAGTGGATAGCAGTGTTACTAGGGCATCTAAGTATTCACTACATGCCGACATGAGAATTTGCGCGCAAATAAAGTACAACGTTAATTTCACTCTACACGGCCCAGAAAATTCCTCCTTGAAACACTAACTGGAAGTAGGTGACTATCTCCAGAAGACCACACATTGATACATATGCGATGAACTAGAGACGTGGAATTCGAAATCGAACTGAGTTGCCATGCCATTGCTCGCCGTGAGTATGGCGGTGCCGCGCCAGCTGTACAGTGCAGTAGAAGAATTCATCAGCACCTTGGCACAACCAGAAGATATTGCCAAACCGCGATGCAACGTCAAGTCAATTCGTACTCTGTAGCTATCGTCCTCGGATTCTATCCAGACACTTCTTCTAGCAAACCGCAAGGTGAAGCGGACACCTCTGCAACCAAACGCCTACCGCCTTGTCTCGTGGCGCTCACTTATGCCCTCCTGATTCCTTCCCGCCGACACCGCGCTAGTTCCCAAATTTGCAAAATTAAGAAGCGCGGATGCCCAATCACGAGAATTCCCTTCAATTGAAAAATCGCGCGAAAATAGTGCGTCTTCTTCAGACGTCAATCTCAACAAGAACATCCCCCCTACTCCCAAAATACGTTTACTGCGCTCTTGACGTCGCACACTATAACGCCAATAGCGGTTTCTCCCGCCTACGCCAAACACGTTTGGCAGTTGTGTCCCCAGCTCGCCATTTCAAATCTAATGTGCTGTTTATTCGCACGATTTATCCTGCTGTAAGTCTGTGAATTACAAAAGCAGACTCTAATTTTGACGAAAATTGCATGCAGAATTGACTGCCACATTTCATAACATCCTCCCCTCCCCTTCCCCAACCACCGTTCTAGGAGGACTATTTGGAAAGTATGTTCCGATCGGTGGAAACCACTGTGAAAATCCCATGAAGTTTTGCACAGATGTTTTGGGTAGTGTCGCTAGTATGCCTATCGATCGCGGCACGTAGCTATTTTCAATTCTGAGTGCACAGTGGGTACGTAAAGATTCCTAGAAAATGTCTCCGCCATGTATGATGGCCTGGTGAGAGATTTCGCTTGATATTATGCAGCCCACATAACGTAAATGTCATTCGTGTCGTTCTTCGTGATAACTCTCGGCCCCACTCGGCAGGGGCAATAAAGATCCTCCTGCAGCATATTCGAAAGGAAGTGTTTGATCACCCACAACATAATCCGTAGATGGCTTGTCCTTAGTTTCATCTCTGTTCACATGAACTGCTGACTATGGAGACAACATCTTGGTGACAACGAGCTGTAGACGAGCGGAGAGCACATGAGGCTGACTTCTGTGATGAGGGTGTTGGAAAGTTGGAACAACGCTACGACAAATGTGTAAGTCAAAGCAGCGCCTATGTACAGAAGTAGCCCTAAGGTGTAGCTAACTAATGCAAATAAAACATTTTTGATTTCCACAGTGGAACCTACTTTCTGAGTAAAAAAAAAACACTCCGTCTTCAGGCCACGAGTGGCCTACCGGGACCATCCGACCGCCGTGTCATCCTCAGTGGAGGATACGGATAGGAGGGGCATGGAGTCAGCACACCGCCCTCCCGGTCGTTATGATGGTATTCTTGACCGAAGCCGCTACTATTCGGTCGAGTAGCCCCTCAATTGGCATCTCGAGGCTGAGTGCACCTCGAAAAATGGCAACAGCGCATGGTGGCCTTGATGGTCACCCACCCAAGTGCCGACCACGCCCGACAGCGCTTAACTTCGGTGATCTCATGGGAACCGGTGTATCCACTGCGGCAAGGCTGTTGCCCCACCTACTTTCTGAATAGCCCATATATTTAAAATTTAGACAGTGGGAGATCCTCTTAAGCTAGGCAGTGAGCCAACCACTAGCCAAATTTTGTCTCCAATGCCTTGTCTAGTTTGTTACAACCTCTGGCCTGCCTGAAGGACAATCCGGATTATCAAGCTTCAAAACACACTGCTATCTTTAGAGAGTTGACTGATTATTAGTACCACACTCACTCCATCAGATTGAAATCAAATAAGACCACCCTAACCTTATGTTTACTGATGGATTTTGTGTAGAATGCACATCCTTTGAGATGTTGTCATCTTCACAACAAGGACTGATGATCCCACAAATAAAAACAAACCAAATCCCGACCCACAGGTCTGAGTTAATATTACGTTAAGCAGCGTATTTTGAAAACTTACTGTGCCTGACATTTACATTGATTCCTTGTCCATTCGTTGGACAAGATCAACTGACTGAAGCTTATTGATATTTGTGAATCGTAGACTGAGACTGAGAACATTTCAGGGGAAGTGGCAAGTCACTCGCATGTGCTTCTCGACGATGAAAGGTGATCGTGAAGTTGAGTCACCATTGTATTTAATAACTAAGAAAAACATGATGCGCTGTTATGTCAGATGTCGAGGGTTTCATGGGCGCAGCTTGTCGGGTGGACAGAATGACGAACAGGACGGCACCACGTGCTGGAGGGTGGGAGGGGGTTCACCTACTCTCAGAACGTGCAGCCCAAAGAAGTGCTATGGCCGTGGAATGTCAACCACGAACAATCGTTGAGAAGTTATAAAAACAATGAGATTTACGTTATTCCATTATTACCAAGGAACTGTACAGAAGAAGATGAGATCTTGTCTTGTGAAATACGATACGCCTATATAAGGAAGAAGATATACGTACGTAAGACGGAAATATATGGACGGCTAATTGAAGAAAGATTTTCGTCATTTAGTTGGTTGCATCTACCAGGAGATGCAATTTGATATAATACGAAACTTTGGAACGGAGTAACTAGTCCGAAGGAGAAGAATTACAAGATAGCTGACCGTTTTTACTTAGTGCCATTACGGAACAAAGGCAAGAAGTCTATAAACCTAGACATAATCCAGACCAGAAACGAGACTGGAGCGGCTCACATCTATAATGAAAGTTTAGGCATTTTCACCCTTAGGTGTGCTGGAATTTATAGTGAAACTGACTAGACACAAAACAAAGAAATCGAAAGTTAACCACATAATTTTAGGCGTGTCAAACATTGTACATTATTAACAAATCATCAGATTTCTTGTAACTACTAATGTTTGCGTATTTATTACATCATACCGTGACTAATGTATGTACTAGACTCTATCAGTATACTTAATAGCTACGTTGTCTGTGGAAGCAAGTTGAGCGTTTGTGACAGGGTAAAAACCTACAGAGGGATAACCTGGAGTCTGTTTGGTGGTATCCTTGTGATCTAACATGTGAAATTTGGCAGACTCAACAGAAGATACTGACAAAGCACACATGTTACATGGAATACACATTACAATAGGACAAATAACTCTCCTTCTTGTATAGATTTTATTGATTATACTGGATGGTAACCTACTCCCAGTACACAGTAACTTACTCCATCTTTTTTCACTTTTGCTGCAACGATGTGGCCTACCTATTCTATGAAATGTTTGATGTGGCATGTGTGATGTACACTGACTGACTTTCTGAATTTTACGGTTACAGGTCATATGAATTTTCAAGTGCAAATCTGTGTCTACGCAAATGTCTGTAATAGACAAAAAAGAACTTGCGACATGATTTTTCCGTTTACTGGACAGAGAGAAAGACTTGACCAGAAACATGTGTTCTTCATAGTACTGCCTCGTTTGGGCCTCTTTGTTTGCCTTCTACTTCCTCCTCCTTCCAGTCTAGCATATACTGTACAGAATCTGCTTGATGATCATCTGTGGCAGGAAGTCAACCACCTCTTGAATCTTATCAGGAGACCTTCGATTTATTCCAACTTAACAGTAGCAACAAGGTAGAGACATGTTGCATCTCATTTAGCACATCCTTAAAGTCTCTGAACAGAATGGCCCACATTCCATGCTGCTTGCTGTAGTATATACAACAAAAATTTACAAATTCTGTCATGATCCATTCAGAAGAGTTAGAACTCGAATGGTATGCCAGTATGTGCGTGGGTTCCTTTCTGTGGCCCTCCATCTTCCTGATCTGAACCGTGGTCTACTGTCAGATATAATTCTGTCCACACGTCCAACTTGTGACAAGAAAACCTTGCATAGTACCTTGGGTACAATGAGTGCGATAGCCTTGCAGAATGGCCTGAAAATATTTAGATGATAGCTCCATTACAACCAAGATGTACTGATGTCCTTACAGGTAATGGTCCCATTAAACCAGTTGCAGCCAGACGTATTTCCATAGTGCTGTGGGACTTGCGCATCGATGGGGATGAAATGATGATGATTGAGACAACACAACACCCAGTCCCTGAGCGGAGAAAATCTCCGACCTAGCCGGGAATCGAACCCGTGCCCTTAGAATTGACATTCTGTCGCGCTCACCAGTCAGCTACTTTTTTTTTTTTGGTTGATCTCATTTTGTTGTTCTATATTGTTCGTGGAATTTGTTTGGAGCGGACGTCCGATGACACCCGTTTAGGTACTTCGTTGATCCGTTCACTCTGTTCTTTTATTACAGAGAGTAGCTAACCCTCTGACCGAACACGCTGAGGTACCGTGCCGGTTTTTGGTTCGTTGGTGATCGTTGTGTTTGGTCGTTGCGGACATCACATGACATCCTTTCAAGTTCGTTTGTTGATCCTTCCACTCATTTTTTTTTTATTACAGAGGCCAACCAGCTCTCTGACCGAACACGCTGAGCTACCGTGCCGGCTGAATGGAGAAGTCAGACCCTTACAAGCAGAGTACCCATCTTGCATCTTATTAGTCTGCCATGGGTTGATTCAGCTGTGAGGAGAAGTTGGTATATACTCGTGATTCTACCTAAAGAGGACGTATCAGAATTTTTTGAATCCCCAAATAACTCATAAAGCCTCAGGTTCCCCCAACAAATAGTTCTTCCCGTTTTTTGTCGCACTCTACTAACAAAAGCTGTTGTCTTTGCAGTGGTCACTCCATTCTCCTCACTGTTATGGAAGATCACGACCTTCACTCCTGATTGTGAGCTGTCAGTTTGCAAGGAAAAGTCGATCAACAGGTCCCGATGTGACAATATGTCAATGTTTCGAATTCCTTTTCTGCAACCTCAACATTTATCAATGGTGTCTTTTGGTACTCCTAATGGGCCACTCCTTACGAATTTCTTGTAGAAGTTGATAAATCCAAGGAACCCTGGCTCAAGGTATCAGAAACTGTGCAGTAGCTTCTAATTTCTCTGGGTTTGGTGCTATGTCTTCGGCAGGTACTATGTGAACCTCCTTCTTTAAATTTGGTAGGTGAACTTAGATTGTTAAATAGAATTATGTCTTGATCTTCTTTTAGATTTTTTGCTTTAATTTTTTTGTCTTTTTTTAGAGCTGTTTATACTTTATATATGTATTCTTATTCTCAGCATCAACTTCACTCTTGCCAGAAAAGGACTTTTCCAGGTCAACAGTTATTGCATGCTTCTTTAATGCACTGAGCAGTGCGTTTAGAGCCGTGTTACACCATTCCCAATTTCCCTTAGCGATCAATAGGTCACTGACAGCAGCTACTGTATTCGCTTCTGTATATCAAGAATCCCATTCATTTTGCAGATAAATTCAGCTGAAGTTAGTTTTAAGCCAAAGAACCCACAAAATTGGTACAGTGCTCAAAAATGAGAAACGTCGTGCACTTGCGACAGGATGGGTGTAGCTCTGTTTGCCAGAAATTGATATAATATCTAGTTACGAAAGGACCTTGACCCCATGAAACCTCTGTAACAGGTCCTCCAGCTTTTTGGTCTGCCCGTTTCAGATCTTATTGTCATACTAATTTGTATGGAGTCCAGTACCAGACATACGGATGTATTTCTTCGCAACGGCGTGCTACAGGCTGGTATATGTCGAATCTGTAAGTTCTGTTAAGCCCTCTTGGAACTTGCGCCTAATTTCCTGCTCACCTTCGATTTGCAGACGAGCATGATTCTCGTTCTGCCAATTTCCATGGCCCACATGGAGTCACAAACAGCTCCCAAGTATTTGCATCTGAATTGCTTGATTCTTAAATCAAAGTTGCCGCTTGCGTTCCTTTTGCATAATAACTCCACGTCTTCACAGGTCTAATAAGGCACCATTTTAACTTGGGAGGTTCATCCCTATTATAACCTCATATGCCAATTTTGAAACTACCAGGAACTTTCCTATCAACTTGAGCCCTTGACACATTAATTCAAGCCACACTAGTCCATGTAACGCAGTGATTTTTCCTATGATTTCACCTTAAATCCTGATTTTCCTTAATGATAGCTCAGACAACTGTGATTCTGCACATTGAACACAAATTCCAGATCGTGCTGCGTGTTCTGGAAAGTATTTGTTGGTAGTGAGGCTGAAGTTTCTTGTAGCAGTGCCTCATTATCTCCCCTGGTGTGTATGGTTCGACTAGAAACTCAATTATCTTGATCTTGTTCTGTAAAACTTTTAATGGGCTCTTGAATCATTTGTTACCTTTATGACAATAATCTCATGTTTTATTCGTCCTTGTGTCTTCTAAGACCAGGAGCCCTCTTGAAATTCACCATGAAATTCTAGCTAGGTAAGAGCGGAGAGTTCCAACGAATGCCCACATCTTTTCAGCTCCCATTCCTTGTAAATGTTCACAGATAAAATCAAGCTTATACTTTGTTGGCCAAGACGATAGAAATACTAAGTAAAGGGGAGTACGTACGTTCTATAACTACAGTGTTAAATTTGCAATATTGATGACCCATTATCTCAGAAGCTTTCTGAAATTTTTGGGAAGTGTAGTTACACTCCTTTTCTGATCACTGAACCAGGATCATAAGATACAGATAAATAACTAGTTACAATTTTTTTAAATGTATGTTCATTTTTTAAAATCCCCTTTTGCTTCTGTAAGTAAAAAACCATTATAGGTGTTAAATGTTTTGTTGGTTCAGAAGCAGCAATATACTAAGAAGTAACATAATGTAAGATTAAATGTACATATCTGTAACAGTTCTTGGGATAATAGGTCAAATATTTAAAAAAAGTCGTTTTCAGGAAATTAGGCGTAACCATTTCATTTGATCTTAACTCACATATGGAGGCAAGCCAGCTCCTAGAAACAGCCAGACCCGTAATCAGCATTATCTGGATACTATTCTTGATCGTCCTACAAACCTAAAAGCCTCGTACTTTTCCCGCCTCTTCCTTCTTTAGTCATTTCCTCTGCTGCACGCAGTACTTTCATGATCCTAAGTCGATCCACTCGCTGGAAGGCTTCCAGTGTGGCGGCTTCTGGAGCGATATCAAGTTACTCCAGTATCACTGTTCTTCCATTATTATCATCATCACAGCGTCACAAACATCCCAAGTATAGATTTTTCATACTAACAAAGGCATTTTTTGGTATGTGGCTCCAAATGACTTTATATAATTGAAAGACTCATTCGGATTTTGCGATCGGAGACATTTTAAACAACTTCAGAATGATCTTATTCTTTATATATTGGTTTAATAGCTTCCATCACTACTGTTGCGACTAAATTGTTAATTTGTACCCGCTGTCTGAGCTTTGTTGCACCATGAATCAGCACAAGGTGGGCAAAGACCATGTGTAGGTGTATCACCACTGGATAATTTTTGGAAGAATGTATCCCACACTGCTTTTTTCATCTCTTATAGAACATATGTATTGTTTCTTATTAACATTCGAAATACATCGGGAGTTCATCAATGTTTTTGTCTGTGTCTTCCTTTACCATTTAGAGTCTCCACAAAGCGCATGTGCAATTCCGCCATTTTAGTTTAAACACTGTATACAAACTTTTAACACGAACATTACCATGAATTCAAGGAATAAATAGCTAAAAACCACAGCCTTCTAGATTGAATAGTTCTGGAGGTAGAAATACTTAAGAAAGTCAGTGCAGAATGACTGGATTTTTTGCAGTTCCCTAATAACTTTGAAATAATAAAAACTATGCTTCCAATTGAAATTGATCGACAAATGCATCAAATTATCCAGGAGACCTCAAATTTTAGTAAGAGATAATAATAGGAAAATGTCACTTATTGACCAGTTGTTTCATACATACTCCTCTTAAACTGGGAAATTGGTGTTTTTGGGTAAAGTGAATTTCCTCGTTCTTGTATTTTTGGAAATTTATGACCTATATAAAATGTTTGAAATCGTTCAGAACTTACGCTGTTACATTCGTTGGGATGTTCGCCTCTACTCTTTGCATGAATTCTCGCCTCTGTCCAGCTTCTTAGCTGTTGTCAATTCTGGAGCTGAATTCGCTAATGGTATGATCATGGCTCCTACTCAGTGCTACACAATTGTGTGAATCGTTGCATACCGCATCTGCACTGACTGTTCTCCTATTTCTACCTTGCTGTTGAATAAATTTCTTGAACTTCTCTCTCACCTTCTTCTCTATTTCCAAATTGATTTTCTCTTGTTGATTTTTTAAACGTTAGCAGTGTATGCATTTCCTCTGTTTCTGTTAGTGGTGTCTGGTTTGCAAGGTTTCATCCTGCATTTTGTTCCTGAACTGAGCTGTTCATTCTGTCCCTCGTTTCTATTAGAAGAAAGTTTGTAACTTCCAACCTTATATCGATGCGCTGGTCAGTGTTCTCGACTCTTTGGTGCATAATAGATATTGCCTTCCGTCTATTGTTGTTGGTTTTTTTAATTGCTGGTGGCTTTTCATCTGCTACCCTTTCTGTTTCCTCGGATTTGTCTACTGCCTGATCAGCCTTTTTCTGACATTACACGCCCAATTACGTAACTGCTTTAGTTTCTCCCTTTGTATCTTGAATTTCGTTCTGTAGACTCTTCCCCGCGTCCTTACTTTCTTTTCTCATGTCTGTACTTTCCTGTCTCATCTTCTCCCCCATGTCTTTAATTTCTTTTCCCATGGCTTTATTTTCTTCCCACCACCCTCTTAAAAAGTGATTTACGTCAAATTTATTATCTCCTGACTCACTATCTTCATCTATTGACGCTGCTCTAGAACGTACAGACATAAAAAAAGGTTTGCATCACCTCGGTTCAGATAGTTCCGGAACCAGTACAGAAAATTGGAAGAGAGATCAACACAAACGTAATTTTCACCCTTTTTATTGATCATGAAAACCACACATTGCATGTTGTACCACAATACAGCGAGACCTTCAGGCGTGATGGTCCAGATTGCTGCGCACGCTGGTACCTCTAATACCAAGTAGCACGTCCTCTTTCATTGATGTATGCCTGAATTCGTCGTGGCATACTATCAACAAGTTCATCAAGGCACTGTTGGTCCAGATTGTCCCACACCTCAACGGCGATTCGGCATAGATCCCTCAGAGTGGTTGGTGCTTCACGTCGTCCATAAACAGCCCTTTTCAGTCTATCCCAGGCATGTTCGATAGGGTTCATATCTGGGGAACATGCTGGCCACTAGTCGAGCTATGTCGCTATCCTGAAGGAAGTCATTCACAAGATGTGCACGAAGGGGCACGCGAATTGTCGTCCATGAAGACGAATGCCTCGCCAATATGCTGTCGATATGTTTGCACTATCGGTCGGAGGATGGCATTCAAGCGTCGTACAGCCGTTACAACGCCTTCCATGACCACCAGCAGCGTACGTCGGCTCCACATAATGCCACCCCAAAACATCAGGGAACCTCCACCTTGCTGCACTCGCTAAATAGTGTGTCTAAGGCGTTCAGCCAGACCTGGTTGCCTCCAAACACGTCTTCCCGATTGTCTGGTTGAAGGCATATGCGACACTTATCGGTGAAGAGAACGTGATGCCAATCCTAAGCGCACCATTCGGCTTGTTTTTGGGCCCATTTGTACCGCGCTGCATGGTGTCGTGGTTGCAAAGATGGACCTCGCCGTGGACGTCGGGAGTGAAGTTTCGCGTCATGCAGCCTATTGCGCAAAGTTTGTGTCGTAACACGACGTCCTGTGGCTGCACGAAAAGCATTATTCAACACGGTGGTTGCTGTCAGGGTTCCCCTGAGCCATAATCCGTAGGTAGCGGTCATCCACAGCAGCAGTAGCCCTTGGGCGGCCTGATTGAGGCATGTCATCGACAGTTCCTGTCTCTCTGTATCTCCCCTATTTCCGAACAACATCGCTTTGGTTCAGTCCGAGACGCCTGGACACTTCCCTTATTAAGAGCCCTTCCTGGCAGAAAGTGACAATGCGGACGTGATCGAACCGCGGTATTGATCGTCTAGGCATGGGTAAACTACAGACAACTCGAGCCGTGTACCTCCTTCCTGGTGGATTGTCTGGAACTGATCGGCTGTCGGACACCCTCCGTTTAATAGGCTCTGCTCGTGTATGGTTGTTTACGTTTTCGGCGGGTTTATTGAAATCTCTGAACAGTCAACGATACGGTGTCTCTGATACAATATTCACAGTCAAAACCTATCTTCAGGAGTTCTGGGAACCGGGGTGATGCAAAACTTTTTAAATGTGTTTATTAGGTCTATCTCTCATGCATTCTAGCTCAGTCCTTTGTCTCCTACGAATTACAGATGATTACCATCACCTCAACATGTTGTGGCCTGACCTCCACCGTTTCCTCTCGAGTACTGTAGCTTACTAAACTGATATTATTCTTAAATTGTCTGTTATTTGGTATGTTACGGTCATGTTCGGCTCTGTCGGATTTGATTGGTCTGTGGGATAAATTTCCTGTTCCTCTTGTGACTGATAAGAGCTCACAGTCCCATTTGGTTTCATAATGTTGTTAAATTCAGTACCATTCCGTACTAATTCGAATCATTCCTTACCCCATGTTAACATTCAACTATCTCAATATATGCCACATTAATGAACATACCTATTTCCGTTTCATTTTTTTTTTTTTTAGGAAAAAGAAAAAGGCTTATCATAATCTACACTAACTATCCTGGCCACGCTGGGTAGATGTGCGGTCTGAGACGTCTTGCCACGGTTCGTGCGGCTCTCTCTGTCTGAGGTTCGAGTCCTCTGTCGGACATGGGTGTTGTCATTAGCGTAAGTTAGTTGAAGTTAGATTAAGTAGTGTGTAAGACTAGGGACTGACCTCAGCAATTTTGTCCATTTACTAACGATCCTCAGTGTCATGCTTTCCCTCCAAAATTTCAGCGCTGGGTGAAGATGCCAGTGTCTCGTCATATGTGGTACGGATCCCGCAAATCCTTAAATTAGAAAATGTAGACAAGAGAACACAAAGTAGTGAATTGCGTCAATTGTTACTACAACTATACCATACGATCTTTTGTCTCTTATTTCAATCACCAACACACATAGAAGTACACAAACTGAAATTACAGAGAACCAAACCTCAGTCGTGGCGGGGTCACCAAATCATTTAAAACCCCAGTGGTGATGATGTTCCCAAGCCCTCAAAAGTAACTGCAAGCAGGTCTACTTTAAGATCCACCCTCTAAATTTTAATTGTGTGCATAGTTAAGTGAATACTGCGAAATTATGGCTCTTGGCATAGACCTTAAAGTGAGTAATTTACATAAATTTAAATGTGATTGATGCTATCTGACCGTAATAATTTATTTGCATGTGATCTACTATTACTGAAAGTATCTCTCTGATACTGGTCAATTGGTTATAGCTTAATATAGTGAAGGTACCAAATACAAACACTGATTAGTTAAATGCACAAATAAATTCACAAATGCATGAAATAAAAACATACAGATTCAATTATGAAAATGGTGACAATTCTGATTCCAAAATCAGGATTAAGTTTAAGCGGATAGCAGCATTTGTTGCCTATCTATGAACTTTCTACTTGCCCACTTGAGAATTTACTCTCAAACAAAGTAGCACGATGAGTTCACTGTATTTAACACTGCAAATTCCTCACTGAAAGCCGGCCGCTGTGACCGAGCGGTTCTAGGCGCTTCAGTCCGGATCCGCGCTGCTGCAGTGGCCGCAGGTTCTAATCCTGCGCCCGCAGCTCGTGGTCGTGCGGTAGCGTTCTCGCTTCCCGCGCCCGGGTTCCCGGGTTCCATTCCCGACGGTGTCAGGGATTTTCTCTGCCTCGTCATGGCTGGGTGTTGTGTGATGTCCTTAGGTTAGTTAGGTTTAAGTAGTTCTAAGTTCTAGGGGACTGATGACCATAGATGTTAAGTCCCATAGTGCTCAGAGCCATTTGAACCATTTGAATCTAATCCTGCCTCGGGCATGGATGTGTGTGATGTCCTTAGGTTAGTTACGTTTAAGTAGTTCTAAGTCTAGGGGACTGATGACCTCAGATGTTAAGTCCCATAGTGCTCAGAGCCATTTGAACCATTTGAACCTCACTGAAATAATAAGTGGAAGTAGGTGACTGTTCTCCAAAGTCCACACATTCATACGTATGTGATGAACTTGAGGCAGGCGATCGTCGTGGGTCCACAAGTGTGAAATCGAACTGAACTACGAGTATTCTGATGGTAATGTGAATTACGCTCACCGTCAGTGTAGCGGTGTCGCACCGCACTGTACACTGCAGAAGACGCTTATGAAGACAGCGTCGTCAGCAGCCTGTGGTAACCAGAAGATGTTGTAGGCCCAACCGTGGTGCAACGCCAAGTCGATCTGTACTGAATAGCTACCATCATCGGATTTGATCTGGACACCACCATGAGCAAAGCATAAGATGATGCGGACGTCTCTGTGATCAAACGCCTACCGTCTTGCCTTCTGGTGCTCATTTACGTCATCCGAATTCCTCCTCACGAAATAATAATACTTTCCAGTTTCAAAATTAAGAAGCACTGCTGTCCGATCATGAGAATTCCCTCCAGCTAGGGTATCTCCCCAATGTAGCGTGTGTCCTTCAGAGGCCAATAGCAACAACAGCATCTCCCTTCCTACCAATACACATTGACTTCAGAGCTGTTCTCTTGACATCATACGCTATTACGCTATTCGCGGCAGGCCGCGGTGGTCTCGCGGTTCTAGGCGCTCAGTCCGGAACTGCGCGACTGCTACGGTCGCAGGTTCGAATCCTGCCTCGGGCATGGATGTGTGTGATGTCCTTCGGTTGGTTAGGTTTAAGTAGTTCTAAGTTCTCTGGGACTGATGACCACAGATGTTAAGTCCCATAGTGCTCAGAGCCATTTGAACCACTTGAACGCTATTCGCTCGTTGTACCGCCTATGCCATTGGCCTCGCACCTTGGACCTTGAGAAATGAAGAAAGAGCGGCTACGAAGCTAGGCATTGTGTTCTGTGGCCCACACTTACTTCAGCCGATAGACCGCTATTTTCAAGAGAGTTTTGCAAACACGGAAAGGCAGCCCGGCCTCCTGCAGTCGGAGCCGTGTAAAGTTGGCTGTGCAGTCGTTTAAGTGCTCAATAACTTGCCAGCCAATGGGACGGGGTTTGCAGTCTCCCTTCGAGTGGCTGATCCTAGTCCCAAGTTCGTCCCATTTGGCCGTCGCGTTCCCTGTCCAGCCTTTCAAATCGAACGCGCTGTTTGTTCGCATGCACACCAGAAACTTCCACGAAGCAGTGAGTCCATCAGTGTTTTAATAAAGGAAAGAGAAACAATTACGTAGAGCACCACACTCCCAGTCACCACGATTCCATCTCATCAGTAAACGTTTTCATACCGAATTACCGTTCCGTCGATCTCTGAATTACAAAACAGCACTAATTTTGATAAAAATAATATGCCGAATTAGCTGCAAAGTTTATTTCCCATTTCTCCCCTCATGTCAACTTTCTGTGATGCATACTGTTAGCTGAATAGATGGAGAGAGAGACAGAGAGAGATAGAGAGAGAGAGAGAGAGAGAGAGAGAGAGATAGAGAGAGAGAGAGAGCGAGAGAGAGAGGGAGAGAGAGGGAGAGAGAGAGAGAGAGAGAAAAAGAAAGAGAGAGTGAAGCAAATTCTGGCTTTGCCCACTTTTAGTCACAATGTCATTCGAGCTGCATGCTTTGACTTACAATTTGCGATATAGACTCCTTCAAAGCACGCAAATTGTCGTGTCCACTAACATATTCTCCTGGATTATGACGGCGCACAAGAACGCTCAAAAGGACATTTCTCGATTTTACGAAATTCCATGCATTGCTATTTATTGGCACAGGAACTTGGGAAAAATAACACTGTGATATTATCGCAATGTCAGACTTCTTTTTTCCTCTTCCAGTTGTGTTGTGCTGTTGTTTCAGTGGCGTTAGCGTGTGGTGATATACGAGACATTTCTCACATCTACATCTACATCTACATTTATACTCCGCAAGCCACCCAACGGTGTGTGGCGGAGGGCACTTTACGTGCCACTGTCATTACCTCCCTTTTTTGTAGCAGTCGCGTATGGTTCGCGGGAAGAACGACTGTCTGAAAGCCTCCGTGCGCGCTCGAATCCCTCTAATTTTACATTCGTGATCTCCTCGGGAGGTATAAGTAGGGGGAAGCAATATTCGATACCTCATCCAGAAAGGCACCCTCTCGAAACCTGGCGAGCAAGCTACACCGCGATGCAGAGCGCCTCTCTTGCAGAGTCTGCCACTTGAGTTTGCTAAACATCTCCGTAACGCTATCACGGTTGCCAAATAACCCTGTGACGAAAAGCGCCGCTCTTCTTTGGATATTCTCCATCTCCTCCGTCAACCCGATCTGGTACGGATCCCACACTGATGAGCAATACTCAAGTATAGGTCGAACGAGTGTTTTGTAAGCCACCTCCTTTGGTGATGGACTACATTTTCTAAGGACTCTCCCAATGAATCTCAACCTGGTACCCGCCTTAACAACAATTAATTTCATATGATCATTCCAATTCAAATCATTCCGCACGCATACACCCAGATATTTTACAGAAGTAACTGCTACCAGTGTTTGTTCCGCTATCATATAATCATACAATAAAGGATCCTTCTTTCTATGTATTCGCAATACATTACATTTGTCTATGTTAAGGGTCAGATGCCACTCCCTGCATCAAGTGCCTATCCGCTGCAGATCTTCCTGCATTTCGCTACAATTTTCTAATGCTGCAACTTCTCTGTATACTACAGCATCATCCGTGAAAAGCCTCATGGAACTTCCGAAACTATCCACTAGGTCATTTATATATATTGTGAAAAGCAATGGTCCCATAACACTCCCCTGTGGCACGCCAGAGGTTACTTTAACGTCTGTAGACGTCTCTCCATTGATAACAACATGCTGTGTTCTGTTTGCTAAAAACTCTTCAATCCAGCCACACAGCTGGTCTGATATTCCGTAGGCTCTTACTTTGTTTATCAGGCGACAGTGTGGAACTGTATGGAACGCCTTCCGGAAGTCAAGGAAAATAGCATCTACCTTGGAGCCTGTATCTAACATTTTCTGGGTCTCATGAACAAATAAAGCAAGTTGGGTCTCACACGATCGCTGTTTCCGGAATCTATGTTGATTCCTACAGAGTAGATTCTGGGTTTCCAAAAACGACATGATACTCAAGCGAAAAACATGTTCTAAAATTCTACAACAGATCGACGTCAGAAATATAGGTCTATAGTTTTGCGCATTTGCTCGACGACCTTTCTTGAAGACTGGGACTACCTGTGCTCTTTTTCAATCATTTGGAACCTTTCGTTCCTCTAGAGACTTGCGGTACGCGGCTGTTAGAAGGGGGGCAAGTTCTTTCGCGTACTCTGTGTAGAATCGAATTGGTATCCCGTCAGGTCCAGTGGACTTTCCTCTGTTGAGTGATTCCAGTTGCTTTTCTATTCCTTGGACACTTATTTCGATGTCAGCCATTTTTTCGTTTGTGCGAGGATTTAGAGAAGGAACTGCAATGCGGTCTTCCTCTGTGAAACAGCTTTGGAAAACGGTGTTTAGTATTTCAGCTTTACGCGTGTCATCCTCTGTTTCAATGCCATCATCATCCCGGAGTGTCTGGATATGCTGTTTCGAGCCACTTACTGATATAACGTAAGACCAGAACTTCCTAGGATTTTCTGTCAAGTCGGTACATAGAATTTTACTTTCGAATTCACTGAACGCTTCACGCATAGCCCTCCTTACGCTAACTTTGACATCGTTTAGCTTCTGTTTGTCTGAGAGGTTTTGGCTGCGTTTAAACTTGGAGTGGAGCTCTCTTTGCTTTCGCAGTAGTTTCCTAACTTTGATGTTGAACCACGGTGGGTTTTTCCCGTCCATCACAGTTTTACTCGGCACGTACCTGTCTAAAACGTATTTTACAATTGCCTTAAACTTTTTCCATAAACACTCAACATTGTCAGTGTCGGAACAGAAATTTTCGTTTTGATCTGTTAGGTAGTCTGAAATCTGCCTTCTATTACTCTTGCTAAACAGATAAAGCTTCCTCCTTTTTTTTTATATTCCTATCAACTTCCATATTCAGGGATGCTGCAACGGCCTTATGATCACTGAATTCCTGTTCTGCACTTACAGAGTCGAAAAGTTCCGGTCTGTTTGTTGTCAGTAGGTCCAAGATGTTATCTCCACGAGTCGATTCTCTGTTTAATTGCTCGAGGTAATTTTCGGATAGTGCACTCAGTATAATGTCACTCGATGCTCTGTCCCTACCACCCGTCCTAAACATCTGAGTGTCCCAGTCTATATCTGGTAAATTGAAATCTCCACCTAAGACTATAATATGCTGAGAATTTATGTGAAATGTATTCCAAATTTTCTCTCAGTTGTTCTGCCACTAATGCTGCTGAGTCGGGAGGTCGGTAAAAGGAACCAATTATTAACCTACCTCGGTTGTTGAGTGTAACCTCCACCCATAATATTTCACAGGACTATCCACTTCTACTTCACTGCAGGATAAATCACTACTAACAGCGACCTACACGCCACCACCGGTTGCATGCAATCTATCCTTTCTAAACACCGTCTGAGCCTTTGTAAAAATTTCGGCAGAATTTATATCCGGCTTCAGCCAGCTTTCTGTACCTATAACGATTTCAGCTTCGGTGCTTTCTAACAGTGCTTGAAGTTCCTGTACTTTACCAATGCAGCTTCGACAGCTTACAATTACAATACCGATTGCTGCTTGGTCCCCGCATGTCCTGACTTTGCCCCGCACCCTTTGAGACTGTTGCCCTTTCTGTACTTGCCCGAGGCCATCTAACCTAAAAAACCGCCCAGTCCACGCCACACAAGACCTGCTACGTGTGTAGCCGCTTGCTGCGTGTAGTGGACTCCTGACCTATCCACCGGAACCCAAAACCCCACCACCCTATGGGGCAAGTCGAGGAATCTGCAGCCCACACGGTCGCAGAACCGTCTCAGCCTCTGATTCAGACCCTCCACTCGGCTCTGTACCAAAGGTCCGCAGTCAGTCCTGTCGACGATGCTACATATGGTGAGCTCTGCTTTCATCCCGCTAGCGAGACTGGCAGTCTTCACCAAATCAGATAGCCGCCGGAAGCCAGAGAGGATTTTCCTCCGATCCATAGCAACACACATCATTGGTGCCGACATGAGCGACCACCTGCAGATGGGTGCACCCTGTACCCTTCATGGCATCCGGAAGGACACTTTCCACATCTGGAATGACTCCCCCCCCGGTATGCACACGGAGTGCACATTGGTTTTCTTCCCCTCTCTTGCTGCCGTATCCCTAAGGGGCCTCATTATGCGCCTGACGTTGGAGCTCCCAACTACCAGTAAGCCCACCCTCTGCGACCGCCCAGATCTTGCAGACTGAGGGGCAACCTCTGGAACAGAACAAGCAACCATGTCCGGCTCAAGATCAGTATCAGCCAGAAACAGAGCCTGAAACCCGTTCCTCAGACAAACTGGAGGGGCCTTCCGTTCAGCCCTCCAGAATGTCTTTCGCCCCCTGCCACACCTCGAGACGACCTCCCACTCTACCACAGGTGAGGGATCAGCCTCAATGTGGGCAGTATCCCGGGCAGCCACAGTCGTAGTCCGATCGTGGGATGCGTGGGACGAGCTGGCCATCCCCGACAAAGCCCCATCCGGACCCCCACAGTGATGCCCACTGGCAACAGCCTCAAGCTGTGTGAGCGATGCCAACACTGCCTGAAGCTGGGAGCGAAGGGATGCCAACTCAGCCTGCATCCGAACACAGCAGTTGCAGTCCCTATCCATGCTAAAAACTGTTGTGCAAAGAACGTCTGAACTAATCTACAGAGAGCACAAACAATTCGACACAAAATTTAAACGGTTATTAAAATACAAGATTGCCTAGTAAATGCAGTAATGCTGCTACTTGCGCACTGCTGACACACTGCTCAGCGGCGGGAGGAGACTACGCGATTTTACACTATTCAGGTACTAAAATGTGATGCTAGAACTCTCAAATACTATAATACGCCCGAAATGTATGAATTAAACAATGCAAGTACCAAAAACATGGAAAGAAATTAAGAATTAAACTATGTAACAAATAAGTGAGCTAAGAGTATACGACTTGCTGCTGGCAGCTGCATATCCAACGGCGGCAGGGAGCACACTGGCTGTGAGCAACCGACACTTCCTGCATGTATCATGGTATGTTACTTGTGGTGTCACCGCCAGACACCACACTTGCTAGGTGGTAGCCTTTAAATTGGCCGCGGTCCGTCACTATATGTCGGACCCGCGTGTCGCCACTATCAGTGATTGCAGACCGAGCGCCGCCACACGGCAGGTCTAGAGAGACTTCCTAGCACTCTCCCCAGTTGTACAGCCGACTTTGCTAGCGATGGTTCACTGACAAAATACGCTCTCATTTGCCGAGACGATAGTTAGCATAGACTTCAGCTACGTCATTTGCTACGACCTAGCAAGGCGCCATTACCAGTTACTATTGATGCTGTAAAACACGTACCGTCAAGAGCGATGTTCACCAATTATGGATTAAAGTTAAGTATTCCACAGCTACGTCCTTTTTTGCTAGTCTAATGTCCTTGACCTGTTCCAGACCTCACGTCACCCTGCGTGAGCTAAAACGCGTGCCTTTTGGCTTCCTCTCATAGTGGGTTGGCTCTCTTGCCAATCCACAACATTTTGGCGACGAGGCCAATTCGCGTTCGTAACTATACTGCCCTGATTTACTTGTGTAATGGCTTCACCACAACCTCCAGATGTACTGTCCGAATTTTATCGCTTACAGAATCAGCAGACGCAGGCCTTGCTGGATGCCCTTGGACAGCTCGTCCAGGTTCAACGTGCAATGCCAAACGATGCGGCAGCCGCCGCTCCACCGCTACCGCAGCCACAACACTCTGTTGCACCAACTTATCGTCCTTTTGATGCTGCACTGGAAAGCTGGACGGAGTGGTCACGGCAATTTGGATTCCATCTCGCCGCCTACAGAATTCAAGGTAATGAGCGGCAGCCTTTTCTTTTGCCGTCCGTCGGTGTGCACACCTACCGTGTGACAGTCAAATTATTTCCCCGACGCGACGTAGCAACTCTGTCCTATGACGAAATTTTGTCTGCATTAGATGCATATTTCAAAGACTCAGTCAATGTAGTTGCCAAACGGTATATCTTCTTTCGTACAGAGCATACGGTAGGTCAGACTAATCAGGAGTGGGTTGCAACCTTGCAAGGCCTTACTAGGGATTGTGCTTTTGAGTGTCAATGTGGACTCCCTTATTCAAATACTATGGTGCGTGATGCAATTGCACAGAACGTTTCTGATGTTTGTATAAGGGAACAGATTTGAAACTATTCAATCCCTCCCTTTAACAAGTGATGGACATATTGGATCGGCAGGACACTCTTGACTTTGCTCAGGAATCATTTGAAACTTCGCCACCCGTGTGTCAGGTTAACCGGCCCGCCGGGCGAGCTGCACAGAACACTAAACAGTCCTCGCGCCTGGCCGCGTCAAAGCCGCCTGGCTTTCAGCCACGTGTACCGCGCCAGCAAGCAAAGGCAGTGAACTCATGCCCGGGGAGTGCTACTAGACATTCGCGTGAGAATTGCCCGTCACCCCAGGCTATTTGCTTTTTCTGTAACAAAAAAGGCCATGTTCAGAGTATTTGCCAGAAAAGGCTCAGATCGGACACTCACCACCATACCAGGCCCTTTGCTTTGCGCCGGAATCGGAATCGAACCAAGGATACTCAGGCTCGCGACACTTCGCCAATGGAAATTCATATAGTTCATGCCACTCCTCCCAGTGCAACTCTCTCTAACAGTGACTGTGTTCGTCCCACAAATCGTGTGCGTCGACATCGTCGGAAGTCCCGTCACGTCGCAAGTGATTTTGTACCAGTGTCAGTTCACGTTGCACGAGACAGTCGCTCTTGTCGTCAGCAGGGCAATAAACTCTTTGTGGACTTGGACATTAACGGCAAAGTGATACCATTCCAGCTCGATACCGGAGCTGCAGTTTCACTGATCAATCAAGACACTTACAAACAGCTGGGCAAACCTCTGTTGCATGCCGCAAATGTTAAGTTAAGTAGTTATTCAGGACAAGCGATCCCTGTGTTAGGACAGTGCAGCCTTCTTGCAACATACAAAGGACAAACAAAACTTGTGTCATTTTACGTCCTTCGTTCTTCTTCTGCAGTGAACTTGTTTGGTTTCGATTTATTTCAGTTGTTTAACTTGTCTATAGTAAATCAGGTCCTATCAGTGAATCAGACTGTGCCTTCAGACATTGTTTCTCGTCTATGTGACGAATTTGCGGAAATTTTTGCACCGGGCCTCGGTTGCGCTAAGAACTATAAAGCACATTTGGAACTTAAAGTAACCACGCAACCGAAGTTTTTCAGAGCGCGCAATGTTACCCACGCATTGCGTGATGAGGTCGCAAAAACATTACACGATTTGGAATCACAAGGTGTAATTGAACGTGTGCAGGCTTCTCTCTGGGCATCACCCTTAGTAATTTTGCAAAAACCTTCCGGAAAATTGAGACTTTGTGTTGACTTCAAGGCAACAGTGAATCCACAACTAGTGACTGCAACTTATACTTTACCCTGCCCGAAAGATCTTTTTCACAAACTGTGCCCGGGTAAATATTTTTCGAAGTTGGACCTAGCAGATGCGTACTTGCAAATACCGGTGGACGAAGAATCCCAGCGCGTTTTGGTGGTTAACACGCATCTTGGTTTGTATCGATTCAAACGACTGCCATTTGGGTGTGCATCCGCCCCTCCATTGTTTCAGCAATATCTACAAACTGTTTGTGCCTCGGTCCCTACTGCAGCAAACTATCTGGACGATATTGTGGTCTCCGGAAAGACGGAAGAAGAACATTTAGCCAATATCAGAACATTATTTCAGGTCTTGCGACAAAATGGTCTTCGCTTGCGGAAGGACAAATGTGTGTTTTTTGCTCGTGACTTACCCTATCTGGGACATGTACTCAATGCCCAAGGCATACATTCCAGTCCAGAGCACCTCCGTGCCATACAAGACTTGCCTTTGCCGCAGAATTTGAAGCAGCTACAGAGTGTGCTGGGAAAAATAAATTACTATCACAAATATGTGCCACATGCCTCTTCAATTTCAGCTCCGCTTCATCGCTTACGCCGTAAGGGTGTTCCGTTCGTCTGGACGACGGAATGCGAACGCGCCGTTCGCCAGCTGAAATCAGCGTTGCTTTCCAATACTTGCCTTACGCCATTCGATCCCCGGAAGCCCTTTTGTTGATGGTGGATGCATCAGATTTCGGGATCGGTGCTGTGCTTGCGCACAAAGAAGGTTCGCACGATCGCCCTATTGCCATTGCGTCCAAATTGCTCTCGTCTGCGCAAGGAAATTATTCACAGATCGCGAAAGAAGCATTGGCTCTCGTATTTGGTGTTACAGTTTCATGATTTCTTGTATGGTCGTCACTTTACCATCATCACAGACCACAAACCTTTGACATCGCTTTTTCATCCGACCAAGCCTGTACCTCCACGTACAGCGCAGAAATTCATTCGCTGGTCTATTTTCCTCTGGCAGTACCACTACGATATCTTGTATCGGTCCACTGCTAAGCACGGAAACGCCGATGCGTTATCCCGTTTGCCTGTTGCTGAGGATAGAGCATTCGATTCCTCCGAACTTGCTTGCATGTTCATTGATTCGGAATCCGATGACGTGGTCGAATCGTTTCCGATTGATTTTCGTCGTGTAGCTACAGCCACCGCTGCCGACCCTGTCCTTGCTACCGTTCTGCGTTTTGTTGCTACGCAATGGCCCTTGTCAAAGTCACGGATCGGGGATCCGTTGGTTCGCCCATTTTTTGCTCTCAAGGAGAGACTTTTTGTGCGGCGTGGTGTTTTGCTGTTGCGTTCAGATAATGATCAGTCCAGGGTCGTGGTCCCACGTTCGTTACAGTCCTCTGTCTTACAGCTTCTCCACCAAGGACATTGGGGTATAGTGAAAACGAAACAACTTGGTCGTCAGCACTGTACTTGGCCCGGAATCGACGCCGCGATTACGAATATGTGCTCTTCTTGCATGGTGTGTGCCGAACAACAATCAGCACCACCGCGAAAATTCTTTGCATGGCCAAAAGCCACTTCCCCTCGGCAACGCTTACACATCGATTTTGCTGGTCCATTCTGGAATGCTCGATGGTTGGTTGTGGTAGATTCATTCAGTAATTTACCTTTTGTTGTCCGGATGTCTTCCACGACGTCATCTGCCACCATCCAAGCGTTATCCGCTATCTTTTGCATCGAAGGTCTTCCACAGACTATTGTTTCCGACAATGGCCACAATTCATGTCCGCAGAATTTCAGTCATTCTGCAAGGTCAATTGTATTCAACATCTGACGTCCGCGCCGTTTTCGCCACAGTCAAACGGTGCCGCTGAACGTTTGGTCAGGACTTTCAAGCCACAGATGTTGAAGTTGGAAGAGTCGCATTCCCGGGAGGACGCGTTATTGCTCTTCTTGTCCTCGTATCCCTCTTAGCCCGAAGATGGTCGCTCGCCGGCTGAGTTGCTCCACGGTCGCCCTCATCGAACCTTGATGTCTTTGCTACATCCGTCGCATCAGGTTCCTGTGCAGCGGCAGACACCTGCTTTTGCCCCAGGCGACGTTGTCTACTACCGCAACTATCGAGGTTCACGGCGTTGGCTCGAAGGGCGCATTCTTCGCTGCCTCGGCCGCGCGATGTATCTGGTTTTGGGGGCCTCTGGTGAGGTGCGTCGGCATCTCAATCAGCTGCGCCTCTGACGTCGCACGGGATCTGCCGCTCCCCGTCTGCTTTCAGCGTCCGGTCAGCGCCCTGGCGACCCATCTAATGGCTCGCCTCAGCCCCAAGTGTTACCGACGCTGCCTTCCATTTTGCCCCATGGCGACGCGCCGCCGCCGCCGCCGCCGCCGCCACCTGTTCTCCCGCCGGCGACGCCCGCAGTGGACGCGTCTCTGCATTCGCCGAGCGCCTCCCTGGGTCACGCGCCGCCGATCGATTTCCGTGACCAGTTATCCTCCGACATGGAACTCTTGCCCGCTTCGGACCATATGTCGTCTTCGCCCGTCGGGTGCCCCGGCCCGATGGAGGTCGACCCTTCGGCCCCTCCTGTCTCTCTGCGGGCGCATACACAGCATGTTGGCGTGCACCCTGGAGCAGGTTTTCAGGCGTTTCCTAGCTCCCCGCGGTCCGAATGGCAGGGTGCGGGTGGCGAAGCCTCGCCTGTTGTTAGGCTCCCCACCTCGTCGCATACGTCAACATGGGGTCCTCCCCACGGCGGGCTGAAGCCTTATGCCACAACCCTCCGCCGATTTGCGGGGGCGGAATGAGGTGTCACCGCCAGACACCACACTTGCTAGGTGGTAGCCTTTAAATCGGCCGCGGTCCGTTAGTATACGTCGGACCCGCGTGTCGCTACTATCAGTGATTGCAGACCGAGCGCCGCCACACGGCAGGTCTAGAGAGACTTCCTAGCACTCGCCCCAGTTGTACAGCCGACTTTGCTAGCGATGGTTCACTGACAAAATACGCTCTCATTTGCCGAGACGATAGTTAGCATAGCCTTCAGCTACGTCATTTGCTACGACCTAGCAAGGCGCCATTACCAGTTACTATTGATACTAAGTCATGTACAGTCAAGAGCGACGCTCATCATTAATGGATTAAAGTTAAGTATTCTACCAGCTACGTCCGTTTTTCTAAAGTCAAATTTCCTTGTCCTGTTCCAGACCTCACGCCAGCCTGCGTGAGCTAAAACGCGTGCCTTTCGGCTTCCTTTCATACCCGGTGTTGGCTCTCCTGCCAACCCACAACAATGAGCACTTGTTCGTCTTGCCTACTGAGAAACGCATCTCTTCTATTGAAGAAGCGCCCATATATTTCAAGGTGTTCATTTTAGAGTCCATATTTACTGGATTTGTTCTCTTGTTTTGTTCCAGTCTATCACCTCAGAAAGTCGCGCAACCTGCAACCTTAGGAAAAAACAGTGCCGGCACACGTATTCCACCATGAGAGATATCAGAAGGACTTTCGCTTATGACTTTCGCCTCGGTCGTTTCCGGACCGGTATCACGTACCTCACATTGATGCATTTACCCTTCTCCACCATCCCTGAAATTCTGTAACGCCATCAACGGAATCACGTTGTATGTGTACCTAGGGTACTGTGAATGCGAAATCAAAACACGCTGTTGACCTAGCGCCAGTGCAATAATTGTGCTCATATCCGCAACGAAATGTCTTTCAGTCCCTCCTACGAACTATCTCAGAAAGTATGTTTTCAGGTTTTATTGTTTCCTGTTTCGAAGAGTACTATCACTTCTCAAATTATCCATCACTTGTTTTTGTTTTTCTTTTAATACTTTATATAGGTGGATTTTTCGATGCATACGACAGCGACACCTGCGGAGGATATAGGCAAGCTCCTGACGAAAATTCCTTTAACAATTTTGTTTGGCCAACGGTTCACTCATCAGTTGACATCTAAGCTTTCTGTTTATAAAAACACCCTTCGAAACTGTGACCGGGGCAGCCACCCGTACACCGACGTCGGTTCAGGCAGTGGAGCGGGAGACGTCCTCGTTTGTGTTGGCAACGTGCGGCGGATGCGTTTCCGGTAGCACGGCACCGCGCAAAGCTAACGTGCGAGGTACAGTGTCACTCTCTCCTCATCCTCACGTCGACTATCACCAATTAGCGTAGTCTGCCAAGGTCGCAGGGAGTTCTGTGTTGTAAAGTAACAAACCTCTTTCCAAACGCCGGCCGGTGTGGCCGAGGCGCTTCAGTCTGGAACCGCGTGACCGCTACGGTCGCAGGTTCGTATCCTGCCTCGGGCATGGATGTGTGTCATGTCCATAGGTTAGTTAGGTTTAAGTAGTTCTACGTTCTAGGGGACTGATGACCTCAGATGTTAAGTCCCATAGTGCTCAGAGCCATTTGAACCATCCTCTTTCCAAACGTTAACGACTGTAACATTCAGGCATTTGGGACCCACGTGCTTCGTTCAGGCGAAGGTGGATTATAAAATTTTTATGTAGCAGTTTTACGTATGAATTAGTTTTCTACTCTTTGAACTTGTCGTCAGTGACCTCCAGAGAAGTATAGACGTCTCCATAAATACTGGTTGTATCAAATATATACAGTTTTGCGACTTCTTTCAGCATTCCTTGTACGTATCGAGTGTCCAAAAATCCCACTCTCAATCCTTGAGTGTCGATATCTGGGGAATTAAACAGTTGTTTTTTTGATACCCTTCGTAAAGTTTTCCAGTCGAGCCTAGTATCAGAAGCAACACCACGTTGCAGCATCACCCACAAGGTAAAAACTGCCACCACCCACAGGTGAATGGTTCCATAGAACGCTTGAATAAGTAGTTGGCATATACTCTATCGATGTACGTTGGCGTCCGACAGAGAAATCGGGATACTTTCTGCCCCTGGTGACATTCACAAACAATACAACGAAGTAAGACACTACACACTTCGAATCTTACTTTCAGTTCCACAGCCGCAAAGCCAAAACGACAATCGATACTCTGCTCCTGTTTCAAGTGGACGCTACTCGGAATGATTAAGTGAAACACCTCGTCGTGAAGACCATGGGCCGGCCGGCGTGGCCGAGCGGCTCTCAGCGCTTCAGTCTGAAACCGTGCTACCGCTACGGTCGTAGGTTCGAATCCTGCCTCGTGCATGGATTTGTGCGATGTCCTTAGGTTAGTTAGGTTTAAGTAGTTCTAAGTTCTAGAGGACTGATGACCTCAGATGTTAAGTCCCATAGTGCTCAGAGCCATTTGAAACATTTTGGAAGACCATGGAAGCCCGGGAGGAAGACCGAGAGCGCTGTAACGACAAGCACCCACCAGTGAGATACAGCCTGGGAGGCTTGATATGGATTCTTACACCTGTTCCAGCAGTGGGCTATTCGAAAAGTTCCTAAAGCGCTGCTGTGGACCATATGACTTCCTTCATGACTTGTTGAATATTATGACACTTCATCAAGGAGACAAAAGGGCAGAGACGTCGTCCATATCCTTCGTACGGAGCGCTACTCGAGTTCTGAGGTGCAGATCGAGAATGGGAGCTTCTAGAATAAGGAAACTGAAGACCTCCTCGACGGTCGCGAAGCTTTGATGACAGTGTCCACCGCCGATGCTTACTATAGAGAAGAGGATGTCACAAACCGACCAGAACACGAGGATTCGAAAACTCTGCCATTAAGAGAGCCATTGACAGTTCAAGATCAAGGTGGTTGTAGTCGGCTGTAATGAGAACTTTTGAAACAGGGGGTCGCTGTATTTCCAGAAGAAGCAGCAGTGCCAACAGCTGTGAAGCATGACTGTGGTATAGCTGTTAGCATCACTGATTGGCGTGCAGCGGGTCACCATTTCAAACCTGAACACCAACAATGTTTTGTAGTTTCGTATGCTTGAGCTCTGGGAGATTCTTATATTTGTGTATACTGAGATATTCGATTTTATTATAAATGCCAGCACTTTCTGTTGAGGAGATGAGGTCTGTTCTGTCTGTACGTTTGCGACAGTAATAAACGTGCTGTCAATGCCAAGTGTTGTACTTCACAGACGACCTTGTTTTCGGATTTGAACTTGATTATATAATGTGGCGACAAAAGTGATAGGATATTCGTATGTTCATATATAGATGTTGGTAGTCTCGCGTACACCAAACATAAAAGGGCAGTGCATTGACGCCGGCCGGAGTAGCCGAGCGGTTCTAGGCGCTTCAGTCTGGAATTGCGCGACCGCTACGGTCGCAGGTTCGAATCCTGCCTCGGGCGTGGATGTGTGTGATGTCCTTAGGTTAGTTAGGTTTAAGTAGTTCTAATTTCTAGGGGACTGATGACCTCAGATGTTAAGTCCCATAGTGCTCAAAGCAATTTTTTGAGTGCATTGACTGTCGCCTGATAAACAAAGTAAGAGCCTACGGAATGTCAGATCAGCTGTGTTGCTGGATTGAAGAGCTTTTAGCAAACAGAACACAGCATGTTGTTATCAATGGAGAGACGTCTACAGACGATAAAATAACCTCCGGCGTGCCGCAGGGGAGTGTTATGGGACCATTGCTTTTCACAATATATATAAACGACCTAGTAGATAGTGTCGGATGTTCCATGCGGCTTTCCGCGGATGATGCTGTAGTATACAGAGAAGTTGCAGCATTAGAAAATTGCAGTGAAATGCAGGAAGATCTGCAGCGGATAGGCACTTGGCACAGGGAGTGGCAACTGACCTTTAACATAGACAAATGTAATGTATTGCGAAAACATGGAAAGAAGGATCCTTTATTGTATGATTATATAATAGCGGAACAAACACTTCTAGCAGTTACTTCTGTAAAATATCTGGGAGTATGCGTGCGGAACGATTTGAAGTGGAATGATCATATAAAATTAGTTGTTGGTAAGGTGGGTGCCAGGCTGAGATTCATTGGGAGAGTCCTTAAACAATGTAGTCCATCAACAAAGGAGGTGGCTTACAAAACACTCGTTCGACCTATACTTGAGTATTGATCATCATTGTGGGATCCGTACCAGGTCGGGTTGACAGAGGAGATAGAGAAGATCCAAAGAAGAGGGTTATTTGGTAAGCGTGATAACGTTACGGAGATGTTTAGGAAGCTCAAGTGGCAGACTCTGCAAGAGAGGCGCTCTGCATCACGGTGTAGCTTGCTGTCCAGGTTTCGAGAGGGTGCGTTTCTGGATGAGGTATCGAATATATTGCTTCCCACTACTTATAGCTCCCGAAGAGATAACGAATGTAAAATTAGAGAGATTCGAGCACGCGCGGAGGCTTTCAAGCAGTCGTTCTTGACGCGAACCATTCGCGACTACAACAGGAAAGGGAGGTAATGACAGTGGCACGTAAAGTGCCCTCCGCCACACACCATTGAGTGGCTTGTGGAGTATAAATGTAGATGTAGATGTAGCTATCATGTGTACTCAGGTGATTGACGTGGAAAGGTGTAACGTATTATGGCCACACGACGGGACTTCGAACGCGGAATGACAGTGAGAGTTAGACGCATGGGACATTCAATTTCGGAAATGGTTTGGGAATTCGGTTTTCTGCGACCCACAGTGTCAAGAGTGCCGCGTGGATACCACATTTCAGGCATTAGCTCAGTGGTTGACGACCTTCACTTAACGACTGAGAGCAGCAGAGTTTGCGTAGAGTTGTCAGTGCTAAGAGACGAGCAACACTGCATGAAATAACAGTAGAAATCGGTGTGGGACGTACAACGACGGTATTCGTTTCGACAGAGCGGCGAAATTTTTCTTTAATTACCTATGGCAGCAGACGGCGGACGCGAATGCTTTTGTTAACAGCACGATAGCGCCTGCACTGCTTCTCGTGGGCTTGTGACCTTTAATGCGATTCTGTCTGTTTTAATTATTCGGGAGTTGACCGTCTGGTTTTAAACTTTCTTTGCTTTTTGCGTTTAATTTGATTGGGAAACCGTTGAGATTGAACTTAACATATACATGGATGGTCATGAGAAATGAAAGGTTGCAATAAATTTTTCATTTGTGATTTTTACTTTACGTATGAAATATTCTGTTGCAGATTAACAAAAATAAATTTCTTTGAATATTCCAAAATACTTATTCAATTTTTACTTTTATTCAAGTACTAAAGCTGTTTGTGCAAGAATGAAAATATTATTGTCCATCGAACATAGCAAACATTTTCACGTTGCAGTGGATTTTTGTTTAACTGGATATACCTCGACTAGCTTTGAAGCATAAGACTATCTTCACTATATGAAAATGTTTTCTTTTTTATATTGCTAAGCTCTCATGAAAATTATTCACTTTTAAATACACTTTACGATATGTTCAGAATTTATCACTTTTTTGAATGAAAATTTACAATTTACAAAAGCTGCAGCCTGTATCCACCTGTGAATGCACAAGATTAAATCTACTATCTCTTTTTATTCTGCGTCTGGAATGCTGTCAAAAGAAACACGTTATTATTTTCGTTCACCTCTACCTGATCCCTTTTTAGGACGTGATCGTTATTGCGATAGTATATTTGAATCTGCCGCTGCTGCAGACTGCTCGCTCGCGGCGCAGCTCCGCACCGCCAGCGATATGCAATAACATGCTGAAATTTCTTAAATAAAATGGGTAATGTCCGATGCGAACTTTGCAGTAATTGTGACAAACAGATTTTACTAGATAAATATATTTTAACAGAAACAATTAAAATCTTTACACATCTTTTACAATCTCAGCTACAAATGGCGTCGATCATCGACTTACGACAAATGAAGACTACGTAAGAACCTAATGCAACGTTTCGGGTTCCTCTCCCATTCAGTCCGTGCAGAAGACAAGCGATTCTATTACAAAATACTGCCTATTTATATCTTAACTAATTCTTCTACAGTCTTTGTCATTTCTCATTACATATCGTTTCTTCTGTGGCGGTTTTCACATCCTCCGCCACAGATAGTATTTCACACTCTTTCAATAATCATTTATAATAGCAAAATTCGTAATTATACTTCTCCTCACAAAATTAAGTGTCCTTTCGAAATTCAGTTAACAGAAATACATATCAATTATTTGTTACAGAAAGCATTATACATCGAAATGTTCTTTTAACTTTCACTTTGGATGCGTGCTGCCAGATAACGTTACAGACCTTATCAGTTAGTCCCTGGTCAACTTGAAAGCAATAGCGTGGGCAGATGAATCCCTATTTCAGCTACGAAGAGGTGATGGAAGAGTTCGAGTGTGAGGCAGACCGCACGAAACCATGGATCCAAGCTGTTAACGAGGCACTGTGAAAGTTGGTGGTGGCTCCATAATGGTGTGGGCTGTTCTTACATAGAATGAGCTGGGTGTTCTTGTCCAACTGAATCGATCATTGACAGGAAATGGCTATGGCGATTACTAGGAGACCTTTTGCCACCCACAGACAAATAACACTAGAAGTTCTATGGAAGACTGTGCGCCCTGTCAACTATCCACAATCGTGCGCGATTGGTTTGAAGAACATTTTTGATGATGCGAGTGAATGATTTGGTCACCCAGATTGCCCGACGTGAGTCCCATCGTACATTAATGGGACGTATTGGAGAGGTCAGTTCGTGCAAAAAATCCTGCACTGGCAACACTTCCACTGTTATGGACGGCTACAGAGGCAGCAAGGCTCTGCACCGGACTTCCTACGACTCGTTGGGTCCATGCCATGTGGAATTGCTGCATTACGCCAGGAAAAAGGCGGTCCGTCACGATATTAGGATGTATCCCATTATTTGTCTCACCCCAGTGTAGTTACGACGTGACAGTATTATTCTGCTTCAGTGTTGCGTTATTGCTATAGTGAAGCAAGGGTGACGCAAGGACTGCAATTAGAGTCTTGGGGAGCGATTAGTGGCACGAACTCGACAGTCGGGCCATAAAATGATAGAGGTTCAAAAATGGTTCAAATGGCTCTGAGTACTATGGGACTTAACATCTGAGGTCATCAGTCCCCTCGAACTTAGAACTACTTAAACCTAGCTAACCTAAGGACATCACACACATCCATGCCCGAGGTAGGATTGGAACCTGCGACCGTAGCGGTCGCGCGGTTCCAGACTGAAGCGTCTAGAACAGCTCGGCCACTTCTGCCGACCACGGGCGCAAGAGATGAAAAATAAAATCGTAATGAAAGGATTAAAGTATTCTGACCGACGTTTGCGAATGTATTATCTGATGACTACATAGAGCAGCCATTTGCTGCCTGCTATGTTTTGTTGGCACAAGTTCCAAATACTCTCTCTCTCAAGACAGTATACATGTGCATTTTCATGAAGGCAAAAGAGGTAATGGGAATAAATAAGTGCAAAAAGTATACAGACACTTATATTGTGTCCGAATCCTTAATCTTATGTTCAGTACCTTTTGCAAAAACACAGTGACAATGAAAAATCAGTGTATAAAGAGGCTTGCACCATCCTGGCTGGTAAACATGAGACCAACCGGCCGCGCAAAGAACTAGAGACGCGAACGTTACCAGTACTGTGCAACGCATTTCCCGAATGAGTGACAAATGGGGATCATGTTGTAGGACGCGAGAAGTAAAAACAGAAAATCCCTACTCCTTCCATCATATCTGACCACTAATATCTAAATTATTTTTTATAATGTGTTTAGAGGTTTGACGAAATGCATGATGCGTCTGGAAAGTTCGATGAAAAGTCTCAGAAAGTAAAGAAAACAAGAACCATTTTCGTATTCTTTCATAACAGTCTGGACCACAGGCCTGTTCCGTCTTCTAATTATCCAGCCGTCTTTCTCTTGGCCTTCCTACGAATCGTGTACCCAAAGGTTGCAAAGAAAATGACTATATTATCTACTTCTGTCAGGAACTTAGCCATAAGCGAAGAAATCAGTTCTCACAGATATACTTTGCTTAATTTTGACCTTGAATTTCGATTATTTGAACTAAAAAAACATGTTTCACTTCCAAACTTAATGAAAATAATCGCGTCAGATGTTGTCAACAAACACCAAAACAATACAAAACATGAAAACTCCTTTAGATAAAATGGTAAACAACTAAAGAAATGGCTATAATTTTATATATAAAAAACTATCAGCCTCGATTGCGGTAATGAAACCAACCTTTACCTAGGTTTCAGCCCAAGTAATTGAGCCTTGTTCAGAAGATAAACCTGATTGTATAATATTTCTACGAGGGCATGGTATAGAAATAAAACTAAAACAGCCTGAATAGGCGTAGTCACACTTTAAAAATGCGGTACACAGGTACTAAGTCACCATCAGGACTGAAGCTGCGGCGAGCGCCTCGTCTCCATGGACGCCGTGCGGTGGGCCTCGGGACCTCACGTGAAACTAAGTAGACCTAGACGACGCGCTGAAAATCAACATGGCGGGGAACATTGCGCATGTCTGAGTCCATGACTGTCAAAGATAAAAGACCAACGCAGTTAGATCTTATAGCGAATAACTTATAGAATGGTTGAAACTCTGAAACATAAAGCCTCTGCACTAGGTTTTGACTAAAATGTAACAAACTACGCATGGATTTATATGAGTGCGAACACACTATTACAATATATCGACCCTTTCACAACGAATGCTGCATGACGTAACCATCGTTATTAATGAAATTTGACATAAAACAGCGAAACTGTAGTATGTAAACGCCAAAATACAATAATTTCGGATACCTGTACACAGATGGTCGAGTAGGTGTTTTTATCAGTTGATTTAGATATACTTCTAATTGCTGACGCGTACTGAATGAAGAATATTATCGCCGGCCGGTGTGGCCGTGCGGTTTAGGCGCTTCAGTCTGAAACCGCGTGACCGCTACAGTTCGCAGGTTCGACTCCTGCCTCGGACATGGATGTGTGTGATGTCCTTAGGTTAGTTAGGTTTAAGTAGTTCTAAGTTCTAGGGGACTGATGACCACAGATGTTAAGCCCTGTAGTGCTCAGAGCCATTTGAACCATTTTGAAGAACATTATCAAGATTAATTTTTATCTTTATTTATATTTTTATCATTCAGTGCGTGTCAGCAATAAGAAGTATATCTACATCAACTGATACAAACAACTCCTCGACCATCTGTGTACAGGTTTTCTGAAATTATTGCATTTTGGCGTTTACATACAACAGTTTCGCTGCTGTATGTCATATTTCATTAATAACGATGATTGCGTTACGCAGCATTCGTTACGGAAGGGCCGATATATTCTAATAGTGCAAGTCGGGGTAGTGTGTTGGCACTCATATATATCCAAGCATAGTTTGTTACATTTTAGTCAAAACCTGGTGCAGAGGCTTTATGTTTCAGAGTTTCAATCATTCTGTATGTTGTTTGTTATAAGACATAACTGCGTTGGGCTTTTATCTTTGACAATCATGGTCCCAGATTGACATGCGCAATGTTCCCCGCCATGTTGATATGCAGCGCGTCATCTACGTCTACTTAGTTTCACGTGAGCTCCCTTTCTTGACCATGCCCTCGTAGACATATTATAGAATCAGGTGTATCTTCTGAAGAAGGCTCAATTACTTGAGCTGAAACCTAGGTAAAGGTTGGTTTCACTACCGCAATCGACGCTGATAGTTTGTTATATATTAGATTATCACGATTGTTGACTGGGCTGCAACGTTGAAAGTACTAAAAAGACTATAATTTTGTTTAGTCATAACCTAAGGAGCCAAATAAACTTGCACTTGCCGGCCGGGGTGGCCGAGCGGTTCTAGGCGCTACAGTCCGGAACCGCGCGACCGCTACGGTCGCAGGTTCGAATCCTGCCGCGGGCATGGATGTGTGTGATGTCCTTAGGTTAGTTAGGTTTAAGTAGTTCTAAGTTCTAGGGGACTGATGACCTCAGAAGTTAAGTCCCATAGTGCTCAGAGTCATTTGAACCAAACTCGCACTTCGTCATGAGTATGTCATAATATTACTTCTTATTGAACGCAAACACAGTTTAGGCAGTTGACAGCTAGCAAAACCAAAGTTTCCGCCCGTAACGTGCCTTGCAGCACAGTCGAATCAATGGGTTTGCTATGTTTGCTCGGCGCTCGCATTCTGGCGACGGACGCCAACTATTTACGCTGCTTGTATGTACCACAACAAATACAAACTTTCAACTGACAGAACGCCGCACACATTCATGAAAACACATCCCTCCATATAATACATAAAATACATGCAATAACAGTTAGAATCATATAAAAAGGAAGATAGAAGCAGTAAATAGTAACGACTATTCTTCATGGTGAAATTAACAGTGTCAACACTGATTGCAAATACACATTACAAAAACTACATTTATTCAAAGAAAGCAAATATTGAAGAAGGTTTGAAGAAGGTTCGTTACAAAGCAAAACGAAATTACATTTGGGAATATGTAAAATGTCTTTATAGAGGAGAGCACATAGCGTTTTAGCTTATCATTTGAAGACAAAGCGTTGTGACGTCCATGGTGGCTCGTCGGGGCTGGCGGTATATTTAAAGCAGGTACATCGGTTGTGAAATGGCAGAACAAATGTCCTCTGGTTTGGAATGTGCTTGTCCAAGCGGTTATTCCATTCGTCATTCCATTTCTTATGCCACAACATTGTAGACCGTAGTGTTTATGTATAAATTCACGTTCATTTGCATACGATTACAACGTTCCGTACACACACGTTTATGTTTGTAATGTTCCGTACAGTTTCATAACATTACGATATTCAATTCGACACACTGATCGAGATACTATAGTCCGTACGCTTTTAGTAATCACGATCGCGAATTCACAGTTTAGTGCTACACTTTACAATCATTTTCTGAGTCTGCACGCCAATAGTTAATGTTTTAACGCATACAGCAATTTATTTATTGAGTAGCAAACGAGGTCAGTACCAGTTAACTGCAATCAGCTCTCACTTATCCATTCACGTATACATTTTCACTACTGTTCATGGAATTCCACGAAACTCATAGTATGCACACAGTGTAACACAGTTTCGTAACGTCCACACTGAAGTATAGCTTAAGCCGTGACCGGAAAAAAAGGACGCGGTTATGAATTTTTGTTCCATTCTTTCTAGCACGATACATAAATCACGCTTACACCACGACACCGCACACCTCCTGACTGTTTTTCATTGATCGACTCCAACTATCGATGTCGCTCCCCCATACTGCGTATTACATTTAATTCTACACAGAGCATTACTGTAAGGATACAGATACAATGGTTAATATTTCAGTGGTTTTGTGAAACACCTGTATCCCTAGCTCTTATTGCAATTGAGTAATCGCTCATAATAGGCGATCAACAAAGTTTAAGCAGCTTTATTATCATTAGTTAAGGTATTGAGACGATTCTGATTTGTTTGGGTTTGGCTTTTGTTTTTGAGGTGCTCCTGGGGCGTCGTGTGGCGGCGGAGGACACTCTTTTGATGAGTTTCAATCATCGCAAGCAGTCGATCAGAGTCTCCAGCAAAGCACATCCTACCATGAAGCTCCTTCCTGCCGAAGTTCCATTGTTTTTGTCAACACGCATCTAAGAAAGTAAAAAGAAGAAAAGAGAAAAATCTGACGACAGAAATCAGTTAGACGAGATGCTCTTACGAAAAGTCTAATATGTAATCTGAGTTGTAAATTGAGTCTGAGTTGTGGTCAATAAACCTGACTGTGTCGAGAGTACATACCCTGATGTTCTTCATGGTAATCGCAGGGTTACAGGAAGAACAGCTGGAAGAAGTAGACGTCCCGTCTGGTACAAGGTAAAAGCACACTTCTAGACGGCAGAAGCCCTCACATTATACAGAGGTATTACAAATAAAGTGAAACACGCATTGACACTTTTGTAAACGTAGTTAAAGGATATTTATGTAGCAATACAAATAAAGCAAATCATATTATATAACATATATTACAGAACAAAACAAAAAAAGGTATTCTAGACCATCACAAATTTACGTACAGGGCAAAAGAAAGTGAAAGAAAAGACAGAAAAAAATTACTGTTCACAGTTAACAATTCCTTCAAAGACGTTCCCCTTTTCTCACGAGATTTTCCCAAGAACCTTTGAAGATAAAATGTTTTAGCAACATCAGAGGCAAATGACTTCAAAATTATTTTTTATTTTTTATGTGCACCAATTTTAAACACTGAAAACTATTTTGATGACAACATACAAGAGTCACCAAGTATATAATGTATTAGTATGAAATTTACCTTACATAATGAAAAATAGCACGCTATGGAGTGATGGTGCTCAAGTATTCAACAATTTTTTCAAAATTAGCAACAAATAATGTATGAATGCCTCAGGAAATCTAGAAAAACAAATAATTACAATAAATCTATACCATAAAACTGAAGACATATTTCGTCAGTTCCTACCTATAGTAAATATCTCCTTTCATTATGCACTTTCAAGTATTTTTATAATTTGTCGTTGGCTCTGTAGCCATTGAGTCCCAATCATTGTCAGTTTCTATACGCCCTTTAATATGGTCAAGCAGTAAGTTCCTTTACTTGTCATGGCATGTATCTTCATTTTTTTTATCTCATTTCTCTTGGAGATCACTGCTCTGTAGTGTGCTATAACAACTCAGATCTCTTTACCAAAATTACTAGTTAAATGTCTCATCATATTACCAAATATCCCACACATGTGTGAGTTTACCTTCCCATTAACAAATCAATATTTGAATCCACTGCGCTACAAAATCCTACATACAAGAACTAGCCTTAAATATCTCCCCCAGTTTAGTCGCCAGAATTTGAAATAGGTCTACCTTCTGGATTACAAATACTATATTTATTAATTAACATAATCATCAAACTCACATTCCTTGTTTTTAAAAGGAATGTTACACATTCTACCTCAACTCGTTTCTTCGGGACACAGTTAGTGATCAAATGTACCTACTTAAAGGCAATATCAAGAAACCCTTTCGTATGTAGATTCTCAGTTTATTATTATAGTACTTTTTCCTATTTTAATTTTCCCTAGTGTTATTTCTCCATTTGCATATTATATACACACTGAGAAACATTGAACTACTAGTAAACTAAGACTCATCATGCTATAAACATCCTCTGCCAGAAATGGCCTTGGAAACTTAAAGAATAAAACTTTTACTTTCATACATCAAAAACAAAATTATATACCCCCTAAACTTTCATGCATTTCTTCTCTTGGATCCCAAGCTTCACATTGAAACTTTATTGCACTCGCTACTTCGACAATTTCTGATGAGGCCGTTCTTGTTTTGTATGGCTTCTAATCTACTATATTCTCAAGCACAAACTTCTTCGATTTGGGATAAATCAAACAAAATGCGTTTGGGGAGGTATACTGGCTACTTCAAGTTATCCTGTGTATACATAAAAAATCTTCAACGTTTCATTATTCATTTATTTCAATTTCTCAAATGTCTTTAATAATATCGGGTCCCCGACTTTAAAATCAACCTCCTTTATTTTCTCATAATGACGTTTCTTCCTCTGTAACAACTTTTCCTCTACCAGTTCTCTTGCTCTCTTCCTTTTCTCTTCCCATCTAAATTCATTCCTAGAAGAGGATTATATTTTTTCCTCCACCAGATTCAAAGTTCTGTCACCTTCCTTAATATTGAAAGGAGTAAATCTTGTTACATCATCAACTACATTATTAATTACATCCTCTACAGTATCACCCCGTGAGCTGTGGCTGTTGCTGCAGTGTGTCTGCCAAGTTCCCTCATATAACATTCTGCAGGGTTTCCGGCCAGATGATAAGCTGAAGTATGCAGAATGAATCAACTGAAATTGCGTAGAAAATACTGCGAAAATGGAAAGTTCCCTTGATGTGCCGTTTTCGCAGAGTAGATTGGTTGTCAGCGGTCATAATGTTAGATAATAAAAAGATTGTAATAATAGGAAGTGAATTTTTGTGCAAACACATTCTTTTTTAAATGGCACAATGCCTACTGACATTAAAAAACCAAAAGTAACGTAAATTAGAATGTCAGTGGTGTTTGTTGCAGGGTTCTAGTGAGAGTCGTTTATGAGATAAAGTATTTTGAAAATTTTCCACACCGATACTTGCACTGTACCCATGGTACCACGCACTACGAGGGGGAGTCGAAAGTTTGTACCCTAAGAAACGAGGACTAACAGAAACTTCATAATACCAATTTGCTTTTGAATATAATATCCATGTGCACTAATACACTTGTGGGCACGCTCAGATAACTTCTGCAAACCATTCAAATAAAGCGTTTTCGATTTCGAGTCCAACCAAGCATTCACAGCAGCAATCACTGCGTCATCATTGTCAAATCGTCGTCCTTTGAGGTCTGTATTTAGATTTGGGAAAAGAAAAAAAGTCTGATGGAACCAAATCTGGAGAATATGACGGATGACGTAACAATTCGATCCCACAGTCACTCAGAGTTTCCAGTGCCGCGTTGTCATGCAAAAGAACTCCGTAAGCCTATTTTCCGCCTTTTTTTTCTTTATCTCTTCTCTAAAATGGCGCAGAATGGTGCAATAGTATGATGCTTTGATAGAAACGACCTTTTGAAAGTGATCCACCACAATTACTCCTTCTGGATCCCAGTAGACCGATGCCATCATCTTACCAGCTGATTTTTGCACCGGATTTTTTTTGGGGCAGGAAATGAAAAATGTTTCCTATGTTGTGACTATTGTTTGGTCTCAGGATCATAGTGGTGAACCCACGTTTCGTCCATTGTCACATACCTTGCAAGAAAGCCTTCTTCATCCGCTTCAAATTGAGAAACGATTTGTTCACAACACTGCACACACTCCCACCTCTGATCAGCATTCAAGTCTTTCGGGTCCCACCGAAACGAAACTTTCCAAATTCCCAAAATATCCACAATAATGTCATGATCATGCTCATGGGAGATTCCAAATGTGGTTTCAACATGATGCAACGCTGTTCGACTATCCTGCAAAATCGTATCGTGAATTCCAGTCACTGTTTCATCAGTGGCAACGGTTACAGGCCATCCGCTCCTTGGCGCATCTTCCACACTTGTTATTTCACGTTTGATGCCGGGCACTCAGTTTTTCACTGTTGCACTGTCGTTAAGTGTATTCCGCGTGTACTCCGCAATTTTCTTGGGCGTCATTCCCTTCAAATGAAGATATTCAATCACAAAACGGTTCTTGATTCTCTCGATGGTCCCATATTGCTTGCATGAATCCTAACGGCAAAACTAAGAACACTGGAGCCGCGAAATTCGACTTGCATATCCACAAAGGATCACCTTGAAGGTTGACATTATGGTAACTATCTCGGGGTAGAAACTTTTCGACAGACCCTCGTAAAGAACAGCACAGGTGTGTGCACTAGTTATGTGGGTTCTAACCAGTTGCGAGACAACTGACTGTCACAAACTGTGTTCAAAATAACTCCCAGCAAAGATAATATACGCTTCCAGTCTGGTATGGAACGACTGCCGCAAACGTGATAGCGTTTCAGCACACGTGCTAGCTTTTCAGCGGAGATAGCCGAGCAGACTGTATTAATACGTCGTTGCATAGCATTGGATGGTATCGTTATATCCTTGTAGACACGTCTTTCAACTTTTACCACCGAAAAATTCTCTCTCTCTCTCTCTCTCTCTCTCTCTCTCTCTCTCTCTTTTTTTTTCTTCCAGCTGGTTTGATTTTTTTTTCTTCCAGCTGGTTTGATGCAGACACGAATTGCCCTACTGTGACAACCTCTTGCTAACGTCCTCAATTATTTAGTGGATGTATTCCGATCTCTGTCTCGCTCTACAGTTTTTGCCCTCTACAGCTGCCTCTAGTACCATGGAAGTTATTCCCTGATATCTTAACATATGTCCTATCATCCTGTTCCTTCTCCTTTCCACATATTCCTCTCCTATCCGATGCTGTGCGGTACCTCCTTATTCCTTACCTTATCAGTTCATATAATATTCAACATTCGCCTGTAATGCCGACACAAATCCGTTAATAGTCTGAAACTCAATGGGTGCATCTACTCTCCAATCCAAACATTCTCCCTTTGAACAAGCACTTGCGCTCTTTATTTTTCTCTGTCCTATGTGCAGCAAACTCTCTGTTCATACTACGTATTTATATAAGACAAAGGATGCACATTACTTTTGGTTCAAACAGTACACTATTGAAAGTACTACCATCGTTTCTTGCGCTAGCACCAGAGATGTTGTGAAACTTTTATCTTGTACTGTTTTCTCGAGATTCCCAGCTCGATTCTCAATACCAGGGGTAGTCTCTTTAATTTCTTCCCCTTCTGCCTTAGTAGTTTTAGCACGTTCCTGAAGAAGTTGATCGCAATTGCCTTTCACTTCAATCTTCGCTTTGTTGTACTCACTAGCTTGGGCTTCAGTGTTTTTACTCTGGCATTCTACATTATACTTCATGACAATCTCAAATTCCTTTTGTTTTCATTTAATTTGAATTCTGTTTCTTTGAATGTTTCATTAGCATCATCTTTGAATTAGCCGGCCGCTGTGGCCGAGCGGTTCTATGCGCTTCAGTCTGGAACCGCGCTGCTGCTACGGTCGCAGGTTCGAATCCTGCCTCGGGCATGGTTGTGTGTGATGTCCGTAGGTTAGTTAGCTCTAAGTAGTTCTAAGTCTAGGGGACTGATGACCTCAGATGTAAAATCCCATAGTGCTTAGAGCCATTTGAGCCATTTTTGAATTTATCACAATATTTATGTATCCCTAACTTATTAAACTCCGAAATTTCCTCTTCTAATCCAGCTTTCAATTTCTTCTTAAGGTCCTTCAACTTTTGTTCGAATTTTTATCTAGTTTCTTTATCTCTTCACCAGTTTCCTTCTGTCATTCGTCTATTTATTTGCTAACAGCTTTTATCAGTCCATTCAGTTCTTTCTCTTCCATTAACAGCAATACCAGCATACTCTCTATTTCATGTACATTTCCACAACAGGTTCTCTTTCTCCCGCATTTACTTCCCCATGTCTGGAAACCAGCTTCGCGTTTCTCCTCTTTAACCGTCATGTTGTAGATCCAATGAATAACGAATCAACACAAATAACACTTTCCACTAGATTTCGAACCTATATCCGAAAATTAACAGATTCCGTCAGGACAGCACTAAAATAACATGTCCTGTTGTACTGCTACCGCCCAGGTCCGGACACCGTCTCAAATATACTTTCGGTGTCCTCAATGAATACGGCGAAAAAAGTGTAAGAAAATCTTAAAGGCCAACTTTATTCATATTTACGACCGGCTTGAATAGTGCACTTATTTGGAGGAGCAGCCACAAAACAGATTGATGATAATATTGTGGTCCGGAATCTATACTTTCGTAAAATGGTTTTCTGAGCTCTGATTATTTAACAGCACGCGATTCACAGCCTTGTTAATATAGGATTGCATGAGGCGCTTTTAGAATCTGTTACAAAATTGATGTCTACGTGAAGCGTCCATAGAGACAAATACGCAGACGTAGTATCAGGGATTATGTTTCGTGTTATCACATTAAAATATTGCGGCAGGATATCTTTACCGTAGCGGAATTAATTCAAAGAAACCTTTGAATTAAAGAAAGTATTTCCTCTGTACACGAAATAATTTTTGTTTTGCCCAGAAGCGCCCAGTGCCTATAAAAGTTTTTAGTTATTGCTTCAATATGAAATAAATTAATTTATGCACTTTCTTTCCCTTAGTAATTATGATTGCAAGTCTTTTAAAGCGTCGGTTGATGACGGAACGGAATGAAATTATTTCTACGCAAGATGTCTGCCAAGAATGGTCGATTGTTCGGCCGTTCTTGTTGTTTATCCAGCATCCAGCATCCATAAACGTTATATTTACTTCTGCATGAAGGTCACTATATACATGACAGAAAAATTAGCTAGTAGCATAAATTACAATATATTCTTTAAAATTCACAACTTATTAATGATAACGGCCGTAGTAGCGTGCGTTTTCTTCAAGGCTAGAACGGAGAATGGGTGTAATAACGTCGGTCTTTTGGTTACTTGCCCAGGCAAGTAAAACAACAGTTACATTGCTACATAGATTCTATATATTTATCTTATAGGGTCTTTTGCGTTTTTAATATTTCGTTTCATTACAAACTGTCTTTCTGACACTAAATTACACTCGCATTTTCAAAGTTCCCACGTGATATTTTCAATAATTTGAAGTTTTACAATTTTCATTTTACTTCGTTTTGTGTCCGACTTGTCGAACTATTTAATATTTTGTACTGCGTATCGGTACAAGGACCCACTGGTGTGAATGGGCCAAAAACACATAAAAACACCTGTGTTTTGCGAAGTCATACCATGATTATAATAACACCTTTTACTATGCACATGTATGTTTTTTACACCTATGGCACTTTATAATGGTTGGTAATTTACATTCATTTTGTTACAAATAAACTTTTCCTTTTTTTACAAGGTTGCAACTATTTCTACTGTGGGTTCCCTTATACTAAGCGAAGATTGAGAACAGTTTGGTACGACTGAATAAACCCGGCAAACAATAACTTTACTCCCTATTTAGGTTACAGGCGACGGGAAAAAAACAGGTTAAAAGAACCTCGCCCGTAGGCTTCAAACTGTTCACACTCCCGCTGCTACCAAGTAGTGATTGTGAGCGATGTTATCCTGTGATTACCTTGATCTGCAGAGATCATTTTTACGGTAAACGGTTTTACACAATATATTGTCTCATGGACGATACGGTTCAGTATATTTTACAATCATAGTTGCTCTCAACATTGATTCATTCTCTATAGTTTATTTTGCTTTCTGACAATAGGATCCGAGCACATTACTACAAAGTATCTAACGTGTGAAGGATTTATACCTTCCACGGTGATAGAAGTTTAATTTCAATACTTATGTTTGACAATTCTGTCGTTACAATTTTTTTAAAATTCTTTGATATTGGTTTACGATGTTTAGGTGCACATTAGTCACCCAGGGACCATGCAAACTGCCTAGATGTCCTTACTCACATTGTCATTTTATGAAATTTACTCTAATTAAGAGCACTGTCCTCATTAGTAATTCACATTTTGTTGCCATTATTGATATGCTCTCTCGTGTATTCATGCAGACATCCTGGTTTCATACACAGACACACAAATGTACATATACATAAACATTTAGACACATATTTACAATACACACACGAGAAAAATACAAAAATGAACGTAAAACTAATGAAATAACCTTACACTACTGTAAATGATCTTCATTTTACGATGAATAGTCTTATACATTCCTTTGACACAAAGGATTTCAAGTCTTTGTGCGGGTAGAGACCACACATCTTTTGTGTCTCAGGATTTGCCAGAACATAACATCCCACTTTTTGTTAACCTTTTTTATTTTTGAGGCTTTTGGACATGTCCTCAGTAGTACTAAACCTCCCACGTGGTACTTGTGCACCTAACCGCATACTTCCACCTGTTTCCGCAACTGCGAGCAGAGGGCTGCTAAATGGCGACAATGAATGTTCTATTATCTGCCATTTAAGCATGTTGAATCTTTTTGGATACGGCTTGCTTTTTAGACCATTGCACGGAATATGTGATGCGGCAAAACGTATCATGCCGTTTAATTTGCATGTCATAAGTGTATCCACTTATATACCAGGTTTCTCGGAGAATACCTGACTATACTCGTATAGCAGGTGAGTCAGTTAATTCTTTTGTTTACGGTCGAGGTAACTCGATTCCGACGCCTTTACCTCAATGCCTTGTCTTATTTCTTTTTTTTTCAGATACGATATCGTGGACTACGTTACTGTAAGTCCTCCTGTAGAAGCCATTTTCTACATGCAATACGTTCTGGTCAGAGATATGCAACTAAACCTGCCTACAGTAGTTATATGTGGCAGAAGTCTTTATCAATGCCAGTTCAATAATCTTATTGTAGTTTTTCTGGGTGCATGTCGCACGAGAGAGGTCTTTGCGTTCCTCTCACGCAACGTATCCAAACCCAGGATACAGGAGACCGCTAAGTCCCTAACGACCAAGAATGAGCATTTCTTCGCTTCTTTTTCTATGTCTAGGGCGGTCTGCACCTGATTTTTAATCATCTGCACCCGGCCACGTATTGCTTCCATAATTTTACAGTTTTGCACTGGTAAAATTGGCAGGCTCTTAACCTGGTCTATGCATTTATAAAATTCATGATCCATAACTGAAGCTCTTGCTCCAGTATCAGTAATGGCATTTCCGGTATTCCATTTATCTGAGCCTTAAAAGCAGCTTACACTAACTCAACCTTTTGTTGCTGTGCCTGTCTCGGCTCAGCAATTAATTTCTCCCTTAATTTTTCACCTTCATTATATCTAAACATGAATGCTTGCGCGATGTTCCTCTTTGTGCTATACGGACCCTGCGTGGAAGCTTACATAGCTTCGGCTGGAGTTTACCTCCCCCGAACATCCGGGTTGCGGCTCTTCAACCACTTCCACACTGCGTACTGTTTCCTTTTGTTGCTTTAGTTGCTACTGTGGCACATATTGCGGTTGTGGTGTCCAATGCTGCTGCCTAGGTGGCGGCGGCATTGGTATAACATTAATGTTATTCACTGGCACTTTCTGGTCGGCGGAAGCGTGCTGTGCCTGCCGATTTGCAGGGCCACACTTGTGCCACTGTTCATTTGCAGTTCGGATATTTTGTTAACAAAGGAAGTGTTAAAACTTTTTTTCGTTCCTCTACTTCCTTTTAAAATTTTCGTTTCCTTTTTTATTCGAAGAACGGTTACTACTTCCAGTGTATTGGTAGCCAGCCGAACATCTTTGACCATTTTGTTTATTGCTACTGTGGTCGGCGTGATAATCACTTTCTCTATTCCGTCCACCTTTCTGGTACAGTTCCCATTCGGATTTCTTTGCTTATTGTTACTACCCTTCGATCCTGGCCCACCATTGCCAAATTCGTTTTGCCTGGCGTCTTCTTGTATTAAACCCATTGAATCTATGGTGGCCATAAATTGTTCGTGGTCCGTATCGGGCGCATGAACAACCTTTCCTCTGATTGAAATTTGTACCTTGCCCTTTAATATACTCAATAGATCTCTGGGAAGCAAAGGTTCATCCTCGTATCGTGTCTTGTTTAAATATCTGTCGAAGTATTTTCGAAGATTGCCTTGGTGCGGATTGAAAGGCTCAAGGTTATACATCTGCTTTCTGAGTCCTGCTTGTACACATGACGACCACAAGCGACCAAATCTTTTTCTCAAAGTCTCAATATACCTGACAATTCTTTGCAGCCTCCATTGCCCAGAGAACTGCATCTCCGTTTATGAAAGAAATCAGATATAGTATTTTCTATTTCTTCGTCCACGAAAGTGGTAATACATTTCTAAAACTCTTGATAAAATATCACAGGGTGGATGGACTTTCGTTACTCAGTGAGTATTTGGAACTGTCGTGCTTAATAAGCGACTACCTACATCTGTCGCACCAACAATGCTTTCATAACTGCACGGGCCATAGTGCTTGGCATTATCACAAGCCAACTGCTTACCGTTTTACGTATTTACAGGTACGTTTCCGTACCAGGTACTAACGTGTGGTGGGCTATCCTGTTTCCTATGACCACTTTCCGTTTCTAAAGCGGAAGTGTGCTGCTGCATCTCACCTAGTTCAGGGTTTAAGTGCGTGTTCGAGTCCTTGTTCTCGTACCCAAAACCTATATTTCATCTTTGCAACACATTCGCTACGTCTAGTTCTACTTTTGTTTCTACACTGTCAGCTATTTGAACTAGGTTTTTAGCTAGCGATTCCAGCGCTTGTTGCGCTCTACCGAGTTCGGTTACATTCTCGTCAAGTTTCTGGAATTTCGGTGGAGTAGCTTTTCTTTGTACTACCAGTCCGGTAACTTGTTCCCGCAGACCATCTATTTCTCCCTCAAGATATGGAACGACGACCTTATTTCGTTCATCTAAAATCTAGTTTATTTGCCCGACTAAACGTTCATCACGTTCCACTTCTTTCCTTTCCGTTTCCAAGCGTTCTGCTTTTTCTCTTTCCTCCGTCTGTAAGCGTTCTGCGGTTGCTATAGTTTTAACTTGATTAATTACCCATTTTTCATTTTCTGCACCCTCTACTTCTAATATACTATCCTCTTCAGCTATTAGAGGCTTTTCTCTTTCTAGATGCTCCTCTTCTTCGCGTTTCTCTCTTTCACGTTCTCTCAACTCGAGATTTGCCAGCAGTACGGCTAGAAATTCATTCACTGGTGCTGGCTGTGGTACCAAATCAGCTGTGTCTACAACTCATGATGTTTTGTTTGAGACGTCAGCTGACCTGATGCCTGTCTCCTGTTCCAGCTGTCGACCGCTAGCAGCAGGCAATTTTTCCTCTGGATTGCTCTGTTCAGTTTCCAATCTATGGATTGCGGAAACAGATTCGTCATCGACATCTGTTGTGTCGTCCATGCCCGGTTTCATCTTTTTCGGTTCTCAACTGTACTTGTACTAACACTGTTACCCCCAAAAGACACAAAAAACACAAAAATACACCTCTTAGTCTAACACAAAGAAATACATTGTACACACAATAATAGACTATATCTTAACCAACTCACACCGAAAAACTCAGTCGTAGCACTTTGGCAAGGAAAATTAAAATTACTCTTGAATGGAACTTTTAAGTTATCTGTAGCCACCCATCTGATTATGTAGCTTACAACACAAAATATCTATGTCAACTGAAAGAATGTGGCTACACTTGAACTTTAGTACTGTAATCAAACACCTTTTTTAAACTTATGTAGCCGGTTGCATTAATAAAGGTACGGAATATCACGCTTTATTTAATCAGTAAGCACTCTGCATGGCCCCTAGTCACCTAATGATTCTAATACTGAACTTGGGAGATCATGCAGACGCATCCTTGCCTTCGTAGGCAATCTCTGTTTCTCGTCACCCCACATCAAAGTTGCGACGTCTAATTTGTACAATGATAGTATGGCAGCTACAGGCTATTCCGGTCCAGCAGCCCAGGTTATTTATTTTCCGTGCCCAGTACTAGATTGTAGTTGTTATAATTACATGGAACAACATTTACAGAATTAGAAACTGTACAAAATTGTGAAACTTCCCCTTTGAACAATTATACATGACTGTACTTAAACTGACACACAATATTTTGTTAGCGCAACGCAATCTGACTTTCAAAATTCCCTACAAAAGAATGGCCCTGACTAACATTAAACTATACCTTTCACAAATCACTTACCTCACAAAAATCTTCGCTGCTCAAGCTACTGCAATACAGCGAGCGCCACTACTGCCAGCTAAATAAAAGATTCAAACTATGGAAGGCACTAACTACTGATAGGGATAGTTAGCAATTGAAAGATATTAATAGAGAACAAACAATGTATTTACCTTGATATCATCATATATAAATATAGCAGTTCATGACAAATTTCAAAACTCCGCCATCTCTCTCCCCACATCCACCACTGCTGGCGCCTCACCTCCAACTGCCCAACGTTACGCGCTGTTCACATCCAGCTGCCGCTGCCCAACACTACAATGGCGAGTATTACAACAATGCAAAGCAGCCGCAGACTGCACACAGCACAGCCAGTGATTTTCATACAGAGGTGGCGTTACCAATAAAAAAAAACTAAACAGCCTACTTACATAGCCCCCATGCTCCCCACAAAAAATTTTACAAATTGGATTGGGCAGTGGCCAATACAGATTTGAAAAAAATTTTTCATAGTTACAATAACAAAGAAATCAAATGCACACACTTATTGATACTATGTTGGTCAAAAGCTAAAATTTTCTCACAGTCCGTAAAGATAGTCCTGATCATTCATCATAATAGTAATTACAGGTTTTTTTTCACAAAGTCTCATTAGTAAAAGAAATTGCACACAGAAGTAGTGGATTTCCATGCAGTCTTGAAGAAGTACTGTTGTCCTTCCAACTGAAAGACAGTGCTGACTCTTGACATGCTGACGGGTAATGGGCCACAACAGAGCAAACCCACAGCAGAGTCATTCGACAGTTTGAAGAAGATTGGTAGGTAGGTCATCACAGAGCAGACCCACTGTAGTCCTGGTAGAGAGTATGGTACTGGTGGGCCACCAGAGGTGCAGACCCACTGCAGTCCTTGTAGCAATTGGTGGGCCATCAAAGATGTAGACCCACTGTAGTCCTTGTAGAGATAATGGTACTGGTGGGTCATCAAAGATGCAGACCCACTGTAGTCCTTGTAGAGATAGCCAGCAGCCATCTGTTGTGACTGTGCAGGTGCACAATCACCATTGAAGAGTCTTGCGGATAATATAGCAAGTCCATAAACCACCACTTGTGCACTCACAAAGTTTTTGAAATTGTCCTTAGAACCAGCAATGCTGTTATCCAGTCCCTTGCTGAGTTATTAACACACGTGCAAACACTAACAGTCCCTACTTCTCAAATATTGTCCATATACTATGACCAACAGAAACGTGTGCAGTGAAATGTAACTTACAAGTTAATAATATGATGAACTGGCATCAATTACAATTTTATAACATAAGAATACAATAACAACGGTACAAAATACATAATTAAAAACATAACAATACAGATAACATTTGTAGTACAGGCTTTACAAAAGAATAGAAATAAACATATACATCAGTGTTACAGGAATTATGACATGAGTACAAAAATAAAAGATCAGAATCACTTTCGAAACATCAACTTCACACATGAGCATTAAAACAAAACAGAATTAATAATGTCTAACATCTTCACAAAGTAAATAACATATTATTAATGCAAATTATATTTGAGGATAACAGTATTCCTCATCATAGTGAATGTAACTTAGTATTAGAAGAGAAAAAAGTTCTAGGAAACAGTACACAGAGACAGGAAGAAAACAAATACACAAGGGTACACAAACATATAGTGGGATAACACAAAAGGGAAAGGACAGGGTTTGTTTTACTGCAGTATTTTGCAAACAAAACTTTCTTTACTTCTCGGAGATCTCCCTTCGTTCTTCATTATTTCCAAAAGTCCTATCTATACCTGCTTTCTGTACTTTTCTCGTATAGCCTCTCAGTTCATTTCTTCAAATTCATCGCAACTCATTCTCTTATAGGCTACCCCCTCTTAAGCTAACTTAAATATACTGAGCTCAGATGCTAAACTAAGGGACGAGGCAATGCAGCAGCACATAAAACAATTAATATAAACAGCAATGAAAAAAAAAATGGAAAATCGCAAAGCAAGCTACAGTAAATCTAAATTACCAAGCAATGCAACATTACAACTAATATGAGCCAATGTGCAGTAACAAGAAAAATAAGTCAGTAGTAAAACTAGCTTAACAGAATAATACAAAGTCAAATTCAATAACACTATGCCTGGCAAACAGCAGCAACTTATACCTAAACATGACATAGCTCAAGCAGAAAAAATATTACAGTAAAAACAACAATGCAGATAAGGGAAATGTATATTCACATCTTAATGTCTAAGTAATTAAAGTGGTGCACCACAACAACTTATTGTAAAAGAAATATTACCATGTACTTGAAAAGAATATTATGTATGCAGTTACTGTTACTAGTCCCTTATTATTGTTCTTTCCTTTCCAAGTGCTCCTTTTTTGAAGAATGTGGATCACAAAATTATTATTTAATAGATCTGTTGACAGAAAGTGTTCACATTAGCAAATGCATTTAATTTTATTTGATAAGACTAATGCTGTAACACAGCTGAAAAACAGGTATCAAATGAAATAAGCAATTACGCAAACCAAAGCATAAAAATATCATTCAATAGTCATGTGACATTTCATAAGTTAGTAGAAATTCTCTCAACTCTCGTAGAAAGACGCTTGTCGTAATGAGGTGTGCAGATGTAAAAATATTTCTCGTCATTTCATTAGGCATTTCAGTAAATATCAGAAAGTACGATATGTTTCCAAGTAATTAGCGTGTCGGATTTGCGATGCTTTCTCTAAAGGAATGACAATGGCCAGGATAATGCCCTCCCTTTTTTTTCTTTTTTTCTTCCTGTGCTCTGAAAGGCTAATGGCTTTTTTTCGGGCGGCTGTCGCCCAGGTGGGTGCACGCGACGCATTACGTGCAGGTGGTCACTTAACTTTCTTACGGAAATATTTACGACAGCAGTTTCCGCTACAGTGACAGTCTCACATAAAAATATTTCACAGGTCAAGAATTAGCGTTGCAAATCTGTAGAAAGAAAATCCTATAAATATAAGTGTCCAAATAAAATATTCGTCAGCATTGTGATACAGTCACGCATTTACGCACATTTCATAACTCTTAAAGCATGATTCTTGGTTTCCAACATACTTCTTATTCCTCATATACGGTAGCATCATCTTATTGATCATAAACATATCTCAACAGCATAGTACACATCGTCGTCGTAATAATAACATCATAACACCTCAGTCAAATCTCAAAAACGTCGTAGCTTTCTGCAATAATTTCAAAACCTAAAAAAAATTCTCTGCTCATTTCAATAGTGTCATCTACCTCAAACGTACTTTAAAATCATGCTCCCTTACCAAATACATCATTCAAAGCTCTCATAGTATCACAATGATTCCGAAAAAATATGAACAGTTTACAAAGTACAGACAAAATACAGTTTCATAAGTGTGAAGTTACCCAACTGTGTATTGCGTAAACATGTGTCACTGATGTAGTAAAAAAATGTTTATCTCTCAGTTAAATGATCAGATAGCTGTGTAATTTGTGTGTTAGAGAAATATGGTACCGATGTGTAAAGTTGTATAAGCAAATACCATATTAGCTAGGGTTCCTTGTGGTTGCCACACACATGGTACACAAAGTAAGCGTGTACCCCCCTGAGGATTAATGTAATTATACCCTCAGGTGTTACAGATTACAGCAATGGAATGAAATGTATCACGGAAAACTTTCTTTGTAATTCAAAAATCTTTAAAAATAAATGTTTTAAGTACAAAATTAATCACTCAAATACGTGTACTGTAGCGCTAAATGTGCGTCTTGTTGCAACATAATCTGTGTGGAAGTGTCGTAGTTATCGTCCTCCGAAAGCTAAGTTCTGCAGAAGTCAATGTACTTACCTCATAATACACAAAAGTGAAATGCTTTGCGTATGAATGTCTTAGTTATTACGCTTATTGCCGTGATGAGGAAAGTACTGTGCTGTAACGTATTGTTGTGCTACGGAAAAGGCAGTCTCATTGTAGCTATACCACAAAAGTTACTACTAAAACCTGTTTTACTTTCCAGAATAAAACAGAAAACTGTGCAGATATAAAACAGAAACACTGCAAAAGCAACATTGTAAATTGTCACTCATTAGTAGCGTCGTGATAAAATCGTGTAGCTGTCACATAAACTAACCACTGTGCCATCTGGTATCTCACTGAAAGTACTTTAAATCCAGAATATATTTTCAAGTAAACCAAAATGTTGCATTAAAATCTCATTAGCAGTACTGGTAAATGTTCTAAGTATGTAAGCCTTATAGTCATTCCATAATCGTGCAACTAACAAGCAAGAATGTACACGCACAATAACACTGTGACGTCTGTTCACTATAACAATGCATTCGTCATTTCTGTTTCAATAAGTTCTCTTGGTTCTTGACTGGATATTTAACTTCAAACATTGTTGCATGTTAACAGATTCTAAGTCTGACAACCATACTAGTAACGTAAAGTGAAAAGTTTTATGGCAATGACAAAGTTAAAAAGCAGATTATCGTTCAATAAACGGTTTTACACGTGAAATGTGGTGTAAACCTTTACTCTTCCTAGTACGCAGAGTTTCAACTTCAACGCAATTATCATGTGGTATACGTCGGATTCTGTAAGGTCCATTGTAAACTAGAAAGAATTTGTGACTCAAGTGTTTCTTCTTATGTGACAATGAATGAGCTTTAATGAGAACTTTCTGACCAATATATAATTTCTTTGCATTTGCTTTACCGTGTAGTTCTCTCCTTTTGTCTGCTGCAGATTTTATATTTTTAAGAGCCAAATCAATTATGTCTTTGTGTCGAAGTTTACGTGTATTCGGGAAAGGTACAAGCTCTCTGATTCTGTTCGGTGGTTCTTCATTCTTCAGTACAAGAGTAGGTGGTAAAGCAGTGGAATCATGAGGAATTTCATTCAGCACATTTTGAAATAATTGTAGATATCTGTCCCAATGCTGATGCTTTCTGTGACAATAAAGTCTGCAAAGCTTATTAATTTCTTTCATAATCCGTTCAGACGGGTTGCAATGTGGTGAGTACAATGAAATAAAAACAGGTTTGATTTTATGATTCCGAAGCGTGCGTGACCAAACAGCAGATCTAAATTGCGGTCCGTTATCTGAAATGACTTTAGCAACGTGGCCAACTTCACGTAAGAAATTTTTAACAAAGGCGTTGGAGACAGATCGTCCAGTGGCTTTACGTAACGGAGTGAAAGAAACAAAGTTTGAAGTAAGTTCAACAGCGACTAGAACGTACGAAAATCCATTGGATGTTCTGACAAGCGGTCCCAAGAGATCAACAGCAGCAAATTCTTTTAATTTAGAAGGAATAATAGGAAACAACGGAGCACGATGTGAGACAGTAGATGGTTTCGCCTTTTGACAAAGTTTACAAATAGACAAGACTCTTCGAATTCTTTTTTTCCATATTGTTGAAATAACAAGTCGTTCGAAGAATATGATAACATTTTCGTGGACCAAAATGTGCGTAGCTGGAATGAATGTACCAAATGAGCTTATTAACAAAATCGTCAGGAATGCAAAGTACCCATAGCTTGTCATCAACAGTGCAGCGTTTGAACAGTATGTTGTTTCTAACCAGATAATAATGCCGAATCTGTGTGTGTGTCTTTTCATGCCATTTGCTCTTGATGTCTTTCCAAATCGGATCTTTATCTTGTTCATGAGCAATGTCCTTTAAAGATGTGGTGATGAAGTTTTCAAAGGCGATTTTCTGAATGTAAAGAATACTGAAATTTTTCTCGAGGTTGCCTTCTGTGGTACTTTTCTCAAGCCCAGCCGGTGCGCGTGACAGTGCGTCCGCAACAATGTTCTCCTTGCCGGGAATGTAGACTATTGTGAAGCGGAATTCTTGCAGAAACAATGCCCAACGTTTTAACCTGTCGTGATTTAATTTTGAAGACATAAGAAATTGTAATGCACGATGATCACTGTATACTTTTACGTGCTTACCAGAAAGATAGAAACGGAATTTGTTAAATGCCCAAACGATAGCTAAAGCTTCTAATTCAGTAACGGAATAATTTTTTTCAGATTTTGTTAGCACTCGGCTAGCAAAAGCAATGGTTTTCTGAATGGTAGTGTCATTTTCTATGGCTTCTTGAAATAAATGGGCACCAAGACCGACTTTAGAAGAATCCGTGCTAAGGCAGAAATCTTGTGACAGATCTGGATGAGCTAAGATTGGCGCGTGAAGTAACGCTTCTTTCAAAGAATTGAATTCCAATTGTGCTTGTTCGTCCCAGTTCCAAATAGTATTTTTTCCAATGAGAGAACAAAGTTTTGGTGTAACAAGAATTTGCATATTCAGGAAACGACGGTAAAAATTTACGAGACCTAGAAAACTGCGGATTTGTATTTTTGTGGATGGAACTGGAATGGCTCTGATTGCTTCTAACTTTTCAGGATCCGGCTGAATGCCTTCAGAAGAAATAATATGTCCCAAAAACTTCACCTTTGTCCTACCGAATTCAGACTTTTCCAAGTTAACTGTAATTCCAGATTCTGCAAAAATACGTAACAAACTGTTGAGGATGCGATTATGTAGTTCCCATGAAGCTTCTGCTATTAGAATATCGTCCACATATAAGGTGATGTGACGTTTTAAGAACTCAGGTAATATGGAATTTAGCCCGCGAATGAATGCTGCTGAAGAAATGTTCAAACCAAAGGGAAGTATCCGAAAGTGATAACAAACGCCGAAACAAAGGAAAGCTGTGTATTTTCTACATTCTGGATGAAGTTCGATCTGATAAAAGCTGGATCTGAGATAAATGGAAGACAACACTTTTACACCATTAAAATTTTGAAGAAGTTCTTCCAACGTTTGCGGCCTGTCTGTTTCAGGAATAATGATCGTATTGATTTGTCTCGAATCTAAGACAAGCCTGATCGATCCATTTTTCTTCTCAACAACATGTAATGGATTGTTGTATGAGCTTACTGCAGGCTCAATAATGCCCTCATCAAGCCTAGATTGTATTTCTGTTCTAACACGGTCCCTATAATGTGCTGGAATTACATATGGTCTAACACAAAATTTAGTATGCTCACGAACACGAAATTGGTATTGAAATCCCTTGATTGTTCCTGTTTTATGAGTAAAAACTGTGGAATGTTCTTGTAAAATCTCAAAAAGGTCCTGCCTATCAGTGTCATTACAATTCTCAATTGTTTGAATTTTATTCTGAATTAACTCATTAATTTCAAATATGCTGTCGATATCATCCCTGTCAGTTCTTGCAGAGTGATTGTTAGTGTCTAGTTCCGTAGAAAATTCCGAACTGTTGTCCAACAGAAGGTAAAGCCGATTAATTTCCTCGTCATGGTTTGAGAGCCAATCTTCAAATTTCAAAGCTATTGACTTACCTTCCTTCTCTAAACTTATTTCAGCATCGTGAAAGTTTAAGATTGCTTTGAATTCATTCAAAAAGTCTACTCCCAATATAATTTCCGTCGACAATAATGGAACAATAAGAAAGTTCGTAGAGAAGCTGTGGCTTTTACAAAAGAATTCTAAGTTGGTTTGTTGGCGTACATCTACACTTTTTCCAAAGATTGCACCTTGTAATTTAATCTTACGTAACGGAAGTGTGGGGCAATCGTTCGATTTGTTGCATTTGCTAAAGGCTGTTTCACTAATTACTGAGATGGGACTGCCAGAGTCAAGTACTGCCGTAAATTTTACGTCATTTACAGTAATGTGAATCACAGGATATGCAATGTTGTTAAGTTTTACGTCGTGTTCCTGGAGTAAGATGTCCCTAATGTCTTCCATTTTTTACGTAATTACTAGCTACAGCAGCTGCGTCATCAGTTTCATAAGTACGTTTTGTTGCTGCCAGCGGTGTGAGTCATTGCCTATTGTCTCTTTGTTGGCGCGCGTCGTTATTGGGATTTGGAGACCTAACTTCTACAAATTCACCGTGACGAGAGGGCCCTGCTCTGTTTGAATCTCGCCAGTTCTGATGCAATTCAGGTCTGTCGTTACGATCATATCGTCTGTCGTCATGTCGGTAGATTCCATAGTTTCTTTCTTGTCGGTCACATGATGGAGAATTTCTCCCTGAATCGTAACTGCGCGCTGGACCGTTGCGTCTAAAGTTATTCTGTCTCCCTTGATAATAATTATTTTGGTTCCCAAATTGTCTGTTTCTCTGATTGTCTCTGTGATAGTCACTACCACGGAGAGGCGATCTTTCCCTGTAATTATTACTACTCTGCCAACGGTTGTCATACGGGTGGTGTCTGTTTTGGTCACGATTTGTGTTGTGAGAATAGCCTTGTCGCGTCCAATTATTATTTCTTTCATCGCGGAATTGCGACTGATGTGATCTGTAATTGTTGTGCTCCTGCGTTCCGCGAATGTCAGTGTCACTTTCCAGTTCTTGTAACAGTCCCTGAAAAGCTTCAATGTCGTCTTTGCAACGTCCTGCCAAAATAATATGTCGTAAATGTTCAGGCAGTTTGATTAAGCAAATGCGGATGAGTTCTGAGGGGCTGTATGGGTTTGGAAGATACTGATTCTTATGCAACATGTCTTCAAAATATTTCATAAGACTGGAAAATTCAGATTGTTCGAAACGTTTCATCATTATGATGCTATGTTTTACTCGGTCTGTGTGGCTTGAGACCAATATGCTGAGAGGAAGGCATGGTAAAACTCTCCTTCACTGTGGCAATCGTGAATTACCGATCGCATTCTTACAGCTGGTTCATTCTCCAAGTAGCCACACATAAATTCTAATCTGTGTTCTAACGACCAGTTGGGAGGAAAACAATGCGAGAATTGATGGAGCCATGCTTGTGGATGAATGTCGTTGCCAGAATTCTTAAATGTTTTGAATTTACGTGTAGTAATGAACAGCTTATAGTCAAAGTCATCATGTCGGCGAGTCGCATATCGGTCATTGTTAGGTCGTGTCGGCCGTTCCATCTCAAAATTCGGTGCACATTGCCAATTTCTTTCATAACTTCCGAAATGCCCTGTGTTATTATTTTGTGGCTGTTCCGTATTTCTGTGTCCCTCTTGCCATATTGGGGCGCGAGTATCCTCTGAAATACGTAATTCTTGTATTAACTGTGTCAGCTGATCTTGTACTTCCCGGATTTCTCTTTGGTGTTGCGTATTAATCTGATTCTGATTTTGTTTGAATTTCCTAATTTGTTTGCACTCTTCTGTGTCATTCAGATTATCATCTACCTTCGTAGATAGATTAGTGACCTGATCCGAAAGTTCGGCTACTTTCTCCGATAGTGTACTTATTTCCTCAGTGTGTTTTTCTGAACCAAGTTTCAGAGTGTCCATTTGTGTTGAAATCGTATCTACTGTGTCCTTTAAGTTTTCTTGAGTTCTTGCAAGTTGCGTAACCGAATCGGTAGATGCAACTGAGTCAATTTTAGCTTGAAAGGTGTTGTGATTTTCATGAATAATAGTTTGCAGTTCTTTTATGGCTGCTTCATGATTCTGTAATGCATTTTCATGACGCGAAAAAATAGGTTGGAAATGCTCACAAATTTGTGTTTTTACGTCATTACAGATTTTTTGACATTTCGATTCGATGTTATGTAACTCAGTAGTTAAATCTTCACGTGTTTGTTCAAGCGTGGTGTGAAGATTTTGTTCCATTGCGTCTAACTGTTTCTGTGTTTGTCTCTGGTGTTGTTCCATTGTGTCTAACTTTTGAAGCTTTTGCTGTGTTTGTGTCTGATTTTGTTCCATTGTGTCTAACTATTTAAGATTTTGTCCCATTTGTCTCTGATTTTGTTCCATTTGTTGCATTAATTGCAATAATAATGTATTAGTGTCTGGAATCTGTTTCTCTACGCTTTTCGGCAGTGCATTTGCACCGGCAACATTCACATTTTGACAAGCAGAAAATGTGTCTTGACTTATTTGAGAAAACGGTGATGACCCAAAACCTGAATCTACAGTATTTGCGAAATTGTGTCCTGTCATTTCGGATTCCTGAGGCGAGCTGTTGCCGAGCGATCGATCGATAATGCTTCCCTGTTCACTACCTGTTTCACTGTCTACGCCATTGTTTGCAGCCCGCTCCATTTCCCTATGCACAGTTATCAAATTACTACTTTGAACGTCTGTTAATTCGTTACACAGTGGTGCTGGCAAGCTACGCTCGTCGTCACTATTATTTCTCAGTTTACTTTGGAGCCTAGTGTTACGTTTTTCACACGCCATTATTGTCACAATATTTCACACGATAACACAGAAAAGCACAATTTGAAGAGCAAAAATAAGAGAACACATTAACATAGCACTGAAAATAATATCTAGTTAATTGCAGCTGCGAGATACTAGGTGCAAATCTACATGCATGCCACAACTGTGTACAACAATGAAAAACTGCAACTACAAAGGAGATTCTCTCTACAATTACGCGCTAGCAATAAACAATAGCTACACTAATTACACAAACTACAAGAAAAAAAATCAGAAGATTCCAGTCAAGTATCCTCGGCTAAGGGTCGACATATGAAACTTCCCCTTAGGAAGAATTATACATGACTGTACTTAAACTGACACACAATATTTTGTTAGCGCAACGCAATCTGACTTTCAAAATTCCCTACAAAAGAATGGCCCTGACTAACATTAAACTATACCTTTCACAAATCACTTACCTCACAAAAATCTTCGCTGCTCAAGCTACTGCAATACAGCGAGCGCCACTACAGTCAGCTAAATAAAAGATTCAAACTATGGAAGGCACTAACTACTGATAGGGATAGTTAGCAATTGAAAGATATTAACAGAGAACAAACAATGTATTTACCTTGATATCATCATATATAAATATAGCAGTTCATGACAAATTTCAAAACTCCGCCATCTCTCTCCCCACATCCACCACTGCTGGCGCCTCACCTTCAACTGCCCAACGCTACGCGCTGTTCACATCCAGCTGCCGCTGCCCAACACTGCAATGGCGAGTATTACAACAATGCAAAGCAGCCCCAGACTGCACACAGCACAGCCAGTGATTTTCATACAGAGGTGGCGTTACCAATAAAAAAACCTAAACAGCCTACTTACAATTGTTATTATACATACATAAATATAAACTGGTAATAATAATTTTTCAATAATATTGTACTCGCTATAGCAATAATTCCGACCTGTAATTTGGATACCGAACAGCAATATTTATTTAGTTCCGGACCTCCGCTACCGCCCAGGTCCGGACATCGTCTCAAGTATGAATGTGGCAAAATGAGTGTAGGAAAATCTTAAAGCCTAACTTTGATACTTACGCCCGGCAAGAGCCTGAATAGAGCACTTATTTGGCGGAGTGGACACAAGAAAGAATGATGATAATATGGGGGACCGAAATCTATACTTCCGTAAAATAGTTCTCTGAGCTCTGATTGGCCGGTCGGAATGGCCGCGCGGTTCTAGGCGCTACAGTCCGTAACCGCGCGACTGCTACGGTCGCAGGTTCGAATCCTGCCTCGGGCATGGATGTGTGTGATGTCTTTCTATTCTGGCAATTAAATCTACGATTATTAGTTGGTGGTCTGTTTTGATGTATTTCTCTGCATCTCTTTGTAGGGTTTCATAAAAGGCTTCAGTCTATCTTCAGGAGCAAACCCCCAAATTACAGACGGCGTTGTTCTATTCTGTATCTCGAAGTTGCGATTGTGTCATTCATGTAAGTACGATATATTTTAGATTTCCATTCATTATCTACTAACACAGAAACACCTCTACTAGCTCTTTTGCCAATTCCTGTAAATTTTTTGGTAGCAATTTGAATCTGCTATTCCTCTTTTTTCGTTGTTTCTATAATTGTTGCAGTACTAATGATTCTTTGTTTCAGTTCTTTACATAGCTCTGTTCCTTGTCAGTGTAGGCCTCACACATTCCAAGTGACAATGTTGAGATTCTTCCCTTTTCCAAATCATCTGTCCTTTTCTTGCTTGGTACATCTTCTGTTTAATCCATCCTGCTGGTTTCTTTGAAGATTATGAGTAAAAGTATACGTTACTGGATGTCACCCCGTAGACAGGCTACACATGTGGTGGGACCGCCACATTTTTGCCTAATTTCTATCCAGTAATTTTTCGTTGCTGTTTACTTCCTCTAGCTTCTGGTAAGTCCAACGGCCTTACCGCAGTGGTAACATCGTTTTCCGCCAAACTGCCCAACTTAAGGGCTGTCGGGCTGGGATAACACTTGGCTGGGTAACCGTCCGGTCTGCCGAGCGCTATTGGCAAGCGGGGTGCACTAAGACATTGTGAGGCCAATTAAGGAGCAACTTGATTGGGAAGTAGCGGCTCCGGCCACGGAAACTGACAACGGCGAGAAGAGCGGTGCTCTGCCCACATGCCCCCCTATATTGGTATCCAGTGGCGCCTGTGGGCTGAGGATGACACCGTGGAGGATCGGTACCGTTGGGCCTTCATGGCCAGTGCGGACTGAGTTTAGAGTTTTAGGCCTTGGTAAGCCAGTCACATAACTGCAAGGCAGCAGCTGCTAACTTTTCCGACGCGCTATTTCCTTTAGGAAGGTTGACTTCACCATATCTAAGAGCCCTTCCTGCCCGATGTCTGGGCTCTCCTAGAGGTCGTCTCATCTGAAGCCTTTAGGGGCCTCTATGAGGACTGGTCTTCGTCTGGATCCAACCCTTCCACTTGTCTGACTTGAGTGACCCTGCCAGGAACTTATGCTCCCACCGGCACAGTTCTCATGGTATAACGGAACACGCAAATCTCCTCACCACAGTGAGGTGGCAGTTCTCGAGGACAAGGTAACCAGAGTTATAAGTAAAATATCTTTACTTCTCTTCAAAGTAATCACTATTAGCTGCAGCACACTTCTGACATTTGTTGTAAAGCTGTAAGAAACTGGCAGCAGCCGCTTCTTGTGCAGTCGACCGAAGCACCGTGGTCACACGTTACTGGATATTCACATCGTTACAGGGGGTGAGAGCTGGTGCTACAAGTACGATACGGAGAACAAGTGACAGTCAGTGGCATGGTGTTCATTGTCCTCTCCGCCCCCTACGGATAAATTCATGATGGATGAGGAACTTTTTTCCCAAAAAGACAATCAACATCATTTTAATTTTGGATTTTGTTATCTGACTTTCTTTTTGGGTGGGACGGGGGGTGGGGGTGGGGGAGATGCGTTCTGCAGTCTGGGCAGCTGCCGTGGGAGTTCATTTAACTTTCGAATATGAAAAACGACCTGTAACATCAGGGCCAGAATAACAACGGCTAGAAGTAGCTGAAAATTATCGTAAAAATTATCCGAAAATATAGATAAATGATGTAAAACGATTTAAAATGTGTAAAGGAAGTTATAAAATGAACTAAAGTAATTTAAAACTTTATAGGACTCTTGAACTGAAATTTTAAAGAAAATAATTTAAAATTGCTAGACTTGTCTTTAACAAAACTCACTCTTTGGACATGCTCGAAAATCACGCAGCTTTTGCAATACGTGACAGTCAGCACGCAGATATTCTTCTAAGTAAGGAAACGTCTGCTATTGGACGATACGAGTTTGTAGCTAGGAAGTCTTTGTACATTTGCTGAAACAACTGAACGTGTACTTTGATATTTTCCTTTCGTTTCAAAAACGAGTTTAAAAACCGACATCAAAATATCGACGTCTCACAAATAGGCATTACATTTTGAACAATATGAATATATTTGTTTTAATACCCATACCCGGCCCAAGTTTACAACAGCAAGTGTCGCGATAATGACAATATGCGTATGGACCATGTTTGTATTCAGCACGAATAAATACATTCTTCAGCAACGTTGTTGTTGTTGTTGTTTTTCTAGAGGCCAGTGCATTTTTCGTTCTTGCCCATGTTAAGCGAACGAATTGTGTCAGATGGAAGTTAAGCACAAACATGTAAACATGATATAAAATTTTAGAAAGTCTCAATTTTTGTTATGCATTAAATATTGTGATTTAGCGAAACACGATGTATAGTTACCACATGAATCGATTTGATAATCTATGTTAAAGCTGGTTAAGTGTGATTCAGAAGAGCAAAATGTGGTAAATATTATCCATTTGAAATTTTTAATGGCAGAGAAACAATTAATTGGCAGAATAGGGCTTACAAAAGGGACCAGCAGCGGGAAACGTAAACTCTGGGAATGTAGTAGCAGGTTTTACTATAATGATACTGTTAATTTATTTGTAACATTGATCAGGTGCTAAAAGTACCTTGCAGAAAATAATAGCAGAAAATGGTGAGTACATCACAGTGTTCTCAAGATTTCTAAATCACATTTGTGGGGAATGCGTTTTGTCCCTAATTACATGAAACTAGCGGGCACCCCTGCACGAAAGTGAGAACCCACGCCAGTTCAGAATATGAATGACAAGTTTTCTTCCATGTGAGTAGCACTTGTGAACCGTGGATTTAATCTTCAAAGAATATTCTTAAAAATTTTCTTTTATTTACTAGCGATTCATCAAGAACATTGACACTTTTAATCGCACTATGTGAACGTGGAAGTAGTTGCCAGGGAGTAACTGATGAAATAATAATCAAATCGCTTTTAACAAATGGAAACTTTATTCCTACAAGCGTTTTTTTTAAAGAAAACAGATTTAAAATTACAAGCAGATAGCATGCTCTAAATATCAAGTTACAATTTATTCAAAGGCAGAAAGAAACAAATTTTTGAATGTATGAGCTATCGGGCTGAGAACCATGCCGCTCCCTTTTGAAACGGTCATAGTCACGATCGCTCACAACAACCTCTGCAGGACTACACTGGTGCAACTCTGCAACACACCAAATTACTTTAAACTAGAAGTTTTAACAATTCACACAAGCACACAAACTATGCACCCTGTAGGGCGGATGGAAATGGTACAAAACACTAAAATTAAAAGATTAACTTGCCACCGAAGGCGTAACTTGATTTTAACTCCTAAAGAAAGTCTTACGATGGAAGGGTGGAAACTTTATATACTAAAATGACTATTTAAATAAAAGCCCATGAAATGCAATGCTATATAAAGTTATACAAGGTTAGCCAAACGAATTAACATGCTCTACAGTACACGTATACCGCCTCTCAAGATGATAGGCAAGATAAAAACATATTTCAGGATTAGGCCGTTACACTCCAAGCAATGAATTTGGTAACACACCGAATCCGACAAACATGACATAGGCAGCTCCGAACGACAGACAGACACTAACTGCCTAACAAATGTGGACGAGAGACAGATGAGCAAGCTGAGGACGAGAAACTGACCAAGGAAACAAGTAGAACTTAACAAGAGTAAATCACAGAACATATCACCAATCACTTAACTTCCAATAAACTGCGATTTCTGGAGAAGACCTGGCGCAGCACTCCCCAAAACGCTCTCCCGAACCGTCCGCTGCCAGCCGCTTCAACGGACGCAGGAAGGCGCGCCGATCTCCCGTCTTTCCTGGTTCGCACCAACCGACCGACTGCCTGGTGCTCCCTCCGCGACTGCTGCTCCGTCGCGACTGCACTGCTGGTGCGTCTCCCACTCACTTCCAGACAAACGACGGCGGAAATACTGGCTCGGGCCCAACCATGCTGAGGAAACACGCCCACTGGCAAAATGACATCCCTGCACCAGGAAAGGACCGGGCCAAGCTCCACAAGATGGTAACTGAAGGGCCCCAGAAGCGCTCGGAGAACCATTTACACCATGGGGTCGCAGCTCGCACCGGCCAGACTGATGTCGTGGGTTGACTCCTGTTGCTCTCGTGTCGACCGCGAAGTCACTACCCCTCGCTATACGCCATGGACCACTGGACTCACGTGGCGACCTTACATGCGCCGACGCTCAAGACGGACAAGTCATCTTTTGTCTCAGTGCGCGACCGACCAACCGATCGATCCAACCGCAAATGACCATTGCCTGAGCAAACTCGAGCAGACTGGCAGCGTAACGCGCAGACTCAGATACAGAAACTAAGCCCCGACCGGGCGACCACTTACCGAGTTCTCTTACTGGCGGAGTGGAAAGACTGTAATTTTGCCGGCTTTTAAGGTTGATCCAAACGACAGACACACTAGCCCTCCGACCGACAGTCTGACCGATTTCCAACCGTCAGATCGAACTGCACAAACAACAGAGAATATCGGCCGATGTCGAGTAAACCAAGATACCTACACCTTCTAACTCGGCCTCACCAAGATCAAGGCATCAAACACCACTCAAGACAAGTTTAAAAGAATACAGAAAACACAAGTCACAACTGTCAAATCACTACGGAAGAAGGCTGTGGGTTCTAGACTACAACACACACCACTTCTTGTCACACACGTGAATGGCTGAGGAAACAACAATCCACAAATAACGAACAAATCGTAACAGTCGAGATTTAAAAGGAAGTCAGTAATTACTCAACTTGCGGATCCTGCTTCGGAGGAAAGCGAAAAGTCGCTCTCGCAGCTAGTACCTCCAAATGCAACAGTGCGTGCCCGCCGCCAAAAGCCCCGGCCTGGCTTTGCGCTGTGGAGACTACGTCGCTGCTCGGTTCCAAGGAGCCAACAAGGGCCAACGGCAGCCCGCTTTGCCCGCATCTCGTGGTCGTGCGGTAGCGTTCTCGCTTCCCACGCCCGGGTTCCCGGGTTCGATTCCCGGCGGGGTCAGGGATTTTCTCTGCCTCGTGATGGCTGGGTGTTGTGTGCTGTCCTTAGGTTAGTTAGGTTTAAGTAGTTCTAAGTTCTAGGGGACTTACGACCACAGCAGTTGAGTCCCATAGTGCTCAGAGCCATTTGAACCATTTTTTGAACCAGCCCGCTTTCGCCGACAGCGGTCCCGGCGAATACTAACACCATACGGACCGGACTGTTGCTGGCTGCCGACTCTTCCCGACTGATCCTGGTGTCAGTGCTCAGCAGACCACATGTCGCCATCCGACGACCACCCGACCGATCGACCGACGGCCTTCCGTCTGCACTGACCACGGTCCCGGCGCGTACTTGCACTGTGCGGACCTGCCTGCTGCTGACTGCCAACTCGTCCAACACCGGAGTAACGTCGAACCCGACTCAGCCCACAAACCAACAGCGACTGAGACTTACAGCCGGCCGACTAACATGCGAGTGTCTGTCTTCCGACTGACTCTGTCGACTCACTGCACCGACTCCCAGACTGACCGACTGGCGAGCTCATAGCGCCCCTTAATTGCACGTGAACACGCAACCTTTCCCCTTTCCCACCAGAGGGAGACACAAAAGCTGTGATTGCCACAGCGGCGCCACCGCCAGAAACGGAATGCGACTGCTTCACACTACGCGCTGCGGCGCGCTCTTCCAAACAGCAGTTTTTACGACGGCTCAACTTGACAAATTTCTTACCTAAGATTGTGAAGTAAATGAACAGATGGCTAACTCTTAATTTCTTCTTATCGGCCTTAGACTGTAGAGGCAAATAGACTGCACAAGCCCCTCTCACACGCTGAAGTTTGAAATGAACTGCTGAGTCACATGACACATGAATTACGACTATGCTAACTGGAGTTGACAGTACAGTTTTTCTCATTTCTAGCTGAAATTATGTACTGATTTTAACCCTTTCACAGCTGAGTGCACCGTTACAGTGTGCACATCCGTATGCGGTCGGGAGGGTCCACTTGTCAGTGCTCGCCATGTTGCGCAAAATATGGCGCTGACGAAGGGAACGAGTCAAGCGCAATAACCTGGTAACCCGTAAGCTTTGCTCAGTGGAACAGGTGTCAAAATAAGGGAATACGTGTCTCGGCTTGCTGTAGACACACGGACGTTTCTGAGAAAACGACCAAGTTTTCGAGTTACTTCGTGTGTCTTCTACCATGTGATTAATTCAGCTGAATTGGGGACACAGTGGCTATCGTCGCGGCTTCACTCTTTTGCGTCCCATGTTCAAAACCTGATTAATGCTTTTGTTTTATTGTTTTCTTCTATCTTCCTAAGTCAGTAGAAGATTACTGCACAAATGTGTAAAACAATAAAGGAATGGGGAAAATCTTAATTATTTTCAGCAAAATTCCTACTGTATGTTCTTTCATTAATAGTGGTGGTACTGCGTACTTGGTACCGAGAAGTGGAGATCGGTCGGCCAGCAAGTACGCCCGTTTATTTCTTCAGCCTGCAAGGAGGGTGTTGTAGTCAACCGTTTCTGACTTTCTCAGCTGATTTTGTCCTCTTGAAGCTATCAGCAAGGGAAACACGTCATTCGCATATTTGTTCTGAAGACGAACAGACAGCTCCGAAACATATACAGATGTATTTTACAGGATTTCACAGGTGTCAGTCTAGATATTTTTATATATGTTGCGTGGGGGCTTAATTATAAAGGATGCAAATGCTTTTTAAATTTTTTTTAGTCGCTGTCTGTCCGATTACGAAGTCTCGTAAACGGTTGGCCCTGACTACTATTACTCCGCAATCTGACTGCATAGAATAACAACAAGGGATGAAAGGAAGTTTCCGTTAACACAAATAATTAATTAAGTCCCCAGCAACTATAAAACCTACGAAACCAAAGCACAAGTGTAACTGTTCTGTGTGTGGAAGTGTGATTCAACGTACACATCTGGCACGGTTCTTCCTCAATAAGACCAGATATTTTAAACACCATTTGTACTGAAGTAATTAAAAAAACCCAGAAATACTATAATTGCACATAGAAACCAGAAATACAGTCTAATACAAGAACACGAGCCAGATGCTTTGTTGACGGATCCTGTGACCAAGAGGCATCATTGTTTAAGACATTGAAATAATAAAAAAAAGGAATTTTTTACCTTCATATATATTGACGAAAAGCACATTACAGCATCCCTAATCCAACAACATCTGGTGTCTAGCCCATCAAAACAATGCTACAACTTCTCAACAAGCACTCTCCATGGGAACTTCTCAACAACGACTCACCACTGCTACATCTCAATAAGCACTCTCCACTACGACTTCTCGATAAGAACTGCCTACTGCTACTTCTCAATAAGCACTGCCAGGCAGCTGAATAATACTCTTTGGTGCAATCTCTGGCGCTGTGGCTCAGTGTAGCCACCTTTCAATGTGCCTTAACACGTAGACGATCAGTGTGTCGTTTGTTTTTTCTCCGCATCAGTCTTCCCACAAACACATCACATAACTTACTACCTGATGTTTTTTACACATTCGTAACCGTGCCACTAAATGGACTACGTTTGCAGTATATACTGATCATCCCAAACATTGCGATCACTACCCACCACGACGTTGGCTGCTGCCTGGTAGTATTGCGGGCACGGGACACGGTAACAAAGGAATGTAAGGGGAGCAGACGTGGACGGGGGTCACCCAAGCAAAGATATGGTTTGCAAATGGGGAAACCCATTGAGATAAGCGACCTTGATAAAGGGGGTATTGCTATTGCGTAGCTCCTGTGAACGCGTATCTCGAAAACGGCTAAGCTCGTCGAATGTTCACGTGCTACTGTCGCGAGCGCCTACGGAAAGAGGTAGGACAGTTAAACTACCAAAAAAATGGTTCAAATGGCTCTGAGCACTATGGGACTTAACATCTGTGGTCATCAGTCCCCTAGAACTTAGAACTACTTAAACCTAACTAACCTAACGACACCACACACATCCATGCCCGAGGCAGGATTCGAACCTGCGACCGTAGCGGTCACGCGGTTCCAGACTGAAGTGTCTAGAACCGCACGGCCACACCGGCCGGCTGAAAGGACACAATGCTGGTTCAGGAACAAGTGTTTCGGAGCACACCATTCATCACATGATGTTGAACATGGAGCTCCGCACCAGACCACCCCTACGTATCCATATGTTGACCCAACGACGTCTTCAATTGCGACTGGAGTGGGTACGGGATCATCGTGATTCGTTCACTGATCAATTGAAAAGCCGGCTGTTCGAGTGAATCACATTTCCGCTATATAACGCCGATGGTCGTCTCCACAAACACCGTAATCGAGGTGAACGGCGATTCGGAACGTGCAGCGCTCTGCGGACTCATGGTGGAGGCAGCAGATTATGCTACGAGAAACATTCTCCCATTCTCCTGTGCTTGCATGGGACCTGAGGTAATAATCGAAAATACGCTGATAACTGCGAACCAAGTGTATCACTTCATGCTTAATGTCTTCTCCAATGGCGACGTCAACTTTCAACACCATAATTGTACGTGTCTTTGAGACAGAACAGTGCTATAGTGGTTTGAGCAGCATCATAGAGAACTCATGTTGATCTCTCGGCGACGAAATTCGCCGATGTAGATCCTATGGAACCCATCTGGGTCGCTGTCTGGTGCCATAACTACAGACGCAAATCAGTCGCCCGCTATTTACGCGAATTACATGACCTATGCGTAGATATCTAGAAATCTAATGCCATATACCTCCACAAAACTATCAACAAACTGTCGCATCCCTAATGCGCAGAATGTGTGATGAATTTCGTTCCAAAGACGGACAAATATGCTATTAAGCAGGTGGTCATAATACATACATCAAAAAAAGTTTTGCGTCACCCTGGTTTCCAGAACTCCTGAAGATAGACGTTGCTGTGGATATTGCATCACAGACACAGCTCCTCTGACTGTCCAGAGATGTCAATAAACCCTCCGAAAGATGTAAAAACCATCCATGAGCAGGACCTATTATATGGGCCCAAGAACATGCCAAATGGGCCGCTCTGGATGAGCATCACGTTCTCTTCACCGATGAGTGTCGCATGTGCCTTCAACCAGACAATCGTCGGAGACGTGTTTGGAGGAAACCCATCTGGCTGAACGCCTTAGCGAGTGCTGCAGCAAGGTGGAGGTTCCCTGCCACTTTAGGGTGGCATTATGTGGGGCCAACGTACGCCGCTGGTGGTCATGGAAGGCGCCATAACAGCTGTACGATACGTGAATGGCATCCCCCGACCGATAGTGCAACCATACCGGCAGCGAATTGGCGAGGCATTCGTCTTCATGGACGACAATTCGCGTCCCCATCGTGCACATCTTGTGAATGACTTCTTCCAGGATGACGACATCGCTCGACTACATTGGCCAACATGTTCTCCAGACATGAACCCTGTCGAACATGCCTGGGATGGATTGAAAAGGGCTATTTATGGACGATGTCACCCTCCAACAATTCTGTGGGATCTAAGCCGAATTGCCTTTGATGAGTGGGACAATCTGACCAACCGTGCCTTGATGAACTTGTGGATAGTATGACACGACGAATACAGGCATGCATCAATGCAAGAGGACGTGCTACTGGGTATTAGAGGTACCGATATGTACAGCAATCTGGACCACCACCTCTGAAGGTCTCGCTGTATGGTGGTACAACATGCAATAGAAAGGGTGGAAATGATGTTTATGGTGATTTCTATTCCAATTTTCTGCACGGTTACCGTAACTCTTGAAACCGAGTTGAACCAAAACTTATTTTGATGTGCGTATTTTGGCTCATCAGTGTAGATAACCCGTTTTGCGTCCACACTTCCAGACTCCAACACCGGACGTGCTGCCCAGGCGAAGATGAACATCAATTGCTTGCTCTTTCCACATGTATTTCGAGGTACTAACAAACCTAAGGACATTCCGCTGCTAACAACAATATTATTGAGTCAGAAAATGATGTAAATGATAATGTTGTTTTGTTCAGTACACTGTTCTGAATCATCAATTAATTATCTGCACTTATACTAGATATACACTGTATAATAAATGTTTGGTACTTACTGTGAAACACAATTGCAAAGTTACAGTTAATATAACACCTTTGTATACCATAGCTTGAAAAGAGACATTCGTGTAGTAACCTTCTACAGATATCTGTAGATAAATGGGAAAGAAAAGAATTCAGTTAAAAAAATAATTGGGTTTCGAATACAGGGCGCAAAACTGCGAAGCTCCAACGCTAGCCACTGGGTCACTATTTCGTATGAACTAGCAACGTGCTAAAAGGAACACGAAGTACCTCGGAAACTCTGAGTCTCGTTTTCTCAGAAACGCTCGATTCTTTGTGGAAAAACCCAGAAACGTGTTCGCTCATTTTGACCCCTGCACCACTGACTGAAGTTCCTGGGAAACTAGGTGATGGCACTTGCCGTGTTCTCCATGTGAACAGTGCACCGCCTGGTGCACTGAGTTTCCATCGTCACATGCTCTTCTGTATTTATTCTCGTCAATAAGTTCTTAAACTAAATCGTCCTTTGCATTTTGCTAATTGTTGAAGTTTCTGATACTAGAGAACACTCCCAAGAAGCACATTTGAGAAGAGTTTTTGTGTGATGTATTTCGAAACAAGGCACGACACACAGTCCCATATCAAATGGTTCAAATGGCTCTGAGCGCTATGGGACTTAACATCTGAGGTCATGAGTCCCAGCCGGCCGTGGTGGCCGAGCGGTTCTAGGCGCTTCAGTCTGGAACCACGCGACCGCTACGGTCGCCGGTTCGAATCCTGCCTCGGGCATGGATGTGTGCGATGTCCTTAGGTTAGTTAGGTTTAAGTAGCTCTAAGTTCTAGGGTACTGATGACCTCAGATGTTAAGTCCCACAGGTCTCAGAGCCATTTGGACCATTTTTTTCATCCAGTCCCCAGTCCCACATCACATTGTTTTCAAAGGTTACCTATTCTTTTAGTTTTAGATGTATATTGTGCATCTCCTTACATCAACTGTTGTTTCAATGAAGATTCAACGGTGCCTGGTAAGTGCCTTTCTCTAAGCCGCAGCTGATTTTACTCGTGTGATCGACGACATTCTGGTTCTTTCCTTTCTTGGTAGTATGTATCTCACGGATAAGGATGAGATGAAATTCGGTGACTGAGGTATTCTTTCCGGTACGAACCTTGTACACAGCGAGAGAGTTTAGCTCAAAAATGTCTACAGAATGGAAAAAGATTTTGCACCGTCGAACACACTTCGTTGAGCTTAGTAGCATGTCGTATTTGCCCACTGTTTTGTCTCACCATATCAGAGCCATCACAGTGTCTGTCGACCTAAATTTCATCTCACCTCCTAGCAATTTGACTTCAGATTGTGGCGTACTTTTCCTGTTTACGAAAAATTGTACCTACTACAGTGTCCATGGCAATGTGGGCACATTAACAATAATTTTTGGAAATGTTTGGTAAGATCTTACGGGACCAAACTGCTGAGGTCATCGGTCCCTAAGCTTACACAATACTTATTCTAACTTAAACTAACTTACGCTAAGGACAACACACACACCCCTGCCCGAGGGAGGAATCGAACCTCCGACGAGGGGAGCCGCGCTAACCGTCACAGGACGCTGTAGACCTTCGGCTAACCCGCGCGGCTAAAAATATTTGATTAACGTTTAAAATGTTTGTAGTTTTGGGGATTCACAGTCTTCAGATATTTAATAAACGGAAACATGGTCTGTAGTAGGCTGTAATGCGATTTTTATTTAATCGTGCGATTAGCTAATTTCGACTACTTGTCATTGTCAAGCACCTGTAAACCAACATGGAAAAGCACTACACTGTACGCATACATCGCCATGTATAAATAACACTTTACACTGTGAGCGTGCAAGCTGTGGGGGAAGATTAGAGCGGCAGTTTCCAGCCGCAAAGCACGTGGCTGGCGGTTGCTACAGGGCCGTGGCGAGCGGCTAGCGGCTAGCGTTTATGCAGCCTTGGAAAAAGCCGAGCGAGAGCTAGGCAGGGGCTTGTATGGCCGTATTTGCGCACTTGGAGGTACTTATATTCCAGAGAAAAATTGATAAAAACAAAACTAAGAATAACTCGAGGATGCGAGTTGGCACTCATGGACAGAAAAATATGTATAGCTAAGCCGGCCTGTGTGGCCGAGCGGTTCTAGGCACTTCAGTCTGGAACCGCGCGACCACTACGGTCGCAGGTTCGAATCCTGCCTCGGGCATGGATGTGTGTGATGTCCTTAGGTTAGTTAGGTTTAATTAGTTCTAAGTTCTAGTGGACTGATGACCTCAGATGTTGAGTCCCATAGTGCTCAGAGCCATTTGAACCATTCTTTTGTAAAGCTAAATTATTTAGACGCGCCTCAAAAATATGTAGTAGTTTAAAAGTTATTGTTGTCTTAAGAACTGTAAATTTATGAAAGTTCAGAAGCTAATATTTCGGCAGTGGTTTGGCCGATTGATACAAACAAAGTGTCTACGGATGCGGCTAGTAGAAGTGCATCGACCAATCATAGTCGATTTAGCAGAATCTGTGCAATTTTTGAATGAGATCGGAATATGGAATTCGACTGAGACCAACTGTGTTTTTGGTAATAAATTAATTCAAAGAGACGAAACTAGTGGCAGCATTCTAATGTTTAGAGAGGTGGATGAGTAGTGAAGTATGCATTTTTATTTGTTTACATATGTTTAGTATCAAAAATCCGGGAAAAGCATAATCACGCCACAAGAACATTATTTGTGAAGAAACAGAGGCAGATACAAAAAATTGGACTTTACATTGTTATTGTGCGGAAGATTTCCATTTTTTTTCTATATATCATACGTGTTTTTGTGTTTAGTAATAGAATATTCGTAATTTTTGTCAAACATTGTTTTGAGTTAGGCATTCGTTTTGAGGGTGCATAGGGCGGCCATATTTGAGGAGAGCTGAGTTTTAGCGATGTTAAGATCCGGACATGCCACCCATCTGGGGATAGTGGTAGGTTGGTAGCCACGTTCAGGAACAAATATGTATGTAGCGACGCTCGAAAGCGATCAAGTTGAGCGCAATATAGTGGTTTAGGACAGCAGACAACAGTGTATTTTGTGAACTGTGAACAGACTGTCGAGCGCCGTGACCGCGACATGTGACTTTTATAGTGAAGTGTTGTAGCATCAGTTATTAACAGTCACCCTTACGTAAAAGCCCCTCAGACTGCATTTTAAGTGTTTAGTCAAAATATTGAAGACTTTCGTGAAAAGATAGAATTAAACTACTTGTTCAAATTGCAAATCACGCGAGTGTCTCAATATTCTTAAATATCGCGGCAATATCTACCTGCATTGTTTTTTTTCTTTTAATATTTTATTTCATCTTGAAAACTGAGTTTACGACTGGTGTGAGCTGGCACCCTATGACGAAAAACATAGCCAAACATTGAGGCCAGCCACATCTCTGGGCCGCTCAGTTAAGCTGAGTGTTGAGTATAACAAATATACATTTTCGTGCCATAGCACGTGGGGCTCGAGCTATCCATTCAATCTACAGTGAGTAGTGCCCAGTACTGTCGAAATACGCCTCACATTAAGATGAAACATCACTACACAAATTTCTCACAACCACATGGTAACTGACATCAGCTGCTAATTTGTTGTCACAGATTCAGATTCATCCAAAGACTTTAAGACTCTCGACAGCACATATCATAGTCACGTTACGTATATTGCTGGCGTGCCAGACTTCGTTGATGTCACGTATAAAAACAGTCAGTGGCCAAAGAATACATTATGGGCACACAAAATGACGTAAAATATTATATACAGTACATAGCGTTTTGTCATGACTGGCTCTCCCAAGGCCGTCAGTAGTTCTAATGGAATGTTGTCTACTCCCGGGGCCTTGTTTCGACTCAGGTCTTTCAGTGCTCTGTCAAACTCTTCACGCAGTATCTTATCTCCCACTTCATCTTCATCTACATCCTCTTCCATTTCCATAATATTGTCTTCAAGTACATCGCCTTTGTATAAACCCTCTATATACTCCTTCCACCGTTCTGCCTTCCCTTCTTTGCCATCTGGTGAGCAAGATGTATGAAACAGGCGAAATACCCTCAGACTTCAAGAAGAATATAATAATTCCCATCCCAAAGAAAGCAGGTGTTGACAGATGTGAAAATTACCGAACTATCAGTTTAATAAGTCACAGCTGCAAAATACTAACGCGAATTCTTTACAGACGAATGGAAAAACTGATAGAAGCGGACCTCGGGGAAGATCAGTTTGGATTCCGTAGAAATGTTGGAATACGCGAGGCAATACTAACCTTACGACTTATCTTAGAAGAAAGATTAAGAAAAGGCAAACCTACGTTTCTAGCCTTTGTAGACTTAGAGAAAGCTTTTGACAACGTTAACTGGAATACTCTCTTTCAAATTCTGAAGTTGACAGGGGCAAAATACAGGGAGCGAAAGGCTATTTACAATTTGTACAGAAACCAGATGGCAGTTATAAGAGTCGAGGGGCATGAAAGGGAAGCAGTGGTTGGGAAAGGAGTGAGACAGGGATGTAGTCTCTCCCCGATGTTATTCAATCTGTATATTGAGCAAGCAGTAAAGGAAACAAAAGAAAAATTCGGAGTAGGTATTAAAATTCATGGAGAAGAAGTAAAAACTTTGAGGTTCGCCGATGACATTGTAATTCTGTCAGAGACAGCAAAGGACTTGGAAGAGCAGTTGAACGGAATGTACAGTGTCTTGAAAGGAGGATATAAGATGAACATCAACAAAAGCAAAACGAGGATAATGGAATGTAGTCAAATTAAATCGGGTGATGCTGAGGGAATTAGATTAGGAAATGAGACACTTAAAGTAGTAAAGGAGTTTTGCTATTTAGGGAGTAAAATAACTTATGATTGTCGAAGTAGAGAGGATATAAAATGTAGACTGGCAATGGCAAGGAAATCGTTTCTGAAGAAGAGAAATTTGTTAACATCGAGTATAGATTTAAGTGTCAGGAAGGCGTTTCTGAAAGTATTTGTATGGAGTGTAGCCATGTATGGAAGTGAAACATGGACGATAACCAGTTTGGACAAGAAGAGAATAGAAGCTTTCGAAATGTGGTGCTACAGAAGAATGCTGAAGATAAGGTGGGTAGATCACGTAACTAATGAGGAGGTATTGAATAGGATTGGGGTGAAGAGAAGTTTGTGGCACAACTTGACTAGAAGAAGGGATCGGTTGGTAGGACATGTTTTGAGGCATCAAGGGATCACAAATTTAGCATTGGAGGGCAGCGTGGAGGGTAAAAATCGTAGAGGGAGACCAAGAGATGAATACCCTAAGCAGATTCAGAAGGATGTAGGTTGCAGTAGGTACTGGGAGATGAAGAAGCTTGCACAGGATAGAGTAGCATGGAGAGCTGCATCAAGCCAGTCTCAGGGCTGAAGACCACAACAACAACAACAACAACAACCTTTTTCGTCTGGCCGCATGGACGTGATGCTCTTAATAGATTTTTGGACCACTTCAACTGTCTTCATCTCCGGATCAAATTTACTATGGAGGTTGAAAATGATGGGATGCTTCCATTTTTAGACGTTATGGTTTATAAAAAACCAGATGGTACTTTGGGACACAGTGTTGCCGAAAGTCGACGCACACAGATTGGTATCTGCATCCTAAGAGTTGTCATCCACCACATCAACGCAGTGGCGTCCTTAGGACTTTGGTACGGAGAGCATATGCCATTTCCGACGCGGTTAGCTTAACGCAGGAACTTGCGCATTTGATGGCTGTTTTTAAGGAAAATGGATACTCCGAGAATCAGATTCGTCGGGCTTTGGAGTTTGGACCATCTCCGGAGGTGTATGAGGAGGAACATAGATCGGTGGCCATTCTTCCTTATGCTGGAGGCTTATCGTTCAAAATTGGACGAATTTTAAGGAATTTTAACATTAAGAGTGTGTTCCGTCCACCTTCTAAGATTAGGGCACTGCTCGGCTCTGTGAAAGATGATTTGGGGCTTAGGAAACCCGGGATGTAAAAAATTCCGTTTCAATGTGGGAAAGCTTACATTGGCCGTTATTCGCACCGTGCATGACAGGTGTGTGGAGCATCGCCTTCATACGAGGCTACAACAACCAGAAAAATCGGCAGTAGCAGAACACTGCCTAAATGAGGGACAGTATGAAATTTGATGAAACTGTGGTAGTTGGCAACATTTCCGGTTTCTGGAACAGTGTCTATAAAGAGGCGATTGAAATTAGGTTAGCGGATAATTTAATCAACAGAGACAATGCAAGACGTGGACTCCTGTATTATCTCGGATCAAAATTTAACGTTCTTCGGTGCGGCCCTGAGTGCGATATGTCGTTTCCAGCAGTGTTCCACTAAGGGCGGCGGCACCTCCCTGTCTTGGAGGGAAGCAACCGTGATGGGCGGCGCATGAGCCGTGTACTGAACGGTGGTCTATATAGGACGTTGATTTGCAGCATGGCGTCAGTTCTCAGCGGGACTCATCAGCAGAAGCATCATTTTCCTGAAGATGGCGAACAGTTGGATCGCCGAAATATCGAGGCAAGTTGATTTTAGGATTCGGCAGCAAACCCGAAGAGACTTTCAAGACTTATTACGCCGGGAAAGCCTACGTAATCACATGTGAAAGCTATTTTTAGACACACAGAAGCCAGACCTGACTATTTGTATGGAAAGATAACCCATATAATATTTTATGAGTAACAACGAATATGCAGTGCGTGTGATGGTGTTAACCAAATGTCATCTGCTTTATAAAATGTATCTACCAGTATTGGGAACATCAGGCACTTCATCACGTACTGTGTATGGTAGTATTATAATATCAGATAGGTTAAAAAACATGGGATTGATTCAGTATAGAGAGAAATAACGTGGTAAATAACTGTAAATGAGGAAGAAGAAGCTTCAAAACAGGTAGATCATGAGGCTACATAAAGTAAGCGTAACACCAAATATAAAATGTGTAAATATTATGCTACTATCATACACTGTAAGTCATGACGTACTTGATATTACCAATACTGGTTGATACATTTTATATTGCAAAGTGGCATTTGGTTACCATCCTCTCAAGCACTGCATGTTGCTTGTTACTTATAAAATATTCTGTGGGTTATCTTTCCGTAAAAATAATCAGATTTGGCTTCTGTGTTTCTAGAAATAGCTTTCAGACGCTGATGACTTACGATATAAAGCGGTCGTTATACGTAACATGCCAGCAGTTGATGGAGTATACTGTTTCTATTATTGGTGGAATTTTGTACGTACCTCATATATATTTTTGTTAATATGATGTGGAAAACAATTTAGCTTGCCAGGTGATATGCTATGTACTGTATATAATATTTTATGTCGATTTGTATGCCATTAATGTATTCTTTTCTCGCTGACTGTTTTTATACATGAAATCGACTAAGTCTGGCACGTCAGCAATGTATGTAACGTGCCTCTGATATGCGCTATCGGAAGTCTTCAAGTCCTTGGATGAATATCAATCTGTGACAATAAATTATCTGCTGCTGTCAATTACCATGTGGTTGTGAGAAATTTGTGCAGTAATGCTTTATCTTAATGCGAGATGTGTAAAGTGTTATTTATACATGGCGATGTACGCAGACAGCGTAGTGCTTCTCCATGTTGGTTTTACAGGTGCTCGACAGTGACAAGTAGTCGAAATTAGCTAATCACACGATTAAATAAAAAACGTATTGCAGCCTACTACGGACCATGTTTACGTCTATTTTATTAGCGTTTAACGTTGTCAATCTACGAACCAACTATAAGTTTCATTTTAGGGCGACTTAGATCTAAGAATACGACGTTGTTAAATGATTGTCTCACACTGAACAACATTGTAGATTTATCTGAGGATGGCTCGTCAATGAGCCGAAACCTGTAAACAATAAAGAAAATTTGCGACCTTGACGAGGGATTTTAATCTAAATATGTTTTAACATAATTTCAGTGAAATAGCTAATGATCGTTTTAACTATAGTAGCCGTGGTGCTTCTCACAGCTTTTTATCCGAACTAAACCAAACTTCAACTAACTATTACTTCAGATGGAATGAAACTGTATGTCTAAGTGATCGAAACTTTTCTAAGCCACTCGTGTTGCTGACTGCTGTTTAAAATAAATTAGAAACCTTTTACCTGTACTAAAGACATGATTCTCAATATGTCAACTTTCGACAAGATAGCGTGAATTTCGTAAATTCCTGCTGTATATCATCTGTGAAACGAGTGCGTTAATTTCACGGTATGTCACTGTCACGTATTCTTGGGACTCTACAAAAAAATAGGAACAAATTTGAACTCGAAATTCAGTCGCTGACCCGCCGTGTTTCTCGTCATCCGAGCATACCGCACAGATTTTAGTTTTCTGGTTTAAACTGTCCTATATTGCCGTGTTCTAGGGAATCCTTGCCGGATCGAATCACTGAACTAGACATATACCCAGATGATGTAGCGTATTGACGTGCCAGTACCAACGTTAACAAAAACAGTGACATAGTATATGAATTTTTGTCGCCATTCATTAAGCAATGTATATTATAATGAGAGGCCCACCACTAATAGGTTAATAAATTTGGGGATTGAGGACAAAAGCAATTAACATCTTGCTTTGGGGTTTACAGGTACTGTTAATCACATTCTGTAACACAGAATTTTACCAGAAGAGAGGTACATATTATTGAAAGCTGGTATAAAGTAGTTGCAAATGATGTACAACCTAATTTTCACTTAAATTCCATAGTATGTTTTGGATGACAACCAAAAGATAAATATTGAAGATGAGTATCATGTTATGGATTAAGGAGGCGAGGCTACATGATGCACAGAGTGCTTACTGAGAATAGCCTGTTTACCGCAACTGTGTTTCGCACTCATCACTACCTCACCACTACCAATTACAGTCCAAACTCGATATCACATTCTATAAAGAACCATCATCATTATTGCCATCGGTACAGTCAGCAACAACGTATACACTCCTGGAAATGGAAAAAAGAACACATTGACACCGGTGTGTCAGACCTACCATACTTGCTCCGGACACTGCGAGAGGGCTGTACAAGCAATGATCACACGCACGGCACAGCGGACACACCAGGAACCGCGGTGTTGGCCGTCGAATGGCGCTAGCTGCGCAGCATTTGTGCACCGCCGCCGTCAGTGTCAACCAGTTTGCCGTGGCATACGGAGCTCCATCGCAGTCTTTAACACTGGTAGCATGCCGCGACAGCGTGGACGTGAACCGTATGTGCAGTTGACGGACTTTGAGCGAGGGCGTATAGTGAGCATGCGGAAGGCCGGGTGGACGTACCGCCGAATTGCTCAACACGTGGGGCGTGAGGTCTCCACAGTACATCGATGTTGTCGCCAGTGGTCGGCGGAAGGTGCACGTGCCCGTCGACCTGGGACCGGACCGCAGCGACGCACGGATGCACGCCAAGACCGTAGGATCCTACGCAGTGCCGTAGGGGACCGCACCGCCACTTCCCAACAAATTAGGGACACTGTTGCTCCTGGGGTATCGGCGAGGACCATTCGCAACCGTCTCCATGAAGCTCGGCTACGGTCCCGCACACCGTTAGGCCGTCTTCCGCTCAGGCCCCATCATCGTGCAGCCCGCCTCCAGTGGTGTCGCGACAGGCGTGAATGGAGGGACGAATGGAGACGTGTCGTCTTCAGCGATGAGAGTCGCTTCTGCCTTGGTGCCAATGATGGTCGTATGCGTGTTTGGCGCCGTGCAGGTGAGCGCCACAATCAGGACTGCATACGACCGAGGCACACAGGGCCAACACCCGGCATCATGGTGTGGGGAGCGATCTCCTACACTGGCCGTACACCACTGGTGATCGTTGGGGGGGACACTGAATAGTGCACGGTACATCCAAACCGTCATCGAACCCATCGTTCTACCATTCCTAGACCGGCAAGGGAACTTGCTGTTCCATCAGGACAATGCACGTCCGCATGTATCCCGTGCCACCCAACGTGCTCTAGAAGGTGTAAGACAACTACCCTGGCCAGCAAGATCTCCGGATCTGTCCCCCATTGAGCATGTTTGGGACTGGATGAAGCGTCGTCTCACGCGGTCTGCACGTCCAGCACGAACGCTGGTCCAACTGAGGCGCCAGGTGGAAATGGCATGGCAAGCCGTTCCACAGGACTACATCCAGCATCTCTACGATCGTCTCCATGGGAGAATAGCAGCCTGCATTGCTGCGAAAGGTGGATATACACTGTACTAGTGCCGACATTGTGCATGCTCTGTTGCCTGTGTCTATGTGCCTGTGGTTCTGTCAGTGTGATCATGTGATGTATCTGACCCCAGGAATGTGTCAATAAAGTTTCCCCTTCCTGGGACAATGAATTCACGGTGTTCTTATTTCAATTTCCAGGAGTGTAGTTACGAGTATGAAAATGATTCATAGGTCGAATACACAAGTCGCTTAAGTGATAGTCGTTGCACGAAATTTGTTAAGCTTTCCGAACAGTAAGTTGTACAGTAGTACTAAAAGTTAAACACAGTAAAACGGAGAACCATGTCGCCAGCAGAGGCAGCGAGTTTTCCGGCGATACAGCTGGATAACGATTGGAATTACACCAATGCCATTGTCTCACAAGTCGCTTCCACGTGACTGAAATGTAGTGCTCGCAATAATCTGGAGGCTGAAGTAATGCCTGAGGCAAAAATTTAATTAACTCTCAAAGGAACGCAATTATAATTTTATTTCTGCTTTCGCCAAATGTTCTCAGACGTTGAAGTGATGAATATAGATAATTACCAACATGTATTTAAAGCCTAATTATGAATAGACTGGCAACGACCACAAAAATTACCTTTCAGAATTCATTAAATTTCCGTTTACCAGCATAGGAGGTGAAACTGGGAGCGTCAAATTTTTCAGATATTCTCTGTGGCAAATCATTCCCTTGTAGGGATGAGGAATGTGCATTCAACACAAAACGTTACAAATTTCGAAATATATTTATTGTTTCGACTGCTCCATATATTTACGTAACTGGTCCCTGTTTTCGTACATTCTATTTTCAACTTGTTCAATTTTTATTTCTCTTAATTTTCTAATTGACAGGCTGTGTGCTAATCAGACATACTATCAATTTACTACTTTTTTTTTTACCTTCCGAGAATGATTTCTGGTTGTTCAACGATTAGCTATTGGAACATGGTCCACATCTGCTGAATAGACAATGTTAATTTGGGACTAAGAAAATCAAATACATAAATTTCCTTTTATTTCCTCTCGGTACGTCGCCTTAGTTTTCGTGTGCTTTGGGGAATGGCATGGTTATTGGCCTATTCTGTGTTCCATTCAAAATATTATAATTAAGTGAAGAGTAAAACAAGATGAAAAATCATCTACAAGTACCCCAGTGCCCTAATTAAGATCGAGACATAATTATTCATTTTTCGGAATAAAATTCAGTTGTCAGTTGCAAAGATATATTTATTATACTTTCCTGGTTTCGAAAAATTAAATTTTCATTTTCAGAAGCCTAAAAAATTAGGGATTTATAAATCTTTAGACGTTGGCTATTCATTTATGTAAAGTGTAAGAAATATATCACAGAAACTTACTTAATATTGGTATAGCAAATTTAAATATTTTCTGACTTTTATTCTGAAAAATATATACAACAGCTGCGGAAAATTAAATTTGTGAATACTTATTCATCACTCTCCGTTAATCCTAAGATGTCCGCCCCGATAGCTGAGTGGTCAGCATGATGAAATTTCATACAAAGGGGCCCGCATTCGATTCCCGGCTGGGCCGGAGATTTTCTTCGCTCGGGGACTGGGTGTTGTGTTGTCATCATCATCATCATCATCATCATCTCATTGACATGCAAGTCGCCGAAGTGGCGTCAGCTAAAAAGACTAACACCAGGCGACCGGTCTACCCGAAGGGAGGCCCTAGTCACACGACATTTTATTTCAATCCTAAGATTTCCTTTAATTATCTACTCTAGTCTCCTCCACAGAAAAAGTAGGACAAGATACCAAGCTGAACTAACAGCGTAGGTCAGTACCTCACAAACAGTTTCATTTCCAACTAACTCAACAGTGATTATGCTCTAAGATACGATGACTGCTAATAATACGCTTGTTAAGCGAACATAATATTTTCTGAATTTAAGGAAAACTAATTTCACCATAATGTGTACTTCGACTATTACTACTCGTATGTTACCTACATTACTTTATACAGGGTGTCCTGGGAGGAATGGTCAATATTCAATTGATATGTTAGAGTATCGAGCGGCAATTCGTTTTGTACATTTGGAGGGAAACAACACTACAACATCCACTCTGAAATAGTGGAAGTGTACAGAAAAAATGCAGCATCCGATGACAAAATGGTTAATGGTGCAGAGGCATCCAGTGAGGTCAAAAACTAATGAATAACTGTGCTCTTTGTGATGAGATAGAGGAAAACGCGAAGGTGAGTCATTGATAAACTTTCAACATATTTCACGACAATTTGAACATGGCAAAGATCACCGATAGCTGGATTCCGCGATCAATCACATTCGTTAAAAAATTCCGCCGGATCCAAGCAGTAGCGAAATTTTTTCAGCTGTATCAGAGATTGTCAGATGACTTGTTTATCCGCCTAATCACCATGGACGGGATCTGGGTGTATCGTTACAGCCCCAACACAGAAAAAGGGAAAGCAAGCGGTAGAAACATGAGGTTTCAACACCGCTGAAAATGGCGAAGACGCAACAATCATCGGGAAAGGTATTGCTGTATTTTGGCACTGCCATGGTGTGATGAAAACAGAGCAAACCGTCTCGGGTGCTTGCTAACGAAATTCCATGATGACGTTTCGGGATGTTGCCAAGACGAAGTGTCGAGGGGGGACTCTTCAAGGAGATGTTTATCTTCTCCATGACAACGTCAAAGTCCGTTCACAACTAACAAAGAGTCACAAATGATGTTTCTTGTATCCTATCCCCCTCACCCCTATGCTCCTGGTACCCGATTATTCTCAAGACATGTCATCCTTTGATTTCTTTCGCTATTTTATGATGATGAAACCTTTTCGTAGTAGACATATTCAGAATGACGAGGAGATGATATTCGATGTGGAACGCTTTCTAAACAGCCAAAATCCAAACTTTTGTAGTCAAGTTCTTCTTAAAGTCATCTTTCGCTGGAAAAAATGTGGTTCGTTGAAGGGTGAATATGTAGACAAGGGCTAACACCATCCACATGTTTCGTGGTCACAGGTAAATTATTTACGAGGTGACCTGACTTCCGCGTGTATATTACTGTTCTAAAGTATTGCTCGTCCATGATTGCAAATACGTTGTTTGTCAGTTACACACATTCATGCAGAAAAGTATGTTTATTTATTTATATATTTGGGTGTTTTGTGACAATGCCTATGAATAATGTGACCTCGTACTGCCGATTGTTACCTCAGAAAGTGCTCTGTGTTAACTGAGGTTTGGTGTTCGTAGCTATGTTAGAAGTCAGCTGTAAGTTGATATCTGCAGTGGCTGATGCCGAAAGGAAATATGGAAAATTTACCACGAAGTCTTCGCCCTTTGAAGACAGAATACTTTGTCGACTAATCCGGAGAAACAGGAGTGCTACTCTAGTTGAACTGGCAAAAGCATGGAAAGAGGCAAGGTGCTTCACTCCAGCTCATCAGCTGTTAGGAGTAGACTCTGTGCAACGCGAATGAAGTTGCCCAAAATAAGCCATTTTTAACTGCTTCAATGACGAAAAAGAGGCTGAGATGGGCCAGACTGCACGTGAACTGGACAAAAGAGCAGTGGAGAATTGTGGTATTTTAACATGAAAACCCGTTATCCATGACGAGTGACAGACCAAAGCTCGTCAGGTGTGAACCTAAAGAAAGGACGTATCCTGACTGCCTTGAGCGTACCATGAAACATGCTCCATTGGCAATGGAAAGGAAGTAATGACATACCAAGGTGTTGGAAGGCTCTACTTTGTTCAGGGAACAAGACCAGCGATCAATACCAAGTAGTGGTCCGGTGAACTCTGAGGTACACTGAAGATGATAGTTTCCCAGTTGCGCAGAAGAATTTCCAACAGCATCTGGCTCCATGCCGCACATAAAAATGATGATTTTTGGTTTTTTTAATACAATTTGCAAGGTTTCCGCTGTTGCATATCCGCCAAATCCATCATTTCAGATTCGTTCTGTCATTACTGAATTGGGTATAAGAGAACTTACGTGACTGAGAAATTTGCTGGACGTTAATCCAGTTGAGGATTTGTGGCGATTGGTTGGGAAAGGCTTTAAGAAGAAGAAGCCCGCTACAAAACAGGAGCTAATGGAGGTGACTGTGAAGTATGGCTCCAAGAAATTAACACCAGTACAAGTAGAAAGTTGATCGACTGCCTGCCTCAAGGTTATTGTAAGGGCCATGACGGGACCAACAAAATACTAACATCATTTAAATTGTGACCGTTGAATAATACAGTTGTGATACACAATATTATACACAACAGCCAAATTAAAAGGAAATTTCATCAAAATATTTAATATTTATTTCTAATATCATCAGTGACATGGCATGTTATTGTATATATAAGTATGTTTTGTTGATATATTTCCTTGAATTAAAATATTAGAAACAACCGTGTCCTTCTCACTTTAGGTTACCATTCTTTAAGAAATATTTGAAATGTTAAAGATGAAGGGATTTTTAGAAGTTCTGTGACAAAGATTTCCAAATTCTATAGAGACGTGCAATACTTTAGGTCAGTAGTGTCCATATTCGGTATGCAGCGGAAGTTCAGTAATCTGTTTCCCTTGCCACATATAAATTATATCCTGTCCAAGACTGATAAAGCAAAACTAGTTTTCTTTTGCGATGATCCAAGAATGATAATCAAGTCCAGCAGAGAAGTACCAACAGTAGGGGTAATCAACGAAATGTTGTTGGATCATTTGTAAATGGTCTGTCAACTAACTCAGCATACACGCAGTTCAATGAGTTCTGTCAAAAGCGGGATAGGACAAGGCCAGTAACAATGAAGCAACTCGGAACATGTAATACTGAATATTAATAAAAATTTAGAGTATGCTCATTACATAGTACTTAAACGGCAAGTAACGTGCTTACGCAAAATATACTTCAAACTGTTAGTTTTAAGAACCTACGAGTGATACCTGCTTTTGATGATGAAAGCATAAGAATGTTAACTTACTTTGCGTACCTCTCTTCATTAATACCCTGTGAAATAGTAGGCTGAAGAAATGCCATACTTAGGGGCAAAGTGTTCATTGTGCAGAAACATGCAAGAATGTTTACAACCGCTGCACACTGTCAGATTTCATCTAAGCCCTGTCCAAAAATGTAGACCAACTAGTAACAATAGCCTAACAACCATTTTATACAATTAGGACTGTGTTGTAAAGAGCCAGTGACAGTTAAAAACATTAGACAGGAACAAATGTAGCTTGCACTGTTCATACGTGAAGTTTAATATCGCACAGAAGGAAATTACATATGTAGTCATAATGGATTACTTAATTTGTGGCAGACAATGAAAGCAATTTTAAAAAGTAAATGAACACATTTTTGATTAAGAGTCCCGTATGCACCACAGCTGAATTTATATAAACACATGAGCACTATATCAAAATTTATGTAAAGATTACTCTGTAAAGGCAGCCGTACAAAAAGTCAATGTCACTGATAAGAGTGTGTATTGTTAAAATTAATGACTCATATCATATCTTTGAGAGTTAGTCCACATTTGATCGATTTAACATGCAAATAACTGAACTTCCATCTGTGAACTAATGAACAGAGGAAGCTCAGGATGTACTGAACTCTAATCTTCTTTACAGTATGGATTTTGTACTCCGCTTTTCATAACAGGGGAATGACAGCGTTCTTCTACCACACACCGCCACATGCAAACGGGAAATAAGCTCCATCTCTAGTGAAATGTGACTGTATGAAATGCAAATGAAAGAAGCAGCATGTTACCAATGAAATTTAATTAAGTCTAGAAAGAACAAAGAGCGCTACCTTGTCTGCTTAATACGAAAATTCCGGTTATTAATAAGAGAGACCGTAATTGCCTTCATGGGAGATAACGGCCTTAATTTCGAGAAAAGTACAGACTGGAAATTAATTACTTCATTTTAGACGTTATTCCGTTTGTATTCTCGGTGGATCACTCGCCTGGAGTATCAGAGTAGAAAGTTTCATAAGATGCGTTTTTTTCTCAACTTCAGGGAATAGAATTCCTTTGTTATTCCCTTAGGATATGTTCCTGTTGATCTGCCTGTTCTTGCCGGTAGGTCTTGCGCATTAAACATTTAATAAAAATGCCTTTAGCGTTCTTTCGATATGTTCCCTTACATCGACATGTCGTTATTTGTTTCTGCCTTTGGTCGGCAAGGACACTACGACACTCTAAATGTTATATAGCGGCCCGCGCAAGTCTTTGTGGGTGTAGGTTTTCCGTCTGTCGTATTCCGTCTTTCATTTGTCTGCGATATACCACACTCATGTTGTGCTACTGAATCTCGCTCTGATTCCTGCTCCCAGTTCTGCACCTCTATAACGACACCACGTCGCATACACGTTTCTTACGGACTAGAACTGAAATTCAATAAAATTCCCATAGATCGTGAAGATATAATAAAAGTACCAGCCCGTCGGTTACTATTTCAGGTAACCTGACTAAATCTGCTTGCAATACTAGCCTAAAAATCCATAGTTTTGCCATATCATAGTATAGTGAAACAGCCAGAAGAATCATACGAAAAAAAGACTGTGGGCACGGAAGACTACGCTACTATGCGAATAAGATTCCTGTATATAGAAGAACGCGCAGTGGTTTGAAATTCTAGCATTCATACTAAAATATAATGGAATTGAGGAAATCAAAGGCTTGTAGCTTACGAAATCCCATCCCTCTTCCAAAACATTGAAAATCGGCCAGACACTTACCCTATCCATCGGTTCTAATGCACTCGAAATCCTTCCACACACCAGGGATCCCTCTACCTTTCTAGTCCTCTCCTCTTTTCTCCTCACAACTATGGCCTCACCTCCAACGTAGTTACACATATCCCATGTTACCCTAACACCGATCTTTCCACATTACATCCATTACTATATACCAACGGAACACCGATTTCTAAATATCACCAGAATCTATCAACCTGCCGTCTTAAAAAATTGTACCTTTCCAATACATATATTTCCAGTGTTAGTGCAGTGGCTGGTTACACATGTGATAATAAACTTCCCTTACTCTCAATTTCATTACACTACTAGGACTATCTCAGATTTCAGCTGACGAAATACTTGTTGAAACAAAGATACCGTAATAGTATCTATAAGAGCCCGTAGGAGCGTGAAAAAATTCCACAGAACATAGAGGATGCTCCACCGAACGGTTTGAGGTAGGAAACCTGGGTGGGAGAAACTAGCTTAAGGAGATGACAGGAATAAAATCACAGTACTGTTTACTTTTTTATTTACCTTAGTTAACGTTAACTGCAAATACTGTCACTGACACAGTGATCATACCATCTGAACTGTATCTTACGAAATGAGCTGAAACTGGCGGCACTCAGCCTCAGTGAAAGCATGACATTGGAGAACAAGATACTGACGCACCCCGGCAAATAGCCTTGATGTATTTTTAATCACATCACGGGAAACTAATTCCATCACCCTATCCAGTGGCGTCTCGTACACAAGTGAGTTTAGATACCCCCCAGGAAACAATCAAGGGGTTCCAGGTCAGCTGACCTCCCAGGCCTTAGAACAGGACCTCTCCTTGCAACCCAACGACCAGAAAATACTTTCTAGTAATCAGGCCCGTCCTCCTCGTTTCTTTGCAGGAAATAAAGAATGCGCAGTTGAATAAACAGCACAGTACGTGTAAACCTGCACGCATGACAGTTGTAAATAACCTGGAAAAAAGTAATGCTAGACAAAGCGAAAGACAAGCTTACTTCCATACCAGCTTAAGCTGGCTTCTCCGACCCCAGGTACCCCACCTCATGTTGTTCACTGAAGCATTCTCTATTTCCTGTTACATTTTTGCATGCTGTTATGGAAAGACTCTGTAAATCTAAAGCAGAGCCCTCACGATGTGTAATACTTTGTTTTATTTGGCGAAGTGTGTCAGGTAATCCGACGTCATCATCATAAGTTGCCAGAAAGGCAGACATAACTTTTTGAGTGAGCAGAAACGTGTATACTATCTGATAAAAAGTATCCGGACACCTATTAGTAAATATTAATATGGGGGTCTACGGCCTTCGCCTTTATGACAGCTTCAAATCTGTTGAGGACACTTTCAGTTAGGTGTCTGAATGTCTGCCGAGGAACTCTGCCTCAAGAGCAGGAACCAGATGAGATATCAATGTTGGACGCTGGGGTCTGGAGCGTGGTCGACTTCCTAACTCATTCCAAAAGGTCTTCCACTGGGCTCACGTCGGGACTCCAACCAGGCCATTTCATTTCAGGAATGTTATTGATCACAAACCATTGCCTCACAGACAGGGTAAATTGTCATGCTGATGCAACCATACGGATTGCCACAGGGTAGAAAGGGATTCATCACTCTAGATCACTCGTCTCCAGTCATCTGTTGTCCAATGGTGTCGCTCTTTAGATCATCTCAGCCGTCGCTTAGCATCGACCACAGAAGTATGTGGCTGATGAGGAGCTGCTCAACCATTCTCCCCAGTTTTCTTACGTCCATAGGCATAATAATGGTTCTAACTGAACTTCTGGTAACATTTTGAAACTCACGAATGATTTCTTCCGTTAATTTAATGCATTTTTTTACAATCACACCCCGCAATACTCAGTGATCCCTGTAATTTAGGATATGAGAACAAATTACAATCACGGGGGGTTAAGCTGCGGAAATACATGTTTCGCGGGTCCTGTGTCTCCTCTGAACACCACTATTATTTGTGTTGATTATCACACAAAATTAACACCACATTTCGGTCGTTTATTTTAGTTTAGTTATGTCGTGTTCTGTAGATCATTTTTACGATTATTTTATCGATATGATGTGGAAAAAGTCAGGTTACACATATGAATAGTGCTAATATTAAATATTACAGAAATTCTTAGTTCTAGATATGCAACTACATTTAGAGGATTTTTCAGCTTCACGAATGGGGTTTTCGTGGTTGTCTTCCTCTTTTTATTCAGTCTTTCCTCTCGCCACGATATTTTAGATACCAAACTGGTGCCGTCCTGTCTGATCGCTTTGAGCAGGAGAACGGTGTCCCTCAGGGTAGCGTTTTAAGTGTGACTCTCTTTGCCATCGCTATTAATAGCATTACGACCATAGTGAAAAGTCCTGTCCAGTGTTCTTTGTTTGTGGATGATTTCTCTTTGTTCTGCTCTTCTTCAAGCCTTGCAACGACAACTCGTCAGTTGCAACTTACGATTAGGCGTTTGGATGACTGGGCGCGGAAGAGTGGTTTTAAGTTTTCCACCGAGAAGTCTGATGTGTTCTTTTTAACCGTTCTCGTTCGATTTTAACCTTTCCTGAGTTGAGGATGAGGGACACTACTCTTACTTTTAAAGACACTGTGAGATTTCTGGGGCTCATTTTTGACTCGAAGCTCACGTGGTTACCTCATCTTGAAGACCTGAAACGGCGGTCACTTAAGGCTTTAAGTATTTTAAAATGTCTTAGCCACAGTACATGGGGAGCTGACAGGACTTGTCTGCTCCAGTTTTACAGGGCGTTTGTGCTATCTCGGCTCGATTATGGGTGCACGGTGTATGGGTCTGCGAGGCCTTCTTACTTAAAGTTGTTGGACGTTGTGCACCATGAAGGGCTTCGGTTGGCCACTGGGGCATTCCGAACTAGCCCCATACCAAGCCTCTGTGCAGAGGCTGGTGAACCGCCACTTCATATGCGGCGACGGCTACTTACAGTGCGCCAGGCGTATAAAACTTTGCCCACACCATACTACCCTGCATACCATACCGTTGCTCAGCCTCCTCTGGCACGATTGTTTCATAACCGGCAACGTGCGACGCAGCCCTATGGGATTCGCGCACAGGATTGCCTCGGTGCGATGTCTATGGCTGGTCTTCGTGTTTTACGTCGCGGTTGGAGCAGATCTCCACCTTGGCTCCTCCGGAGGCCCAAACTTATTTTAGATTTGACTAATTTTAAAAAAGATGGCACACCAGATTTTACGTTTCAATCTCTGTTTTTTAACATTTTAGATGTGCATCACGGTTTCACTGTCGTTTATACTGATCGCTCCAAACAGGAGACTTTCCTTGGCTGTTCTGTGGTGTTCCCTGATCATGTTACCCGGATTCTCCTCCCTGCTGAATATACCGTTTTCGCAGCGGAGCTCCACGCGATCCTGAAGGCACTGGAGCTGATGCATCGTGTTCAAACGATCGATTTCTTCTCTGCTCCGATTCTCTTAGTGCCTTACAATCACTGCAGAACCTATACCCGACTGAGGAGATAGTCCAGCTGATATATGACCAACTGTACTTGCTCCAACGGCGGGGTAAAGAGGTATCCTTCTGCTGGGTTCCTGGGCATGTCGGCATATGGGGCAGTGAACAGGCCGATCGGGCTGCCAAGGAGGCCTGCAGAGAGCAGGATGTGGTCCAGTGTCCTATCCCCTTGCAGTCGGTCATTGCTGCACTCCACAGGAAGTGCATGGAGTTGTGGGAGGACGAATGGCTGGCGGTGACGGCCAATAAACTGCGGTTGGTAAAGTCAACCACTCAGCCATGACGTTCCTCCTGCCGGTTGCTCAGGCGGGAAGAGGTGGCCCTCACACATCTTCGGATCGGGCACTGTCCTCTCACGCATAGCTTTTTATTACGGTGGGAGGATCCTCCATTTTGTGATGCTTGTGGTGTGCACATTTCTGTCCGGCACATTTTAAAAGACTGCATTTTATACCGTGATGCACGGGCAGAAGCACAAGTTGATGGGGATCTGACTTCTGTTTTAGCTAATGATGAGACGTGTGTGTCTAAGGTTTTTAAGTTTTGTGATGTGTCAGGACTCTGGCCTAAACTTTTAGGCTGGAGGTTTTAGTGTATTGCAGAGTGGCTGACTCCTCCCCTTTTTTCCTTGTGGTCAGCCAGCCACTTCCGTCTGCTACATTGTTTTAGCTCCCTCTATCATTTTCTTCCTGTGTTGTCCATGTTTTACTGTTGACACCCTGCTTCATCCCACGCTTCGGTGTGGATGAGCACATATTTTTCAACGATTGTTACCCGTGTTTTATGTTCCGTTTTATATTCCTGTTCTGGGATTTTTCTTGACATTTTCCTCTCTAATTGCATGCAGTGAAAAATTGCTATTCCTTCACACGCTAACTTCCCACGCAGCGTCTCTCGTCAGCCGGGTGGTCTGGTGACAGGTGGGTTCTGCTGAGCTTGAAAGGGTTAAGCCGACGGGTGTGAGGGAGTCGAGTGGATGCTTTCCAGACACTGACATTGTCATAAGAGCGGAAGCGACACGCCCACAGGGGCCTGAAGGAGCGGCTGGGCTAGAGATTCCGTTACTTCGCAGAAACTTAGTGAAAACACTTTTTGGCGGGCTACCAGCGAGGTGTGGGAATGACATGTGTTCCCAGGCAGTCATGCCTGGCAAATTCCCACGTTTTCTGCAAAATCGTAACTGTGATTGCCTTGCTCAGGGCATAGCTCCGTGACGTAACAAAATCGGCGCAGAAATTGGCACCAAGAATCTCCATTGGTTGAATGGTAGTGCTTCGGCAATAGAGTGGAATTTTACGCCGGTTTTCGAGTTGCTGATTGGAACGTTTAACCACGGTCACTGTCGTGGGGGTGGGAATGTTCGGTGTTCGGTTTGTACGGGTGCTCTTGGAGTAGTCGGCTCTCGCCTTTCGGCCAGGGTAGGTTACAAGACTGAGCTCTCGCTGCTCTGGACAGTCTGCCTTTCGTTGGTTGTCTAATATACTTTCATTTAATTGTAACTGTTTGACGAAGTTGCTGAAGTTCCGACTTCAACGTAACTTTCCGTGTACAGTTGGCAATTGAGCGTTCTGCGTATAAGTGGCCTATGTTGTCCGTCTTGAGCAGTTTTGGCTAAAGCTGACTGTATCGGAGTTACTGTGTGACTTCACTTGTTAAAATCAATCACCGTACGTCAGTGTTCGTGTGGCGAGCCTTCTTCGTCTCCCTCAGAGGCGCATTTGTATTGATACGAAGTCTTCAGTCTGGAACAACCAGACCAGGACAATTTGTTTTGGGCTATACTCGCGACACTATCATCACCACGACGGGACGTCGAAGCAACCAGCCATCTCTTCCGGTACGCCAGATCGTGTCCTCGCAGTTAAGAAGGCAGCTTGGTAATGTATGTCCGCAGCACCGGCAGATTAGGGAATTTGCTCTGTGATAATCAGAGCTCAGCAGAGCGCACCTGTTCCCGTCTTTTCTTACGTGGTTCTGTATTGGATGGTCATTGCCTGAGTTCTCACTACTGTAGCGGCAATTAATGTTGGGTTGGCTGGGGGTATCTCTTAAGATTTGAGTTGCAAGGAATTGGCTCCACATACCACTTGGTCATAAATGTCACAGTCTAGTTTATCGACAATTTCACCTTCACAGCATTAATTTGAGTATGCAATTTTAATGTATTGTAAATGTTTCACGTGTTTTGTTTATTATTTTGAGTTTAGTCATAATAAATCAATTTGTTATTTTGGACAGAATTTTCATTCTGTTAATCAGTAGAGCAACCCTTTCATTTCTCACTACGTTGATGAAACTTTCCTTTATCTAATTAAATTCTATCAAATTAAATTATTGCATGTGCCAAACTTTTTTCTACTGCACTTGCAGGGTCGATTAGAGTCAGTTCGCGTTTCTTCTTAATCCATGTGCAACAGCAAAAGTCGGAGTTAGAAAAGGGGGGGGGGGGCGTCTTAGAGCATCATTTCCATATGAAGATTCTAGAAGAATTTAGTGTTAAATACACTGCTAGCCCCGGCACCTCGCAGGTCAAATGATCAAAGATTTTTGTTGCTGAATAATGTACTCCTGTTTGAGCGCTTGACTGCTTCAATAACGGATACTGAAGGTCATTTTTAACATATTTTTTTGCTTCTTCAACTGAACACTTTAATCCAATTATTGCTGCTACATTCAGAAAGTGATTGTTAAAATTACTTGCAACTTGTGAAATATCACTCACAACATCATCATTTCACTTTATTGCTATGGTATGCTGTCAGGCTGCCCTGTCTCCCATTTGAGAATATTCCATATAGTTTTAATCTTATTATCCGCATTATTAATTTCTGTCAGAACACATAAGCTTCTCGACTTCTTAATGACTTTCCTTAAAATATTACAGTATCTTTTGTAGTAATCAAGTAACGTCAAATCTTGACTTATTCTGGCCTGTACATGTATTTCCCTCTTCCTCTTACACGATATCTTAATCCCCTTAGTTATCCATGGCTTACTTGACTTTGTAGTGGCATTTTTGAATAACGTTTCAGGAAAGCAACTCTCAAATATTGAGACAAATTTACGGTGGAATAAATTGAATATGGTATCAGCTTCATTTTCTGTGTATACTTCATCCCATTCTACCTCTTCTAGGCTGCTCTTAAAACTCTGTATCCAGTTCGCATCAATAAGCCTCCCTGCCTTGTATGAACCTTCCTCAAGCCTGTAAGGTGCTATATGTGTTATCTCCATTAATCGTGCATCATGATCAGATAGCCCAGTAACAAGTGGATACACATTAATTGTTTCTGACTGAGCACTGTCTATGAAAATGTTATCGATAAGTGACCCACTATCCTGCTGTACACGAGTTGGGAAATTTACAACAGACACTAGATTGAAACAACCAAACAAAGATTCTAGTTCATTTTTCGTATCCGTATCATTTAAGAAACCTGCAGTAAAATCACCAGAAACCACTAACTGCTTCTTTTGGTCTGAAAGGTAGCTCAATAAAGCCTCTAGATTTTTTATGAATAGCTGAAAGTTGCCTTGAGGGGATCTGTAGATTGTTACAATTACTATAGAAGTATATTGCAGTAGCAACTCAAAAGCACACGCTGCTCTACACAAAAACTATTTGTTTCAATAGTTTTGACTTTGTGTCCAGTTTTAAGTAGCAACTCCTCCCTTTTTCATGTTGACTCTCTATGAATAAGATGCTAATCTGTAATACCTTAAATTTAACTTCTCCATCCCTGCGATTGCATGGTGTTCAGAGAGACACAAACCATCTATACATTCAGGATTTACCCCATTTTCTAGGTATACAAGAAGCTCATCTATCTTATTTTTCAATCCTCTAATGTTCTGATGAAACACAAAAGTTTTATTGCTTTGGATAGTGCTACAGACATTATTGCACTGTTCTGTTTTAATCTCTTTCAATAATCTGTCTGCAACCTGACTCTAACCTAAAAAATGTGTCCCTCTGACTCCAGTAAACACAGGTATTTTGTATCTATTCTTCCCCCTCCTTTTCCGGTGTAGGCCATGACTAGTGTAACCCCACCTCCCAATTGCATCAAAAGGTATAGCACAGATATGAGATTTAGTTTCTGCCAACAGCAACCTCCCCCCCTCCCCGGCTCTCTGCTAACATGGTTGACAGCCGAATAAATCCAGCGCTGGTCATGGCACTGCAAAACATCCACAAACCCCACACGAGTGTGAGCTGTTGCTGCTCCTATTACATCCAGGTCACACGTAGTACTATAGTCTGAATTGCTAACCGGGCTGTTTCCTGCTCCTCCTACTATAACAACTTGGTCTTCACCTAAGTTTTTTGTAACCTGGCTAAGCTTAGCACTAGATTTCACAATTTTGTGACCTGATACTCGACTCCTAGCCACAATTTGCTTGTCACGGCTACATAATCTACAACTCTATTGACAAGCTTCGTCTGGCACTATAACAGCTTCCCCGCTACAATCACCCCAGTGAAACACCAACCCACAATCCTGACATTTCACTCCTTTGCTCACTAATCTACGACAACATCCACATTTGTCACACATGACAGCAAATTAAACAGTAGAAATTACACTACAAACAATTCCGCTACACCAGTTGATGCCGATAATTAGTTAAATGTAACTTAGCTTCCGGTGAGATGAGCAGAGAACATCTGGACGTCAGGCGAATGTAGCAGCAGGCGAATGTAATCAGTGCGAAGTTAATTGCTGGCATAGGTTATAGCAGCGAAAATCACGAAACGAGTAAGAAACTGAAGAGGCTATATATTTTCTAACGACAAATTTGAACAGGCGCTGTCACTGAATTATATTTAAATACTCTAATGGAAACAGAAACACCACTTAACGACTTTTCTGCGGACGATAAGGAAAACAAACCCACGCCAGTTATCTTCTCACGAAACCTACGCAGGTAAAATCGAATATATAGATCACAATAGATACTAATTTACTTATTTAAGCTACAATATTGCTTTAATAAATTGCTTTTTTCACGAGTAAACACCTATAATTAAGAGGGCACTGAGTAAACACACGGGCGTGCTCCAAGGAGCTTACGAAGGTTCTGTATTAGTAATCGCGACTAACGGACTTATATCTTAAAATGTATAACTTATAATTAGTCAAGAGGACAGGCTCATATGGACGCTGTCGCTTCCCGCATTCTTTCTTCTTGGCGTCTTGTACTGTCTCCTAATGTGTAGTTATAATGTATTCATGAGTTAGTGAGTATTGTACATTCAATGACACATGGTCACAATTGCCTTCAGTGTTTGGACACTTGTTTATTCACACTCAGTACAATTGAAATCCGAGCTGCCCTTCTTATTTGACTTAAATTACACTGATCAATTGAAACCACGCAGTTTCCTTTCTTATTTGACTTAAAGTATATTGATTTACACTGACGCTACAAATGTGATGGGATAGCGATATGCTCCTGCCAAGATGGCGGTGGTGTCTTGTACACGAGGTATAAAATGACAGTGCATTGGTGGAGCTGTCATTTTTACTCAGGTGATCAATGTGGGGCCGGCCGGAGTGGCCGAGCGGTTCAAGGCGCTACAGTCAGCCTCGGGCAGACACTGTTCTGTCCCGGGCATGGATGTGTGTGACGTCCTTAGGTTAGTTACGTTTAAGTAGTTCTAAGTTCTATGGGACTGATGACCTCAGAAGTTAAGTCCCATAGTGCTCAGAGCCATTTTTGATCCATGTGGAAAGGTGTTGAGAGATATTTGTGGCTACACGACTGGAGTTAACAGGCTTTGAACGTGGTGTAGTAAGTGGAGCTAGACGCATAGAACATGCCACTTTGCAAATCGATAGGGAATTCGATATTCCGAGTTAGTGTCAAGAGTATGCCGAGAATGTCAGATCGTAGGAATTACCTGTCACCACGGACAACGTAGAGGCTGACGAACTTCACTTAACAACCGATACCCGCGACGTTTGCGCAGAGTTATCAGTACTTGAAATAATCGCAGACATCAACGTGGGAACTATGACGAACGTATCCGTTAGGAAAGAGCGTCGGAATTTGGATTTAATGGGCTGTGGGAGCAGGCAACCGACGCGGAATGCCTCCGCTAGCTAACAGCACGACATCGCCTGCAGCGCCTCTCCTGGGCTCTTGACAATATCGTTTGGACCTTAGACGACTTCGTGATTACAAACGACAATTGAATTTTTATGGATGGCAGTGAGATATGTCACCGGGCCACAACTGTCCGCTATTGGTTTGAAGTACATTCTCGACAAATTGAGTGAATTATTTTGCTACCCAGATAGCCCGGCATGAGTCTCATCGAACATTTATGGGACGTAATCGAGGGGTTAGTTCATGTACAGAACCATGCACCGGAAACACTTTCGCGATTATGGACGGCTATACAGACAGCATGGCTCAATATTTGTGTAGGGAAGTTCCAGCGACTTGTTGAATACATGTCATTTCGAGTTGCTGCATTACTTCGGGTAATTACCGGAGAAGCGAACCACAGATGGAGGTTGAATTACGACCACTAAATATTGGGTAGCGTGAGGATTGACCGACGTTAGGTATTGTAGGAGTTCAAGCAGATAATACACTTTCTGCAGAAACAGATGATAAGGCGTCCACAGCAATAAACAGGTTACGGTATGACGTACAAGAGTCGGAATTGGGAACAGGAACTACTGAAATGCCATCAAAGGTATCTGCGCAGATACTACAAGTAGGGAGGAAGTCACAACTGAAGTGTTGGCATGAGATAGGTTGGATTGACACTGACGATGAGAACGAACTCCCAGCATTACCTAGTAATGAACCATTTGATTGTGACGAATCATTAATGTATATGGTGCAGATGTATGATTTTGCACAGATGAAAATTACTTTCAGCAGGATAATATCTATCTTACTGCAACCTGTAACGCTACGATTGATCAAGACGATGGTATAAACCGACAAAATACGGCTAATACGTGTCTTAGAAAAAAGAAGGATAACTACACATGATCAAAAGTTCGACAAGCTATAAGATCTACTAAAATCCTTGCACAAAACTTTGGAAGAAAAGTAGAAAGAATCTGAGGCATTGCGAATGGCGGGAAGTCAGGAAGAATAAGTCGATAAGGGAGAGGAAAATGACAGAGAAAATATGCCGTCTGGAGAGGAAAACGAACCAAATAATAAAGTATATGAACAAACTGATAAATCAGATTCAAATTATACAGTTTTGGTACATACGAGGACATAGTACGGCAGTATTACCGAGACTATGCAAGCTTCACACCAGACACAGAAAACAGCGTCATAATAAATGACGACATAGCTGAAAATTTGAATCTGCAACTCTCAGTGGCAGATAACAAATATGATAACGAGATGAGTGAGGGTGCAAGTACAGACACAATTAATGTAGAATCTGACGACTACCCAGAATCTAAGTATTAAGTACTGTCACATTTATAGAATACTTGGCAGGCTCTAAAATCGAAATTAAACACGATTACACGGATGTGTGACGAGGGGACAAACTTAAAGGAAGTAACAAGGTGTGCAAATGAGGATTTAAAATCTAGATTGGTTACTTTAGAAGCTGATCTAGAAGTAGCGAGACTAAAGTTGGACAAAAAAAATTAAAAAGGGAAATACTTCTCCCCAAACTCTCGATGAAGACTATCAAACGTTACTACAAAATGACGCAACTATGGATATCTATAAACATCCAGTTGTGACATACATAGGTTAAATTGCGATGTAATTGAGGATATATTACTGGAGGAAGTCGAAGACGAGAGTAATTTAGAGACAAGTCCAATACTTCGTGTAACAGTCAAGGGTATTGTCGTTAATGCAATAGTAGATAGCGGGAGTGAATTAACGGGGATATCAGAGCCGTTATTCAATTGTTGCAATAGTGACAATGACTTATTAGTGTTAAAAGCACAAAAGGTCAAAGTACAGGGACCAATTATGGGAGGTTCGTCGAATGTCACAAGGCAGACAAGACTTGCATTTGACTGCCAGGGTCATGTATGAAACGAACAGAATAAAGACCCAAGGGCGTTAAGGGTCAACCATAAGTGGAAAGACAAGAACTCAGTTGAAATTCATCAGCAAATAATGCTGACGAATGACATGCTGTTCTACAGATGTGCTGGATGGGAATTCTTGCAGTAGTCATATGGCAATTATCCATGAAAACTAAAATATATATGGATCACAGATGATACAGCAAAAGAATGTAGATATGTTTCAGATAGCAGTAGATTTCAAGAGGCAGACATAACGAGCTACAAACATGTAAATATTCAAATACAGGTATAATAATACTAATCATTTAAATCATCAAAGTAGATCAGAAAAAAAGAAAACTAATTGCATGATGTGCTAATTAACTAATATACACATCATCAATCTATCCTCATTCAAGAGGTACCATTATAAAACTTAATGCATAAATGAAATAATTATTCTGTAAATTACTGGAAAAAAGAACTATTTAAACACACATTTTGTATTATTCGTGTAAATAATCACATATAAAGCTCATTGCAAATTTAGATAAAGAAAATTGTAAGTAACAGCAACAAGTAAAAGTTGTTGGAAACAAATGAAACAAAGAAGACACACAAACAACATCACTAAAATTGTCCAGGGAAGGAACCCAAGCTGATGACAGAAGCAGAAAGTCAACGAGAAGCTACAGTCTGAGTGTGAGAGTTCACATGATTGCACAACATGGCATTGTCGACAAACCGGAAACCAAAGTGAGGAATTCACTGTCTCATGCTTCACATTAGTGCAGAGACCAAGCCACATGTATTCCGAAGAACATTGTCCCACACCTCACCCCAATAGTGAGAGGACGGGAAAACCCAGCAGCAGTGAGGAACAAAGGACACACACCTGCGAGGAAGGTGAAGCAACCCCATTAGCGGCGACTCACAATAGCAGTGACACACAATAGCAAACCATTGGAAAAAGCTACTTAGCACAACCGCCTGAAAAAATAAACTCAGAATATTTCTCTCAATACCAGATGAAGAAGCTAATAACTGAAAACAGATGTATCACTTCCGAAATCTTCTATTCAGACATGATCATATCTCATAACAACATTACTGGTAATCCTTCCAAATAACTTTCACTGAGTAACATATCCTATCCCTTTGCCCAAGAAGTTGCTAGTTCCAAGAAAGAAGACATGAAGACACAGCAAGTAACAAAAAGAAGAAAGAGTCCCAAGATGAAGGCAGAAGACAGCAAGATTCCATTCTAAATCCTATATCTTAAACCAGTATAAGATTTGGCAGAATCAACAGAAAGCAATATTCAACAAAACCATGGCAGTTATATTATTCTAACTATCAAAGTAACCAAAGGCAGTCAGATCATCAAACAGAGTACGCATAATGTGCACATCAAAATGCAGCAACTCTTGAGGGAATACATGAATCAACCTTGATGGCAACTACACCAATAAAGGACTATGCCACCAATGTTGTTACATTATGGCATTGCCTTGGACGAGCAGTTTGTAGTCAGAACAATGCAACACACAGAGTTGACCATGTAATGGCATTCATGATTGAATACTCAGAACTATAAATGTCGATAATCTTCAACAACATCACACATTCTACAACTGCCTAGCAGCATCAATCACCACTGATCGACAGCAGCATCGGGAAGCAAACCCAGCCCAAAATTTTAAAGTATAAAGTACGTGAAGAAAGAAAGTGATGCATGTGACAAATTCATTATAATATTTTAAAGAGTGCAAAAGATAATCACTTCAGCAAGGAGTTGAGATGCCTATAAATATGCAGCCATGTCTGTACCACTGAGAATTTGCAAATTATATATTTTATTTGTATTCTATAATTCGATTTGTAAATTGTTAAAGTATATTCATAAATGTACTGTATTTTATATTTTGTATTTCATGTGTAATTTGTAAATGCCCATTCAATCTAAATATATGTTAATAAGAATTTGTGTATTGTAGATATTGTGGAAACATCTGTTTTAATGATATCTAATTCAAGGAATATGAAGTTTGGATTAATGTGTATGAAAACATGCAAAAATATTAACTATTTTACATATATAATGTCACTTAAGTAAATATGTGTCTGTTTATGAGAATAAATTGTAATATTGATTTAGCATTTAAGTGTTGAGTGTAGATATAAGAGATACAAACGCTTCCTTAACTTCACTTACCTTTCACAATCATCAATATCATGAATGTTTGGGAACTGTGAGGTGTTTGAAGTTATTGTAAAGAGAGAATCTAAAGGGTGGATGAACCATTTTAATAGAATTTAACCACGAGAACTAGAGAGAAAAATGTAAAATTAGTCAAATAACTATAAAGGACTGTAAAGCCACATAATAATCATCTAAATAGAAAATGCCGTGTAAAACAATACATTTCAATCAAAATATGTTCAAAACGACATCATCTAGCATAACACAGAAAACTAGAGGGAGAATGAAAAAATTAAATAAATTTTTAATTTTGCACTGCAGTGAATAATGGCTCAACCATTGGTCACAGCAGAACAGAATTAAATCGGAAGGGATGGCATGTGTAAGGCATCCGGATTTTACAGACCTTACATAAGGTTGATGTATAATGACAATACGATACAATATGAGATCCTCAGAAAATAATAATTATATTATATCAACAAAAGACAATTGCAGTTAATCATGTACCGTTAACTAACAGAACAATAACTACAAATACATGGACAGGGGCATCAATAATCAAGTTAAAGTGAATGAATTTTGGAGATGAACTGAAAAGGTGGTTAATGGCATCGGGAAATGCCATTTAGCAACAGAACAGCGAGCTACAGCTCAGAAAGGGATAAGTCCAAAACAAAACATTATTGCTTTTAAAGGAAATAGGGCCAGGACCGAGGGTAAGTGGCTGCACAGCATTAGCAGGGCTAGGCTGGGACTCAGCAAGAAAAATAAAATTCACCTTTAGCGAGAGGGTGATTGGCTGAAGCCATACTGGGCGGCGCAGATGCGACATGGTGGAGAGATCCCCATTATGTAAAAGCATTTTGAGAAGGTGTTGAGAGGTTTGCTTTCTGTGAAGTGAGGATGATATGCTTCATGTACCATGTCGACAGATAACAAGAGGTAGTTAATTATTCCTCAAGGAACTTTGCAGGGAAAGAAATGTGCACGTCACTCCAACCCTTAGCCAGTGTGCAATAATCATTATTTCGCCTAGAGAAAGATTAACGTTCTATGGAATGCAAGAAAGTTGAATCTCAGAGAATTCAGTGAAGGCCAGAGTAGGTTATTAGCATTTCAGATCCACCACAGAGACTACGCCATTGCAAATGCTTCTTGATAAATTTCCATCACGCATTAGGCCTCCATAAATGGTGAGTCTAGAATTGCTCCCTCCAATTTGTGTACGCTTTGACCACTGAATATCAAAAGCTTGGATACTAACCTACCCATACATTGAGTACATGAAAGTTTTTTCACTGATACAAATAGTAAATTTATTCTCCACTAACTCAGTTCATTGACCAGTTATGACAGTGTAGATGTAAATGAGTTGATGGACATTTTTAATCATTCTTACCTGAGATAAAAAATTTCTAGTGTAGAGATAATGATTTTAATAATCGTCAGTTCAATATGTCTAAGAGTTAAATATTTTGTTATTGAGTGTCCAATGTAACTGAACACGATGTTTGTGTATCACTTTACCCCTGAAAGCACCGTCGATAAACTATACGTAGAAATAAAGGGAATAGCTGTTTTGTCTTTCTAGAATAGACCCCAAACTTTCTCCTTAATTTGTTCATGCACTGTAGTTACGTGACAGCAACATTTTTAATGATTTTTGTTAGGATCCGCACCTGATATTACTGCTTTATGGGGTCAAGTTCATATTTATTTAGAATGTTTGTTTAACACCAGATGTTTTTCCATTTGCGCACTATGTGGTAAGCTAAGTTTGCACACATTGATACACTCACTGTGCAGATACAAAAGGGCAGACAGTGACATGTGGACGATGAACAGTTCTGTCAAGAAGAGATGGACACTTTCAAAACGTGATGATAAATAAGAATGCTGAAGACCAGATACATAGATCATATAACAAAAGAAGAGCTATTCAATTACATAGAGGAGGAGGAGGAAATTATGGCTTAACTTGTCGACAAGAGGAGTTAGCTGACGGGACATATTATAAGGCATCAAGAAATAATCAGTTTGGTAATGGAGGCTAAATTGTAGAGCGAGATCAAGCCTTGTCAAATCTAAGCAGATTAGAATGGATGTAGGATGCAGTAGTTACGTAGAGATTGAGAGGCCTACACAGGATAGAGTGCTGTGGAGCACTGTGTCTACACACAGACGAATTGTATTTCTTATTAGTGCAACCCAACAGCAAATAACAACACTTTTCATTAGGCGGATCAGTTGCGTATTTATTACCAGAATTTTTGTTTCTTATAGCCTCTAGCACATATACGTGTGATGTATTTGTGTATGCATCTATTAGTCTCTGAAAACAGCTTTATGTTAGGGAAAAGTTAAAACTTGAATGCAGTTTTCTTATGGTGACTGTCAGCAAATGATAAAGTTTAATTACTGTTTTGTAGCTTTTCCGATAAGTCATATATTCCTTCAAGAAACAACAACCAATGACTGGTTACGCATTATCCATGACTTTGGAATATACTGACAGTTCTCAAACTGTGTAGAAGTCGTCGGTGGCAAATGTATCGTAATGCAGTTTTACGTGTGCTGCCATATGTTTTTTGTACAGTGGACGCTTTTCCGTTGACTTCAGATATCATGTGACGATTCTGAGGCATGTCAAAGGATGCACTATCATATGAAACTATTTTTAACTACCGCTTGTGTCTCGTAAACCCGGTTAATAAAAAATAAATGTAGTACTTCGGTGACCAAATATCGATTTGGCAATTCGATTATAATGCCTAGACTGTTAACTGTGAAGTCAGTTATTATGAATGGTCCTTTATAACTACTTGCAAGACCGGGATCAGTGAGACTTTATGGATATTGAAAAAGATTCATATAACATTATATTTGGTGCTTCATGCCAAGGAGTCTTAAACAAAGATTCGATCAGGGATGTAAAATCTTTCGGTAAAAGAAATCGAGTTATCAAAGGCTATACATCTGTTTTAGCGATGCTAGAAAGTGTAAATGGCAATCTGGTGTTATTACATGTAATTATAAGGTACTCCAAACATTGAAAATAAAGAAAATGTCTTAAGGCAAAACTAAATAATTAATAAAAGTTTGTTTACGTGGGCATTACCTGCAGAAAGCACTGAAATATTACTTTTGTGAATAACAAATGCCATTTTCTTTCTGTGATGTATTTTATTTCTTCTAGACGCTTTTCGCCTTTTACTTTCAGATACTTCTAGTGGAATCTTTGGGATATTTATAGATTATGAAACAATTCAGGTCTTATGTTTTACGTGAATAAGTGATTACTTACAGTTAATTGAATTTTTGGCCGGCATCTGCGTTTCCTCTCATTTGGTTGCAGGCTGTAGCTCGTACTATAAAATCACTTACATCTACATCTACATCCATACTCCGCAAGCCACCTGACCGTGTGTGGCGGAGGGTACCTTGAGTACCTCTATCGGTTCTCCCTTCTATTCCAGTCTCGTATTGTTCGTGGAAAGAAAGATTGTCGGTATGCCTCTGTGTGGGCTCTAATCTCTCTGATTTTATCCTCATGGTCTCTTCGCGAGATATACGTAGGAGGAAGCTATATACAGCTTGACTCCGCGGTGAAGGTATGTTCTTGAAACTTCAAGAAAAGCCCGTACCGAGATACTGAGCTTCTCTCCTGCAGAGTGTTCCACTGGAGTTTATCTATCATCTCCGTAACGCTTTCGCGATTACTAAATGATCCTGTAACGAAGCGCGCTGCTCTCCGTTGGATCTTCTCTATCTCCTCTATCAACCCTATCTGGTACGGACCCCACACTGGTGAGCAATATTCAAGCAGTGGTTGAACAAGTGTACTGTAACCTACCTCCTTTGTTTTCGGATTTCATTTCCTTAGGATTCTTCCAATGAATCTCAGTCTGGCATCTGCTTTACCGACGCTCAACGTTATATGATCATTCCATAAGCACATTTCCACGTTACAAACTTTTATATTCACAATTTTCACATTCTTTGCGCTAATTGGTGCATAGCACAATTCTTCTTCTGTCACTAGCTGCGGATATTATACCAAAAAATCATTTGGGGTCGTAACTAGTGTGTGTTATGTCTCTTCTTTCTTGGTTTGTTTATCTACACGTTGCCGACCTAAGGTAGTACAGGCTGAAACCTTAAGTCTGTTCATTCTGTTCCCTTTGTATCTGTTTATGTGTGTGTATTGTCAGTCAGGGTGAGTTGCAGAAATCTGAATGTCAATGTAATATCTGACATAGTGTAGTTGAGAGTTTTTGTGTACAGCTGATTCGAGTTTCAGTTTAAATATTTTGTGGAGGGGTTCGTGTAAGAGTGAGGTCAAAGGGGTTGCGTGCTAGTATTCTATTAATTATCATCCTTTGAAATAATATTCTAGTATTTTATCTATTAATGTAAGGAGTGAGTTTACTCTTACATGAACTCCTCCACAAAATAATTAAACCAAAGTAAATCAGTTGAGCACCAAACCTTTCAACCACTTTCTGAGAACTACTGCATTCACTGTCAACATTCTATAACTCCCACTGACTAGCCACACACACATACAGATATAAGAAGAACAGAAATAAACAAACGTTACTTTTCAAAATATATTTGGTTAAGTTGGCAACATCTACAAAAGCAAACCAAACAGGAAGAGAAACCACTGTAGTTACGACTTTAAATTGCAGTTTTCGGTAAAATGTCTACAGCTAGCGACAGAAGAAAAAAGAGTGAACACAAAAATGTGGTGACCAGATGAGAGGAAACGCAGGTGTCCGCAAAAACTCTATTAGCTGCAAGTAATCACTTATTCAAGTAAAAAAAAAATGTGAACTCTTTTATAATCTGTATGACACATGAAAACAAAATTGAATCATTCTAGATTACACCGAAGATGCCTTAAAGTAAAAGCGAACATGCCTTGGACAAATAAAGTACGATGCAGCAAGAAAAAAGGGTTTGTTACTCACCAAAACAAATAATCAATAGCTGTAAATACTAGGCGAATTGCATCTTATGATGTACCGTCAAATTAGTTTCGGTTTAACTTCTTTAGGTCTACATAGAATACTGTAAATACTAATGCGTCCCATGTCTCTATAAATCTCATTTCACATGCTATCAAATGACATTCTAAAAATTCATCCATCCATTCTGAAAAAGTGTTGTTACTTTTACATCTCTGTAGATAAATATAATTTGGATATTTATCATGCGACGGAATACATGACTCTTTACAAGTTATCATTTGCATAAAACCATGTTCCGATTTCTTGGAGCATTTACGAATTTTGGGGCTGATACAACCACATGGTTTATGATGAGAAAGACGAAGTATTGGTCGCATGGCGAACGCCCACCGCATGGCCACTGCACAACCCGTCCGCCGACATATCGCTCAATATGTCGAGAATGGTAATAACTATCGTTCTGCTCTCAGCTTTAAGGGGACATGCTCGTGAAAATGACCAAATGTTTGAAAAAAAATATTTCTTGGTTTATAGAAGACAGTATTTCATTCTGATTTCAAAAATGTATAGTTTATGGTCATTATCATTTTCCATTCGTTCTGAAATTGAGGTTGAACGTAATGTTGCATAGGGACCACGCCCATTTGTCAGTTTGAAGTGCGTCATAATACGTGATCCATTACTTTGTTCTTCTATTTTTACCGTCGTTAGCTATTGATCGTTAGCACAGGTATATTCTAGAAGGCACTGACTCCCAGAACCAAAGTACAGGCATGTCTAGAAGGCTATGGTTCGAATGTAAACAAAGAAGTGACAATATATGATTTCGGAATTTCATACACGTGTGGTTTTGTAGTTTTTGTGTGTTGTTTTGTTTCTGTGTGTGTGTATGTGTGTGTGTGTGTGTGTGTGTGTGTGTGTGCTACAAATGCCGTGATTGATGAAATTTAGCAGCAGCCAGTTCCAAACACAACCAAATAATTCACATCAGTTGCTTCAAGAGCTACTTGCAGAAACTGTGTCTACAGGGAGTGCTTCTAGATGCAAACTTTCGCAACTACAGACGAGCGGGGTGTGTTAAACTTCTCAATACAATGAAAAAATTATGATTCATAAAGAAGTGACACTATCACGAACCTTCCTATATAGCCGAATGCTTAACCTTTTGACTACCAGTGGGATGCACGTGTCCCAAGATGGGTTATCAAACAACCTAGTGGAATTCGTTTATGTCATTGCTATGTATCAGTGTTCCACTGGTAAAGGGAAGCCTACTAGTCCTTAGCAGAGTTCTTAAAACTACAGATTGCACTTGCAGGTTGTGCTATCTTCAACTTTCATTGTTAATCCTCTTCTCCATACTGAATTATTTTGCGCCTGCAGATAGGCCGCCGAATTACCAGTTTCGCTTTATCGTCCTACGGGACACTTCATGTCAACGACTTTCACCCACCTGATGCTTGCTACATCACAAATGAAGCCCATAATTATCACCTGAAGTGTGAGTTACAAACTTGGAGAGGTGGTCTGTCTACTGAAGTGTGTCTGTTTTCGGCATGTCTTGTTGCTTTTTTTTCAGTCGTCTTCTCTAAACCCTGGAAGTACCCCACCCCCAATCCCTTTAGAAAACGAAATAGCGGGAAATATTCTTTCCTTTTTCTTATTTCTGTGTAAGAAATTAATTGAAATAACCATACATTAATGTTTTCTAAATAAAACTGGTAGTCAATGGGTTCACTCGCTTCTTCCATGATTCATGGAGGCGAGCTTCATACAGATCGATTCGCTTGGCGGATTAACAACGTGGGCTGGTGAGCTGGGCAGCCGGTGTGTGGTTTTTAGGCGGTTACCCACAACCCTCTAGATCACTACCGGATTGGTAGCCACGTCCCACCTTAGATACACAGCTAGTGAACATCTAGAAAATATTTCGCATTTGCACCTACGATTAATTCCAGATGCAGACAGTTAGGGTACCAACATTCCGTGCTGCAAAGTGAGTAGCAGACAGATGACCTCAGTTGTTTCGTCTCTTCAAACTCTTAATCAGCTCCAGCAGCCACTGCCCCGAAAATCTTCAGAGGTATAAGCAAATCTCATCTCATGATGGTGAGAAAGGGGATATGTAAGATGATCTGAGTATACACTGCCGGAAAAGAATGCAACACCCTCGAGGACAAGATCATTTTATTGACAAGTGACGTGACAGAAAGTTCATCATTGTAGCAGTATCTGAGAAAAAAGTCAAACCAAATGAAAACGCACATCACAGTAACAGTGTTCAGCCGGCCGGAGTGGCCGAGCGGTTCTAGGCGCTACAGTCTGGAGCCGCGCGAATCCTGCCTCGGTCATGGATGTGTGTGATGTCCTTAGGTTAGTTAGGTTTAAGTAGTTCTAAGTTCTAGGGGACTGATGACCACAGTAGTTAAGTCCCATAGTGCTCAGAGCCATTTCAACCATTTTTTGAACAGTGCTCAAACAGTATCATCATTACACGGAGTACCTTCCTCTGACGGCAACACAGGAGTATGCCATCGCTTGCAAACCATCATAGTATTGACGAATGACATCCTGGGATAGATTGTCCCAAGTACCTTGTGCTTTTCCTTGCAGTTCGACAGTGGTTCCGGCAAGTCATGGGGAACGAATCAGTTCCTGCTTCATCATGTTCCATAAGTTTTCTGTTGTCGAGAAATTAATCCTGCTTCTAGCAGTCGATCCCTGATGACAGGCGAAGAGCGTACCTGAATTTCGTTATTGCCTGATAATCGGTTGGCCACTGCTGCTAGCACAATGCGTCGATCCTCACATGTGTTCGTACTATGGGGATGTCCAGATCCTGGTCTACAAGTGTGATGATGTTCCTCAGATTACTGTTACGAGCAGCGGCACATCACCGATACATGTGGAGCAAACCGTCAATACATCCCCCCTTCCCTCCTTCCATTTTCCCAGAAACCCACAATGCGACTTTACTCAAATGGCTGAAGCTGCGCAACAGTAGTAAGGGCTCATTAGTAAGATATGATTCTACCCACGAATGAATTTTTGCAAACACTGTTCACCTCTAAACTCAACACATTTACTGCCAGCGGCTGCTCGTCATCTCCAGGTGCATCGAAACATAAAGAGAATCTACCCTGCAGAAATACTGTGCAACTTTCACAACCCTGTTCAATGCAACGTCCGAGAACATATCAAGCGTGGGAACTCTATCTACGTATAAACGATACCCTCATAATTAAAAATTGATTCAGGAACAGCAGGTGTTGGAGTAGCTTCAAGACGAATGCCATTCTTTCCTGCGGTGGATTTTGGCTCAGTGAAAATTGTTGCATGAGTTAAGCGAATAGGAGAACCCTTAGAAGTTTCCAGGACAGCTTCGAAACGAGCGCTCTAGTCTATCTCGGTGGGGTTATTCACAGATGGCATGGATAAGCTCTTAAAGAGCTTATTGTCTTCCATGCCTCAGGGCGGAGCGAGGACGGAATAAGAGCTGCCATAAAAGAGCTTGTTCAGCCTTGCGTAGTCTTATCTTCAGATGCCACCAAACTATCAGGAACATCACTTCTGTTTCGCCGTCGATACACTGGCTATGGAAGGATCCTTAATTACGAGAAGAGCAACTTTCGCAAAAGTTGCGGGATGAATTTCCCTTGTGATGAATCGTTCGTTTATTTGAAGAAAAATTTGACGTAGTGAGAGGTTTAGTGAAAGACGATGAACTGTAGTCTACAAGCAGTAAGATGTGTAAGGTATGCAACATTAAAGAGGAACAGTAATACGAAAAAGGAAAGGTTAGAGGTTAGCGTTTGTGATATATTGCCGTCACCAGAAACGGAAAGCAGGTTCTAAACGGTTAAGGACGTGAAAGAAAATCTACCATACCTTTATTAAGGCATCAGTCCGGCACTAACCTCAAATAACATGGGGAAACAGCAACGAAAACCACTGGTCGGAAATTTGAACCGCCCTTCTCTAGAAAGATTCGTCACTCTTGCACCACCTCGCTCCCACAAGGAAAGTGCACTACTGAACTAGATATGACTGAGTGCAATGCAGAATTTTGAGCCCAACTATTGTCATATACTCCATAAAGTACTGAGATTTAAACATGCATCTATAGGTTTGGCACGCATTGCTACTACAAAATGCAAGACGTGTAAATGTAGCTTGTTCCAGTTCCAGTTTGTACTAGAACGAAAACAACTTGTTACCAATGTTACAGCACTTCAAAAATGGTTCAAATGGCTCTGAGCACTATGGGACTCAACTGCTGTGGTCATAAGTCCCCTAGAACTTAGAACTACTTAAACCTAACTAACCTAAGGACATCACACACATTCATGCCCGATGCAGGATTCGAACCTGCGACCGTAGCGGTCGTGCGGTTCCAGACTGTAGCGCCTTTAACCGCTCGGCCACTCCGGCCGGCGTTACAGCACTGAATAGTAACAGGCGGAAATCAGAAAATTCGATTAAAACACGTTCACATTGCCTCAGGCAACCTCACGTCATGCCAGAGACAGAGGCTGAAGCAAGAAGCCAACTGGTATGTCGTTTTGGAAGAAACTATGTCTTTCACAAGAGCACACAACAAGGAACCTACGCAGCAGTTAACAATCTGTTAAGTGACACAGCAGAAGAAGGAGGACATATTCGGTCATTATGACACAATCTGTGCTTCATAGTCTCAAGCTAGCTCCTTTAAATATTTCAGTGTTCCAGCTCTCATTATGGGTTGTTCATTGGAATCGATGACATTCACAATAATAGCACTCGATTTTACGATTACTATGCTGTAGTGAAACGGTGTGCTAGATGCTCCAGCACAGTCAATGAACTAGCCAACAATACACTCAACACCATGGCCATCACCTGGTGAACATCATGCTGCTCGCCACCTACCATCTACTGATTGAGAAACTGACAGTCTTTCAGTAACACCACATCGCAGGGCGCTGTCAGCACTGAACTTCAACACAGAAGCTAGCTACAGGGTCTCTTGGAGTCCATGTTTCTGTTCGACACTCGGGCACTTCCGCGTGCTGGAACCCACCAGCGGTAGGTAGGAGATCAACCGACGGCACGACTACCGAAAACAGATCCATAGCGGAAGTGTCGTAGTAATATTCGGAGCAGAATCGAGGACACTCCCGCACGCACTCGGAATCAGTTCGCGCTGGGCAACAGCCACACCTGTTCACCGGCAACGCGCCGTGGGCAAGTGATCGCTAACCTCACCTGAGCGTGCAACCGCCGAGCTGATTAGACGGACGTCAGCTAGAATCCAACACGCAGCTGAATGAGCAACAACCGAGGCTGGCGAGGAAGAACGACAAATTGTAAACATTGTGAATAAATGATTGAAATCTAATAATGTTTTACTATAGCTTGCTTCACATGAGACGGCGCTTCCGCGCATAGCAGCGGAGAAATAGGGAGGCATGGAGGGGATAAGGTTTGCGCATGCGTGGTGGCAGAAAGGGGGCAAACCAAGTCCGTGTTGCCGTACTGTTGTTGCGGACAACAATCAGGTTCATTTGCTTCGGTACATAGTATTATACGTTCAAATCTATGAGGGAATAATACATTTTAAAACTGATTTAGATCATTCGTCTACATGAGAGAAATCTTACTTGCGAGTCTTGAGGTTGCGTCCGCTGCTCCACAGCAATTGTCTCTATGACGTCTGAAGGCGCGAACAGCTGATACAGCTTTGTGAGAACATCAAGAACAATTTTTGTCAAAACGACGATTGTCTGACGACAAGATAGTTGCAATAATCTTCATTTATTGCGATTTGGGCTGTATTATAAGTAAAAATGTAATATGCAACAAAATAAACTTCAAACTCAAACTGAAATTATTATATTTGTTTGACAACTGCTTCTACTCCATATAATTTTTAAATGTTTATAATGCGCGTGTGTGGGTGTGCTTCACTGCTGTTCAGTGTAAACTATTACGTGTGAAAAAAAATTACTGGTAGCAAACACTAGCGCAAAAGACTATGGTAAAAATTTTAAGTATGTTATCATATGTTTCAGGCATCATGAGTTTATACTAACTCGTTCGACATTACGGTGGGAGAACGCATTTATAATCCATTGAACAAGCTAACAATTAACCATCTTCTGTGAATAACTCGACGGAATGCTGACCGATAACGTCGAAGACAACCGATATTTCGACAGGTAACCCACCCTTTCATTTTAAGGAATTTTCCAATTCGTCCCATTAAAATGACAGGTGTTTACGCGTCTAAATACTGGAGTTTTGGACAAATTTATCCAGCTGCATTCTCGCAAGTAATACAACAGGCTGCGGAAAGCTTAACTTCTCCTTGGGCAATGTGTTGAACATTATAGTCTGAAAACTTCATAGGCTACATATTCCTAACTAACAAAAGCTAGGAAGATCTCATATACAGTGTCTGCAATTCATAAGTTGACAAAAACGTTTTTAAACCAGGATTCATTTAAACCAAGAAAGATCTACTACCGAAGTCCATGTCCGAACCACATGATTGTAAATCTATGATGATACATTCAAGGCTTTTATCCATCTTCACCTCCCTGTGAAAATTTTATTTTTTGAACTTTTCAGCGTGATACACACAGTGTGCCCATGCTGAAGGGTGATGTTGTCTATTGCTTCAAGCACAAGCCTTTCAGTGTCTGTTATACTGAATGTTTTTTTTTCACGTAACTTGTAACTTGTGAGCAAATTAATACTATCGGATTATACTGACAGTAATATGTGAGTAAAAGCAAAGCTGTGTGACCACATTCACACGTCAAGAAAGTCAAATTTGTACATTCTGTTGCGTGACTTTTATAAATTAACGAGCTGCAAGAGTGTCATGGACGAGTCTGACTTATATTTTCCGGAATATTTTTATTTTTCAGCCAGAACACAATATCCCCTTTCCTAGTGCTCGTACTTGTCATTTCTCTGTAATAGCTGAATGATAACTGGCACGGTAATTACAATGACCGACTTCCAAGCTAGGTATGGCAAGAATTGTTCCGTGAATCACTTCTTGAAAATGACAGCGTTCATTTATGAATGGTAGTCACTACTGTTTTTCTTACATCTAAATACAAGTTTACTATCAGGAACCAAATCCGAAGAAGAGCCTGCATGCAGAATAAGTACTCGAGAACCTTTTCCTAAGGGAACTTTAAAACCGCCAGTAATGTCACTTATTTTCCAGCAGCTATTCATGGAATGATTCTGATTCACCCATGTTTCATCGAGGTAATACAATGTAGAACTACCTCCTCCTCTTGTATTGTGCATCTTTACAACGGATGTGCTTCATGCTGCTCCCATGTCACTTCTTTCAATTAAAAACTTTCTTTTTAACATATTCAAAATCAATGTATTATTATTTACATTGACGAAGCGCTACCTTTGTAGCCAATTTTCTCAGGCATAGCTGTAACAAGTTTTTGTGATGTTGGGTATTCCCTTCTTATACACATTTCAAAGACGGTGCGCTTTAAAAGATCGTTGTCAAAGCCATCTACTTGCGTTACAGGTTTCTTGCGATTTCGATGATTTTCAGGCTGCACGAAAACAAAATTTCCTGAGTTTTTTACAGCTCCGACACTTTTGTTTACTAGTTTCTGTGCAACTCGGACACTTTTGTTTACTATTCTCTGTACAGTTCCCTTGCCGACACGTGCCTCTGCAGTTAGTTATTGAGTCAAAAATCGAAGTATCGATTTCAGATTATAATTTGAAGAAGTTATAAATGTGGGACATAAACTTCCTCGACTGCTTGTGAAGCATCTACATCTACATGGTTACTCTGCAATTCACAATTAAGTGCCTGGCAGAGTGTTCATAACCACGTTCAAGCTGTTTCTCTACGGTTCCCCTCTCGAACAGCGCGCAGGAGACACGAACGCTTTCATCATTCCTTGCGAACTCTAATTTCTCTTATTTTGTTATGATGAACATTCCTCCCTATGTATGTGGGCGCCAACAAAGTATTTTCACAGTCTGAGGAGAAAGTTGGCGATTGAAATCCTGCCACAATGAAAAACGCAATTGTTTTGATGATTGCCACCCCAATTCGCGTATCACATCCGTGGCAGTCTCTCCCCTATTTCGCGAAAATACAAAACGAGCCGCCCTTCATTGATCTTTTTCGATGAATTCTATCTGCTGTGGATCGCACACCTGACAGCAATACTCCAGAAGAAGGTAGAAAATCATAGTGTAAGTAGCCTCTTTAGTCCACCTGTTGCATTTTCTACGTGTTCTACCAATAAATCGCAGTCTTTGGTTTGCTTTACACACAATGTTATCTGTGTGAGAGTTGCATTTTAAGTTATTCGTAACTGTAAGCCCTAAGTGTTTAGTTGAATTTACAGCCCTTAGAATCGTGTGTTTTATCCCGTAAACCGTATTTAGCGGATTCCTTTTAGCCATGCTGATGACTTTAGGCATTTCATTATTTAGAGTCATTTGCCACTTTCCTCACTTGACTTCAGACATTTCATTATTTAGAGTCAATTGCCACTTTTGTCACCATACAGATATCTTGTCTAAGTCATTTTTTAAATTGTTCTGCTCCCTGATGACTTTATAACACGGTAAATCACAGCGTCATCTACAGTCTAAGAGGACTGCTCAGATTGTCTCCTAAATCGTATATTCGATCAGAACAGAGGAGTGCCAATATAACTTCCTTGCGAATGCCAGATATCAGTTCTATCATATCTGTTTTACACGATTATTTTCCGTCGCTTACTACATACAATGATTTTCCGACAGGAAACCACGAAACCGGTTGCAGTACTAAGACGATAATCCATAGGCACACAATTTAATAAAAGTTGCTTGTGAGGAACTCCACGTTTATTGCCGCCACATGCCATTTTCATTTGGAACTAAAACGTTTACAGATACAAATTCACAGATATACTGGTACAAGAAAGTAACATCGACATCTGAATAAATAATTCGGTCGCTCTGGGAATGAAACTGCATTGTCGCAAAATACGGCAACAGTGCAGCACGTGGGGGAGAGATTCACCCGGTCCAGTTTGTAACTCGCGGCTAGCCGCTCGGAAAGAGAATGAATCTTATTGGCTACTAGCAGTTAATGGTGGGGGAGGCGCAGAACGGCTGAAAGTAGGATCATGTTGTAATATGACGCGAGGTATAGTGCCGATGACGCTTCATAGGTTCACAACAGCTAGCTTGACTTCACGCAGAGGTTCCTCAGCTCGGCCTCTCTGTTCCAAATTAGAAAAGCAAGGATGGGACTTTACAAATATTAGTGTATTGTTTCTTTCGTGCTGGTTCTAGTAAGGGTCGTCAATTTGCGTTGGTTTATTTATAACTTGGACTTTATTCGAACATCAAGTGTAACAGCCTACCAGTTAAGAGTGAGACACTACAACACAAACCAGCCTCGCCACGAGCCACTTGCCACGTGGGGAAAGAGGCCGCAATTAACTAAAGTCAGATTTACATTCCTACAGAGCATTGGCCGTCTCATTACATTTAGCACTCTGGTGGTGCAATTGCTATTAATTTTATTTCGAATTTTATGTAACTTTTTGTTGTGTCTAGACAAGACAGCTTAGACACAATGAGAGGAAGCCGAAAGGCACGCGCTAAGCTAAAGCAGGATGGCGTGAGGTCTGAAACAGGATACGTAATGAATGCTATAAAGAAAAGTACGTAGCTTCTGGAATACTTAACTTTAATCCATCCTTTTGGTACATCTGGAGATTGTGGCGATACAAGTGACAAGTGAGACTCCATAGATACATGCAATAAACTACTAATGGCGCCTTGCTAGGTCGTAGCCATTGACTTAGCTGAAGGCTATTCTAACTATTGGCTCGGCTAATGAGCGAGGCTTCGTCAGTGTGCATCGCTAGCTACGTCGTCCGTACAACTGGGGCGAGTGCTAGTCCGTATCTCGAGACCTGCCTTGTGGTGGCGCTTGGTCTGCGATCACACAGTGGCGACACGCGGGTCCGACATGTACTAATGGACCGCGGCCGATTTAAAGCTACCACCTAGCAAGTGTGGTGTCTGGCGGTTACACCACACTTTTCATACAAATTTCCCCCTCGTCGAAAACTTGGAGAGTAAAGAGAATATCTAGGCAAAGCCCCTACATTCTGCAGAACAATATCCTGGAATATTTATGATACAATCATCAAGAGAAAAATATCTCCAGAATGATAACAACCGTTAGAACCCAATGAGAATCCTAACGGCTCATTCTTCTGGTGTCTAGTCAGAATGGGAAATCTCTGAGAAAGGAAGGCGCTATTTGTTTTCTGTGTGCCAGCAGGTACAACTTGACCGCAGCTGCCTTTCCCAGCAGTTAGCAGGAGACCTGTTATGTTTAATCTGGTGTTTACTGATTACCGATCGCTCCACGGTCATAACATTCCGGGACACACTACATTCTTCTCGTTCGAACGTCGGCAGTTGCACGTTTGGAAGACGCTAATGGTCTCCGCATTCAGCTCCAAGCACTTGCCGCTTAGAGTGTTGTTACATTTTTTCTGTTCATTACCGTGGACACAGTCGCACGATGACGCCTGCGATAAGCACTAATGTTTTAGGGCGGTGCGAGCAACCGCTTCTTACAGGAGTCAGGTTGCAGCTTGCTCGGTGCTGCAAGCCACCTTCGACTTCGTCACGATAAGAAAACATCGCTACCAACCCCCTTTGTCTCGTCAAGCGGACTCTGCAACGATTTCTTTGATCTCTCTTGTAGTGAAAACATCTGTAACCACCGGCGGCTTAGTAATTTATTATCAATACCTGTTTCGTTTTGAGTGTCAATGGTTTGCTTATTATTGTAGAGAATTCTTGGTTGCATGTATTCTTTTCTGAGTGCTGTTTGCCGCAATGTGAAAGTTCTTTGTTTTAATATAGGCTGTGACTATCTAATGATAACTTCTTCATTGTGCGCTGTAAGCCCTGTCCAGCTCTCATGTTCTAAATTAATCAATTTAGAAAGCAAGGTCGAAGTCGATTGCTCTACGCCTGTGACCGGAAAACAGTTACTTTCCCAAAACAGGGCACAAGGCGGAGATACTCCCCTTATCTCTTCCAAACGGAGCGACTCTCTCTCACCAGACCAGCTACGAGGTGGCGCAGTAGCTGAGTCCCTGGACTCGTTTGGACGACCCATGCCGATTTAAATCTTCCTACGATGTTGGAGTGCCAGCGTTATTCCAAATTATACTGCGTTGTTCCTTTGTAACTAGGAATAACATAGGCACTGCATTATCGTATTTATCCGCCGACACCGAGCAAGCGACTTTTAACTAAAATGTCTCCACTGCACTGGAATAAACATAATGGCTGTACGAGTACAGGCTGTAGTCAAGTGGTTAATGAAAGTTTGGGTCTGACCGTGAGCCGTGCTGGTAAAGCGGCGCCCATGGTAAGTGGTTCGAGTCTCGATCCGGCACAAATTTTCTTCATTCCGTTATACGGCTGATGGTTGTCCACATTCGCAGTTGCGAATGCATTTCATGTCCTTAGATCTTCCTTTATTTCCCTAAATCATTTAAGGCTGAATCCCTCCTTTAGTTCGAGCTGGGTACTCTGTCTTCATTATTTAGATCTCCACATCAGATTGATACTAACATTAATGATTAATGAGAACCACCATAGCTGAGTTGATACACGTGTATTGTGCCACGGCTGGTTTCTTTAGTTGACACATCATCAGGTTGGCGAGTTGTGCCATTATCACTATTTAATGGGTCTGGTGTCTATACCAGACTGTCTAGTGAAGACAGTACGCTGTGTTACTTTCCCTTAGTACTCGCCATGTTTTTCCATGTTGTCGACAGAATGTTGACATGTTCATCTTTTCCATATTTTGCCACTAACTTTTGCGCAAGGCAGGTAGAGATGTTAAATCGTGATATTTGTAGAACTCGGCGGTCTGATGGTGTTCCAACAAACGAAACCGGTCGTGACACAATAAATGTGCCTCAACACAGGTGTGACAGTTCTCACTAATCATTAATATTACTCTATCTGCATTGGCCTTGTCGTAATCAGAATGATAAACCACAATCGTTGTTTCTCTTGCTATAGACTCACATACTCGTTCTCAGAAAATCCAGTATCAACACTGAAAGGAGAGTGTTTATCGTCCCATCGTCAACGAGCTCATTAGAGATCGAAGACAACATTGTTGTTACAACTCGTGTGTTATAATTCAGTTACGGTACCGTCAGTGGTCGCTTCCAACGATTTATGTGTATAATTGGAAGTATCTACTTCCCCCAGAGTGTCTAAATATATGAAAAAGAAAATCTACGAATTTAACGTTATGGGTTTATCACATACTCTGTTTGTGCGCATATCTGCCCACATGAAAGATCACTGTAATGGTCTGGTAGCAACTTCAGATGTCCTTCTGCAAAGAGTTGAGGGCTTCATTGAATATTCAGTGACGCTGTTTGCTTTTGTTATTTTAGTTTGGTTCAAACACCTGGGCTATTGGTTTATTTCCGAAATTATAAACGCGTTAGTACCTATCTGTGTCTCCCATATAGTTCTTGAAAGGTTTCCTTTTCGTGTAACTACCTGATTATATAGCTGTGCCCGGGTACATAAATGTCCAGTTTTCTCACGATATGAAGTACATGGAAAGCATTTCTTGTGCATTTAGTTGGGCTACAAGATTGTACAAAGAACTGTTGGCTCCGAAATTGCTTCGGAATGTTCTGTAGAACCCTACTGATCTATTTCACTAAACATGTACTAAAATTTCAACGGTTCTGTCAGCAGTCATCCTAGTTTTAACAACTATGTATTCGATACTAGCATCAGTTATTTTCGATTAATATTATAAGCAGCGTCATTCTCACTCGACTCGCAACCTTAAGGATGCCACAGGTACGTCTTGGCTGCATTATTTCGTTTATCACATCGTAAGTGTCGCGTGTAGGAAGTTCGGTCGAACTACTTCCTACGGCCGCGCGGGATTAGCCGAGCGGTCCAAGGCGCTACAGTCATGGACTGTGCGGCTGGTCCCGGCGGAGGTTCCAGTCCTCCCTCGAGCATGGGTGTGTGTGTTTGTCCTTAGGATAATTTAGGTTAAGTAGTGTGTAAGCTTAGGGACTGATGACCTTAGCAGTTAAGTCTCATAAGATTTCACACACATTTGAACACTTTTTACTTCATACGTTCCATAGCGATGCTGGAATATACGCCCGCACTTGCGCACACAATCTTTCTCAAACACGCACACACACAATCTTTCTCAAACACGCACACGCACACACACACACACACACACACACACACACACACACACACACACACACACACACGTAAACACATTTGTACATACACTGACTGAAAAAAGAATCGCAACACCAAAAATCAATTAATGTAGAGTAATGAAATTAGGGGAATACATTTGTCTAGGTAACATTTAAGTGATTAACAGTGCAAGATCATAGGTTAACGTAAGCGCGAGATAAACCATTGAAAACACGACATGCTTGTAGGGGTAATAACCACTGTAACCGCTAGAATACTGAATACAAGAACCCAAACGCGCATTGTGCAGGTGCCGGATGTTAGTTTGTGGGATGGAGTTCCATGTCCGTTGCGCTTGGTTGGTCAATATAGAGATGATTAATGCTGTTTGGAGATGACGCTGGAGATGTCTGATGATGTTCCATATATGGTCGATCGGAGACAGCTCTGGTGATCGAGCAGGAGAAGGCTACATGTCGACAGTCTGCAGAGCATGATGGGTTATGGTACGTGGGCGAGCGCCCCTCCCCCCCCCCCCCCCCCCCCCCAAATCGCACCCCAGAGCTTAATTCCATGTGTAGGTCCACTACGTCTAGCACACAGCCAGGTTAGTTGCAGGCCATCGACCGTCTTCCTTCTATCAACACGTGCCCATCACTGGCAGAACCAGTTTTCATCAGAAAACACAGAAAACGTCGAACCTCCCCCCTTCCCCCAATGAGCTCTCACAAACGGCGGTGGTGTGGGGTCAATGGAATGCATAGTTCAGGGCTTCTGGCATGTTGCTGTCCTTGAAGTAACCGATTTCTAACAACTCCTTGTGTCACTGTGGTATCGACTGCTGCTCTTATTGCCGATACAGATAGAGTGCGATGCGTCAGAACTATATGCCGAACACGATGGTCTTCCCTCTCGGTATTGCCACGTGGTTGTCTGGTGCCCGGTCTTCTTGCGACCGTTCATTCTCGTGACCACTGTTGGACGCAGTCGTGTACAGTGGCTACATTCCTGCCAAGCCTGAAGTGTCGAGGCAACATTTAATTACACCTTTTACGCAACGACACAAACTCACACAATAGGCTGTAGGGTGGTAGGACTGGACCAAAAAGTAACACATCAGGCAGTCACCATCGACAGTTGAACCTAACATTTTATTTGGTACCTTTAAACAAGAGAACTTGACAAATAAAACCATCACATGTTTAAAACTACCACACATCTTTAAAATTTACCATTCAGGTGAAAATAAATTCGTTTAATTTTAAACATTCATAAATACGCAGCACTTATTGCCTATTACACATTTATTGAAATGAGCTAAATTTTATAACTGATGTACTCTTTCATTACTACAGTGATTGTTATTACCTGGCCAGCCGAAGTGGCCGAGCAGTTCTAGGCACTACAGTCTGGAACCGCGCGACCGCTACGGTCGCAGGTTCAAATCCTACCTCGGGTATGGATGTGTGTGATATCCTTAGGTTAGTTAGGTTTAAGTAGTTCTAAGTTCTAGGGGACTGATGACCTCAGATTAAGTCCCATAGTGCTCAGAGCCATTTCTACCATTTTTTTGTCATTACCAAAATAATTGTGTTAATTTAACATATAACTTAAAATTTCATGTGAGCAAACGAGCTCGTGAGATTCAACAAATGAAAATTGACGCCCGCCCATTCAGCTGCATCCAATAAAGGCTCAACATGGAACCCTAGACGGGAGCAGCAACTGTCACGAACGGGCACGAGAAAATCCCAGAACTAGTGGGTGTCTACAACAGACTGAGACAATTGTAGACACCCACGACAGACTGTAGCGCCCGAAAACCTCAAACCACACACACACTACAACAGACTGACATATGCCTTAAATAACTAGAAACACAATAACTCATTACAACACATCAGTAAAATTAATACACGAAATTAATTACAATATCGATCTATTGTCACTGAAAGAATTCTACTACCACCATCAATAGACCCCCCCATGAACCATAGACCTTGCCGTTGGTGGGGAGGCTTGCGTGCCTCAGCGATACAGATAGCCGTACCGTAGGTGCAACCACACAGGGAAAGGTATCTGTTGAGAGGCCACACAAACGTGTGGCTCCTGAAGAGGGGCAGCAGCCTTTTCAGTAGTTGCAGGGGCAACAGTCTGGATGATTGAGTGACCTGGCCTTGTAACACTAACCAAAACGGCCTTGCTGTGCTGGTACTGCGAACGGCTGAAGGCAAGGGGAAACTACAGCCGTAATTTTTCCCGAGGGCATGCAGCTTCACTGTATGGTTAAATGATGATGGCGTCCACTTGGGTAAAATATTCCGGAGGTAACATAGTCCCCCATTTGGATCTTCGGGAGGTGACTACTCAGGAGGACGTCGTTATCAGGAGAAAGAAAACTGGCGTTCTACGGATCGGAGCGTGGAATGTCAGATCCCTTAATCGGGGAGGGTGGGTTAGAAAATTTAAAAGGTTAAAGTTAGGTATAGTGGGAATTAGCGTAGTTCGGCGGCAGGAGGAGCAAGACTTTTGGTCAGGTGAATACAGGGTTATAAATACAAAATCAAGTAGGGGTAATGCAGGAGTAGGTTTAATTATGAATAAAAAAATGGGAGTGCGGGTAAGCTACTACAAACAGCATAGTGAACGCATTATTGTGGCCAAGATAAACACGAAGCCCACGCCTACTACAGTAGTACAAGTTTATACGTCAACTAGCTCTGCAGATGACGATAAAATTGAAGAAATATATGATGAAATAAAAGAAATTATTCAGATAGTGAAGGGAGACGAAAATTTAATAGTCATGGCCTGGAATTCGATAGTAGGAAAAGGAAGAGAAGGAAACGTAGTAGGTGAATATGGATTGGTGGTAAGAAATGAAAGAGGAAGCCGCCTGGTAGAATTTTGCACAGAGCATAACTTAATCATAGCTAACACTTGGTTCAAGAATCACAAAAGAAGGTTGTATACATGGAAGAAGCATGGACATACTGACAGGTTTAAGATAGACTGTATAATGGTAAGACAGAGATTTAGGGACCAGGTTTTAAATTGTAAGACTTTTACAGCGGCAGATATGGACTCTGACTACAGTCTAGATTGGTTATGAACTGCCGATTAAAACTGAAGAAACTGCAAAAAGGGGGGAATTTAAGGAGATGGGACCTGGATAAACTGACTAAACCAGAGGTTGTACAGAGTTTCAGGGAGAGCATAAGGGAACAGTTGACAAGAATGGGGGAAAGAAATACAGTAGAAGAAGAATGGGTAGCTTTGTGGGATGAAGTAGTGAAAGCAGTAGAGGATCAAGTAGGAAAAATGACGAGGGCTAGCAGAAATCCTTGGGTAACAGAAGAAATATTGAATTTAATTGATGAAAGGAGAAAATATACAAATGCAGTAAATGAAGCAGGCAGAAAGGAATACAAACATCTCAAAAATGAGATCGACAGGAAGTGCAAAATGGCTAAGCAGGGATGGCTAGAAGACAAAAGTAAGGATGTAGAGGCCTTTCTCACTAGGGGTAAGATAGATAATGCCTACAGGAAAATTAAAGAGACCTTTGGAGAAAAGAGAACCACTTGTATGAATATCAAGAGCTCAGACAGAAGCCAAGTTCTAAGAAAAGAAGGGAAAGCAGAAAGGTGTAAGGAGTATATGGAGAGTCTATACAAGGTCGAGGTCCTTGAGGGCAATATTATGGAAATGGAAAAGGATGTAGATGAAGATGAAATGGGAGATATGATACTGCGTGAAGAGTTTGACAGAGTACTGAAAGACCTAAGTCGAAACAAGGCCCCAGGAGTAGACAATAGATCTACTGATAGCCTTGGGAGAGTCAACCCTGACAAAACTCTACCATCTGGTGAGCAAAGTGTATGAGACCGGCGAAACACCCTCAGACTTCAAGAAGAATATAATAATTCCAATCCCAAAGAGAGCAGATGTTCACAGCAGTGAAAATTACCGAGCTATCAGTTTAATAAGTCACGGCTGCAAAATACTAACGCAAATTCTTTACAGACTGGTAGAAGCTGACCTCGGGGAAGATGAGTTTGGATTTCGTAGAAATAATGGAACACGTGAGGTAGTACTGACCCTACGACTTATCTTAGAAGCTAGATTAAGAAAAGGCAAACCTACCTTTCTAGCGTTTGTAGACTTAGAGAAATCTTTTGAAAATGTTGACTGGAATACTCTCTTTCAAATAATGAAGGTTGCAGGGGTAAAATACAGGGAGCGAAAGGCTATTTACAATTTGTACAGAAACCAGATGGCAGTTATAAGAGCCGAGGGACATGAAAGGGAATCAGTGGTTGGGAAGGGAGTGAGACAGGGTTGTAGCCTCTCCCCGATGTAATTCAATCTGTATATTGAGGAAGCAGTAAAGGAAACAAAAGAGAAATTCGGAGTAGGTATTAAAATCCATGGAGAAGAAATAAAAACTTTGAGGTTCGCCGATGACATTGTATTTCTGTCAGAGACAGCAAAGGATATGGAAGAGCAGTTGAACGGAATGGACACTGTCTTGAAAGAAGGATATAAGATGAACGTGAACAAAAGCAAAACGAGGATAATGGAATGTAGTCGAGTTAACTCGGGTGATGCTGATTGAATTAGATTAGGGAATGAGACAAAGTAGTAAAGGACTTTTGCTATATGGGGAGCAAAATAACTGATGATGGTTGATGTAGAGAGGATATAAAATGTAAACTGGCAATGGCAAGGAAAGCGTTTCTGAAGAAGAGAAATTTGTTAACATCGATTACAGATTTAAGTGTCAGAAAGCCGTTTCTGAGAGTATTTGTATGGAGTGTAGCCATTTACGGAAGTGATACATGGACGATAAATAGTTTAGACAAGAAGAGAATAGAAGCTTTCGAAATGTGGTGCTACAGAAGAATTCTGAAGATTTGATGGGTAGATCACATAACTATTGAGGAGGTACTGAATAGGATTGGGGGGAAGAGGAGTTTGTGGCACAACTTGACTAAAAGAAGGGATCGGTTGATAGGACATATTCTGAGGCATCAAGGGATCACCAATTTAGTATTGAAGGGCAGCGTGGAGGGTAAAAATCATAGAGGGAGACCAAGAGATGAATACACTAAACAGATTCAGAAGGATGTAGGGTGCAGTACGTACTGGGAGATGAAGAAGCTTGTACAGGATAGAGTAGCATGGAGAGCTGCATCAAACCAGTCTCAGGACTAATGACCACAACAACAACAACATCAGTAGAATCCGTTTCAGGCTTTCAAACACACAGTAACAACTGGCCTCCCAATAACTGGTAAGAATTTAGTAACTAGTGATTTCAAAATCATACACGTGTCCCTCAGACACGCTATTGGTTCAAACAGAAACGTAACAGTAATGTTATTACATTTCAGAGATGAGTATATCCAGGGAAATATTTTATATGAATATATATCAATAGCGACTGGTCATCTTAACTCCGTGGTGTGATTTAAATACAATAACCAGGCGGTACTTAAACAAGGACCTGCTAAATGTTTTGAATGGCGGTCAAACCTTGACAATAGGGATCTACAACGGAATGTCTCAGCCGTCCAGGCCCTCGTAAATGTTAATTATGACACGACATACACCTTAAAACATTACGTATTAAATCAATTGTAAGGCAGACTCAGTATGAGTAGAGACGGCCGACCAAGAAAATACAGTCAACCGCACATAGCCCAGTAGTGGATGCCGACCGCAATTTACAGGACAAGCAATGCCCTTACCCTCTTGCTTGTTCGACGAAGCTAGCTGCCGCAGATCCCGATGCTAGGAGACATTAAGCAAGTGGAAAAACAAAACCAACTGTTTCCCAGTAACGCCTCTTTCCACGATGGCGATATCTGTCACGGTGCCGTCAGTAACGTAAACAGCCCATTCTGACGTGCCGTGTTTGCTGGCTGACACGGGACCTTAGCTGTCCGGCACAGTTCCCAAAACGCAGTTACTGCTCGGCGTCCCAAAGCAAAATCACTCCCTCTTCCCCAGATTCTCCTCTCGCTCCCGATCGGCCAGGTAGCTGGCGCCAGCTACCGCTAAGCACACACCGCCGGAAAGACGACCCATACCGGCGGCAGGAATATCGCTGATCGAGCCACACAGCTCAAAGTGTTTCTGCAATATCGCAGAAGGAACATATAGCTTCTCGTAACCCCCAAATTCAGTGGCTTGAAATTTGAATAGTCATATACATAGGCAAAAGTGTCAGTGTTTCTGACATACTCCCTTTCTCGCAGGTCATGCATAGAACCTGCTCATTTCTTATCAACCACTTAAATTACAACACGCTTCTTGAAACAACTGAAACTTTCTTTATTCCTTCATTGTTTCTTCTGTGAACACGTTGAAAGGGAGACGGCTTACACCCATCTTAGCCGAGCACTTCTCTCTTGGTCTTCTAATCCTATTACTCCCTCCTGGTTCTTATGCATATTCTATGTTACTCGCTTCTGGCTGTAGTGTATACCCATGATTCTAAGGATCTCAAACATCTTGCATCAGTTTACATGGTGAACGCGTTTTCTAAATCTATATGTTATGTATGAATTTTTCCTGATATTTACTAATTTCTTTTTAACTCTCAAGCACAGCGTCGACCTGCCTCTTTAGTACCTTTAACCTTCCTAGAATCAAACCGATCGCCTCCTAAGAGCTCAATTTTCCTTTCCATTCTTTTATTATCCAGAAGCAAGGAAGTTTAGGGTTTAATGTCCCTTCCACATTGAAGTCGTTAGAGACTGAGTACAAGCCGGGATTGTTTGAGGGAACCATCCTGACATCTGCCTGGAGCGATGTAGGGAAATCACGGAAAATCTTAATCTGGATGGTCGGACGCGGATTTGAACCGCCGTCCTCCCAAATGTGAGTCCAGTGCGCTAACCACTGCGCCACACTGCTCGTTTTAATTATTAAGCTCACAATTTGAATGCAAGAACTCTCAAGCAGACTATGCGATATTTCTCATATTTTGCTGTCTTTGCTTTGTTCATCTTTATGTGAAAGATATTCTTCTGAGTGTCCGACAAGTCGTCTCCAGTCTCACAGATTCAACACAATAAGTAGAATACCCATTTAGTTGCAATTCTATAAATAATTTTAAGATGTTGGAGCGATTGTTATCCATCGTTTATGCCTTATGTTATCGCAAGTCTTCCATTCTGTGCGTTTAACAGGTGCTGTACTAAATGTAGATGCTTTTGATATTAATTTTTCCAGTAGGTTAATCGACGTTTCTTTGCAACGAACGTATCAGTACGACGGTCGATTCCTTTGCAAATTCTTCACATTCTTTTCTGCAACCATTTCGCTGTATCTTCCTTGTACCTTATACTATCTATTTCCACTGTTTTATACTTCATTTCTTTATTGTTGAATTCAAAAACCGAAGACTGTGTTTATGCAGCTTTCCAAGCTAGTCAATATCGCGCAGTTACTTTCACTTCTGTAAAACTACTGCACCCTACAATCCATTTGAACCTGTTTACTGTATCAAATCCCTGACCCCCCCTCCCTTCTATATGTTTTATCCCCCACTCCTGCCTTCATTACAGTATTAATTATCCCTTGGAACCTCGGGGTGTGTCGTATGGACCTTCTGCTTGTTTCAGTCTTGTTGTGACACAAAGCTCTTCTATCCTGAATTGTATTCGGTGCCGGTTCTCCAATTAATTCTTTGAGTACAACATCCAATTTGGAACTAGACAGTGGTCATCGTAACAAGCGTATCTCCCACTGACAAACAATATGCGCTACGGCTTCTACTTCTCATCAAATTAGAAATATACACTCCGAATGTGAAGCACGAATCAATATGCGCCGTGTGTAATAACCAGCCCTCACCAGCTGACCAAAATCTCCACTAAGGACGAAATGACTCAAACTGACAAGCAAATCACAGCCAGACAAACGACAAGAACAAATTTTGCATCCAGAGCCAACAAACCATAGACCAGAATCGAAGTGACCTCTCGTGCCTTACACGTAGATTTCACAGTGGACCTCCCCCAAAGAAACGAACGAAGGCACACTTGACAAAACGACTACTTATCCAACGATGGCGTGGCTACACTCACTGCGTTGCTAGTCTTCCCAATGACGAACAACCAACACAGTTATGACATTCCCCTGCCTGACCTGCTGAATAGCTCTTCATCGATCGACAGCCTGCACAGAACACAGAACCACCGTAATCGAGAAATACTATTTAGATTTAGCGTCACTGCTTGTAAATCAGCGGCCTCAATCGCCAACAGCAAGTGCACGATAACTGACAAATGTAATTAGCAACTCATCTTCCTCGCAGTTTGCATGTGACACTGTACTACACATCGTGTTACGAACCCTCCTAAGGACGCCACGTGCACGAGCGCGTGGGCAGCTGCGCAAGGCGGGAAATAAAGGATGCGTCAAAATCCACAAGTGAATATGAAATCAGATGACAGATTCGGGTCATTCTGATGAGAACGAACAGCTGCTCAATCCATTATTCGCATATAAACTTTATTTCGAAGTATCTAAAGATTCAACCGCGAATTAAAGCATCTAAGTAATCATAGAAACGAAAGGACCCTTGTAATAATAATTCCCTATGAACAGAGGAACCAAAATCTCTAAACAAATCTCCGCTGATGACATTTTAAGACGAAATTAATGAATTATTTCATGTTTCGGCGTCCTTCAAAATAATTCAAGCTTAAACGGAGCGTCATAATGGTTTTGAGGCATGCACTTCCGCAGTAATGCCCACCGTCCCAACGACTGAGGATGCGCCAGGTTGGGAAACCTCTGGTGTAAAAAGGAAGCGGCTAGTTCCATGGCCCAGCTGACGACAGCTAGCCGCTTGACCACGCAGCACGTTGGCACCCGAACTTCTAGTACACCAGAGTGAGGTGCCGACCAGCCAACAGACCCATGAGCATCGCCCTCCAGCCCACATTCTACAACGTCATCTTGGAAGGTCTACCAGCCGCCGCATGCACGGCAAAATGACCACTTTAGACGGCCAAAATTCAAATATATTAAATAATATGTGCATTTATACTTAGAAAGGCTTCTTACCTTAGGGTTGATGTCTATTCAGACTTGACAAGATTCTGAAAGCACCTACAAACCTCAAAGGTGATTTACAGGTAGCTAAAAATGTAGAGTGAAAATCAAAGTAGTATATTTTACTTAAAGTTTACAGACAGTAAGACAGTATCTCCCATCATAATCATTCATTGTTCCGTCGTCGTCGTCGTTGTCATCATCATCATCATCATCATCCATTGTTTCTCTGTCACCATGATCTTCAAGCATTTTCACATCAGGTTCTTCTAACATTAACAGTACTTCCTTAGGAAAGGGTTTTCTTTTCTTAGTGTGCCTCCTCCTCTTGGACGCAATGATAGGGTCTGAAGCTATCAGCATCCAGTGGACAATATCCGTATTGGTATGTATTCTTGAAGCTTTCCTAGCATGGAAAAGTCTTATATCTTTATATCCTTTCTGACTAGATTCCAAGACATTTTATGAAAAAAGCCCTACGGGCAAAGGTAGTTCCTTTATTATGTCTGCACCATGTATTAGCAGCTTGTGCACAGATGCATTCATTTTGTACCACGTGTTCGTTTCTAAGCAGATTTTTGCTGTTTCGACGCAATAATTTTTAAAATTACTGTAATTAACATTAAATCCGCAAGACAAAAAGCTTAGGATGTTTGCAAATCTTTGTACAATTTCGGGCTCTAGATCTGTTATAGTCACAGATTTCGTTGGCTCTGCAAAAAATTTTCTTGCAGTATTCCCGTCATCGGAGTTACCTCCTCCTTGCATGGACTGGTCCACCACTAGTCCCATTTCACGATAGAATTTAGTGGTTATTTCTTCTTTTCTTCTTTTTATATTTTCTTTGGCTTCTTTACCTCTTGCTTGCCACTGCTTCAGTTCCAATTTATATGATATATGTAAAAAGTACTCGTAACATCTAAGGTATGAGTGTAAAACAGATATCCCAAACTTAAACTTCGTTTATGGTTGTAGTGCTTAGAGCCGGCAAGACCAAGTGGTTTTTTAACCACTCTGAATAGGATTTGGTAAATCTTTCCATATTCCAATTGGATTTTTTCCATTTTTGTAGCAATTTTGAGACAAATACTTTTAAAATTGACTTAATTTTACATACACTGTCTTTTGACCGTTTATATTCACTAAATTTATCCAGTATGTGAGTCGTTAATCGTTCTACACACTTAGACTGCGATTGTTTGTAAAAGTTCTCCTTTTTTAACACTAAAACTAGATCCATTTTCCTCATGTTTAATTCAGAGTGAATTGGTCCACTCCGACTACCTATAAAGAAAAGAGCCTGGTGTCACAATGCGTTGGTTTGAGTTCCTAGACTTTACAATACTAATAGTCAACAAATGCACAAGTGTAAATATTTACGACAGTAAATGGTACTAAGCGGAAGCTTTTTTGAAAGTTTAAGGAAAAATATTTTTTTTAAATCGTCATTTGCTATTAAAAAGGGTAAAAAAATAATGAATTGTAACGTTGTCTATTTAATGAACACACCTGTGGCTTCCTCCTCCATGATATGATTAGATGATCAAAAAATTCACGTTATAATACTTTCGATTTTCGAATGCAACTTGCCTGTCATACCCTCACACGCCTTTATTATCAACATAACTAAGGATATTTTACGGAAGTGCGATGGACCAATTACCTGCAGTGAAGAATACAAGGACGTTTAGACCTAACCAATAAGGGTGAAAAACGATTTTTGGCCGCCTAAAGTGCTCATTTTGCCGTGTGTGCGCCGTCTCGTCGCGACTGCCTCTTGCCTATAGATACGCTCCGCTGTGCTACGAAAAGTTTAACGGCTCATTACCTATGGCAATATCTAGTAATGCTTTGTCCGTCGTTTGGCGATCGCGAGAACCTCGCGACGCTACGGGAGAACAGCAGCGCCAGTCATACAGTAAGGTTCACTGTAATCTACCACCCCATTTTTTTGCCGAAGCCTATTTCTCAAGGTTTAATATTCTCTCTCCAAAGTGTTTTCAGACAGATTTGTGTAGTTACAGGTGAATATTATTTTTATACGTCGTTCTGTCAATATGTTTGTCAGTGGAGGTTGCCCACGGTGAAGAATACGCTGTTCTGTGCTAATCTCAGAATATATCTCTTTGTGTTAGTTCCTAAATCTTTATCTATCGCGGCGGCGCAGTGGTTAACACACTAGACTCGCAATCGGGAGGACGACGGTCAAACGCGCTTCTGGCTACCCTGATTTAGGTTTACCGGGATTTCCCTAAATCTCTTCAGGCAAATGCTGGGATGGTTCCTTTGAAAGGGCACCGTCGACTTCCTTCCCCATCCTACGCCAATGATGTCGCTGTCTGGTCCCCGCACCCAAATCAGCCACCGTAAATCTTTTGTTTGTGTTGCGATTTCTACCTCCTCTCCTCCTGTACCAGTTCAGGTCAGCTGCTCCCTGCAACTAGGGTCGTAATCCATGCCTTCTCACAGTCTGATATTGGGTGGAACAATAACATGAGATCCCGTTGGCCAATCAACATTTATCTCGCTCACTAACTCGGGCAAGCTCTTTTCATTCAGGCCGTTTGGGATACAGCGGTCAGCAGCGCTGCCCACAATTATGGAAGGCCTTCCAAATTCCAGCGAACGATGAGCAATTGTCTACTCGAGCTACCCATATACCGTTTTCTTCTGTAACGCCACGTTCCAGAAGCTTCTATTCTCCTCTTGTCATTACCGTTTATCGGCCACTTGTACTTCTATACACAGAGTGGCCGAGCGGTTCTAGGCTCTACAGTCAGAAACCGCGCGACCTCTACGGTCGCAGGTTCGAATCCTGCCTAGGGTATGGATGTGCGTGATGTCCTTAGGTTAGTTAGGTTTCAGTAGTTCTAAGTTCTAGGGGACTGATGACCTCAGCAGTTAAGTCCCATATTGGTCAGAGCCATTTGAACCATTTCTATACACACAGGCAAAAAACTCAAGGGATACCTCCTAATATCACGTCTATTCTCTTTTAGCTAGGTGTAGTGCAGCAACTCACCGTGGTATGAACTCAACAAATAGTTGGGAGTCCTCTGGCAAATACATGCTGCCTCTATAGCCGTACATAATTTTGAAAGTGTTACCGGTGCAGGATTCTGTGCAGGAACTGACCTCTCGAATATGTCCTATAAATATTCGGTGGGATCTATGTCGGGAGACCTGGGTGCCAAAACCATTCGTTGGAATTGTCCAGAATGTTTTTCAAATCATTCGCGAACGATACGGTGACTCTGTCTGAAGAATGATGTCATCAGCAAAATTTTATTCTCGGCGCTGAAGTACCTTTTCAAATTTCATCTGAGTTTTCTAGTTCCCTTCACAGCGTCATCAGCGAACATACCAAATAGCATGGGAGGTCGGCAGCAGCCTTGTCTCGCTCTGAATTTGCTTACTTGTTTGAACCGCCTTCCTCCTTAATATGAGGCCAGTGTATTTGGTGTGTGACTTCACACAATTGGAATTCTGCTGGTTTGCCTTATGCCTGTAGGTTACGTTCGAGAGACTGTTTTATGGAACCTCGAGTAGTCAGTTACGAAGAAACCTAGGAGTCAGTTGGTCAGTCGGAGGTAGAGTGGGTACAAAATAACATATCCTGTGTCTGTCAACCATTGCTCACTAGAGTAGGGCAGAGTGTTGTACCTAGGAATACTTGTCACACATTACCTATTAGCCAGTACTGTAATATAAGTTTAATATACACACATAAAAAAGGTTTTGCATCACCTTCGTTCCGAGAGTTCCGGACCCTGTACAAAAAAATGGAATAGAGACAAAAATAAACATCATTTCCGTCGTTTTTATTGCTCATGAAAACCACAAATTGGATGTTGTAGCACCATAGAGCGAGACCTTCAGAGGTGGTGGTCCAGATGTACACACCTGTACCTCTAATACCCAGTAGCACGTCTTCCTACATTGATGCATGCCTGTATTCGTCGTGGCATACTATCCTCAAGTTCATCATGGCTTCATTGGTCCAGATAGTCCCACTCCTCAAAGGCGATTCGGCCTAGATTCCTCAGAGTGGTTGGTGGGTCATGTCGCCCACAAACAGACCAGACATGTTCGATATTGTTCATGTTTGGAGAACATGCTGCTCACTCTAGTCGAGCGATGTCGTTATCCTGGAGGAAGTCATTCACAAGATGTGCACGATGGGGGCGCGAATTGTTGTCCATGAAGGCGAATGCTTCGCCAGTTCGCCGCCGATATGGTTGCACTATCGGTCGGATGATGGCATTCACGAATCGTACTGCCGTTACAGCCCCTTCCATGACCACCAGCGGCGTACGCTGACCCCACATAATGCCACCCCAAAACAGCAAGAAACCTCCAACTTGCTGCAGCACTCGCTGGACAGGTTGTCTATGGCTTTCAGCCTCCAAACACGTCTCCGACGATTGTCTGGTTGAAGGCATATGCGACACTCATCGTTGAAGAGAACGTGATGCCCATCCTCAGCGGTCCATTCGGCATGTTGTTGGGCCCATCTGTACCGCGCTGCATGGTGTCGTGGTTGCAAAGATGGACCTCGTCATGGACGGCGGGAGTGAAGTTGAGCATCATGCTGCCTATTGCGCACCGTTTGAGTCGTAGTACGACGTCTTGTGGCTGCACGAAATGTATTATTCAATATGGTGGCGTTACTGTCAGGTTTCCTCTGAGCCATAATCCGTAGGTAGCCGTCATCCACTGCAGTAGTAGCACTGGGACATCCTGAGCGAGGCATGTCATCGATAGTTCCTGTCTCTATGTACCTCGTCCATGTCCGAACAACATCGCTTTGGTGCACTCCTAGGCGGCTGGACACTTCCCTTGTTGAGAGCCCTTACTGGCACAAAGTAACAATGCGGACCCAATGTAACCGCGGTTGAACTAGAGGCAACATGAGTCTTATACCTCCATCTCGTTGGAATGACTGGAACTAATCGGCTGTCGGACCCCGTCGCTGTGATAGGCGCTGCTCATGCATGGTTGTTTACATCTTTGGGCGAGTTTAGTGGCACAACTGAAAAGTCAAAGGGACTGTGTCTATGATACAATATCCATAGTCAACGTCTATCTTCAGAATTTCTCAGAACTAAGGTGATGCAGAATTTTTTTTGATGCGTGTAGTTTCTTATTCCATTTCGAAATGAGGGCAGTCTTTCTCTGGTATTACAAAATTTACTCTGCAAAAGTAAATTTTTCAAATGTGAAAAACTGTTCTAAGGTACAACATGGTGACGTACCAAGGAAAAATATATTGTGTTTAAATTTAGAAGTGTTTGAATCGAGAAAATCTTGTCGGTGTTGTATTTGCCTATTTGTTACACTATAACTCTGTTATACACCAGTAATAACTCAGCTAAATCAAAAATGAGTTACAAGTTAAAATACTTCGAAATTGAAGCTACTAGCTACTAGCACTAATTTCAGTTTTCGAGACAGTGAAAATTGTTGCTACATGAAAGAAATTCAGATCATTTTCAAATATCACGTGTTTCTTCGTAAGAAGATCTTCCGTGTCAAGGTTCAAGATGGCGAACGCCTAACGAAGTATGGATTACCCTTTTGTAATAAATTTTAAAAATAAACTGAATTTTGCTCACCATAAAACTTGGTAACTAATGAATTAAGAATACCCTAAATATAGGTTTGATATATAATGCAGTACTTAAGTATGTAGACATCGAAATATTTACAGACGCTGCACAAACGCAAGCTCAGATGTCACAACAACACAAACAGTAGAAAACGCTAGAAACAGCTCACGGCGGCCTCTAGTGTGCAATAGTTCATGTGATTCCAAAATATGTCACTGGACTGAAACACTGACAGTGAAGTGTCATGTGTATACTTTCCCCAAGTTACAGCACTCTACCCTACCGTAAAAGTAATAGTCACCTAAACATAAGATCAGCTGCAGCAAAACATCGACCACCGACGTAAGAAGGAAGAGGAAAATATGTGTTATCCGTCATTCCCCAGACAACCTGTTTCTCAACAACTCCTAAATCTAAATCTTTCCTCTTTTTCCGTATATTACCTGAACTAAATTAACTATGCTTTCCCGCTCCATCTTTATTCTTTTAATCCAGCGACTGGAACAGCTAAGGGTTCCTGTAATCCTTTCAAGTACAGTTTTTGACGAAATTTCTGCCTCCTAGTTTACCTCTTTCGAAAAATTTCATGGCATTGCTTGTAATCAAAAATGGCTCTGAGCACTATGAGACTTAACATCTTAGGTCATCAGTCCCATAGAACTTAGAACTACTTATACCTAACTAACCTAAGGACAACACACACATCCATCCCCGAGGCAGGATTCGAACCTGCGACCGTAGTGGTCGCGCGCTTCCAGACTGCAGCGCCTAGAACCGCTCGGCTACCCCGGCTGACTGCATGTAATCAGTTGTGCCTGATTATGAAGAATTTTCCCTGGAGCTAAGGTGTGCGAAGACAGGGATCCCGTGCTATACAGCAAAGGGAGATTTTTATTTATTTTATTGGCCTCTCGCATTAACCATTTACCCAGAGAAGTCAGTAACTACAGATATGCTATACAATACAATATAATGTACACAGCATAGATATTACAAATTACATTAACTCCAAATAAACTTCATCGTACACTTTGTATAATCACACACTCAACACGGTCCATATATTACAGCTTCTCACTCTGGATCAATTGTGTCTGACTTGTAACTTGATATCCGCTTCTTACAGAGACTCGGCAATACTGATATTGTTGTGGACAGCTGTCGAACCACATCCAGCAGAGATGTATGTTGGGGAATTCCCACTCTGATAAAGGTCTTAAGAAACTTGCGGTGTTGTGTGCCATAGGCTGAACACCGTAGTGTCACATGGTTGAGCTCTAAAATCGTGAGTGGATTAAAAAAAAATGATTCAAATGCCTCTGAGCACAATGGGACTTAACAGCTGAGGTCATCAGTCTCCTAGAACTTAGAACTACTTAAACCTAACTAACCTAAGGACATCACACACATTCCATGCCAGAGGTAGGATCAGAACCTGCGACCGTAGCGGTCTCGCGGTTCCAGACTGTAGCGCCTAGAACCCCTCGGCCACTCCGGCCGGCGGGTGGATTTCACAGTACGGAAATGTCCGAACTGCCATCCTATAAAAATTTGAACATCCGCAACCGAACCAGTCGCGCTTTATAAGAGTGTTATGACGTCTAGATAGCTTGACTTGTGAGAACAAGGTTTTTCGCTGATTACTTGTCTTCCTTGCAGCATATGTCTTCCTTTTAACTGTTGTGAATTCCCCACGCCGTTGACTATTCCTGATGGACGTTTTTCTTTACACCAGCAAAAAAGACAGTATGTCGAAGGAAAGTGTAGTAAGGCTGTAATCAATCACACTTTGTTTCGTCAGGTGGTCCGCCATCTCGTTACATGAGACAAAAGAGTGTCCCTTGACCCATAGTAAAACTGTATACATTTACGTAGACTTACACTCTGATACACTACGGTAATTATATCGATCGCATGGCAGTTAGTATAGGAGCACCTTTGCTGCTTTTCCAGGTTTTCCAGTGCACTCCTCGATTACGTCACAGTAAGAATGTGGTTGAACTGATTTTACGCATATCGAAGGGCCTCCTAAATTGCAAGAACTTCGGCAGTGAAGATGATGGGATCCTTCGGAAGCTTAAAACATAGCCCTAGATAGTGCATCCCTGCATAAGTAAAAAAGGCGGGCGTCCTCTCTTGTTTTGGGGCCGTCAGTGAATATTTTGACTACTGAGGCCCATGTACATTCAATCAGACTGGAAACTCCAGTAGTAGTAGTGAAAGTTAAATTCGACCCAGAGCAGAGGAACCGCTACATGAACTCTCGAAGTGCATAGATTGGCAGCTGTGCGAGTGTCATGTTGCTCTGTGGGAGTTCTACATGAGTGTTGGACATACGAAAGTACTGATGGCGTTTCCGTCGTTGCCGAGTCGTATTTGTTGAAGTGATAATACTCTCTTTTTTCTCATTTGTGTATTGTGCTGACAGAAACAAATAACTTGCCGTCCGGTGTGGCCGAGCGGGTCTAGGCGCTTCAGCGTGGAACCGCGCGACCGCTACGGTCGCAGATTCCGATCCTGCCTCGGGCATGGATGTGTGTGATGTCCTTAGGTTAGTTAGGTTTAATTAGTTCTAATTTCTAGGGGACTGATGTTAAGTCCCATAGTGCTCAGAGCTATTTGAACAAATAATTTATGCTCGCCTGATGTGTATTCACCCATAGTGTTCTCTTATCAGAGCAATTAATAAAATTGTCAAATTCTCCAGATAGGCAGAATGATGAACGGTGGAAACGATGAAGGGTGGTGTTGTCCAAAGGATAAATGGTCCTGGTTGGACTACAGATGTCTTCAACGAGTTGTGGCGGTTTTTATGTATAATCAACATCGACAAGTGCAATGGATATGGATGATACGATAGTCTATGGTATTCTGCGGTTTGAATTCACTCTGGCTTTTTTTTTTTTGCAGTTGCATTGATTTTATTTTGTAAATGATACTGACAATTTTATAAACATATTTAATGCATTATTCAAACTACAACTTCTCCCGGATAATTATTTTGTTCAAATTGCACAAGAATTCCACCCGACGTAGCGTAATAATGTTGACTGTAAGCTGTGTTCATATCACTAAAATTACAGATCGTACATCAGAGCTTTTATAATTTTTTTATTGTCTTCTATGTATTTAATTATTCTTAGCAAATTGATCATGAAAGGGAACCACAGAATACCACTCGCACACAACACTGACGTATGCAAACAAAAAATATTTTTCTCCGTGATTCGTGCGTAGTTTAATTTTGGCCTCATACATCAGCAATGAAATCTTGTTCAACAATAAATACCATCAGCACTGTTCTTAGAAAATGCAGTCTGATTCGATTAATTTTTTTCTTTTATAAATAGAGTTCAGTACCACCGGTGCACATTTATTTCTTACACATCGGAATATTGAAAGTTTGCAGTTTCAAGTAATTGAAATTTGCCGCTGTGATAAAAGTTAAGATGGCGGCCAACAAAATATAGAGGATTTCTTTTTTAATTAAGATTTTCATTTTCCCAATAAATCATTTAAATCATTTAAATTGATGCCACCAATAAAAAAAATATTAAATTGTTTTGAAAATTAGTTTAACACAAACCCATGCTATTTTCAACAATAAGTACAGACGAAGTAGCTATATAATCGCGACTAACAATAGCTGCGCCTCTTGCAGTTATGATAAAACAACCAATACAAAATTATCATTAAAAGAGGAAGTGAATTTTCAATAATTAATCAGAAATAGTTTTAACGCAATGGCTGTATTTGTTTTACTAGCAAATGAACATAAAAGTACAATAATTTTACATTAAATGTTTTTCATTTAACAGATCTCAAATCGATTCGCGTCTTGCGTCGGCGATGTACATCAGAAGAAGACGACAAAAGGGTACAAAACAAAAGAAAAGAATGACACAGATTAACAAAGACTGTGAGACAAATATTGTCTCTGTTTTGCATAATTATCATCTTTTTAAGAAATAATTACATAATTGAATGAATATTATCCACACGTTCATATTCCACCCGTAATAAATATATATATATATATCGTGGGTGTTATAGAGTTCAGGAGACACACTCTCTGTAGGCTCGGAGATAAGATCCTGTCTGACCATTGAGATTTAAGTTTTCTGCAGCTTCGTTTGAATCACACTAGGTGAATGTGAAGATGGTTTCTCTGAGAAATACACGGCTGATTACCTTTCCCATCGTCGACCAATCCTAGCTCAGACTGTGAATGATTTCGTTGATGACATAATGTTAAATCTAAATCATCCGTTCTTCAACATCAAGTTTTGTGGAAGTGTGATACCAGTCACAAATAAAGCTTCATTTTAAGTTATTTGCTTTCCAAATGTAGGCGGCTATGTGTTCGAGTCTTGGTTTATCTCCAAGCTATCATTCATAGATAATGAATCATATCTCGCTTTACAGAAATGCTCGTCCACTGGTACGGGACGGCAATAAATAAATGAAGGAAGGTAATCTGTTGTCACTTTAGACAATAGGGAATCGCTGATAGTGCAATTAAGTTGGGTTTTGTACAAACCTTATACCAATCAGAAATTAATCTCTGCTCTCAGCTAGGTGCGAATAGAAAACGCTACTGATTTGAGTGCAGATTGGAGCCTCAGCCTCTCCGGCGATCATTCGAGGTAAATATAATGATGACATGCTAAGTTAAATCTAAATTTATTTTGGTGAATGGGACAGCCTGACGTGTCGCTGCCGAGATGCGTCCATCCCACGTACAGAGTGTTAGGTGCACAAGCACAGATAGTTTTATTGGTTACTGAGGACTATGTACTGAACAATATTACATCAGTATTAACTTCATTTGCAGACTATTAGTTATAGCTATTACGAGTAGTGTGCTTTTAGGTTGGTTAGTACCTCCAAGTATGGGAGACCGGGTCAATGGAGTCACCTTAAGGAATAAAGCACTACAACTGGAGCATCATTCAGTCTTATTGTCTTCGTGTTCACGTTAGGAGCTTTTGGTGTACACTCAGTGGAACAGTTGTTTACCAGGTTTATAAATTTAAACGCATTTGTATTAGTAAGAATAAGTTGAGTTTCTGCACAGTCACCACTTTGCCCCAGAACACTGGTACTGTGGTCTCTTGGTGAAAAAATGCAAACGATATTAAATAATTGCTTCTACGGTTAAAGGAAACCATAATACGGTATAGTTATTAATTTTAATACAAATTTGGGTTATATATGCCTATAAAGGCTTACCAAATGAAATGAAAACACTATAAGAAACAAATTTGAAAATAAATTTTTGAAATTAAATTTAACATTTTCTTGCAACAATTTCTTAGGGAAATGTAATTGTTCAATGAGTTTACTTCCTACATTTGTTTGTACAAAAATCACAAGCGAAATACTCGTGGTCATCGTCAACGCCAGCACACTCTTCATGAGACCATTCACAACTAGGTGAACAACATATCCATCCTTCAGCGCTTGGCGACCAGTTATCCTTATAGAACATGCATTCAACGTGATCTTCTTCAGTTTCTTTCTCGCAGCTTGTATCCTCCCAAATAGAAGCTTTCCTTGCTGCTTGTATCCTCAAAAACAGAAGCTTTCGCCCTCTTGGTGTTGGCCTCCCTTCGCTTATCTTAGACAGCAGTTTTCCTCCGCGCTCTATTTATCGTCCTCTGCATGTTTTTCATTCCTTTTCCTTTTATTTTTCTACTCTCTTAATTCTGATCTTCAATTAGCTGTTGCTTATATGGACTACTTATTAGGATGGCATTAGTTACCGCTTTTCCTCTTTTGCAAAGGAACTTTAACGGATACGGGTGGTGGGCTGATATCTTCGGGAGTTACCACAAAAGATGAACTGGGTTGCGGTGAAATTCCAGCTGGAATACGTGGCGTTTGAATTGGAAAACATAAGCCTATCTTCAGGTATAAGAGATCTGTCAGTAGGCAAAGAGGAAGAAAAATTTGCCTCTTCATAAACATCAGCGTTAAAAAGATAAATGCCACATTTTTAAAATCCATTAAAGGCTGTTATAGATGTTACTGGCCTCAGATATGCTCCTCTTAAGTGTCTGCTCACTTAATATTGGGTCACGGTTCGTCCAGGATTGTTGAGAAGAAACTTCATTAGCAGAGAAGTAAAGTGGAAACATGAATGACACATCGAATGAAACTTCCTGGCAGATTAAAACTGTGTGCCGGAACTCGGGAACTTTGCCTTTCACGGACAAGTGCTCTACCATCTGAGCTACCCACGCACGACTTATGACACCTCCTCAAAGCTCCAATCCTGCCAGTACCTCCTCTCCTACCTTCCAAACTTCACAGACGCTCTTCTGCGAACCTTTCAGAACTAACACTCTGCAGCGGAGTGTGCGCTGATATGAAACTTCCTGCCAGCGCACATTCCTCTCCAGAGTGAAAATCTCATTCTGGACATATCGAATGGCTGCAATCAGACGGAATTGTAACTATTGTCACTTTGTTTTCTGTTGTACGTATAATGACATCCAGACACTTGATGTGTGACATTTGACCATCCAGTATCAGAGGAGCCCCAGGATGTGGTCAAAAATTTCCAGTTGCACCTAACCTGAAGAATTACAAGAAAACAATGTTCCTGATGGAGCGCCATCAGCCAACACAGCTTTCATGCCGGTGCGAGGGAAAATAATTATCGGGCGTGGTGGGATAAAATGACTCCCAGTCGGCATACAAATGATTGCTGTGGACAGAACTGCACATTCCACAGATGTAACGCTCCCTACTTGCTTCGTTCCTCGTAAGTCGAGGACTTTGTTCGATTTTGTGTGGGCAGTAGTTACACCAGTCTCATCGACCTGAAATACTCGATGGGATGGAAATTGCTTTTCATCCAAGGGGTTTTTAATATGGAGAACAATTTATCTACATTAGAATTGTTGAAGGTCTGAGCTCTAGCGATAGATCTCGCTTCAGGTCATCACAGTGTCAGTTCTGGGCGACGACTTTGAATTCTTAGACCCAATCTTCTCCAGCAAGATCTGATCCTTTGTTGAAAGGATGTCTAATTTTGTTTTTCTGGGCTAGTTAGAAATGAAGACTTCTGTCATCTCTAGTTGTGCAGCGAAAGAAAACTGATTCCATTTACAACATATAGTCTTTTAGTTCCTTCTGTTCAGGGGTAAAAAACAGGTCGTTTTGTACCAAGAACATTTTAGTCCTCGGTTGCGTCTTGATTTAAGTTGTTGACTCGACTCTTCAGTGTCATTCTGGGAATACTTAATATTTTACTCGCTTTCTTGCACCCCATTTCGCCATTTCTCACTGTTTTACTAGCCTGTAGCAGTTTCGTTAGACTCCCACATTATTGTGAAATCTTGCAAGGTAGGTTTCTAGCAATTGAAGAGCTATCCGTAAGAGAAAACTCGAGTCATACGTTTGAATATGTTTGGGGCAACGCTGTCTCCTTGACGAAAATTGGGACCATATTGCCCACACTCTCTGAGGCGAGAAAAGATGGCTAAAAAGTGTCTAACACGTTTTAAAATCTAGAAACATAAAGGTGACTTAAGTTAGAGATGCAGCTAACCAAAATGCTAACTATAAATAATATTTCTCTCAAGTATATCGCATTTAACACTATAAAACTGATCTTACCTTACTTCAGTTCTTCACAAAATCGATTTTTTCCCTTTAGTTTCAAAACAAGACAACGTATCACTTCACCAGACATTCAGCTGACGCTTGGAACGTATGCAGGGTCTCCCCTACTTGTAGCAAGATCAAGCAATAATGCTTATTTTCTTCTGTGGAGTATGTCAGGCGTTGAAGTGGGGCTGCGTGGACGTCAAAGGATTACTCTGTACTGACGTGCATAGTCCACTTAGTGATACAGTTACGACACTGCAGAAAATAACAAGTAGTAAATTATGTGACATGTTTGCAGAAAGACTGGCAGACACAGCTGAAAAACAACTAACACACTCAAGTGGATACATACTGAGATACCAAATGTTCACAATTTCTGCACTTATACCCCTAACACCGTATATAAAAGGAATTCCAATCAAGAAGAACTGACAAGATGAGAAAAATAGAAGCAAATATCCGCAGTATAGCAAAACAACTTAATTCACTTAATAAAGACAAGGCCTCCGGTCCAGCTTGTATGTCACTCACGTTCCTTTCAGAATATGCCGATACAATAGCTTTATATTTAGCAATTATATGAAACAGCTCACTCATACGAAGATCCTTACCAAAAGACTGGAAAATTGGTCAAGTCACGCCAATATCCAAAAAGGGGAATAGGAGTAATCCCCTGAATTACAGGCCTATATCTCTAACGTCGATTTGCAGTAGGGGTATGGAACATATACTGTGCTCGAACATTATGAATTATATCCAAGAAAACGATTTATTGACACATAGTCAGCACGGATTTAGAAAATATCATTCCTGTGAAACACAACTAGCTCATTATACTCATGAAGTAGTGAGTGCTATCGACAGGGGATGTCAAATTGACACCATATTTTTAGATTTTCAGAAGGCCTTCGACACCGTTCCTCACAAGCGTCTTCTAACCAAACTGCGTGCCTGTGGAATATCGCCTCAGTTGTGCGACTGGATTCGTGATTTCCCGTCACAAAGGTCACAGTTCGTAATAATAGACGGAAAGTCATCGAGTAAAACGGAAGTAATATCCGGCGTTCCCCAAGGAAGTGTTACAGGCCCTCTATTGTTCCTGATCTATACGAACGACGTTGGAGGCAATCTGAGTAGCCGTCTTAGATTGTTTGAAGATGATGCTGTCATTTACCGTCTCTTAAAGTCTTCAGATGACCAAAACCAATCGCAAAATGATTTAGATAAGGTATCTGTATGGTGCGAAAAGTGACAATTGACCCTGAATAAAGAAAAGTGTGAAGTTATTCACATAAGTACTAAAATAAATCGGCTAAATTTCGATTACGCGATAATTCACAGAAATCTGAAAGCTGTCAATTCAACTAAGTACTTAGGGATTACAATTACAAGTAACCTAAACTGGAACGATCACATAGACAGTGTTGTGGGTAGAGCAAACCAAAGACTGCTCTTCATTGGCAGAACACTTAGAAGGTGCAACAGGTCTACTAAAGAGATTGCTTACAACACGCTTGTCCGCCCTATTCTGGAGCATTGCTGTGCGGTGTGGAACCCGCATCAGGTGTGACTGACGGATAACGTCGAAAAAGTTCACAGACGGGCAACACGTTTTCTATTATCGCGAAATAGGGGAGATAGTGCCACAGTGAATTGGAGTGGCAATCATTAAAACAAAGGCGTTTCTCATTGCGACGGGATCTTCTCATGAAATTTCAATCACCAGATTTCTCCTCCGATTGCGAAAACATTCTGTTGGCACCTACCTCCATAGGGAGGAATGATTATCGCGATAAAATAAGAGAAAAGAGGGCTCGTACAGAAAAACGTAAGTGTTCGTTTTTCCCTGGCGCTGTTCGACGGTCGAGAGACAGCTTGAAGGTGGTTCATTGAACCCTCTGGCTGGCACTTTATTGTGAATAGCAGAGTAATCACGTATATGTAGATGTAGAGGCAGATGAACCGCTTACTCACGCTGTCGTCCTTCATTGGAACTTGGGACGAGGATTACGCAAATAGGAGAAGCGATCCACCTGCTAGTGCCATTTCAACGCGAGGAAAGCAAACAATTTCGATGAACCTGTTGCACACACAAACACATCGGAAGCATCGGCCGCTGCATGTGTGCGACTACCCAGTGTTTCCTCTTACACGTTAATTATAAACACGCCGCGAGCTGATATCTTGCGGGATCGTCAGAATGAATCCTGTGTGCGTGAACAGTAGCGAAAATTCAACTTCCTGGCACTCGGAAGGAATAGGCCGGAAAATAGGCATCTCTCGTTGGCTGACAGTAATATTTCGTCTGCCAGTGAGAGGCAGCTCTGTCAACACAGGAGAGGGAACACGCCGACAGCACCGTGGATGTGGAGTCTGGAGGGGGGTATTATTTTCTTCATCTTCTGCGTCTTGAGATGTATTCGGCTGGATTTGGGCCCTTGGCTTGGGCTCTTAGCTTCCGGAGCTTGTGATTGGTCGCCTATTCTCGCTAATGGCTCTAATGACACTTGCTGCTTGTCACTGTAACTACTACACTCTGATTATCCAAGATCCTCTGTTAGTTTACACTTGCTCCATGCAGTAGCACACTGTTCCCAGTCATTGCTGGAATTCGCTTACAGACTATTGCTCATATCGCAAGCATATGGCTTCGCTATTCTGTCCCTTTTTATGAAGCCAGTCTTCCATTTCCCACCTGAAGCTGCTTCTACAGCTTAATTCCCAACGTCGATTTCGGTTTTGACCCCGACTCGGTAAGTGCCACCTACATCATAAGGCCGCACAGACATCCACCAAAGAAGGAATCCTTTGGAGTGAACCACATTTGTTGGACGCTGCTGAAAATCAGCTTCCGTCAGCTGCAGTCTGCCTACGGTCAAAGTCACTCGATGCCGACGCCAAAGGATGGTCCAAGACGTCAGTAAGATCGCTCCTCCGTCCGTCTTGGTGGCTGTTGGATCAGCGCGGCAGATTACTAATCGAAGGGGCCTGAGTTCGATCCCCGCCCGAGTCAGAGATTTTCTCAGCTCACTTTATATTCGTACCGTCATAACTGCCACAAAAATCGTCTTCATGGCGTCACATGGTAAGTGTAAGACGATGTAGCTTCGTCGTAGTCTGCGGGTTGGATCTAATAAATGTTCTGAACTGTCAAATGAAACTGTCATATCTTCGACTATTGACATGGTTCTGTGGACACATACCAAAAGCAAAAGACAAAGAAAAAAAAGAGTCGATGGCACTTAGGCATACCATCCGTGAAGCCTGTAAAAGCGATCGTATAATCATTTATTAACAACGTTCTTGTGTTCAGAAATTGTTCTAACAAATAACGTTACTTTATAGATTTTGAGTTCAACTCTCCGTTAATCTGACGCTCCATGCATATCCCTTTAGAGGAAACTTTTGCTTATCAGATCTGGCGCCCAGCTAATGACAACTTCGTTAAATTTTACGTTTTTGAATTTACAACCTTTTCACATCAACGTGGAGCACATTTGGGTTTAGGATGTTTCTACATTTTTAGCGCCAACGTTCAGCAAGAAATCACGGGACTTGCTACATTATATATCGAACTTTCATAATAAATTTCACCTAAATGTAGCGATGCTCCTGCAGCTTATTGTGGGACGATGTAGCTGTTTCTCTTGCGGTATTTTTTTAATTTCTCATTTCCTAGCGAATGATGGAGGAACAACTCCATTGTGTGATGTATAAGTTTCTTAATGTAGAAACTGGAATATTTCTGCCGCGGGTTCCCGGGTTCGATTCCCGGCGGGGTCAGGGATTTTCTCTGCCTCGTGATGGCTGGGTGTTGTGTGCTGTCCTTAGGTTAGTTAGGTTTAAGTAGTTCTAAGTTCTAGGGGCCTTATGACCACAGCAGTTGAGTCCCCTAGTGCTCAGAGCCATTTTTATTTCTGCCGCACATGATCTTGGTGTGCCATGACTGTTATTTTTCAGCTTAAATATGTCGATGAACTTCAACGTGAAGCGATTTTGTGAAGAAAACTATGGTTTTTAAACAATGCTATGATGGTCGCTGTAAAAAAAGGTCACTTGACATTTAGCAGTTCAATTTTATTTACGCCTCCCAGTAAACTTATCATAATATCAAAGGAGGTAATGTGCTTTATACACCCGATATTCCGTCATATATGAAGCACATCTCCTTTGATATTATGGAGATGAATTTACGCGAAACGCGTAAATAAAATGTTGAGGACTTGAGCACTACCATGCAGAAGCAACAATGGATGAGTGAGAAATGACAAAGCACAGCGCTAAGACCCCAGTCATCACATAGAAATCATACAAACTTCAACATGCAGTAAACAATAATTGTACATGCTTCATTCATTAGCTAACAAGAACATAAAAAAACTGGATGACAAACACCAGCATCTCACAAGACGTCACATTGATAACAAAATACAATTTGGTGTATGCTTAGTTTAATAGTTTGATACCTAACTATAGGTTAATCTTAACATTTTAAGGTAACATTTACTCAGCATTACCACCTGAAGAAGAGCTGAATCTCGCAACACGTAGCAATCTGTACCGTTATAGCTAGATTCGTAACTGATAACATAATTGTACTAAACTGTCCGCCTACTTAGCTGAATGATGCCGACACGATGGCTCAGCGTATTCGGTCAGTGGGTTACCTACCCTCTGTAATAATAAAATAAAAAAAGAAAAAAGAAAAAAAACAAAAAAAAACTGAATGAACGGATTAACGAAGAATCTAAACGGGTGTCATCGGACGTCTACCCGGAACAAATTCAACGAACAATATAGGCCAAAATGAGATAAAAAAAGTGGTAACTTGCTTGACTCCTATGCAGCGGGCCCGGGTTCCATTCCCGGCCGTATTGGAGATTTTCTCCGCTCGTGGACTGGGTGTTGTGTTGTCCGCAATATAACGTCGACTGAAATAAGATTCGCACTCAGCGGCCGAACTTCCCCGGATGGGGCCTCCTCACCAGCAATGCCATAGGATCATTTCATTTCATTTTTGTACTAAACTTAATTTTATTGTACGCTCAAGGAATGTCTGTCGCCAAAAATGGCACCAGATTAACATCCTCCACGTTTTCATTGCTGGGCCTCGCCATTGAATGAAAATTCCGAAGGCTACAATACGATAAGGCTCTTAGGCAAATTTTTGTTATCCTCAGAGCAGTGCAGAAATATTTGGTTCGTTGGAAGTATTCAGCGAAGTATGTGCAAAGTGTACTGCTATGTTAAACACTTGCAATAGTAGTTCATCCATATTATTTGTCCGACTGCGAGTCTTATATAGTTTTAATTAGTGAAAACAGAAAGCATTCGGAGGTAAGAAATAATCTTTATATTGTTGACAGCCATGATTTGGTTTTTAATACGCAACTGCACTTTGTAAGGTAATTTTCAAGTACTTCTTTCTACCTCGTCTGGCAACAAAAGAAACACTTGACAAAGGCCTAAGTGCCGAAAACTGCAATTATGTATTGAAGAATACAGCTTTGCAGTCAAGGTCATAGAAATTATGTCTTACATTAGAATGTTTCTAGATGATTTCCTTCAAAAAATTTATGTTGGCTGTGGACCTGAAGCACTTTAAGTTATTCGAAATTATTTTTTAGTGGTTTCTGAGTCAATGACAAGACAAGTCGAGTACTTCAGTCTGGAAGAAAGCCAGAAAAGAATTCCCTTATAAGATGCCAGAAACAGGTCGTCAGAGGCGCCCGAAGAACGTGTTACTACCCCGTAAAAACATATCTCGCGAGGACCACGGCGATAAAATCGGATAAACTGGGGCTTCCGCAAAACAGCGTTTCTTTTATTACACAAGTAAAATGTCCGTGAATGGTCAGAAAGTGGGACGAATGAAACTGGTATCAGACCCGTCGGCTAGTTTATGCAGGTGTAAACGTAAGTACAGAATCTATTACTGCATTAAGAACATCCACGTGTGAACTCAATGTCTCTCTTATTGTTGGATGTGACAACATGAGAGAAACCAGCGTGCTGGCGACAAAAACAACAGCGAAAGGAAAATAGCATATCTAATTTTAGTTCATTGTAACTTAATTTAATTTTAATTAACCGTTGATAATATCGAGGAGAGAGAGTAGTTAATTAAATTTTCAAAGCTAATTTCCTGCGAAAAGAAAATTTCGCGAATCGTTGTTTGTCGCTACAATTTACGTTCATTATGCTCTCGATTATTTTTTGTTTTCAGAGCCAGTTAATTATTCTGAGACAGCGTAAAGAAAGTCAAAGCACTGACCGTGCAGTTGTCATTTTAAGTGGAACTGAAGCTATATGAAATAATTTTTAGTGCTTCAGTCACTTTTTATTGGTGATGGTACCACGCTGCAGAACGCGTCGTGCCAGTAAATATTAGTAAAAAGTGACTACAGCAACAAAAATTATTTAAGAAATGTGTAATACAGTCAATGATCTCATCCAGTTGCATGCTACGTGCATAAATTTCAGAACAGAAGTTGTGCAGTGGGTTGTAAACGGGAAGCGACTGTGACGTCAGCCGTGCCCCAAGGATGCGTAGTTCTGCAACTAATACCTTCAGTACATGCAGGCGGCTTACCAGATGGGATCAACGGCAGTCTCACTTTGTTCACTGATGATACTGTCCTCTATAGGACAATATGGTCGCTTGATGATTGGTAGGAAGTGTTGCAATCAGTGGCATCAGTTTTCAAATGTGACTAAACCTGAAGCAGCGAAAGAGCCAAATCAATTCGATTACATCAGTCAACAGCCAGTTTACATCTGGTATAATTCCTGCGTATGACTGTAGAATTAAAATGTTGTCTTAAAAATGTGGTATCGCTTAATGTTTCCGAAATGCTTAAAATTCTGTACCGCGTACCAGTATTGCTTTTTTACAGTTTCAGTCGACTTCGAGCTTTGCTGTTCCAGTGGTTTGGCGAGAGCTAAAAGAGGATACAGACTACTGGTTTGCCTTGAGAACTATTGCAGTAATTCCAGTAAAGCAAACACAGTATTACGCATCATAATGTCAGCACATAAACCTCTTGCCTGTTCCTGGCTACAACTTGGAAATCAAATAGGCCTGCTAGAAGTATCTGACGGATGTGAATGTGACACACCAGCAGTGGAAGACTAAAACCTGAACAACAAGAAAATTTACCTCACGTATCCCAAATGCAACCAAATGATTTGGTTCGCGCTTTGCAATTGTCTAAACGATAAGCTGAAATTCTAGGTTGGATAAATGGCACCTTTTACTTCGAGGAACAAAATTTTCACGATTTAGAACTCGAAATACACTCTATGACGAAAAATTAACGCACCATGAAGGAATTATTCGAATGGGACGGAATTCGGTAGATGTGGTGTACCAACAATTACAATTTCAAAGATTGGATGACTTTTTTTCACGAGGAGGAGCTGGGCTTGCCTTTCAGTAAGATAATGGCCGCCTGCACACAGCGAGAGTTCCTGCTGGTTGCCTTCGTGCTTGCCAAACCTTGTCTTGGCCAGCAAAATCACCCGATATCTCCACAGCTGACAACGTTTGGAGCACGATGGGCAGAACCCTTCAATCGTCTCATGATTTTGATGATCTAACTCACCAATTGGACAGAATTTAGTACGATATCCCCCGGAAAGACACCCAACAACTCTATCAGTCAATGTCAATCCGAATAACTGCTTACATAATGGCCAGAGGTGGGTCAATGCGTTATTCTCTGTTTGTTAATCTCTTTCTACTGAATAACTCGTCCATTTTTTTCTGAAACTGTAATCGTTCGTTTTTCTGTACCTGTACATCAGATCTACCGATTTCCGTCCCATTCAGGTAATTCTTCCCTGGAGCGTCGTTTTTTTGTTTTAGAATGCAGTTATATTGTCTGCATAAATTGAAAATGAGAGTTCACGATGTTCTATATGTACTCACCATTATATGTATCTCATTCAGCAATCACCTTGTGAACACAGGTCTGTAGATATGGCTATGTAGCGTGTAAATGAGCAGAATGCTGTCTCTTTCAGCCGTTTACGCTTCCGTTCTGGTAAGTCCGTCATTCTGTTACAATTTCTTGCTGGAGTATCTTTCCCTTTACTTAGTGGTGGATATATCTCCTTTCTTAGCGGTAACCTTTCGCTCACGGTCTAGCTATATTCAGCTTCCTGTGGTTTGCCAGGACTAACTGTAAACTTACGAACCATGTCGAATTTGTTATTAGGAAGGGGGGGGGGCACCATCAAGCTCCTCCCCCTGCTTGGACTAGCGCCTGGACCTGATCACCGAGATCAGCCTCCTCTGGGACATAGGAAACAATTTGGTAAGGAAGCCGCTAGTGAGTTGGATCAGCACCATCTCTCAAGATTTGCCATCCCTGCCGATGTCATGACAGGAAAATTTGTTCCAAAGCTACTATATTTCGAACAATAGTTGCGGTGGGTGCAAGTTGCTCAGGAGTCACTAGACGATCAACGGTACAGAACTATCGAAAATCGTCGTAACAGGTGATGAAACGTAGATTTCCGACATGACGTGACAACAGAGGTTCCAAGAGGAAGCATTCTGAATAGCTAGTACCGAAGAAAGTTAAACAAATGCTGTCAAATTTGGAAATCTTGTTCACTGTGTTCCTCGATTTTAATGGTTTAGTATAACACGAGTTATTGCCGCAAGGTCGAACGATCAGTGAGGAGCACTAATTTAAGTTCAACATCGTTTGCGAGAACTAATTAAACAAAAGAAAAAAGAAAACGAAAGAAAGCAGCCTGATTTGTGACGGAAAAAAATCATGCCTTTTGTAAAACGATAACCCACATGCTCGCCCTTCGTTGCTTATTCGTAAATTTTTGGCCACAGGAAAAAAAAAAACTGTTATAATGCCCCAGCCTCAAATTTCGTCAAAAATTGCATCATGTAACATTTTTCTGTTCCCAAAGATAAATGTTTTTCACTAAACCTTAAAGGGCTACATTTTACAAGCAGAGATGACATTAAAAACGCATTCGTGAGATAACGAAAAGTTGTGCCAAGGATCTAGTTCCGTAAGTGTTTCAGGGATAGGTAGAAGCGCTGTCATAACTGTACCACATGTAATGGGGACTATTTTTGTAGGGGATAGAGTTTATATGGTCAATAAACAAAAGTGTTTCCGACAGATAATATTCTTTGAACACAACGCTTTCAATACTACGATTATGGCGCTTCAGATGCAAAAAAATATGCAGTGCATTTAAAATAATAAACATAACATTTATCGGGAGGATATTATCACATTAAAAACCATGTGAGCATTATGTCAGAAATCAGTGATTTCGAACGTGGCCAAATTGCTGCTTGGTACTTGTGTGACGGGAGTTTCCACAACCAAGTTCGGCGAAGTGTCTGGTGTTTCAGCATGCATTTTCTCGAGGATTTATAGCGCAAACAGAGAAAGCTGTTTGGAAACATACGAAAATCGGTTGGGGCAAAATCGGGATGGTATGGAGGATGATTGAAGACAGTGAAGCCCAGGAGTATGGTTGTTGCAGACGTCACAGTGCTCTTGCATGGTCTCGAATTGTCATGTTGAAGGAGATGGTGCTCCATGTGTGGACGAAATTCGCATTTGAAACTCTATTACAACACGCTGTTTGCCACGCAACACCGTAGCTAAGTTATATACCTCCATGTTACATTCTACAATTACGAGCCCTACATTGGCGGAAGGCTCCAAATATATAGACATGAGGAATGAAGATACAGAATGTCAATAACGTTAGTTTAGTTTTACAAGCTTTCAGAGTTTTCCCATGAAACACTCGGAGGCATTATTTATCAGCAAGCCCTCTTAGTTTAGCTCTACGAGCGACCTTTGCAGCAGGCCGCTAGAATTTTCTGGAAGAGTAGCATCGTCTGCCGATTCGGCTTTCCTGTGTAGCTTGCGTTATATGATGAATATCTATCTTGCAGTGACTGCGACTCACGTTCAGAATACAGGAAACGGATGGAAACGGTGTGAAAGCTACTGATGAAGCCATGCTGAATTCAGTCAGCATTGTCCCATGTACTCTCGTACTGAAAAGTATCCGAACAACCTGAATTGCCTTTCGCCTGATTTGTGTGCAACTCACATGATCCAGCTTTCTTGCAGGTCGTCTGCTTTGTTTTCGGGACACTTGCTTGACGACACAAAATGATTACTTCAAGAGGCCACAACATATAACTGTTCTGTATGTCTATAGATCCAGATGCAAATTAATATCATGATAATGTAAATATCACAAAACAGGTTATTTTAGAGATGACACAACCGTTACGCTTGTAAACTCAAGTTATTACACTAAATGACATTTCAGAAATAAATTTGCAACTTGAAATTAAATAACGAAAATTTTGGCACTAGTCTGAGATCTGCCCGTCCAATCCAATAACTATAATTCGTGTTAACTATGAAAGGTTTTAAATTCGTTTCGATCACAAGTAACAAAGTATATGGAGGTTTTAACTTGAAATGACAAGGCATAAAGTTTTCTGTTGGATGGGATTATAACCCAGCACCTAATCGGACTGTTAACTAAGAACAGTCAAATGCAATAAATAGTAAACTGATTGGAACTACAACGACGGGATAAAAAAGTTTTCACCTGCCGGTATTCGAACCAACGAACTGTCATCACCGACTTGTATTCACGAACCGACATTAAAAATCGCTTTATTTCACCAGAAATTTGCATACGTCATGAGGTTAAGTTCTGTGCCGACTGGGAGTCGAACCCTGGACTTAAAATCGTCGTGGACTGCATACAAAGAAACGGTGTCTATCCATTTTTTCAATTTTTTCTCACTAGTTACTGAAAGTGGCATGTTTGAACCTGAACTGATGTGACGAGAAGTTCTGTGTCTGACTTCGAGTCGCAACCGGCACCAAGTGTTATTCCTGAAAACGCACGGAGAGGTGTTTATAGTCATAACTATTTGTCACCTGTAATTTGGTGCGCGCATGCTACAAGTTGAAATGGTACGATAGAAACTTTTGTGCCAGATCATCATTCGAATCGAGACACGCGCTTCATGGAGGCCTTGAGGAGTTCGGAACCTTGGGGAAGCAATGAAACGATGAAGCTGCACCGTCTCCAAGGCGTCAAACCCAGCAAAAGGAGAGATCTGAGTTGGAATCCCAGTCTATCGCCAGTATTTTCAACATCTCAAGTTCACACACAATACGAAATAAGTGCTCGTTGACCTAATGTAATGATCTGCTCATGTAAGAAATAAAAATCGTGATACAATTTCTACCTGGTGTAATTACCGCCTCTGTCATTTCCCACCCTTCGCCAACTGTCCTAAAGTAGGTAGCGTAGGGACATGTCTAATGAGGCTTTAGAACCACGTTGTAATACTACGTTGTTCAAATTTCATTCCCAGAGGTGAAGAGGGTCTCTTTGTGCTTGTCATGAATGGTTCCCTTATGTATGAATCGAACCCGGATCTAAGGCATATGTCATTCCAACAGACGGTCACCCTATACACAGGAATTGTTCATGACTGTTTCGTAAAGGAGAACGCTCCACACCCTCTGGAGGCTGATTGTAACGATCTCGATAAACTCATTATCTTGTTCCTCCACATCAGAACTCACTTGCTACTTACTCAAACAGTGTTTTTCATTTGGTGTTTTAATCACTGAAATAAAGTCACACAACAGCCAGCTGGACGAACTGGCAACACGGTAGGTTTCGGAAATTTCTGCCCGAAGTGTGGCCATCCACTTGTGACTGTGTGCTGATGTATGTACGAGGGCTATCCACAAAGTACATTACGTTTTGGAATTAAAAATAAATAAAGTATTGGAAATTTTTTTATTATATACAGATGAAAGCCACTCTTAAATACTACTTTTCTACATAGTTGCCATTTAAATTAAGGCACTTATCGTAGCGATGGACGAGCTTGGAAATTCCTTCATCGTAAAATTCGGCCGCCTGCGCCTTCAACCACGTGGTTACCTCTTCTTTTGGGACAGAAAAGGTGTGATTTTTGTGGATTTCCTGGAAAGAGGCACTACAATAAACTCTCAAAGGTTTTTCCAAACGCTGCACAACCTCAGAAGAGCAATACAAAACAAGCGCAGGGGAAAGTTGGGCTCAAAGATCTTGCTGATTCACGACAACGCCCGGGCCCACGCGGCAAATACCACTCGTGAAGTTCTCGAATCTTTTAAGTGGGAGTTGTTTCCTCATCCGCCGTACAGTCCCGACCTGGCACCGAACGACTTCCACTTATTCCCAGCAATGAAGAAGTGGTTGGCTATGCAGCGTTTTGATGACGCACAGCTTCAAGAAGAGGTAACCACGTGGTTGAAGGCGCAGGCGGCCGAATTTTACGACGAAGGAATTTCCAAGCTCGTCCATCGCTACGATGAGTGCCTTAATTTAAATGGCAACTATGTAGAAAAGTAGTATTTAAGTGTGGCTTTCATCTGTATGTAATAAAAAAAATTTCCAATACTTTATTTATTTTTAATTCCAATACGTAATGTACTTTGTGGATAGCCCTCGTATTTATGGGCTCACTGCAAAAGCGAAGGTCAGATATCGATCACTGTCTCACATTTACGTTTTTAAACCGCATTTCCTCTGATGTAATGTCGTAGGTAAGAACGTAGTGACCTTTCCTCATGCAGCACATTGGTATGCAATCAACGAGGGCAAAGTTTACCTAAATAACCAGACAAGTGCGAACAGGACTCGGGTTCTGAGGATTCTGTACAAACTTAATTATGTTTATAGATAATATTAATAATAACAACCATTATTATTATTTCACGTGGCTCAGTGCCCTAGTGCAAGTCTTTCTGCATAACACCACTTCGACGACTTGCGTATGTAATCTACCCAGGTTATCCATTCGGCCAGAGAGGATCTACAGCGTAACGTAGGTCCGCACATCATTGAGAGGTAAAGCTTAGGTAAGAATGAAGTCTCAAAAATTTGCGTTCGGACCGGGAACCGACCCCACGGCTTCCAGTTTCCATGGAAGTGCTTTACTGCTAGACCGAGAGGACAAACGTGTTTATACCTTCTTCATCGACAAAACTTGATGCTTGAGTTTGCTAGTTTCAAAAATTTGACATATATCGCCGTAGCTTTTCACTGCTTTGACTTGGAAGCTTAAATTACTTACTTCCTCAAGGGACGGTAGACATTAGTATCTGACATTAATTTCAACTTGATATTACTACCCGTTTTAGAGAAAAAAGGGATCTCTGCCGACAGCTGTATCTTTTCATTGCACTGAACTAAAACCTAATTTTTTTTCACCGTTAAAAAACCTTAGTCATTAGTACCTATAATAAATTTCAGTTAGATACCTCTGCCCGTCCCTGAGAAAAGAAGATGAGCAATAAATGTCAAAAATAGTCGATTTAAGGAAATAATGGACAAAGCTACATCATCATCAAGATGGTCAGACGGGGATTTGAACCTCTGCGTATTAAGTAAAAACTTCGTAAACAGAAAATAGCATTTGCTGGCTGCTGAAATTCTGAAGATCAGCCCAATGATTTTCATCTAAAGCTTAGTTACGAATAATATCCAGACTCATCGACTTCAATTCAAACACTATAAATAGAGACCATGGAAAATTATTTAGACGGCCCTCCTCTTCAGTAGGTGTCATAATTATTTTTTCCGCCGATCTGAGAAACTCATTCGCCAGACACGATTAACTTTTTTCTTTTTTCCACCATCACACGTAGTTGTCCACGAAGATTATGAGGAGATCGCTTTCTTTTCCTCTTGTCATTATTAACTCACAAACAGTTTTCCTTAAGAATACTTTTATTGTCATGACGTAATGGTTTCAAAAAAGGAGGCGACGTGGGTTCAAATACTCGCAAAGAAATGGGCCCGGCGAGTGAGCGCAGAGCAAATCCAATTTTTGCTTCTGCCAACACGATGGGAGAAGCCGTTGTCATCAGCACACTTAAAAAGCAAAATAAAACTCTGACACTATTGTCTCCATTGTGCAAAATATGTTTTCATTAAGCGATACAGCTATTCTCTCATCAATCATCAAAATAACGAATTATATCATGCACTTTTGTTAATTACAGTGTAATCGCTGATATTGCTTTGTTAGTGAGAGCGAAATGCGTCTGCTGACTGGCCCTTTCCACATCCAGTGCATCTGAGACAGAGGGAAACAGAAGTGTCAGTAAGAGCTTGAGGTTAAGTTTCTACGCAGCGTTTGGTAATTGGGGACGTTCATTTTACCATTAGTTCCTGATTTTTCACACTAGCGAAGCATCTAATCATAAACTTCAAACGAGAGTTAACATATTACAATTGTTTTAATAGACTACTACGTTAAATGGCAGTCTACTTGTGGCTGATTATGACGCTGTCGGTGGCTCTAATTTTAATTTCATGTCCTTCAACCACCGTCTAGTTTTATATACGTTGTAAATAACCTCAGGCTCCCTGTATTTTATCACTGCTATCTTCAGATCATCACTGTGTCCTCCAGTCAACATTGAATTATTTTTTTAATCGCTGAACGCTATATATATAAGTATACTTTTGTTCAACCTACTTTCTGCGATAGTGTAAGTATTGTCTCACGTGTTCCTACATATATCCGAAAACCAAATTGATCTTCCCTGAGCCCGGATTTCTCTAATTATTTTGCACGCATCTCGTGGTCGTGCGGTAGCGTTCTCGCTTCCCACGCCCGGGTTCCCGGGTTCGATTCCCGGCGGGGTCAGGGATTTTCTCTGCCTCGTGATGGCTGGGTGTTGTGTGCTGTCCTTAGGTTAGTTGGGTTTAAGTAGTTCTAAGTTCTAGGGGACTGATGACCATAGATGTTAAGTCCCATAGTGCTCAGAGCCATTTGGACCATTTTTTTCTAGTTATTTTCTTTGTTACATCTGTAAATAATTTGTGTCAGTATTTTGAAACCGTGACTTATTGGGTCGACAGTTTGGTAATAATCTTGTCCGTCAGCAACTGCCACCTTTGGCATTGGAATTATTACTTTCTTCTTCACGTCTAAGGGTATTTTTCGTGTAGCATGTACCTTGCATATTCGATGGAAGGGTTTTGTCATGGTATTTTCTGCAGAGGATCTCAATAATTTTGAGGGAATGTCGTCTACTCCAGATGCCTTGTTTCGACTTACGTGATTCAGCGCTCCGCCAGTTCAATTGAGTATCTCAACTGTTATCCAAGGACTTTGCTTATCTATCTCTAAAGCTATCGTCAGTGTTAGCCCTTGAAGCAATAATTCTTAGCGAAAGGGATTTAATTCCAACAGGAATTTACATTCAGATAAACGAACAATAGACAGCGTAAATAATTTCTAAATAATGTAAAAATAATAGTGTAAATACTGTAAATAATTTATTTATTGCCTGTGTAGTGTGTGGAGGCGTGGGGTGTCGATACAATTAACATACAGTTTAACAGCTTTTACCCTGTCAGAGATTAAGTATGAGTTATAACGACGCACAAACAGCTGCTGTTGAATTGTGTCCGGCATTTGAGCTTTTCAGTTTGCAGTGCGTATAAGACAAAAAAAAGTGCAACAGCTACTGAAGAACTGGGCCACGCAAATACTTCCTCCTAATCGTAATTTATGTTGAATCGTCTGCAGTCGGTGAATCTGAAAACTATTCTTAATTGTGATTTACATTCTATCCCTAGTTCCAAAAATGCAAATTAAATTCGTTCGCTTATTCATTTGGTTAACTATACAGTTGCCTGCTCCATGTCTTTCAGAATCGAGTGGGAGACGCACAAAATGCAGCTTAGCTGCCAGTAGCTAGAGACGTGACATCCCAAAATATAGTTGGCAACACTGTGGACTTCGACCTGTAAATTTGCGATTCATCCTACATTTACCTCATATTTTCATATCATTGTGATTAAATATTCTGAACAATCCACTTAAGGCATGACATATGGTTAGAAACTTTATGATTCTGAGTCCAGGTAGCTCGTTCTAGGCTGAAACTCTCCCTTTTCTATTTCTAGGGCAAAGAAAGATTCCCCATTCAAAGGGAAGACTGTGGTAGCTGTCGGTTGCAATGTTGCGGCAGACTAGATTTTTACTTCTTCTGTCACAAAGTTACAGTCTGTCGGGTAGACAATCAGTAAAGAAGCATTTTGAAAACTTCTCCCACTTTTTTTCTGCTACCTTGGTTCAGCGCCCAGTAGATCTAAAAATGAAAAACGTACAGATTTACACAGTTGTTGCATCTTTTCCTGCTTCTGCTGAGCTTTATTTTAGTTTTCTTTATGAAGAAACAATCGTAGTGATTTAATTGGGGCACTGAAGAGTTTGTTAACTGGATTTCATTTTGTGTCTGCGAGCACTGATACAATTCCATACTTTCAGGGTAGTCCTCATATTAACAGATGATTTTTATGTCGAAAGTGCATAATATCTTGCTAATTCGTGATGATTTGGGGACGACTTTGTTGTGCATACTTTGTTTTGTCATAGAAGACTTCTGTTTGTAAGGTTACTGATGTGTTGGCAGAAGAGCCAACACCGTGTTGCTAGAGGAGGCCGAAATGCACGCGTTTAAGCTCACGCAGACTGGCGTGACGTCTGGAACAATAAAAGTAGTTGAGTCTACTAAATAAAGTACGGAGTTGCTTGAATACTTAACTTTAATCCATAATTGGGGAACATCGCTCTTGATGATACATTGATTATAATCTCAATATAAACTGGTAATGGCGCCTTGCTAGGTCGTAGCAAATGACGTAGCTGAAGGCTATGCTAACTATCGTCTCGGCAAATGAGAGCGTATTTGTCAGTGTAGCATCGCTAGCAAAGTCTGCTGTACAACTGGGGCGAGTGCTAGGACGTCTCTCTAGACCTGCCGTGTGGCGGCGCTCGGTCTGCAATCACTGACAGTGGCGACACGCGGGTCCGACGTATACTAATGGACCGCGGCCGATTTAAAGGCTACCACCTAGCAAGTGTGGTGTCTGGCGGTGACACCACATTCCTCCCCCGTAAATCGGCGTAGAGTTGTGTTATAAGGCTTCCGCCCGCCGTGGGGAGGACCCCATGTTGACGTATGCGACGAGGTGGGGAGCCTAACAACAGGCGAGGCTGTGCCACCCGTACCCTGCCATTCGGTCCGAGGGGAGCTGGGAAACGCCTGAAAACCTAGTCCAGGGTGCACGCCAACATGCGGTGTATGCACCCGCAGAGAGACAGGAGGGGCCGAAGGGTCGACCTCTATCAGAACGGGGCACCAGACGGGCGAAGACGACATCTGGTCCGGAGCGGGCAAGAGTTCCATGTCGGAGGACAGCTGGTCACGGGAAGCGATCGGCGGCGCGTGACCCAGGGAGGCGCTTGGCGGCTGCAGCGAAGCGTCCACTGCGGGCGTCGCCGGCGGGAGAACAGGCGGCGGCGGCGGCGCGTCGCCATGGGGCAAAATGGAAGGCAGCGTCGGTAACACCTGGGGCTGAGGCGAGCCAGTAGATGGGTCCCCAGGGCGCTGACCGGACGGCACCGTCGCTGAAAGCAGACGGGGAGCGGCAGATTCCGTGCGACGACAGAGGCGCAGCTGATTGAGATGCCGACGCACCTCACCAGAGGCCCCCAAAACCAGATACATAGCGCGGCCGAGGCTGCGAAGAATGCGCCCTGCGAGCCAACGCCGTGAACCTCGATAGTTGCGATAGTATACAACGTCGCCTGGAGCAAAAGCAGGTGGCTGCCGCTGCACAGGAACCTGATGCGGCGGATGTAGCAAAGACATCAAGGTTCGATGAGGACGACCGTGGAGCAACTCAGCCGGCGAGCGACCATCTCGGGGCTGAGAGCGATACGAGGACAAGAAGAGCAATAACGCGTCCTCCCGAGAATGCGACTCTTTCAGCTTCAACATCTGTGACTTGAAAGTCCGGACCAATCGTTCAGCGGCACCGTTTGAGTGTGGCGAAAACGGCGCGGACGTCAGATGTTGAATACCATTGGCCTTGCAGAATGACTGAAATTCTTCGGACATGAATTGTGGGCCATTGTCGGAAATAATAGTCTGCGGAAGACCTTCAATGCAAAAGATAGCAGATGACGCTAGGATGGTGGCAGATGACGTCGTGGAAGACATCTTGACAACAAAAGGAAAATTACTGAAGGAATCTACCACAACCAACCATCGAGCATTCCAGAATGGACCACTAAAATCGATGTGTAAGCGTTGCCAAGGGGGAGTGGCTTTCGGCCATGCAAAGAATTTCCGCGGCGGTGCGGATTGTTGTTCGGCACACGCCATGCAAGAAGAACACATATTCGTAATCGCAGCATCGATTCCGAACCAAGTACAGTGCTGACGAGCAAGTTGTTTCGTTCTCACTATACCCCAATGTCCTTGGTGGAGAAGCCGTAAGACAGAGGACTGCAACGAACGTGGGACCACGACCCGGGACATCATTATCAGAACGCAACAGCAAAACACCACGTCGAACAAACAATCTCTCCTTGTGAGCAAAAAATCGGCGAACCAACGGATCCTCGATCCTTGACTTTGACAAGGCCCGTTGAGTAGCAACAAAACGCAACACGGTAGCAAGGACAGGGTCAGCTGCTGTGGCTGTAGCTACACGACGAAAATCAATCGGAAACGATTCGACCACGTCATCGGTTTCCGAGTCAATTAACATGCAAGCAAGTTCGGAAGAATCGAATGCTCTATCCTCAGCAACAGGCAAACGGGACAACGCATCGGCGTTTCCGTGCGTAGCAGTGGACCGATACAAGATATCGTTGCGGTACTGCGAGAGGAAAATAGACCAGCGAATGAATTTCTGCGCTGTACGTGGAGGTACAGGCTTGTTCGGATGAAAAAGCGATGTCAAAGGTTTGTGGTCTGTGATGATGGTAAAGTGACGACCATACAAGAAATCATGAAACTTAGTAACACCAAATACGAGAGCCAAAGCTTCTTTCTCTGTCTGTGAATAATTTCTTTGCGCAGACGAGAGCAATTTGGACGCAAAGGCAATAGGGCGATCATGCGATCTATCTTTGTGCGCAAGCACAGCACCGATCCCGAAATCCGATGCATCTACCATCAACAAAAAGGGTTTCTGGGGATCGAATGGCGTAAGGCAAGTAGTGGAAAGCAACGCCGATTTCAACTGGCGAAAGGCGCGTTCGCATTCCGTCGTCCAGACGAACGGAACACCTTTACGGCGTAAGCGATGAAGCGGAGCTGAAATGTAAGAGGCGTGGCGCACATATCTGTTATAGTAATTGATTTTTCCCGGCACACTCTGTAGCTGCTTCAAATTCTGCGGTGAAGGCAAGTCTTGTATGGCACGGAGGTGCTCGGGACTGGGATGTATGTCTTGGGCATTGATTACATGTCCCAGATAGGGTAAGTCACGAGCAAAAAACACACGTTTGTCCTTCCGCAAGCGAAGACCATTTTGTCGCGGTACCTGAAATAATGTTCTGAGATTGGCTAAATGTTCTTCTTCCGTCTTTCCGGAGATCACAATATCGTCCAGATAGTTTGCTGCAGTAGGGACCGAGGCACAAACAGTTTGTAGATATTGCTGAAACAATGGAGGGGCGGATGCACACCCAAATGGCAGTCGTTTGAATCGATACAAACCAAGATGCGTGTTAACCACCAAAACGCGCTGGGATTCTTCGTCCACCGGTATTTGCAAGTACGCATCTGCTAGGTCCAACTTCGAAAAATATTTACCAGGGCACAGTTTGTCAAAAAGATCTTCCGGTTGGGGTAAAGGAAAAGTTGCAATCACTAGTTGGGGATTCACTGTTGCCTTGAAGTCCACACAAAGTCTCAATTTTCCGGAAGGTTTTGGCAATATTACTAAGGGTGAGGCCCAGAGAGAAGCCTGCACACGTTCTATCACACCTTGTGATTCCAAATCGTGTAATGTTCTTGCAACCTCATCACGCAATGCGTGGGGAACATTGCGCGCTCGGAAAAATTTCGGTTGCGCTTTTACTTTCAGTTCCAAATGTGCTTTATGGTTCTTAGCGCAACCAAGGCCCGGTGCAAAAATGTCTGCAAACTCTTCACAGAGACGAGAAACACTGGCTGAAGGCACAGTCTGGTTCATTGACAGGACCTGATTGACTATAGACAAGTTAAACAACTGAAATAAATCTAAACCAAACAAGTTCACTGCAGAAGAAGAAAGAGGTATGTAAAAAGACACAAGTTTTGTTTGTCCCTTGTATGTTGCAAGAAGGCTGCACTGTCCTAAGACAGGGATATCCTGACCGGAAGAGCTAATTAACTTAACATTTGCGGCACACAACGGAGGTGTGCCCAGCTGTTTGTACGTGTCGTGATTGATCAGAAAAACTGCAGCTCCGGTATCGAGCTGGAAAGGTATCACGTTGCCATGAATGTCCAAATCTACAAAAATTTTATTGTCCTGCTGACGACAAGAGCGACTGTCTCGTGCAACGTGAACAGACACTGTACAGAAGCACTTGCGGCTTGACGCGATTTCCGGCGATGTCGATGCACACTATTTGTGGGACGAACACAGTCACTGTTAGAAAGAGTGGCACTGGGCAGAGTGGAATGAACTACATGAATGTCCATGGGCGAAGGTTCATGAGCCTGAGTATTCTTGGTTCGATTCCGATTCCGGCATGAAGCAAAGGGCCTGGAATGGTTGTGAGTGTCCGTTTTGAGCTTTTTCTGGCAAACACTCTGAACATGTCCTTTGTTATTACAGAAAAAGCAAATAGCCTGGCGTGAGGAGCAATTCTCACGCGAATGGCTTGTAGCACTGCATTTGCTTGCTTGCGCGGCACACGTAGCGGAGAGCTTGGTGGCAGCTGCGTGGACGGGCGCGAGGGCTGTTTACTGTTCCGTGCAGCTCGCCCGGCGGGCCGGTTAATGTGACACACTGCTGGTGAAGGTTCAAATGATTCCTGAGCAAAGTCAAGTGTGTCATGCCTATCCAAGATGTCCATCACTTGTTGAAGGGAGGGATTGACTAGTTTCAAAATCTGTTCCCTTATACGAACATCAGAAACGTTCTGTGCCATTGCATCACGTACTGTAGTATCTGAATAAGGGAGTCCACATTCACACGCAAAAGCACGATCCCTAGTAAGGCCTTGCAAAGTTGCAACCCACTCCCGATTAGTTTGACCAGCCGTACGTTTTGTACGAAAGAACGTATACCTTTTTGCAACTACATTGACTGATTCTTTGAAATATGCATCTAATGCAGACAAAATATCATCGTAGGACAGAGTTGCTACGTCGCGTTGGGGAAACAATTTCACTATCACACGGTAGGTGGACACTCCTACACAAGAAAGCAAAAAAGGCTGCCGCTCAATACCATGAATTCTGTAGGCGGCGAGATGGAATCCAATTTGGCGTGACCACTCCGTCCAGCTTTCCAGTGCAGCATCAAAAGGACGAAAAGGTGGTGAAACTGCGTGTTGTGGCTGCGGGAGCGGTGGAGCGGCGGCCGCCACATCGTTTTGCATTGCACGTTGACCCTGGACGAGCTGTCCAAGGGCATCCAATAAAGCCTGTGTCTGCTGATTCCTCGTCGCCATGTGATGTGTTGGCAGAAGAGCCAACACCGTGTTGCTAGAGGAGGCCGAAATGCACGCGTTTAAGCTCACGCAGACTGGCGTGACGTCTGGAACAATTAAAGTAGTTGAGTCTACTAAATAAGGTACAGAGTTGCTTGAATACTTAACTTTAATCCATAATTGGAGAACATCGCTCTTGATGATACATTAATTATAATCTCAATATAAACTGGTAATGGCGCCTTGCTAGGTCGTAGCAAATGACGTAGCTGAAGGCTATGCTGACTATGCTAGGACGTCTCTCTAGACCTGCCGTGTGGCGGCGCTCGGTCTGCAATCACTGACAGTGGCGACACGCGGGTCCGACGTATACTAATGGACCGCGGCCGATATAAAGGCTACCACCTAGCAAGTGTGGTGTCTGGCGGTGACACCACAGTTACCATGACAAGTTGCAATTCATTTTTTTAGTACAAGGTAAACTTTATAGCGCTTTTGCATTAGTTTATTGAACACAGAAAATAAACAAATGGAATAAGTTAATCATCACCCACATAATCTCCCACATTACCTAACATTATAGAACTTGCACTGTACGAACTCATTTGTTTCATTTTCTCCGCTGAATTTTGAGTACTGTTTTTTGGTCATGAAGAAAGAGTTTCTTGCACTGTTTACTTTTCCGATATGAAACTGTGTTTTATGTGCAGCTTATGAAATACTTTGTGGATGTTAGTATTTTAAAACAATGTTATGTTGTCTTTTCATTTGTGTTCCTTGATGTTAGAGGTGGTGCCAATGAAAGCATTCTTAAGGAAAACTACTTAACGTGAATAATATTTAAAAAAATTGCTCGTAATGTTAATTGTATCATGTAATGCTAAAATAGCGAATCACTTAAGGTAAATGAGCTTCTAGTTTGCAGTACATGCAAGACACAAAAAACAAAAATTACTACGACAGCTACCGAAGAGTAGGGCCATGAAAATGGTTCCCTCGGCTCTTTGTTTACGATATTTGAGTTAACATCGGTGAGTCTATCCATTACTTGTAACTATGCTTTAGATCCAAATCATGGTTACAGAAACACAAATAAAAGTAACTGGGCTATGCTTAAGATATTTCGGCTACCAGTCAGTACAGCAACAGCAGGCTTCGCAGCATCTGCGAAAGGAAAGCTTTCCAACTGATTGCCAGCTCAGCACATTGGCTATGTCTAGTTCAACAGGCTGTTGTCAACATTGTGCAATACGTTTATACATTTCCATGGTAATCCCGAAATGCTTCTTGCATAAGACACAAAACTTCACTAGACACAGACCGCATCAGGCTCAAAAGTGCGTAATATCTTGTTAATTCTTGATGTTTCGGACTGGCTAGTGTTACAGATGGCTTTTCCTGTTAAATTAGAATTTTGTCATAAGGGTGTCCTGGTACACGGTAATTAATTTGTATTAGAACAGAGCATATTTTATAGCGTTTCTCGTTCATTTATTGAATACAGGAGACAAAAGAGAGAAATTAATCATCAATTATATATCCCTACCCATCTGTTAACTAAAACAGTCTGATGATGGTCAGGCAGTTTCTGGATTCCACGACTGCAGAAATATACTGTTTTGGAGATAAAGATGGTTCAAATAGCTCTGAGCACTGTGGTACTTAACATCTGAGGTCATGAGTCCGCTAGAACTTAGAACTACTTAAACCTAACTAACCTAAGGACATCACACACTCACACACATCCATGCTCGAGGCAGGATTCGAACCTGCGACCGAAGCGGTCGTGCGGTTCCAGACTGAAGCGCCTAGAACCGCTCGGCCACCACGGCCGGCGTTAAAGATGGTGTCAATAGAAGTTTAAAGTGAATTTTCTTCCCCAAATAAATTTTCTTGATAGTTAGTCGATAAGGAACGAAAAGGACAAACATCTGATGGTTCTAGAGGAGAAGAAGAAGTGCAGTTGGGATTGCTTTCCAGCCGAACCCTTGGATAGTTGTTTTTTCTTTTTTTTGTGAAGTTAGCATAGTGTAGATGAGAGTTCTCTTACAGTACCAACTCTAGTTGCAGTTTCGTACATCTGTTTGCGAGGCGTCTCAGCTTAAGACTTACACTCGCATATGCTTCCGTTTTTTATAAGGATTCTAATTCAATGCAGTCAAACGAGTCACCGTCTGCACAGATCCCTTTTTCTCAGAAACGAGTGGAGATATTAGGTTAAAATTCATGTCAAATACCAGTTAATGTCTATGTTCCATGGGAGGGGGAGGGGGCGTAGCCGATCGTTGTGGCCGAGCGGTTCTAGGCGCTTCAGTCCGAAACAGCACTGCTGCTACGGTCGCAGGTTCGAATCCTGCCTCGGGCATTGATGTGTGAGGTGTCCTTAGGTTAGGTAGGTTCAAGTAGTTCTAAGTGCAGCGGACTGATGGCCTCAGTTGTTAAGTCCCATAGTACTCAGAGCCATTTGGAACAACTACTTTGGGGGACGGGGGGGGGGGGGGCCTAAACAATTTAAGCTTCTACGTCAATACGATCAAAAGATACGACCATACATATCACATGTTTTGATACTCGCAAACTTAAGCATCAGATACTATAGACGAAGAATATAAGGCCATGTACGTCCTGATAGTCTAACGAACACTCCGGTTTTTGCAGCCGTGCAGTGCGAAAGTGCTGCGTGTTTCCGCCTGGGGACCGTGCACTCTCGCACTTGTTTCCTTTAGACGGCTGTCACTTAAAATGTTCTTACGTGTACTAGAAGCATGGTCAACATATTTCGAGAATCCACACTATGATTCACCTTCTGCAACGATTACATCCTACCGAAAGCTTTTGAAGTGGCACGCTTCCTACGTGATGTAGCTAAGATCCCAGCTTCCGACATTTTTGGAATCCATTTGTCTATCTTATACAGTACGGTGTACGTCAGTGTTGTCAATGATGTGGGGTATGAACGAATACTTCGTGCCACCAAAGAAAGACTACGCTGTTGCCATGCCGACAGCAAAGTCGGTGCTGTCACTGTCGACCAGCAGGCTTTGGTATGCATACCATCCGAGATTTCCAACTCCTATTCCAGGTCCCGGCGGAAGACGTTATAGCGGTCTTCCGCTCTGATGAACGCTGGGCGGAATTCCTAATGTACACCGTTCTTAACGGCAAAATATCACCATCGATCTCCATTGCCACGTGTCGTCTTATCTACAAATCAGTGGACGCCGCGCGGTCGTTATAAATGACGGCCAACCCAATATCCGTGTGCGACAAAGAAGAGCGCCTCACATCTGAATGTCTTCAGGGATGGATCACCCAATTGTCGATCGCTACCGGGGCGCCACTGACTCCGACGACGATTTTACCAATCAGCTACGCATAGGCACTCTCTTCTTCCCCCTGACATTCGTTATCAGACCACGTACCAATGTCCCTTCGAGTTGCCACAGATAATGCCGGTGTCAACGCGTCATACAACCTGACGCGACTCCGGCGCCACCATCAACAACAACAACTGCCGCTCTCCTCCTTGTCGATCCCGTCCCCGTGACGGCTTTCATCCTGGACCGCCGTGACTCCCTTCCGACACAAAGCGACGAACACACAAAGATCGTTCATCTAAACCGTGGAAGAGGAGGCGGCGTACGGTGTCGGAAAGAAACAACTCACATTCCCCTGAGGTTGCAGGGGCCATCCGGTACGACGAGGACTCGGGAAACCGGCACGACGACAAGAATGACGGCAGCGCGATGCCGGATCTGACGGTTCCGGTACCTACTCCGCCGGCTCGCCCAGGTGAACCTGAACTGATGGACTCCACCGTTACGACCTCCGCCGAGAAGTCCTACAGACGAGCTGGAACATATGAACGCCGCAACTACAGCGCCGTCGATGGCGTGGAGTGACGACATCGAAGATGACCTGAACCACTCGCTGGGGACTGACTTACCCCCAGACGGAGATCTAGTTAAGAAGACGCCAACACCGTCAGGTGGCGTACAGCATGGACCACCGCTGCCTCACCGAATAGCAACGATCAGCACTAACAAAAGATCCCGAGTGAAAAATCAACCGCTGCGGGAGATGATAAGGGCACTGGGTGTGACATCGCACTACTACAGAAAGTACATTTGGCCACTCTTCCGAAATTTGCAGGCTCTGACAGTTACCCCTCCTCTGGTGACGACTTCGGACGTGGCGTAGCGATCGGTGGAGTCCAAGATGCAGATCTCTTACCTTGGCCCTTTCAGACCACCGTGCCTACATCTGCAACATTCTTCTCCCACAATATGTGTTCTAGCGCATACGTGCACCGTGGAAGTGAAACACCTACCACATCCACGACCCTGAATGTCTTCGACGCTTTACCGAGACGTGGGACACTTGTAAATGACGATTGTCTCAGCACTATACGAGCTTGACTTGGTGGCTAGACTGAAATAAACCTGCCAATCGACTTACACTGGTTCAGTAAGGCTAGGAAGTAGCTGTTTGGCGCCGACACACTATCGACTATTGCTACGTCGTTCTCCGCCACATGGATTCCCAGCCGCCCGGCCGCCCATCCCTGAAACCCTGAAGTAATGGACCAGAATTATGGCACATTAATGACGTTTACACGCTGTAGACTGCAGGAGGCCGTTGTGAGGACCAGACGTTAGGATTCGGCTGCACAGAAACACCTCATCATGATTCATGTCACCTCCGATGGGAAATAACGACTATAATGAATTATCGATGAGGTGTACACCTGTCGCGCCCAGCAAGTCACTTGTCAGACCGAAATTGTCAATACCTTTGTAGACCACTATCGCACAATGCACCAGGAGAAGCCCACCAGTACCCGTCCTGAGGCGTTTCAAACGTTCAAATGTGTGTCAAATCTTATGGGACTTAACTGCTAAGGTCATCAGTCCCTAAGCTTACACACTACTTGACCTAAATTATCCTAAGGACAAACACACACACCCATGCTCGAGGGAGGACTCGAACCTTCGCCGGGATCAGCCGCACTGTCCATGACTGTAGCGTCTCAGATCGCTCGGCTAACCCCGCGCGGCCCTGAGGAGTCTGTGTTACCACACTTCACACGCGTCCTCACCGGCGACGAGGTGGACGAGATAACGGAGTCGGTTACGTGCACTCAACAAAGGTGTTTTGAATAAGACATATGGCATCGACGGACTGCCGATAGAGTTTTATCGCACCTTCCTTCGGTTAATGGCTTCGCGGTGAAGGCAACGTTTCTTGAGCTATTGAGGACGGATAACGCCGTACCGCCAGGTTTTGTCACTTACATTATTATACCCATCCACAAAAGGAGACCGGAAGCGACGACAGCACATTACCGCCCGCTAACTCTGCTTAACGCGACGATAGAAGTTCTGCACGATTCCTTTCAAAGCGTTGCCGCAAGATACTCCTTTGCATTCTGTCCCAAGAATAAACAACTCCGGGTGGCTGAGTTAATACAGAAACAGCCACAGGGGAATGTCCCGATTTGATCGCATTGGCAGCGGCGTGCAGTCTCCGCACCGCTGCGGTTGATTTTTACAGCACTTTCGACAAGGTGGGGCATCGTTTTCTACTGTATGTAGTGGACAGATTGGATTTTCTACTCTCCATTATTGCTATCTTCCGGCCCCTGTACGGCAGTGCCGAATCCTTGACTGTGGCGGGACTAGTGGACCTACGCCGTTTCATAACGGAAGGCTGCTCACTTTCGACACTACTCTGGAGCCACTGATCAGGAACCTGAGGATCCACCTTTCTGGTCTCACTTGGCGACAGCAAACTTTTCATTGTCGTGCAAATGCAGACGACCTTCTCCTCTTTGACCGCTCGCGGGCCGAAACACAGATGGTAATTGATTTGACATCAACGTATGGAACTGCAGCGGGCGGTATCATGAATGTGATTAAATCCTCTATGATGCCTATTGGAGGAGGTCTCGTACACAAAGACTTAGCACCGCTACCGTACATACAGGACTTACGATACTTTACTATCCACATCGGCTCCACACTACCTCGCTCCACTGCGATCTATTTTTGATGTATCTGATTCTCCACAACGTGTCGAATACCTCAAACATCATATGGCGTCCGAAATGGTCCTGAATGCACAGGTACTCCCACTGCCAACAACTAATGATCGCAACCTCCAGGCCACGTTCGGATACTTTCTTACGACCGGTAGGCGCTTTAACGTTCGTTACGATACACTTACCCTCCCAACCCCCGGTAGGGGAGGGGGAGGTGGCGAGGGGGGGAGGTTGGGGGGGAGGGAGGGGTTGGGGAGTCGGCCTGGTCAATGTGCGAGTTCGTGCGATATCTTTGTACATGGCCACCGTATACAAGCAGTGGAACGACGGCGTCTCACTTACAAGCAACTTGCTGTCACGACCATATCTTCGTCACTGCCAGTCGCCCATATCGCGCACCATCTGGCGCTCATTTCTGATTTCATCTTTGACTTCAGTGCTGATGAGCACGCACCTTCCTCCAACGAAAGACGTCTGCAGCGCACTATTTCGCTAGACATCTCGCAACAACATCGAACTCAAATATCCGTCGACGCATAGGTCCACGGTGTGGCGTCATGTCCACCGGCGTTTCCTTCCATCCAAAGTCCAGGCAATATGGTACCATGTTGCACGTGGAAAATTCACCACAAATGAACGTCTTCGTGCAAGCATCAACGTCGTGGATGACGATGCCCAACGACTGACATGTACTGCCACCAGTGACAACTGGAAACTGGATGGACAGTTCGTCGCATGCTACCTCCGCGTTCCGCCGGAGTCTGTTGCCCCAAGGAGTTTTATCAATCCCGGGATTACTCATTTCCCCGCCACCAGAAATTATGCGATTGTATGGGTAAAAGGATGGATGGCAATAAATCACGCCTTGACTTCTGGCAGTACTTACAAACCGCCCACAATGAAATCGAGCACCGATCACGCTACCGCACCTGCTTCGCCAATTGCCTTCGCGCAATATTTACTTCACCCACGCTCAGCTGGACGTATGATGCCACACGCGATCGGGAATCCCCACCAATGCTGACGCCTGTGACTGTCCGCTGGGTGCTGGGTTCGGTTCCCCTTCCAACACAAAACTTTATGTCTAACCATTTCAAGTTTAAACCTCAGCACACTTTGCTACTTATGACTCACAACATATTTAGTACCTATCGTAGTTAGTTAACAGGAAAAACAGTTACTGGGTTGGGGTACTGGGTCCCACTCCTGTGTCCGTGAAGTAATTTCAAGTTGGAACTTTCTTTCTGAAATGTCATTTACTGCAATAAATTTGAGTTTGCAAGCGTAATCGTTGGGTCACATCTAGTAACGTGTTTCCCAATATCAATTGAAAGGAAACAGTAGCAGAATAAACAAGAACCGAACCAAGGTTTTATTAATAATCAAGTACATTGTAATTACGTAGAAGGGAACGGTCACCAACGTAAGTAGGTAAAGTAGTACCAATTACTAGAATGGTTTATAAGGAAAGTTAACTATTGGAACTGACTTCACCTGATACTTAAATTAGGTTCTGTTGACAATATATTTAGGCAGTAGCGCAATTTAGCAAGTACTGTACCAGTGGTTTGGCTTGAACTACACAGGAGGAGTATTAATACGTTTAGGTAACAACTGGCACTTAATAAGAGATGCTATCTGTACATTGCAGCAAGAAGCTAATAATCATTATAGGTGATTACTAATTGTGAACTAGTACTGATTTGGACAGGGGGTTCATTTTGTCAGTTTAATTATTGGAAATTACAATCACTGAAATGGTTTTCACGGAATTGTCTCATTTGTACTGATCACTATTGGTATTCACAAGGAGCTTTTACTTCCTTGTACTACTTAGCTCGGATGGAACATGTCATACCTGAATCAAGTGTAGTTTGAACAGTTGTAGCTAGTTGCTTAATATAGTACACACAAATTGTAAGAATGGCATTTGTACTTCAACAGTACTGTTATTGTGATGTGAAATTTAAATCTGGCTCAGCTATTGGCATGTGGACCAGAAATTAGTCTATCAATAGACTCTAATCTAGGCTGAACATTTTAGTCATCATCATCATCATCATCATTTAAGACTGATTATGCCTTTCAGCGTTCAGTCTGGAGCATAGCCCCCCTTATACAGTTCCTCCATGATCCCCTATTCAGTGCTAGCATTGGTGCCTCTTCTGATGTTAAACCTATTACTTCAAAATCATTCTTAACCGAATCCAGGTACCTTCTCCTCGGTCTGCCCCGACTCCTCCTACCCTCTACTGCTGAATCCATGAGTCTCTTGGGTAACCTTGCTTCTCCCATGCGTGTAACATGACCCCACCATCTAAGCCTGTTCGCCCTGACTGCTACATCTATAGAGTTCATTCCCAGTTTTTCTTTGATTTCCTCATTGTGGACACCCCCCTGCCATTGTTCCCATCTACTAGTACCTGCAATCATCCTAGCTACTTTCATATCCGTAACCTCAACCTTGTTGATAAGGTAACCTGAATCCACCCAGCTTTCGCTCCCATACAACAAAGTTGGTCGAAAGATCGAACGGTGCACAGATAACTTAATTTTGGTACTGACTTCCTTCTTGCAGAAGAGAGTAGATCGTAGCTGAGGCTCACTGTATTAGCTTTGCTACACCTCGCTTCCAGTTCTTTCACTATGTTGCCATCCTGTGAGAATATGCATCCTAAGTACTTGAAACCGTCCACCTGTTCTAACTCTGTTCCTCCTATTTGGCACTCAATCCGTTTATATTTCTTTCCCACTGACATTACTTTCGTTTTGGAGATGCTAATCTTCATACCATAGTCCTTACATTTCTGATCTAGCTCTGAAATATTACTTTGCAAACTTTCAATCGAATCTGCCATCACAACTAAGTCATCCGCATATGCAAGACTGCTTAATTTGTGTTCACATATCTTAATCTCACCCAGCCAGTCTATTGTTTTCAACATATGATCCATAAATAATATGAACAACAGTGGAGACAGGTTGCAGCCTTGTCTTACCCCTGAAACTACTCCGAACCGTGAACTCAATTTACCGTCAACTCTAACTGCTGCCTGACTATCCATGTAAAGACCTTTAATTGCTTGCAAAAGTTTGCCACCTATTCCATAATCTTGTAGAACAGACAATAACTTCCTTCTAGGAACCCGGTCATATGCCTTTTCTAGATCTAGATCTAGATCTAGATCTAGAACATTTTAGTCACAACACAATATTAGAAACACTCTTAACTATGTAACACATGCAATTATAAGCTTTGTTATTTCAGTAAGAAGGATAATTAAAATGAATAATTTAAATCTTCTCTTAATAATTGCACTCTGACGAAATTTAATCTATCCTTTCATGAAAATTACGTGAAGTATTTCGAAACTTATGGCAAGTAAACAATTATGCACTTTACTACTCCACAAAGTTTACTTATGTACTTTAATACTCCACAACGTTCATTAACTTCTGTTAAGAAAGGTAATTGGTTTTCAATTCAATAAAATTACCGTGCCACTTAGGATGGAACCCTGTAAATGACAAAGGATAAAATACGGGGATTCGTTGCAAAGTTTACAGAACACTAATTATTGAAAAAGAAACCAAAAAAGTTGGTCGATGCAGTTATACAATACTCAACTGATAATTTGAGATGAAGGTGGTGGTAATGTCGATCTCATTTACTATTCAAAAAAGGCTGCAAAAGTTTCCGCAGCTGTTGCTGCGTAACAAACACTGAAAATTCACTTCTGTGTATTCAGTTACTGTGCAGCACTATCTTTTTGATTCGATAACGCTTACTCCGGTGGCGCAGTCGATGTCGATATTAAGGCAAGATAGAAGATAAAGATCTACTTACCGCTAGGTCAGTAATGCTATCCACCACGTTTAGAGGGGGTATCAGGGTCGCAACATGTGCTTACAGGACTGGTCCCAGACCAGGTCTCTATGTTAAGGCATCCAGCCATAGCATCACGTTCTCTCTCTGGAAAATGCAATCATGGTTGCTTCACATTCACGAGCATACCTAACCAGTACTCACCTGGCCTTAGAACTAATTTTCTCAAATCTTCCGTGAGTAACCAAACTATATTGGATCTGTACGAAGCATGAACTGGAGGTATTTGGTGCCGCTCAACCACGAAGGCTGGGACGGAACGACCGTCACCTCAGTTGCTGAGGGGGATGAAGAGACTGAGGTGCAGAAGAGACAGCACTTCTGAATAACTGTTTAATCAATTGTTTACGAAATTCGAAATCAATATCACGACTGCACAGCTGTATTAATTGATGGAGCTGAGTAGGAGGACACCCATGGCTGTTCTATGGTTTTCCTTGCTCACGTATTCGACGTCCAGAAAGCGTTCATATAGTCCCACATTTCCGTCTAATGAACAAAATGTGAGCGCACCGGATATCTGACCAGCTGACCAGCTGACTGGAATGATGAGATTCTAGAAAACAGAACACAGCAGGTCTTTCTCAAAGGAGAGAAGTCTTCAGATGTAAAAGGGCGTGAGGGGTTCACTTGTATGTGGAGCCCGATTTTGTAATATAATTCATGAAAAGTGACTTGAAACGATTGTCATACATAGAAGATATTGTATTTTTGACACCTATGAACCAAATATGTTGCGTGAGTGGCAGAATCGATTTTAAGTAGGGGCCCGCAGAGTGCAGTAGCAGTTGCCATTGCAGTTTGTTATAGGTAGGATGTAAGACTTACAGCTAGTGACTAACTGTGAGAATTAAGTAGTTGGTCTATGGGAGCAGCATAATACAATTTTTACAGAATGAAGTGATGACTGACATTATTTGTGCTCACACAGAGCCATTAAATGTTAGGTCTTAGTTATTCCTATAAAAGTATAAAGTGTGTATTATTAATTTGTATGGCTTTAAGATTATTAAGAAGTTAACAATATTGACCATTGTCCGTGGCAATTAGAGAACAGTAATGAACTGATACTGTAACTCAAAGGTAAAGCAACTGGAACAAATTTGTAAGGTAATGAAATTTTGTATATTTAGTTTTAAGTATGCAGCAACGCAATGTGGCTTTCGCTAATTTTTACAGTGCTGACCCTTAAATGTAGAAAACAAGTGTTTTCCATCACCCGATTTGTAATATTTTGTCTGTTCTGTAATTCTGATAAAGAGAAGTTACATTTTGGAATTTATTTTGTCAAACGATGTCAGACTTTTTGTCATGTAACAAGCCAAGTGTTTTTAATTACGACAGTAAGTGAGAATTGTAGAACAGTTGAGAAGTTCACCGATTTTGAAGTTAATATAAAATGTTTCCTGTCAGATTTTGGGAAGCAGAAACCTGATTTTGAATATAATTTTCAATCTGAAGCATTTGGTCCTAGGATATCCCCTTATCAGTACCACATCCTCTTCCATATAGTGTTTATTTGAACCCAATGACTATTTTTTTAAAGAAATCATTTTTAATAAGAGTCAGAAAAATATTAATGTGCCAGAATCAGAAAAGTGTCAATGTTTGTAACAGCTTGAATGCAGGCATCATTGAACAGCGCTGAACCAGTATCGAGTATTTTCACTGAACATTTGCAAGGTTATTCATTTATCAACTGATCTACTGAAATTCTTTTGTATGAAGCTATTTTACGGCCGGCATGGCACTTCAATGTGCCAAGATTGAATATTTTCTATGCCTACTGTGGAGAGAACAGAATACCAAGATTACATTCGTTGCGACTCTAGAGCTAAGGAGCACTTATTTCATAGTTTATTTGCATAGGGAATTTTATCAGTTGATGGTACAGGGCCATAGAACTCAGTGCTGACGAGACAGGGTAAATTTCAGAGGGACTGATTTCATTATGGGCACTGCGTATTGGTTTTCCAGATTAAATTGTTTAATTTTTTTGGATTACAGTAAAACTGATTAAATACAAATTTGCTCAACAATACATCACACAGTAAACCTGCATAACACATACAATACACATTACATATTCATTGGCAAAACAAAAACACATTTTTTTTAAGGAACGTTACAGGGGCAATTGGAAATGCTACACTAAGTACCCTCTGGTACACTCCTAGGGTGACTTGCGAGTATAGATGTAGATTATTCACGATCTAATTGCGTCTAGGGTGCGCTGTGTATGATGTAGGATTACGCGATATCTTGAAGACACTGAGGCCGGCGGGATGTTGCGAGTGGTTCTCATGCTCTACAGTGTTCATACCCAGCAGGTAAAGTATCTCAGCAGATACAAGATGCCCTTTGTAGCCTACAAAGACCGCGGGAAGAGGTAAGATTCTTCTGGGTGCCACGCGACGTGAGAATTCACAGAAACAAGTTAATTAAGTAATATAACACCCAAGGAGTCACGTAGTAATAATCAGGTGATTCATACTATCATCTCGCTGTGGAAATACAGTGTAGATCGAAAGAAGAATATTTGAAAGTGACGGACAAAACGTTTCTGCTGGTAATGTCAACAACACGCCGGTGAGCTGCCTCCTTCTAGCCACAGAAACGAGACGAGCTCCTTCTTAGCAGAAGCGTGAGGACACTCCACGTGGTCCTTACCGTGCACGATGGCTGGCTCATACAGGTTTTTAGTAAGTCATCAATCTGTCACATACCTTGTGTCGTTGCGGTTTCTTATCGCACACTTGTTAGCAGACACGAGGGGCGTTCATTAAGTAATGGAATGCTTTTTTCTGAAAGCTGGTTGGTTTCATTCATGATTCCAATAAAAAATCGTATTCCTCAATCTTTGAGCTACAAAACCCTATTTTTCAACATAATCTCCGTTCCGTGCGCCGGCCGAACGCCACCTTACCGGTAAGACCTGTGCGCAATCATCTTACCACTATACCGGTTGACGCCAGAGCCGATACGTTGCTGCTTCAGTGACCTGCCCATCATCCGTGTACTGCTTCACACGTAGTGCATCCTTCACTGGGCCAGACAGATGGAAGGAGCGGCATGCGGGCTGTAGGGTGGATGGGGAAGAAAGGATCCAATGAAGTTTTGTGAGCTCTCTCAGGTGGGCAGACTGGTATTAGGCCTTGCATTGTCATGGAGAAGTAGAAGTTCCATTGAATTTTTGTGCCAATGAACACGCTCAAGTCGTTCCTTCAATTTCATGACAGCGACACAGAATGCTTCTTTGCATCGAGATGGAGGACACCAATCAGGGTTATCCCTTCAGAGTCCCAGAAGACCGTCACTGTGATTTTACTGGCTGAGGGAATGAATTTGAAACATTTCTTCAGTGGGGAGAAGTTGCCACCCCACTCCATGGATTAGCGTTTAGTTTCCGGTTTGGAGTGATGGATGCATTTTTCATCGCCTGTGAATGTGTTCTACAAAAAGTTGTCACACTCAGACCCGTAATGCGCAAGTAATTCCGCACAGATGATCGTTCGTTGCTCTTTATGGCCTTCTGTTAGACCGAGAGACCGAGGGGCCACACATATTTCAGTACGTCAACTAGTGAACGAGTGCGTCAGTTTATCACCAGAGTCGTCCAGTTGTGCAGTGATGCGTTTGATTGTGATCCATCGATCAACTATAATGAGAGTGTCTGCACGCTCCAACACTGCAGGAGTCACAGCTGTGTGAGGCCGGTCGACACGTGCGAGGTCAGACAGGCTTGCACGACCTTGCTGCGATGATGAGCGACGCCTCGCCCATCAACTCACCGTGCTTTTGTTCGCTATTAGATCTTCGTAGACATTCTGCAAGCGCCTATGACTATCTGCAATGCTCCGGCTTTCCGACAGACGAAACTCAATGACAGCTTTCAAAGCACCTCCGTTACAGACGCCATTTTGAAGGCTATGTGTATGGGATTTACCATCTTGGAAGCAGAAGTAGAAAAGGCGCTGAAGGAGATGAAGAATAGGTTGGCATGTGGAATTGATGATTTGCCAGCAGAACTGCTGAAGAGTCTGGGAAACAAGGCAAGAAAAGAAACAGTCTACCTCTGTAACGAGATATATGACAAAGGGGAATGGCCAGAGGACTTCCTTGCAAAAGTTATGGCACCAATAGAGAAAAAGAGAAACACTAAAAAATATGAAGAGCACCGGACCATCAGTCTAATTTCTCATGCAGCTAATGTCTTGCTGAGTGTGCTGAATAGAAGGCTATATGGCAAGCTGCATAGAGGGATTGCAGAGGAGCAGTTCGGATTTAGAAGAGGAAAAGGAACAAGAGATGCTATTGGCCTGTTAATAACTATAGGTGAATGATATATGGAAAAAGGTAGGGAAATCTTTCCTGTTTTTATAGATTTAGAAAAGGCTTTTGACAGAGTTCAGTGGAACAAGCTGATGGATATTTTGAAGAAGAAAGGAGTAGATTGGAAAGAGAGACGACTGATACAGAATCTATATTTACAACAGATAGTAAGCATAAGGATTGGAAATGAAATGTCAGAAGGAAGCAGAATTGGATGAGGTGTTAGACAAGGTTGTTGCTTTTCCCGGCTGTTGTTTAACGTATACCTTGAAGAGATTATTGCGAAAAGCTTAGATGGGAAAAGAGGAATATGTATTGGTGGAAAGAGAATAGAATGTATAAGATTTGCTGATGACATGGTATTAGTGGCAGAAAGAGAGCGGACAGTGAATAACATGCTGAAAGATCTGAATGAAGCTTGTGTGGAATATGGGATGCAAATAAACAGAGCAAAAACAAAGAGTATTGTCATCAGTACAAGACGCAGACTGTCCAATATTAAAATAGGACAATCTACTATTAGTCAAGTAATTGGATTTAAATATCTTGGAAGCTCAATAACTGAAGACTTGAGATGTCACCAGGAGGTGAAAACGCGAATTATCATAGCGAAGGAGGCATTCAACAGAAAGAGGAGAGTCTTATGTGGCAAATTACATAAGGAACTAAGGAAAAGGCTTGGAAAATGTTTTGTCTGGAGTGTGGCACTATATGGGTCAGAAACATGAACTCTGAGACAAGAGGATGAAAATAGGGTAGAAGCATTTGAGATGTGGAAGTGGAGGAGAATGGAGAGAATATGCTGGATGGAGAGAGTGAGTAATGAAAGAGTATTGGAAAGGGTTGGTGAGAGAAGATGTCTGCTGGAGGTTGCAAGAAAGAGGAAAAAGAAATGGTTGGGACATTCATTGAGATGGGAGTGCTTCCTAGCAGATACTTTGGAAGGATTGGTTTGTGGGAGGAGACTGAGAGGAAGAAAGAGATACAAGATGATAGACGACATAAAGGGAAGAGGAAATTATGCAGACTTGAAGAGGATGGCAGAAGACCAGACAACCTGGAGAACTACCATGTAAAAACCTGCCTTTTGGCAGAACACTGATGATGATGTGATTCACCACCACCTATCGGAACTTCAAGAAACTATAGTGGCTTAGGCGGGAACACTATTCAGTGTCCCACAACAAAGTCTGCATTTTTTTCCACCGCAGTTGGCCAAGAAAAAATGTGTTGCGCTACCTACTGAGCGCCACTCGTACATTCCTTCTCATTCCTCTTATAATTTTTTTTGCCTAAATTTTCTCTGCTTTCTATATAAATTTGGACGAACTGTTTCGTATCACCCTCCTTTTCCCACAGCCTGGCATTATCAGAGCACTGAAAAAACACCAAAACTACGGTACCATTTGCAGTAATGAGGCCGTGTTTACTTAATACTTTGTAACAATTCGCACTCTGCAACTCGTGTTCAGCTACATTCTGTCGACAGCTACGCGATCAGCCAAACTGCTAGCGATAAACGTGAAGCGAATTTAGCAGAACACGTGAAGCAATTAAAATACGGAAGGGGACCGGCGGCATATTCCATTTAATGAGCGGAAGGGACGCAATTATCGAGGGATAACTGCGCGCCGTATCATGGCACAATACGCGAAGCCAGCTGTTAGCTGTGGGACCGCAAAACGGCCGTGTCTGCCAACCAGGTCGCCGTCCGTGGCGGTGGCGCTGCGTTTGTCGATAAACACCAGCGCTTCCAACAGCGAAAATGAACATTAATTCATTTGCGGGAGCGTGAAATTGTCCCTCAAAACGCGCTGACTGTCTTTGCGCATTAAATACGTAACAATTTAGATTACATAGCTGCGATCGCAACATTTTACCTTTCAAGTCATCAGATCTTTTAGGGTCCATTTCCAGAAAAAGAGGCATATTTCAGATTTCTACACATACTACATTTTCCGTTTTGTGATGCTATTCCGTCGCAAACAGGCTTGCTGAGAACATGGCTTTTTGTAAATACAGATTAAATTTTAGCATAAAGTACAAACAGCAGCCATTCTCTGTTGACAATACTGTTTATTTAGTCGAATAGCTCCGTTACCGCTATCGATCCTCAGACGGCTGTTGAAATGTAAAATGACTTTATGATGAACGTGTGATGTCCACAGATTGTGATGAAAGTTCCTTGACATCGTGGTACCCTGCAGTAAAAAACTAGGAAGGAAAGAGGGTTTATTGTAACTTGATCTAACAATGAATTCTATCAAACAACTTTCTAAAATAAGAACGGAGTTAGTTCTGTGTTACATCGAAAAGTGTGTCTGTTTATTGCATTTTGACCGCATTCGAGGAGGTACATATTTCACCAAATCCCAAGCATGATTAGACAATTTCTGTACTTTGAAAACACAGGTAGTGTAAAGTCTCTCTCTCTCTCTCTCTCTCTCTCTCTCTCTCTGCCGGCCGGGATGGCGCTACAGTCTGCTGGAACCGCGAGACTGCTACGGTCGCAGGTTCGAATCCTGCCTCGGGCATGGATGTGTGTGTTGTCCTTAGGTTAGTTAGGTTTAAGTAGTTCTAAGTTATAGGGGACTGATGGCCTCAGAAGTTAGGTCCCATAGTGCTCAGAGCCATTTGAACCATTTCTCTCTCTCTCTCTCTCTCTCTCTCTCTCTCTCTCACTCACTCACTGATACACACATACATAGACACACACACACACTCACACACACACACACACACACACACACACACACACACACACACACACGAAGTAGTTCGATCACACGAATGTTTACTCATATGATGGTGGTTTACAAAGGAAAAACCGTTCCAAAGACTATTCCAGAGAATGTAGACATGTGTTACGACAAAAAAATTCCGGCCATAGAAGATACAGTAAATGTAGTAATTGCCAACAGTGAATTAGTATTAACTATAAATGGTGTAAACAAGTTTAAAAATCCCTTTCATTATAAAAAATGTGGAAATAGGTGTTCCACTAAATTTTGCGAAAGAAAAAAACTCTATACAAGGTGTTCCAGGAGAAATTGTCAGTATTGATATAGACATATGCCCTGTTCCGAATGATTTCCGAGACGGAACACACGTAATCCACATCTTTTGAGGCTAGTCACGCACGCACGTGTCTTACACTGGCCGAAACTAGGTCATTGCTTTCATCCTATTTGCACGGGACGTCTTTCTGTCACGAAACTAGCACGTTGAATGCGCAGTTATCCATGAGGTGTTGTGGGTGGAGTAGTGCGAGAGGTGGAGAGTGTATCAGCGAAAGTCGTCGGTTAATTGTGTTTCTACACGCAATGTCAAAAATACGACATATCTACACTAATGAAGTATACACAGGTATGGTATATGTTTACGCCTTCTGCGAGGGTAGTGCTCCTGCTGCTGTTGAAGAACGCTTTCGGCAATTTCCTGATCGTGGAAATACCAGTATACCAAAGATTTCAGCACACTTCACGAAACAGGTTTCTTCCAAGTTCCACATTTTTCTTATCAAAGTACATTTCACCAGTTTGTGCAGGAACGGCAACATATTGTTGAAATGGTATAACGTAGTCCTACTACCAGCGCCGGCGACTTTCTACGTGCATAAGTGTCGTTTGTGCATGTCTATGGCGAACATTACATGCGGAGAACTTGTACCTATTTTACATACGACGCGTCCACGATCTTTACATTGATAACAGCATCGCAAGTCTTGAATTTTGACATCATTGAACACCAGTCGTCATTTGCTTCCACTAATACTATTCCTTGATGCAGCCACGTTTACACAGGTAATCAATAACACACGTAATAATCATCGATGGTCGCAGGAAAATCCAAAGGCTGCAAGGGGAAACCAATTTCCAACTTCGTTTCTCGATCAATGTTCGGTGCGGCATGATCGACAACATTCAGTCCTTTTGGAATGAGGGGACAGAATTATTTGCTCTTTTTGAGAAATAGGTGTGTTGAGCACCTTGAGGGTATTCCGTTGGCCATGCCTACTGCAACGTATTTCCAGTTTGACGGTGTCCATGCACATTTTACCAGACGTGTGAGGGAACATCTCAAACTCACTTATCCTAATCGCTGGATTGTCGTAGAAGTGCATTTAGCTTACCAGCAAGATCGTCAGACCTTATGTCATTAGAATTTTGTTGATGGGGTTGGATGAATCTGAGGTGTACAAACGAAAGGTAAATACGCGAGATGAACAGCTTGGTCAAACAGTGGATGCTTATTAGGGAACATGCAGAGGGCTTACTCAAGCAACGCAACATGTGTTCCATAGGGTACACAAATGCACTGACGATGACGGTGAAATGGTTCAAATGGCTCTCAGCACTATGGGACTTAGCATCTGAAGTCATCAGTCCCCTAGACTTAGAACTACTTAAACCTAACTGACCTAAGGGCATCACACACATCCATGCCCGAGACAGGATTCGAACCTGCGACCGTAACAGCCACGTGGTTCCGGACTGCAGCGCCTAGAACCGGTCGACCACAGCGGCTGGCGACGGTGAAATATTTCAACGTTTATTGAGAACTATACAGAAGCTGTAATGTGATGTATACAACAACGCTCAGGGGTGAATGTTTTAAAAATACGTATTTCAGACCGAGAGAGGTGGCGCAATGGTTAGCACACTGGGCTCGAATTGGGAAGGACAGCGGTTCAAAACCGTCTCCGGCCATGCTGATTTAGGTTTTTCCTAATTTCCCTAAATCGCTTCAGGTAAATGACAGGATGATTCCTTTCAAAGGGGACGCCCGACTTCCTTCCTCATCCTTCTCCTAATCCGATGGGGCCGATGACCTCTTCCAAATCAACCAGCAAATGTAATTTTGATTGATACTTTGTGTAACGCATGTTGTGATGTTTACTAACTATCGTACACGTGTACTAGTGTAAACTGGCAATATAGTTAACGAAATAGAAAATAAATAACAATGTACATTAACTGTGTTCTGTCTCGGAAATCATTGGGAGTAGGGCATATATCCATAAAACGTTTACTGCTTCAAATGATCGTTCCTGTGATATCCCTGAATGTTGACTCCTCCTCCTGGGACACCCTGTTGTTTGTTGTGATCTTCACTTCGAATAACTACTACAGCTTACATCCTTCTGAATCTGCTTACTGTATTTTTATCTTTGACTCTCTCTACGGTTTTTACCCCTCACACTTCCCTCCAATACTAACAAGGGAGGCCACGAGGTTGGGGTCACGGATTTATTTCAAACTTTGTACTCAATTATTCGGCCATCAAAACAAAATAATGTGCAAGTAATAAGGTGCACTACTCTGGCAATTCCGAGAAAATCGCAAGAGAGGATTTACGCGTCTATTATATAACTGATGCGTCTGTGCGCAGGTGCCGAATGTCGGAGTTCATGGTGGTCAAGTGGTAGATGCTAGTGTGTCTCGGAGTTGGGTGCTGTACCACTGTTAACTGGATTGATTCTACTATTACTGAATAGGTTCTTGGAAGCTTGTTTTCGCAAGTTGTAAGCATGACAACCCTGAGGCCCTTCACTTGTAATGACATGTTCAAATTCAATAATGTGAATCTGACTGAAACTTATGGATTGTCTTTCTACATGCAGTACCTCGTTCACTGGCCTGAATATTTTCAAGTGGCAGAATCACCAAATGGGGAAATCATGGATTACATTATGGGCAAGGCAGAGGGCCACGGAGAAAGCTGGCATGGTTACGTGACAGCACTGCCGGTGTCACCAGAGTACCGTCGACTGGGGTTGGCGGCAACACTAATGGCCTGGCTCGAGGACGTGTCGGAGAAAAAGCGCGCCTACTTTGTTGATCTGTTCGCACGTGTCTCCAACAAAGTTGCAATAAACATGTACAAGACCCTAGGGTACATTGTATACAGAACTGTTTTGGAATACTGTTCAGGTGATCCTGATGAATGTGCTGTTGATATGCGGAAAGCCCTATCTAGGGACGTGAAGAAAAATTCGACGATTTCGCTGACTCATCCTGTACGACCAGACGAAGTGGACTGACGACATGTTGGCTACTGAATGTCCGTCGGCAGGGCGTTTGACATTCAGTAGATTAGTAAATTGCTCTGTGTCAAAAACTGGCAAAGCATTTCGTAGGCAACAAAATACATCTGCTAATTCTGGTTCAACACAATCTGACTGAAAATAAGAACTGAAAATTTTCATTTCTCGAGTGAATTCTACTGTGTACTACTTCGCAAGTTTTGTACTTTTAAATTGAAATGTGCAGAATGTTGAATATACATTTGAGCATTGGAGAGGAAAAAATTGTCTGAACTACAAGTGGGTGCAAGCAATAAAGTTTTTCAGTAACAGGAAACAACCCTGTGCCTTGGCAAAAAAAGAAAAAGAAAAAGTGTTTAGCGTCCGAAGTTCGTCAAATGAACATGTGTGGAGTGACGGTTCGACTCCCTCTCAAACCTCCATTTTTGTAGTACAAGTGAAAATTTTATGATATTAAAAAATACACCTGCACTAAGTAGTCAAATAACATAAAACTCACTAAAAATTCAATTAAATACACGTTGTTTTTAAATTATATTACCTCGCAAATGTCATGTAAATGAAATAATATGACCCGTGATGAAAAAAAATGTAAATTAAAAATTAAGTGTGAGATGGAGTCAAACCGTCGCCTCACATACGTTCGTCTTGCGTAGATCGAACGCTAACCACTTGAGTACTATGAACTGTAACACCCGGCACCTTCACACAGATACATCAGTTACGAAATAGACGCGTAAAACTTCTCTTGTGATTTTCTCGGAACTGCCAGAATAGTGCACCTTACTACTTTCACATTATGTTGTTTCAATGGCATCCTAAAAGTGTACAAAGTCTGAAGTAAATCCGTGATCCCAACGTTGTGATCCTTTGATGGCTCGGAATGTGTCCTATCGACTAATTCCTTCTTCTAACCACGTTGTGCCACAAATTCTTCTCTCCCAAATTCTGTGAGAGCCTCCTCATAAGTTACCTGAACTACCTCTTTGATCTTCAGCATTCTTCTGTATCACCGCATTTCAAAAGCTTCTCTTCTCTACTTATCTAAACTGTTTATCATGCATGTTTCAGTTCCATATATGGCTACACTGCATACAAACACATTCAGAAAAGATTTGCTAACACATAAATCTGTATTCGATGTTAACAAATTTCTCTTCTTCAGAAACGTTTTTCTTGGCATTGCCAGTCTACATTATACATCCTCTCTATTTCGGCCCAAATAAAAGACTCATTTACTGCTTTAAGCATCTTGTTTCATAATATAATTCCCACAGCATCTCCTGATTTAATTCAATTAAGTTTCATAATTCTTGTTTTGCTGTTTGTTGATGTTCATCTTATATCCTCCTTTCAAGACACTGTCCATTCCGTTCAACTGCTCTTCCACGTCCTTTACTATCTTTGACAGAATAATAATGTCATCGGCATACCTCAATTTTTTTATTTCTTCTCCCCGGACTGTAAATCCTTCTCCAGATTTTTCATTGGTTTCCTTTAGTGCTTAATGTACTCCCTTCTCAACCACTATTTCTCCTTCAAGCCCCTCGACTCTCATAACTGCAGTCTGGTTGCTGTACAAATTGCCAATAGGACGGCATCTACCAGATTTCCAATTCTTTGTAAAATGTTCGCGTCAGTGTTCTCTAACCACATTTATTAAACATAGTTCGTTAAGATTCACATCTCTCAGCAACTGCTTTCTTTGAAATTGGAATTGTTGTGTTCTTTTTAAAGACTGGGGGTATTTCACCTGTTTCACATACCTTGCATAACAGGTGGAATAGTTTTTTCAAGGCTGGCATCAATAGTTCTTAGGGAGTTTCGTGTGCTCCAGCAGCCTTGTTTAGGCTTAGGTCTTTCAGTGCCCTGTCCTGTTCATCTCGCAATATCTCCCATCTCACCTTCATCTGTGTCCTCTTCTATTTCTATAATATTGCATTCAGTTACATCATCCGTGTACAGATCCTCTATGTACTCCTACCTTTCAGCTTTCCCCTCTTCGCTCAGAACTGGTTTTCCATTTGAGCCCTTGATATTCATATAGCTGCATCTCGTTTCTCCATAAACCTCTTAAATTTTGTTGTGGGCGGTATTTTCTTGATTTCGCCTGTACATCATCTATAGACCTCCTCTAGATCGTTTCTCATCTTGGAGACATCTGAGTTCCATTTTAGTATTTCATCTTGGAGATCTATGGCTACATGGATCCTGTCCACTTCAGCTTCACAACGTTAACTACGATTATATTTTCTTACAGAAGGTTAAAACCAACACCAAAGCTGTTTATTTAAGTTCATTTATTAAGCCGATGAAGCGCTAGAGGACTTTTGCTATTCTTCATAAAATGTTTTTGTCAGGATACCTGTGTTGTGCGAAAAGTGGCAATCGATCGTGATCAATAGAAATGAGAGTTCCTCCACACGAACTATTAAAAAAGAATCCGTTAAATTTCGGTTACACGATAAATTATACAAGTTTAAAGATTGTCAAGTCAACTAAATATCCATTGATTACGATTACAAATACTAAAACTGAAAACATCTCATAGAAAATGCTGCCTTTTATTGGCAGAATAACTTAGAAGGAGCTACTAATTTTCTAAGTAGGTAATTAATTTCGGTCAGTTATGACCATCTTCATCACGAGTAGACCCTGTACATTACACAATTCGTGTCACTGAGTATTCGGTCGAATAGCTCCTCAACTGGTATCACGAGGTGGAATGCACCACGAAAAATGACAAACGTAGTTGGTACATAAATTAATCAGCCATTAGAGCTTCATATGGCTGTCCGTGTCACAAGGTCATACCAACTTCGTATCACTGATTAATGTGACTGTACCATACATACACATAATGACATGATATGTGTAATGTACCGGATTCATTCTGGTCTGAAGATGGTCATAGCTGACCGAAATTAATTACTTCATTAATAAATTTATTTGTCGTGACTAGATTTGTAATTATACAAATATTTCCTGGATCACTGCGAAACCTTACTGTGAATACACTGATGAGCCCAAACGTTTTGACCACTGCCCACTGCGAGGAAGTATGCTGCTTGGTGGCGCTGAGGGCACTTCATGCGGTAAGAGAAGCCTATGAGCGGAGCAGAGACGAATGGGGAATCATTCTAGCGACGATAAGTGGCTCAAATCCTGAGATCCGCCCACTTACGCTACTTTGCCAAAATCCAGATTGCTGTAGCCCAGTGCCTTGGAGTGGGCATCTCGGAAACGGCGAAGCTGGTCGGCTGTTCGCGTGCTACTGTCGTGAGCATCTGTGGAAAGTGGTTGAAGAATTTTGAAACCACAAGTAGCCAGCAAGAAGTTGGACGCCCATACCTCTGGAACATAGCGGTTGGAGGCTTGCCCGCTGCCAAAGCAGGACAGACGGCGATCTGTGACAGATATGAGGACAGAGTACAGTGCTGGCGCAGGCACAAGTGTTTTGGAGCACACCGCTCAGTGCACAGTGTTGAACATGGTGTTCCGCAGCCGAGGACCCCTACATGTTCCCATGTTTACCCAACACATCGACAGTTATGATCACAGTGGGCACGGGAATCGTCGAGATTGGACCGCGGATCAGTGGAATAGTGTGGCTTGGCCCAATGGATGAATTTTATTGTTAAACCAGGTCAATATTTGTGTCCAGATACGCCGTCATCGAGGCGAATGGCTGCTCGAAACATGTAGCGCGCTTTGGACGCAGGCCGGTGGGAGCAGTATTGTGCCATGGGGGACGTTCACCTGGGCTTCCATGGGACATGGCGGTAGTAATCGAAGGCACCATGACAGCTGTGGACTACGTGAACATTATAAGGGACCACCTGTAACCCGTTATGCTTGATGTCTTCCGTTTCTAGCAGGATAGCTGTCCATGTCACAAGGCCAGAATCGTGCTGCAGTGGATTGAGTAGGATCATAGTGAACTAACGTTGATGTCTTGGCCGTCAAATTCGACTTATCTAAATCCGATGCAACCCAGCTGGGACACCATCGAGCGCCAGCTCCGCGACCACAAACAAACCATCTGTAAATTATGGAAAGTGTGTGACCTGTGCATAGGAATCTGCTGCCACAAACCTCTAGAAACCCATCAGGTACTTGTCGAATCCATGGTAAGTAGAATCACTGCTTAACTGCGTTCCAGAAGTGGACCACCATACATTTAAGTAGGTGGTCATAATGTTTTCGCACGTCAGTCTATGCCCCAACTCATTAATCTGCTGAAGAGATTTCCTACACCAAGCTTGTCTTTTCTCTTTCAGAGCATTGCTGTAAGGGATCCATACCGGACAGAGCTGACGGACTTCAAAAAAATCCAAAGACGGGCATCTCCTTTTGTATTTTCACTACTGAGGGGGGAGGGTAGATGGGATATAGTAAGCAATTTGGGTTGGAAATCATTAAAACACGGGTGTGTTTCGTTGCGGCGAGATCTTTTCACGAAATTGTATTACGAACTTTCTCCTCCGAACATGAAAATATTCTGTTGAGCCACTCTGTCAGAGAAATCACTATCGTAATAAAATAAAAAAAATAAGAGCTCGCGTTGAAGGATATAGGTGTTCATTTTTGCCACGTGCGATTCGAAAATGGAACGTTCAAGAAACAGGTTGAAAGAGATTCAAAAACACCTTCTGTAAACACTTAAGTGTTAACCGTAGACGTCGATATATATAACCTTCTGTGTGGTGTCTGTCGCTTACAGTAGATTGTTGTTGTCTGTATTGCTGGAGCCCCAAGGGATATGACGTGCGTTAAAACTACGATAAATGAAGATGTTTCGGTGATCAGTCCTTAAATCAATTTAAAGTAATTTTGTAGCGCTTTCCTCTTATCCTCTCCATTTCAGTGTAAATGCAGCATCCCACTTCAACACCCATCAGTATTATGTCTTGGGCCGTTCCAGCAAATCTTTCCTTCCATCATCACTTCAGCCTTCAGCAACGACTCATGTGGTAACACACTGATGAGCCAAAACATTACGACCACTGTCAAAGCCGCACGGAGTGGCCGCGCAGTTCGAGGGGTCATGTCATGGATGTGCGGCCACATCCGCCAGAGGTTCGAGTCCTCCCTCGGGCATGGGTGCGTGTGTTGCTCTTAGAATAAGTAAGTTTAAGTCGTGGGTAAGCTTAGGGATCGATTCCCTGAGCAGTTTGGTCCCTTAAGAATTCACACACACCACTGTCACACTGAATGCCGCCGAATGGCGTTGCGTGCACGTGAAGAGTGGAGAAAGTATGCAGGCGGAGAAGACACGGATAGGGAGTCATTCCAGCGACGTTGTGGGCCGCTGATGGCGACATCCCCTGGCGGAATGGGACGAGCGGCGAAGGTGGTAAGCTGTTCTCGTGTCTCGTGAGAATTTGTTGGAGGCGGTTTAAGGGCGGTGAAACCCACAAGCAGGAGACAAGGAGTTGGAAGTCCACGCCTCATCACAGGAAGAGGGTGTCGGAAGCTTATTCGCTCTGTAAAGCGGGCTAGGCGGTGATCTGTGGCAGACATGGTGACAGAGTGCAGTGCTGCTGGAGGCACAAGTGTTTCGGAGCACACCTTCAGTGCAGATTGTTGGACATGGGACTCCGCAGCAGACGACGTCTACTTATTTCCACGTTCACCCAACGACGTTATTAATGACGATCACAGTGGCCATGCGGCTAACTATATTTGGACCGTGGATCAGTGGAAATGAATCGCCTTGTCGGACGAGTCACGTTTCTTTTTAATGTCGTGTCCGGTCCAGACACACCATCCTTCAGGTGACTTGCTGCTCCAGACGTTTTTTAACTACATTTGTTTTGTTGAGTAATACTCCGCTTCACGGACCAAGTCCGATCGTAATTGTAAACCTTATGAGCTTACGCCATATGTGACACCACAATGAATTCGTGACGAAAGGTGGGATGTTGTTCATCTCTTCCAGTAGTACTACCTCGTATGGCTTCCATACTAGACAGCAATACTAAAAAATTGGTTGAACGTTTCATGAGCTACTTGTTTCGGGGAATGAATTACGTTTACTTGGTATACTTCCCAATCATCTCAGCCTGTCTCCTATTTTCCTGCAGTTATTTATAAACGGTCATTTCACCACACATCACTTCAGACTTTTACGCCCAGGCATTTTACGGTATTTAACGTTTGCGGTGATTGAACAGTAGTTGACCTTTTCTGGTTATTTATGTGTCATGCATTACATTTGTTTACTTTCGGAGTGAAATGCCAGTCTCTGCAAGAGACGTCGGAACACTGTCGGTGCTCTTCCATTTGGTTACAGTGTTCTGTCGTTGTCGCCTTGCTTTACGCAACAGCTTCGTCCACGAACAGCCTCTGGGACCTTGCGACGTTAGCCGTTTGACTAATGAACAGGGTGAACGTGAACTCCACCGGCATGGTTTCCGAGTTTGTTGGGTGGTACTTGCTGGCTACCTTTGTGTGTGTATTCGACTGCAAATATCAAATGTTGACAGTATGTGCTGTGTATCTTGTTTGGAAACAAACATATTCCATTCACTCTCGGTTCTTGCTGTTGGCAATTGTAATGCCCACATTATTCTTCGAACTGAAGCTTGCCTTAAGTACTGCTCGGTTCTATTTATGGTTTATGTTCAGGTGGTGTTAGTTGTGCGTTAACAGTGATGCACAGTTGTATGGACAGGTTTAATGATGAACTGTTGGCCGTCATGCATTGGCCGTTTTGCCCTTCATGTGTGGTTTCATTAAAATCAATGGAAGAGCGGTGCAACGACGCCACGGTGAACTGTTCCCATTGCGAAGGAAGCCACATCGCAGCTCTTGATTCTGATGGTTGTTCGTTCGCTCTTTGTGTTGCGTTGTGGTTATGGTGACTGCCTATTACTGGCTTTCCTACCGTTGTGAAGGTATTTTCACCGAAACAAAGGTAACTGGAGCAATAGATCGAATAAATCGTAATGACATTATCGATCTGCAACGAACCACTGTACACAGTGGGTCTGTTACAAGAAAATATCAGAAAATTTTTGTAATTTTTTTGTGCCGTTCCTTTGGAGTACTCTGGAGAAATTTCCTATACAACCGTCGAGATTGTCCCATTTCAAACTAGATGTTGAGTTATGAGCACTAACAAGTTCTGAATCTAGTCGATGCTCGTGAAGCTCGTATTATGCCACATAATTGGCAGTGTGGAGCAATATGGTAAGCCTTTAGGAAGGTAAAGAACATGGCAGCAACCTGGGCACCACAGATCTCAACGAGAGCGATCTGAGCTTCAGAACATCTCTGTTTACGGAATCCATTTTGATTCCTGAAGAGGAGACTTTCCCTTCTTAAAAAAAAAAAAAAAAAAAAAAAAAAAAAAAAAAAAAAAAGTGCCATATACAAGCTGAGAAGTGCGGTTCAAAAATGGATCAAATGGATCTATGTACTATGGGCCTTAACATCTGAAGTCATCAGTCCCCTACACTAAGAACTACGTAAACCTAACTAACCTAAGGACATCACACACACCCATGCCCGAGGCAGGATTCGAACCTACGACCATAGCAGCAGCGCGGTTCCGGACTGAAGCGCGTAGAGCCTAGGCCACAGCGGCGGGCGACAAATGCGGAAACTACCCACTGAGGACGTCGCACAACAGGCGAGAACAATACAACTGTATTCCCAGCCTGTCATGTTAGGCCGACACTCCGGCTTGACAGCAGGAAGAGAGCTGAACAGACTTTTGCGACAGCGGAGGAAACGCGGCTCGTTACGCCAGAGCCAGCTGACAGTAAATTATGTTTAGCCGTCCTGTCAAGTTTTGTGTCACGTGGAATGAGGCAGCATAATGGCGCGGTACAAGTGAAGCTGCGAGCGAACAGATCGGCGCCATAGCCTCCAGTCGCGAGCCACCATGAGGACATTCCTGCCTGTCGTCGTCAGCGCGATGCTGCTGGCAGCCCCCGCAAAGGTAAGCCGACGAGGAGTTCAAGCTACACCTGTTGGAGGTCGTATGTATTCGCTATGGAGTAACGAATATGCCTCGAGAGACGATGCGCCGTTTTGTTACCGTCTGGAACATTTCACTACTCCTACCTTCCTCCCCCCGGACGTAGATCGTGCCCGGCTCAGACTGAGTTGGTAATTCTCCTTTTGCTCCAATTCGTTTAACTTCAGCGGACTCGCAGTAACTGAAACGTCATGCCGACTCGGTAGTTTCCACTTTCTTGTCTCCACCGGAGTACCCCGTTAGGGACATGGAGTGGGTCAAACGAATACCTTTCAGTCGCCATCTTTTCTTTTGCACACGCTGCTTATGTCCTGCTCGGGTAGTAGTGCCCAATACCCGATTCTGTGGCCTGTCCCGGTTTTTAAGTATTACGTGGAACGCTAGATATCCCCACTTTTGGGTACTGCTAACAATACGATATATAATCGTACAACTTCACTTAAAAAATAGTCGAGTAGATGAGACTTTCGGAACGATTTCCTGAACACGTCAGTAGCGGTCATCAAGATCGTTAGCATACGAGGCGTCAGGAGTTCGGGGTTCGTCGATGAAGTAAAGGGACGCTCCATCGCTCACCCTGTGTTTCGAAAACATTCAGCTTCCTGACGTCCCCTGTTGCCTTATTATCGCTACACCACTGTGTCCTAAACAGTGTTTCGACTTCTTTCCCCTCAAGCCCACTGACTGGCCGCGGCTTATCTTGGTGTTTAAGCTCAGCAGTGTATTTTCGTAAGGGTGGCCGCCCCTCGTGGCAATCCACTTGCTTGTTTCGTACATTGTTTCTCAGTGAGGGAAAAATAACGTGGCAGGCGGGCTATGTACAGGGTGAGCAAGAACTCCACCAACAAACTTTCAGACGTCATTCAGCACACTCTCGGAATATTTTAATATAAGCGACCCACAAGCCTGCTGAGCCTCGTTACAGAGTTAAACGCATTTCGTTTACTTTCTTGCCCTAATTAGTAGTATTGTTCCGAAAACATTGCACAACAATGCAAATGTCTACGGTATACGCTCTGTGTCTTCTACACATTCGTTCACTGTGCTTGCTGTTGACAACGGTACTCCCATTTTACTCTTCGCCTCCAAGCCTGCATTCAACTCTGACAGGTTCTGTCCTGTATATGCTTTTTCAGACGTGTTACGTGTACCTTAAAAGCGATACACATGTGTATGGATAATTTCACTGGTGAAGAGCTGGCCGACAATCACCTCTGTATGGGTTCACTGAATGCAACGGCACAACGATGGTATGCTGACCTGTTCTCACAGCGGCGGCAAGTACGTAACTGTAGAGAGTTTCGTTAAAATTATGTTATATTGCTATGTGTCGTGTGTTTGGTTATTGCATATTACAGGTTTTCTCACAGAAACAAGGGTGACTGTGATAACAAACCAAATGTGTGTGTATATAAACTCATGTTCAAAAAAATCAGATCGTGGACTCATTTTCAGTTCTAGAGGACTGATGACAGCAGCAGTTAAGTCCCATAGTGCTCAGAGCCATTTGAACCTTTTTTTTTGACCCGTGGCTCTACCCTTCATTCGATCCCTGCGAAACCCTACATTTCAGCAGGATAGTGCACGATCGCAAATTGCATGTCCTGTACGGGCCTTTCTTTATGCAGAAAATGTTCGACTGTTGCCCTGGCCAGCACATTCTCCAGATGTCTCACCAATTGAAAACGTCTGGTTAATGGTGGCCGAGCAACTGGCTCGTCACAATACGCCAGTCACTACCCTTGATGAACTGTGGTATCGCGTTGGGCAGCTGTACCTGTACACGCCCTCCAAGCTCTGTTTGACTCAATGCCCAGGCGTATCAGGATCGTTATTACGGCCAGAGGTGATTGTTCTGGGTACTGATTTCTCAGGATCTATGGACCCAAATTTCGTGAAAATGTAATCACATGTCAGTTCTCGTATAATATATTTGTCCAATGAATACCCGTTTATCATCTGCATTTCTTCTTGGAGTAGCGATTTTAATGGGCAGTTGTGTGTTTTAATCCACTGATAAACGATAAATCAAGACGGAAGCGTATACTTCCCAACAGAATTATTACATTCCTTCAATGCTTCCTGATGCCCTCACAAAAACTTCTAAACAGCGCCGTAGAGGAGGAAATTTTAACCTGAAAAGATGGAGGCAGGTCCGTAGTCACATCAAAAGTTCCAATCGTGTGAATTAACTTACCATTCAGCTTTAAAAGGCTCCAATTTCCTATTAGTTCAGAGTTGTAACATCCAGGCTGAAATTTATTAAACTTGTTTTATTTTCATTTCTCTTCTTCTTCTGAACCTACTTCTTGTTTGGCTTCGTTGCGAAGCGGGCGGACTCCGCCATTGCTCTACAAGATAATTTAATTGTACAGGAGTCTGATTCTAACCGTTAGATAGGTCGTAGCATGTTCGCGTGTTGGGCAACAACAAAACGTGTTCCTCTTTGCACCCAAAGGCAAAAAACCGAAGCTAGGTTATAACAATATACTACGAACAAATTAGATGCTGTACAAATGATAAGATGAGATGATTAACTGCACATTTGTTTCCAGGTCATAAAAAGATTGGAAAGAAGGTCAAGCCAGTTACGTAATAATAAATAGTTCAGGGTTGTTAAAGATACCAGCAAGCGTTCTATCCTGAGAACTTACACATGTCTTGCATGTTTCTTTCAGTAAAACTAGGTCCCGCTTTTTTGTATGCAATCAATGGAGTTTGCGTATCTCACACTGCGACACTGTCTTTTTCCAGGCAGACGAGCCAGACCTGACAAAAGCAGTCAAGGATTTAAAGGACTGCATGGCCTCTGAGAACCTAGGTAAGTCCACATCTTTTCGCATTTCCGTGTTCGTTAGCTAAGATGGCCAGAAAAATGATTTCATCCTTGAGAAGCATCCGTGTGCACGCATGAACACACTGTAGATAACATAAAACACATCACAATGGCGTATTCTAAGGCGAGGAGAACAGAACATGGCCAAACTTAGGCGATTCTCATCTGACATCCTGAAAGTCAAGGGTCAAGGCAGTTATGTAGACGCAGTACTTCCTAAAAGCATTGGACTCCTTTACACAACTATGTTTATTAACAAGAATAGGTTCGTATGGGCTGTCAAATAAAATTTCTTACTGGCTTGGGCTTTTGTCGGCACGTAGGTAACAGCATTTTATCATAGGTGGAGAGTCGGCGATAGAAGTACAAGCAACTTCAGCCATGCCCCAGAGGAGGGCATTGAGGCGCTTGTTGTTCATGTCGCAAATCAGTGACCTGCCTGACGATGTTAATATCATCCTCAAATTTTTCACGTGTGATGCAGTTTTCTATAGTAAAATATTTCCTGAGAAACGATACAAAATCATTCAGTCAGATCCTGCTGGGATTTCACAGTGGCGCTACGATTGGCAAATTGCTTCAAATTTATAGTAATAAGAAATTATGCACTTCAAAAACCGGAAAACAAAACATGTATTATCCTATGAGTGCAGTATCAGTGACTCACAATTAGAATCAGTAAACTCATAAAACCATCAATAATAATTTTTAGGGATACGAAATGGAATGATGACAGATGCTCATACGTAGGGAAAGCAGGTGGCAGACTTCGGTTCTTAGTAAGATGCCAGGATAATGGAGAAAGTGTTCAAAGGAGATTGCTTACGAATCATGCGTGGGTCTCGTACAGAACAGGACTAATACGGGATACTGAATGTGTAAAAAGAAGGGCGTCACAAACTGTCACAGGTTTTTTTGACTCACAGAAGAACGTTACAAATATTATGAACAATCAGATTTGTCAGATTCTTGAAGATGGATGATATGTGTCACCGAAAGCACACTCATAAATTGCTCTTAAATAGTTTTAAGTGAAAAATCTATAGACATTCTTCAGATCCCTGCGTGTCGCTCCCTTACGTACTGTGAATTCAAAGACTGACATATTACAGCATGCCCAGAGGGATTTAATGCGTGATTATCTCCTCGCACGATGCACTTTTGGGTCTGGAAGAAAGCTTAATATTCGGTACCATGCTACGCACACTCTGCCCTGAACTTCACAGGGTATGCAGAATTTACAGGGTGGTCCATTGATAGTGACCGGGCCAAATATCTCACGAAATAAGCATCAAACGAAAAAACTACAAAGAACGAAACTCGTCTACCATGAAGGGGGAAACGATATGGCGCTATGGTAGGCCCGCTAGATGGCGCTTCCATAGGTCAAACGGATATCAACTGCTTTTTTTTAAAACAGAAACCTCCGTTTTTTTTATTGCATATTCGTGTAGTACCTGAAGAAATATGAAAGTTTTAGATGGACCACTTTTTTCGCTTTGTGATAGATGGCGCTGTGTAGTCACAAACGTATAAGTACTTGGTATCATGCAACATTCCGCCAGTGCGGACGGTATTTGCTTCGTGATACATTACCCGTGTTGTGTTGATGTATGGCTATTGTGATCAAAAGCCCAACGGGCGTGTGCTATGTATGCTGCTCGGTATCCTGGACGACATCATCTAAGTGTCCAGACCGTTCGACGGATAGTTACGTTATTTAAGGAAACAGGAAGTGTTCAGCCACATGTGAAACGTCAACGAGGACCTGCAACATATGATGATGCCCAAGTAGGTGTTTTAGCTGCTGTCGCGGCTAATCCGCACATCAGTAGCAGACAAATTGCGCGAGAATCGGGAATCTCATAAACGTCGGTATTGAGAATGATACATCAACATCGACTGCACGCGTATCATATTTCTATGCACCAAGAATTGCATGACGACGACTTTGAACGCCGTGTACAGTTCTGCCACTGGGCACAAGAGAAATTACGGGACGATGACAGATTTTTTGCACGCGTTCTATTTAGCGACCAAGCGTCATTCATCAATAGCGGTAAAGTAAACCCATAATATGCACTATTGGGCAACGGAAAATCCACGATGGCTGCGACAAGTGGAGCATCAGTGACCTTGGCGGGTTAATGTATGGTGCGGCATTATGGGAGGAAGGATAATTGACCCCCACTTTATCGATGGCAATCTAACTGGTGCATTGTATGCTGATTTCCTACGTAATGTTCTACCGATGTTACTACAAGATGTTTCACTGCATGACAGAATGGCGATGTACTTCCAACATGATGGATGTCCGGCACTTAGCTCGCGTGCGGTTGAAGCGGTATCGAATAGCATATTTCATGACAGGTGGATTGGTCGTCGAAGCACCATACCATGGCCCGCACGTTCACCTGATCTGACGTCCCCGGATTTCTTTCTGTGGGGAAAGATGAAGGATATTTGCTATCGTGATCCACCGACGACGCCTGACAACATGCGTCAGCGCATTGTCAATGCATATTCGAACATTACGGAAGGCGAACTACCTACTGTTGAGTGGAATGTCGTCACACGTATTGCCAAATGCATTGAGGTTGACGGACATCATTTTGAGCATTTATTGCATTAATGTGGTATTTACAGGTAATCATGCTCTAACAGCATGCGTTCTCAGAAATGATAAGTTCACAAAGTTACTTGTATCACATTGGAACACCCGAAATAAAATGTTCAAACGTACCTACGTTCTGTATTTTAATTGAAAAAGCTACATGTTACCAACTGTTCGTCTAAAATTGTGAGCCATATGTTTGCGTCTATTACAGCGCCATCTACTACAAAGCGAAAGAAGTGGTCCAACTAAAACATTCACATTTCTTTACGTACTACACGAATATGTAATAACAATGGGGGTTCCTATTTAAGAAAAACGCAGTTGATACCTGTTTGACCAATGGCAGCGCCATCTAGCGGGCCAACCATAGCGCCATCTGATTTCCCCCTTCAAGCTAGACAAGTTTCGTTCTTTGTAGTTTTTTCGTTTGACGCTTATTTCGTGAGATATTTGGCCCGATCACGATCAATGGACCACCCTGTATATGTAGGTAAGGTAAGCCATTATTTGAGCCTGTAAATGTTTCCACTGCTGTGAATTGTAATGTGAGGCAAAGATTTAGTGAAATATTACAAGCAGGAAATAGCCTAGTACGCTAACTTACAATTATTTAAGAATTCTCTGATTGCAAAAACAAAAAAAGTTGAGATGAAACTGTTAATGAAAGAAAAACCCCGAGGAAGATCTATGGGCATATGATATAGGGACACAAGGTTGGAGAGTAAGGTATGATTACGAAACACATCTTATACAAAGCAAAGATATAGTAAAATACATCGAATCTCAGAGAAGCTGGTACTTGACAGAATACGCAGAAAGATAATGAAAGGAAAGATGTATTCCCCCAGAAGGAAGGGCCGACCTCAAGCTAGATGGATGGTAACGTGTTGGCTGACCTTACGAAGTCTAAGAACCGAGGATGGAGGACAAAAGCAGACTACACAAGTATGCGGAGGCCGGGGGCTATGCCGATCAAGGGCTCTAGTCCTGAAGAAGAAAGAACGATTGTATAATCATTATTTGAATGACGAGGCGATTGAAGTAGCTGCGTTTGCAGTTGCAATGTAAAAACAGAAAAAAAAATCGAAAGAGGGAACGGAATCTGAGTTCTAAAGATAGGCTAATGAGACAAAAAATTTGTTTCGTCATTAATTAACTCAGGAAGTATAAAATATATTCATAAAATTGGGATGTCAAAGGAGAAACGAAAAGATGTATTTGAAACGTTTGTCACTCGTTACTCCTTGAACTGTAAGACGAGATACAAACATATGAGAGAAATTATAACACTATGGTGAATATTGGCAGGGACACTAACATGTCTCTGCGACTGGAAAGGATCATCAAGGCTTCCAAAACTTCCGACTGTCCTTCACTTTTCCCATCATTTCCTTAAATTTGTTCACAAGGATTTTACTTTGTGAAAGACGATACCTTGCACTGCGGGAGGATCATTTGCTTGGTATTTTGGCAGCACAGTTGGCTAGGACTCCCCAAATATTAACTTCCGTTAGGCTTTCAAGAAAGTACTGTCTACTTAGACTGAAGCTTCTAGGACAAATTTAAAGCTGGGCCTTTATGTTGCTTCCCTACGTAATCGCCATTCAGATATGCACTGGTGACCCAATGCACTATGGCCACTGCTCACCGTTTGACTGAACGCCACCTGGTCCGTTGCCAGCAAGTGATGTGGTAAGAAAAATGTATAATTGGGGCAGAGACGAATGGCAAACCAATCCGCGACGCCAATGGTGGTAAATGGGGAAATCCATTGACATGAGCGACTTTGACAAAGGGCAGATTATTAAGGCCCCGCACCTGAGAATGAGCCCCTTGGAAATGGCGAAGAGCTGTTTACGTACTATTGTCGTAAGCATCTATGAAAAGTGGTTGACGGACGACGAAACCCCGAACAGGCATGAAGCAGTTGGGCTTCCGCGCTCATCTCAGATTGTGGAGATCGGAAGCTTGTCCGCTTCGTAAAGCAGGATAGGCGGCGATCTCGTCAGGGCTTCCATGGGACTAGTGTTGATAATCAGTCACCAGGAGAGTCGTGGACCAGGTGAACACTGCAGTGGGCCACCTGCATCCCTTTTCGCTAGATGTCCTTTCCGACGGCGACGGTGTTTTCCACCAGAATAACTGTCCGTGTCACAAGACCAATGGTTTCAGGAGCGTTATACTGAAATTCTGACACCTAATTCGTGAATTCGTGTGCTCTGAGCCCCGAGAACACATTTGGGATGTAAGTTACGGGAATTACATGACCTGTGCGTGGACATCTGGTACGACACATGCGCGCCGACTGCGTGGGCGCGCCGGGGCTCGAGCACCCACACAAGTAATCTTGTGGCTGCACCGCACAAACAAATTTTTTAGTGTGATACAAACAAAATAAGATAAATATTTCTCACTTGATTTTATCAAAAAAGTAATGAACTATTAAAATACTGATATGCAAGTTAAAATTTATGACCTGTAAAACATATCAAGGCAAAGGCAACCAAGCAACACACTCCACAACCAAGCAACACACTCCACCGTTCGTTGCCTTTCCTTTGCCAAGTCAAATGAATTCCCCAGAAAAACAGTCGCCGACTGTTACAAAATGGTTCAAATGGCTCTGAGCACTATGGGACTCAACTTCTATCAGTCCCCTAGAACTCAGAACCACTTAAACCTAACTAACCTGAGGACATCACACACATCCATGCCCGAGGCAGGATTCGAACCTGCGACCGTAGCGGTCGCGCGGTTCCAGACTGCAGCGCCTAGAACCGCTCGAGCACTCCGGCCGGCAGACTGTTACACACTGCCTCAATAGTTATTCTTTTTTAAAACATACCAGCGGTGCGGTTTAAGATTTTAATGAAATTGTTTTCACCTAATCTGAATTGTAATCGTTTAGTTTGTTGAAACAATGGTTTTGATGGACGCTGGAACTTATATTGTAGATTCAAAGGGTATTACCGCATTAATAGCTAGTGCAAAGTAGATGTCACCTGGCGGGGTGCACGGAACAAAAGCTCTTCGCTGGGCAAAAATTTTCGCAATTTCCGAACGTTGCGTGATTACTGGAGGCGTATGGAAAGCTGAAATACTATACTGAGAATTGCTCCTATACACATCTCTTTGCTTGTATTACATGGGATTTTATAACACACTCCATTAAATTCCTATTTCTACCTCTTGTAATGAAAGTTACGTTAGCTAATGATAGGTTATATATTTTGTGTTTGGGAATCAGACGGGCCCGTATCGCTTACGTTACGCCTACGTGTCTGTCGATTCGTCCAAGTACATTTGAACCTGAGTTTGATTTCATTTCCGTTGCTTTTAAGTCAGCTGTGTTACCGACTGAGCTAGGGCAGTCTCAACGTATGCTTATACACTGAAGAGCCAAAGAAACTGCTACACCTGCCTAATATCGTATAGGACCCCTGCGAGGACGCAACACGACGTGGCATGGACTCGACTAATGTCTGAAGTTGTGCTGGAGGGAACTGACCATGAATACTGCAGGGTTGCACATAAATCCGTAAGAGTACGAGGGGGTGGAGATATTTTCTGAACAGTACGTCGCAAGGCATCGCAGATATGCTCAGTAACGCTCATGTCTAGGGAGTTTGCTGGCCATCGGAAGTATTTAAACTCAGAAGAGAGGTCCTGGAGCCACTCTGTAACAATTCTAGACGTGTGGGGTGTCGCATTGTCCTGCTGAATTGACCAAGTCCCTCGGAATGCACAACGGACACGAATGGGTGCAGGTGATCAGACAGGATGCTTCCGTACGTGCCACCTGTCAGAGTCGTATCAGGGGTCCTATATCACTCCAACTGCACATGCCCTACACCATTACAGCGCCTCCACCAGCTTGAACAGTCCCCTGCTGATATGCAGTCCATGGATTCATGACGTTATCTTCATACCCGTACACGTCTCCCCCCACTCCCCCTCGATACAATTTGAAACGAAACTCGTCCAACCAGGCAACATGTTTCCAGTCATCAACAGTCCAATGTCGGTGTAGACGGGCCCAGGTGAGGTGTTAAGTTTTGTATCGTGCATGAGAGGGCCTTCGGCTTCGAAAGCCCATATCGATGACGTTTCGTTGAATGGTTCGCACGCTGACACTTAAGGATGGCCCAGCATTGAAATCTGCAGGAATTTCCGGAAGGTTTGCACTCCTGTCTCGTTAAACGATTCTCCTCAGTCTTCATTGGTCTCATTCTTGCCTGATATATTTCCGGCCGCAGCGATGTCGGAGATTTGATGTTTTACCGGATTCCTGATATTTGCGGTACACTCGTGAAATGGTCGAACGGGAAAATCTCCACTTCATCGCTACCTCGGAGATGACGTGTCCCATCGCTCGTGCGCCAACTATGACGCCGCCTTCACTCACTTAAATCTTGATAACCTGCCGTTCTAGCAGCTGTAATTGATCTAACAACTGCGCCAGACACTTTCTGTCTTATATATAGGCTTTTCTGACCGCAGAGCCGTATTCTGCCTGTTTAGATATCTCTGTATGTGAATACGCATGCCTGTATCAGTTTCTCTGGCGCTTCAGTGTAGTACCGGTATATTTTACTTTACCACAGTACAGATCTTTGTGAAACCGGCAGTGTTCATAAAAGATTACAAATGGAAAGTAATAATTTTAAAAATATCGAGAGTATCAAGAAAACATATGTTACATTCCGCGATTGGTATGCACACACAAAAATTTTGGAAAGTCGGCGCCCTGTGTGCCACGTACCTCAAGAAAACTAAACACTGCTGTATCGTTTTCCAAAGTAGACCAACATATTATTTAGCAGGTAGTCAGAATGTTTTGGCTCATCAGAGTAATTTCACACGACCTATAGTGCGTACGCAAGCGCGCGCGCGCGCGTGTGTGTGTGTGTGTGTGAGAGAGAGAGAGAGAGAGAGAGAGAGAAAAGGGGGAGGGGGGTTGCAAAACTATTTTGAGCAATTTAACATAACTAAAACTAAGGATCCCAAGAATTCTACAGATTCTTTTTGAAAAATGTGCAACTGCCTTTGTGTCGTTAATTATTTTTTGCGTCTTGAACAGTGTTCCGCGCTGTGAAGTGATCGATACATGTGCGATGTCTCTGACTGCTGCTTTTCCTTGTCTGCAGATAGTCTGGATGGCCTCAAAACCAACAAGAAGGCCACAACAACAGAGGAGAAGGTAAGTTAGTCAGAGGAGCCACACTCTATAGGCAAGCTGATCAGTCGTCCTAGAAGAATGTATCTTTGTCTGCTTTGTGTATCATTCCGTCTCAAGAAGTATGGAACGAAGTTAAATATTAAGCAAAGTCAAGTGCCAATTAGGTATGAGTAATCACCATTTTTACACTACTTAATCATGATTGGGGTGATTACATAAGAATTAAGTTTTAATTATATTTCTCTCTTCGTTCCTGCTCGTTGTCTAGGGTCGGGTCTGTTCGCTTTTTTCGTCATTTACTAAAATTACCTCAGATATTCACGACGAAATTTTCACAGACAAGTGAGGGAAATGACAAACATCTTGAGAGGAGTGGCGCAGTATCTTTCAAGTCGTAAGTTACTCGCAGACTGACTGACATTAACTTAATAAGGCAAAAACTTAACACAGGCTCACAGAATTTGAGCACAACACCCACACTTACAATCTCGCATTTCCCGCAAGAATTCTGTCTAGACAGAAATTTGTTAATGTCAGTAATTTTATAATTTGCGTAGTAATTTTGGCAAAAACCTGAGAAATAGATTACACGAATATAGTGCAGGTTATTCAAACGTTACTCAATAACTTAACAAATAATTTTTCTAAAATTAAAATTTTACTTTGAAATATGTAGAAAAAGAGCTTTTAACTGATTTACGTCAAACTTAAACATACCTTTCATCCCCGTAGAAATTTTAGGTAATAAATACTTTGTAGGTACCGAAATATGATTGCATTTCTTTGAATAGAGTGTTTTAATAAAACTAACTGCACTGTTTGAATCAGGCGACTGCTAACTGAGTACTGAATAATAATGTTTATTGTGAAAAATCTTTAATAAAATGTACTGTGTTACACATTAGTTTCCCCTTTTGTCTTCAATTCATTCCTTTTTTTTTTTTTAAATAAAGGTTGTGATGACGATCAGTTATTACAATATGTTAAACATTCTTGACAATAGCTCGAAACAAATGTTTTCATTACTTACAACACATGCTGAATGATGTACAGGATTGGACATAAATATGAATATGCATCGAGAAATGCATGCTTAAATTCAGATGCTAGCTAAGCTTGCAGGATGCGCTGTAGAATTTGACCATGAACGGCACCTGACCACTGTCCTCAATACATGTCAGTCACGGTTGGCAAAGTGTTTGGTGTTCCAAGGGGCACCGCATCGAAGGTCTACAACGCTTACAGAGAAAGCGGAAAAATATCATCTGTCGAGTCACAAGGCGGACGAAAGCGTGGGGTGAGTGATCTTGAGGACAGTCATTAAAAAGGATTGTTACGATTAATAAGAAGACAACAGCTCTAAAAGTTACTGTAGAACTCAATGTCGCAAACGCTGTCAGCACCAAAACGTCACGAAGAGTGCTCCAGAAGCAGGTATTTGGAGGGCGAGCTGGAATTATTCAAATGTTCCTAACAAGAAAACATTATGCCGAAGCCACAATACCTGGTCTATGGAGCAGTGGAAGAATGTCGTTTAACCGGAGGAGTCTTGCTTCACATTGTTTCCAACTTGTGGCCAGGTTTACGCCCCATGTGCGAAACATGGAGGGCGTTAGATGATGATTTGGGCAGCCATATCGCGATATCTTAAGAGCCCAGTGGGTAAGAAATGATGGGACAAAAAGAAAGCTTCAAGAGTGGAATTAAAATTCACAATGAGATGATATCAATGGTAACATTCCTTGATGACACTACTATCCCCAGCGGAAATGAAGAAGAATTACATGATATGCTGAATGAAATGAACACTGTAATGGGTACAGAATACAGACTGAGAGCAAATAGAATAAACTCGAAAATAATAAGAAGCAGCAGAAAAAAGAACAGCGAGAAACTTAGCAACGGAATTGCCCATCCTATAGTGCAATGTTTGTACGCCAACGATGATGTTGTGTTCTAACGCAACGGGGCCCTGTTCACACAGCTTGCATCATGCGAGACTGGTTTTGTGATCACAACAATGAATTGTCGCATCTCCTCTAGACATAACAATCACCAGATCTCAATGTCATAGAGCCTTTGTGGTCTACTTTGGAGAGAAGCGTGATCGTTATCAACCTCCATCATCGTCGTCTGAACTTGCCACTATTATGCAGTAAGAATGGTATAAGACGCTCTTGAAAACCATGCAGGACTGTATTTATCCACTCCGAGATGACTGGAAGCTATATAGAATGCCAAAGGTTTTCCTACGCCGAATTAATCATCTTAAACTGTTGTATTGGTGGTGTTTACATATTTTTGTCCACCTCCTATAATTAACTTATACAGGTATATCACAAGGTTGTAAGTAGGCTGTTTAGGTTTTTATGTTGGTAACGCCACGTAGCGCTCTGTATGAAAATCACTGACTGTGCTGGGTGCAGCTTGTGGCTGGTTTGCATTGTTGGAATTTTTGCTATTGTAGTGTTGGGCAGTTGGATGTGAACAGCGCGTAGCGTTTCGCAGTTGGAGGTGAGCCACCAGCAGTGGTGGATGTGGGGAGAGGGATGTAAGAGTTTTTTGATAGCGGACGATATGGACATGTGTCCGTCAGAAAGAGGAAATTTATAAGACTGGATGTCATATATATACTACACTATTAAGGTAAATACATTGTTTGTTCTCGATCAAAATCTTTCATTTGCTAACTATGCCTATCAGTAGTTAGTGCCTTCAGTAGTTAGAATATTTTATTTTGCTGGCAGTATTGGCGCTCGCTGTACTGCAGTAATTTGAGTACCGAAGATTTTGTGAGGTAAGTGATTCATGTAAGGTATAGGTTATTATTAGTCAGGGCCATTCCTTTGTAGGGATTATCGAAAGTCAGATTGCGTTGCGCTAAAAATATTTTGTGTCAGTTTAGTGACGATCAGAATATGTAAAGAGAGAAATGTCTGAGTACGTTCAGTTTTGCTCAGCTGTTTGAAAATCAAATAACGTAAAGGTTTTCCAGCACTGTCATTTATAAATTTTTCTAAGGGGATGTTTCAAAGTGTATCTCATAATACAGATGTAACTTAGTGTCGAGAGCTTTTTTAAGCATCGGCAGCGACTACTACGGTAATGGAATTTTACCTACTCTTCGTATCTATTTCAATCTTTATATCTCGATCTAAAGTCCCCAAGCGTTCTTATGGTACTTGGCGGAGGGTGCCTTGTGTACCACTGCTCCTCCCTCGCCCTCGTTTCCTGTTCCAATTACGAATGGTTCGTGAAAGAACTATTGTTGGTAAGCATCTGTATGAGCTCAAATAGCTCTACTTTTATCATAGTGGTCTTTTCACGAATTATAGGAAGGAGGATTTAATGTTTTGGTTCACTCTTTTACAAATACACGCTCTCAGAATAACAATAAACCACACTATGATGAACACCTTGTTCGTAGCTTCTGCCACAGCAGTTGCCTAAGCGCTTCTCAGACGATTTCGTGCCTACTTGTTGAACCTGTATCGTACAGCACTGGTCTTCTTTAGATCTGCTGTATTTCCTCTGTCAGTCGTATACAGTATTAATCCAATGCTGACGAGCAATATTCAACGATTGGCCATGCGAGGGTCTACTTTTATCATCGTGGTCTTTTCACGATTTATAAGTAGGAGGAAGTAATGTTTTGGTCCACTCTTTTAGAAATACACACTATCATAATAACAACAAACCTCACCATGATGTACAACACCTTGTTTGTAGCTTCTGCCACTGCAGTTGCCTAAGCGCTTGTCAGACGATTTGGTGCCTACTTATTGAACCTGTATCGGAAAGCACTGGTCTTCTATTGATCTGCTGTATTTCCACTGTCAGTCGTATACGGTTCTAATCCAACACTGACGAGCAATATTCAAATATTGGGCAAGCGAGGGTTTTCTAAGTCAACTAAATTGTGAGTACACCACACTTCCTGAGGATTATTCGAATTAATCTCAGTGTGGCATTGCCTTATCTGCGAGTAGTTTTATGTGGTCGTTTCTCCATAAATTGCTTCTTACGTGTACATCCAGACAGTTGACGTATATCACTGCTTCAATGACTGGTCTGCATCGTGCACTCGGAAAATACTGGGGCTTTCTACACAATTAAGCACGACACATTTGTTTATGTTGAGCCTTAACGACAATCTCTGTCATATTCCGTTTCGATGCCTTAATGGTTTCATATTGTATGGACAAATGACTTTTATCCGTTTACGTATTTAACAAATAAAAATAAAAACAACTTTTAAATAATTTATTTCATGACCTAAACATAGCTGTGCCCATCTTTTTAACCGTTCAAAAATGTTAATTTGTTTCCCGCCAGACTGAGAACCAGCAGTCTACTTGAAAAGAGATTATAACTATCTTCAATGAATCAAACATATTTGTACCAACTAGGACAAAAAGTCACACTGAAGCAGACCGTATGTTTACTGGCTCATTTTGGCTTATATTATCCTATACTTTCAACCACGACAGTTTCCGCTGTTAATTATGATTCCACTACATTCCATTACCTTTATTCTAGTTTTCTTGATGGGTGTCTTACAATTGTTCTCTAAGACACTATCAATTTCGTTCAACCGGCCCTCCCATTCCTTTGTGTTCTTTGCCACAATTAGAATGCCATCAGGAGATCTTTGTAACTCGAAACACAAGGATCCCTGCATATATGTAGAGGAATAGTTTTTTTTCCTCTGAACCCGAAGAATCTCATCGTTTAAAAGTTATTGCTGGGCGTTAGTAAGTCTACTACACTAAATAGTTTGTTTAATATTTAAGATTTATATTTTTTCCAAAGTGTTAATCCTATCACTTGTATACATACAAATTTTGTAGCAATATTATTGTGCTTCGGTAGTTCGTAAGGTATCAACTGGATTAAGGAGTCAATGGTAAATGTCATTTTTCTTTCTGATTTCAGTGTTTTATCGGCTGCATGTTGAAGTCCGTTCATGGGGTAAGTCCTGTTGCTGCGCTCGCACCAGGGGAATTTGCGCTTAGGCCGCTCATGTTGAGTTAAAATCAGTTGACTGACTAGTTTAGCTAGCTGGCAATTTGAAACTCTTTCAATAAAAGTCACCGCTTTAACATAACATTTTGTTACCTATGTTGAACCAGAACTCCACCGAAAAAATTTCTACTCTTGTTCAGGGATATTTTCCGTATATTTTGGTACAAGGGATCCTTGGTCTCCAGTGTGTCGCTAAAAAGTAATTAAATTTTGTTTGATTTACTATCTCCATTTATCTTTGAACCTGTATTACATGGAGAATACAGGGTGTGATTATATTTCCTTCCATCTACATCTATATGCGTACTCAGTAAATCACACTTAATTGTCTGGCACACTTGGAGGACAGATTTTGAGGTCAGTTTCCTTACACCAAACAAGAAAGAAATGTTTGGTAAACATATGCTCTATAACGCATTCCTTAGGAGGTGTGAGCAATTGTTAATCTTTGATACTGTGAAACACATTTCTTCTACTGCAAGCTCTTTCCGCATTTTGGGAGGAAGTAGTATGAACCAAAAGGAGAAAAATTTCAGTGGAAGAGATGTCTTTCTCAGTAGCCAGGATGAACAAGTGCTCACATCTCTTCAGGTATACATTTTAGTGCCCACATTTATCAGACTTCCATTTCTTGTTTTGTTGTAAGGAACCTATCCTCAAGGTCTGTAAATGGAATATAGTTACACCATGCATATGCACAACAGTGTAAATGTCGACGGTATGCGCTGCGTGTCGCGAATTCGAACAAATTTTTTCCATTCGCTCACAGTACTTAAAGTAGTAAAGGAGTTTTGCTATTTGGGGAGCAAAATAACTGATGATGGTTGAAGTAGAGAGGATATAAAATGTAGACTGGCAATGGCAAGGAAAGCGTTTCTGAAGAAGAGAAATTTGTTAGCATCGAGTATAGATTTAAGTGTCAGGAAGTATTTTCTGAAAGTATTTGCATGGAGTGTAGCCATGTATGGAAGTGAAACATGGATGATAAATAGTTTGGACAAGAAGAGAATAGAAGCTTTCGAAATGTGGTGCTACAGAAGAATTCTGAAGATTAGATGGGTAGATCACATAACTAATGAGGAGGTATTGAATAGAATTGGGGAGAAGAGGAGTTTGTGGCACAACTTGACAAGAAGAAGGGATCGGTTGGTAGGACATGTTCTGAGGCATCAAGGGATCACAATTTAGCATTTGAGGGCAGCGTGGAGGGTAAAAGTCGTAGAGGGAGACCAAGAGATGAATACACTAAGCAGATTCAGAAGGATGTAGGTTGCAGCAGGTACTGGGAGGTGAAGAAGCTTGCACAGGATAGAGTAGCATGGAGAGCTGCATCAAACCAGTCTCTGGACTGAAGACAACAACAACAACAACTTGCTGTTGAGAACAGTGACGCCCACTTTACATGATATGTAAATTAAGGGTAAGGGGGGGGGGGGGGGAAGAGAAGGCAAGCAGAAGAGGTTATTGATGTCAGATGCTAGGCTGCATTAAGTGGAATCAGCAGCGACAAATGAAAATGTGCGGCGGACGTGGATTCGAACTCGGGGTCTCCCGATTATTAGGCAGTTGCGTTCTTTTATATCGTCATCAGTGGGCTTCGAACCTTTTTTTACATTTTTTTTCGGTATTGTTCGTTGCGTTTGGTCCGGGTGGACGTCACAAGACATCCGTTCAAGTTGATCGTGGATTCCTTTACTCAGTTTTTTTTATTACAGAGGGCTAGCAACCCTCTGACCGAACACGCTGAGATACCGTGCCGGCCGTTAACCACTGCGCCAGCCAGACACGGTTCTCATCATGGCTGTGCACACTATCTCTGCACGCCTCTCGGCTGACCCAGCGCTATCTAGCCACAGTCCCTGTCCACGTCCTCCATGCTCACTACTCACAGATTCCCTGTGGTGGTTGGACATACGCAATGATACAGGGCAGTATAGTTAGGTTTGCCCTCCCGGCTAGCCGAGCGGTATAGCGCGCTGCTCCCCAAGCGGGAAGGGGTGCCGGTCCCCGATACGAATCTGCCCGGTGGATTAACGTCGAGGTCCGCTATGCTGGCCAGTCTGTGGATGGTTTTTAAGGCAACCTACCTCGGCGAATGCACGCTGGTTCTCCTCATTTTGCCTCACTTACACTGTGTCGGCAATCGTTGCGCAAACACCGTTTCCACGTATGCGTAGGCCATAATTATTCTGCCACGCAAACACCCAACCGCGCAATAACCCTGGGTTCAGTGGGAGGCGGTGGTGGGGTGGGTGGACTGATGTGAGTTGTTGTGGGGTTGTGAACCACTGAGGGCTATGGTGGGACGAAGCCTCTCCGTCGGTTCTAGGTCCCCGATTTAATACATGCATAGAAGGGTAGGTTTAGTGATTGAGAGTTGGCCTATGTCACACTGTCTATGGGTCAACTGGATGCAACGGAAGAACGGCACGTCGACCTAATACTCAGCGACGGCAAAAACGTTACATTTGTTTTACATCTCTACGTGGGCTCCTACGAGAACTTGGATCATCCCGTGGCAGAACTGTACGAGATATGCGAGAACACGGTAACTGGAAGAGAATGTATTACCTACCATTTCTGACAATGGTGCCACCAGTTGTCAGTGTGTTGCACGAGCTCTTGACGCAACCTGAACATATGAATGGAGCTAGATTGTTTCCAAACAAGACACACAGCTCACATCGTCGTCATCTGGACCGCTGATCAGATATTTTGAGGCCATACAAATTAAAAAATAAATGGAGGCAACAAATCAAGAGAAACGTAATTACTCCTTAACGAGCTACCGGACACCACAGACTTCTTATAGCAAAATACTCAGAATATATTCCTGAACAGCATCCGAAATTTTATGCCGTCCTGATTTAATTCTATATTCACTGTTAGTACTCAATGTTTCGTTTGTATTGTCTGCTATGTATTTATGTCCTATCGTCAGTGATTAACAATTTCATTGTAAAAAATTTTAAGCACAGCCAGTAGGATGGAAAGAAACGATCAATCACTGTAAGTAACTGCCAAGGTTTTCTCAACAAAGGTTTTCTCTATGAAGGAAAGGAATCCACCCACCTCGAATAGATCCTTGACTCTGAGATAACTTACAATTCATAAGTCTTGATCGTGTCTTCGTTCCCCTCTGAGCAAAGTATACATTCTTGGTGACGTTTACAAACTGATGTCACAGACACGCCACCGGAGGTCCATTTGCAGTTAGAGGCTACTGGTGTCCTGCAGCAGGTCAAAGGAAACGAAAATCAGATACGATGTAGCTTCTTTTTTCAAACAGAAATGAGGGAAGGGTCAACAACTTCTCCAATTACTTTTGCTTTATTGTTGAGGAAAAAAAAAAATTTTCAAATTCCTTGGACTTTAATGACACCAGAAATGATTTAAGGTACTTTATTATAACTGATGAAATAAATATTTCATTGCTCTTGATTTTTGTTGCTGGTGGACACTTCTTTTGGCATCGCCAGTTATTTTGATACCCAAACAGCCGAAATCGTCTACTACTATTTGACGCCTAACTTTCTGCTCAAATTCCGTCAGCGCCATCTGACTTATTTCAACGGAACATAATTTCAGTTCTGTGTTCGAAGTGTCTTGTAGCCATCATACATGTAAGTAATAGACATTAAAGCAAAACACCACAGGTTATAAGCACATATTGTCTCCCATAATACGTAACCTGTAGCACGCAACATAATGTACGCTGACGATGAGCGCGGTTTTCGATACCGGACCGAAACAACAACAATGTAAAAAGCAAGCAGCCTTGTCCTTGTCTTTGCATAAAAATAATGCCATTTATTAAATGAATTAACCTTGTTTTACCTCTTTTGATGTTTATCTCACAAACTCTTTTCAAGAGACTATCCATTCCTTTTAACTGCTTTGCCAAGTCCTTTGCCGTCTCTGATAGAATTAAATACCGTTTGTAAACCTTAAACTGTTTATTTCGTCTCCTTGAACTATCCAAATTCCTCGTTGGTTTCCTTTACTGCTTGCTCATTCTTCAGACTGAATAACATCTGGGAAAGGCTACAACGCTGTCTCAGTCCCTTCGCGGCTGATGCTTCCCTTTCACGTCTTTCGACTCTTCTGGTTTCTTTCTGCACGAGCCATATATTACTTTTGGCTCCATGTGTTTTATCCCTACTACCTCCAGAATTTCCAAGACTGTGTCCAATCAACATTTTCAAAAGCTTTCTCTAAATCTACAATGCTATAAAATTAGGTTTGCCTTCTTTCAGGCTTTCTTCTCAGATAAGTCTTAGAGTCAGCATCTGTTGCGTATTCCTAAATTTCCCCGGAACCCAAAATGATCTTCCCGAAGGTCGAATTCCGCTAGTTTCCCATTTTTCTGATCAAAATTTGCGTCAGTGTTTAACAAGTATGATTCATTAAACTTATGGTTCGGCAATATTCATACCTGACAGCACCTACCTTCTTCGGAATTGGTATTATTACATTCTTCTTGAACTCTGAGGATGTTTCTTCTTCTTCTTCTGCCTATCCATTAATGGAAGTTGGTGACCACGGTATTTATCTTTATTCTATGATCCGAAGTTTGTAGTAGTTGGTCTGCACTTGGTAATCTTGTCTACTGCTTTGTTACATAACCAAAATATTCCTCTTCGTCCTTTTCTTCTTTCACCCCCAACCTTGCCTTTTTCATCTGGAGAGGTGTATATTTGCTCTTTCACACGATGTGTCCTAAGTATACAGTATTTATTCTGTTTAATGGTGCTCACGTTTCTCGCTGTTTGCTTAATCGTAGTAACACTTAGATGTTAGTTATTCTCAATGTAGAAGGTATTTTAAGCTTTCTGCGCTGAAAGCAGATTTCAAATGCCTTGATCATCTTTACTTTTGGCGTATGTTAGTGTGCATCCTTCAGAAATGTGTGCAAGTACCGATCTAATTTTCTGGAATTTTATGATAGCATTACTGAAGTTTTCTTAGCGGTATTTTATCTCTGCTCTTCACAGAACCATATTCCAAGGTACTTAAACTTGTCCACTCTTTTTATTACGGAGCCATTGAATCGTAGATCTGCATTTTTAAAGGCGTTCTGCTAAATTGGGACAATTATAAACGCGTGTTTTTAGTGTTAATATTCAGATGTAGATTCGTGTCGTTATCTCCTACTACGTTGACGAGTTACTGAAGATCATTTGACTCATCAGCAATCAGCACAGTATCCTCAGCATAGTGAATGTTGTTGATGAAGACTCTATTAACCTTTGCGCCATTTTCTAAATCACAATGTGCTTCCTGAAATATATTCTCTGAGTAAAAAACTGAATAGCAGAGGTGACATAACGCACGCTTGCCGTACCCTCTACAGAAGTAACTAAGTTGATGACCTTTATTTATACAGCGAATGTCTTTCTCGTCTATACCCATTCTTTTGAGAATTTTCGTAAATTTATGATGTTGTACTCAATCAAAATCTTGTTTGTAATCAATTCAAGAAAGGCTCACACTTTTATCCTGAACATAGCACTTTTTCACTTGAACTTGTACTGCAACTATTGCTTCTCTTGGTTCAAATGGTTCAAATGGCTCTGAGCACTATGGGACTCAACTGCTGAGGTCATCAGTCCCCTAGAACTTAGAACTAGTTAAACCTAACTAACCTAAGGACATCACAAACATCCATGCCCGAGGCAGGATTCGAACCTGCGACCGTAGCGGCCTTGCGGTTCCAGACTGCAGCGCCGTTAACCGCACGGCCACTTCGGCCGGCGCTTCTCTTGCACGTAAACATTTCACACACCTTTCAAATAACCTTCGATGAATGACTTTCAGAAATATTTTCAGCAAATAGCTCATAAGACTAATGAGTCTATGAATTCACATATTAGAGCATTCGCCTTTCTTGGCAAGGAAATGAAAGCTGATACGGCATTGAAATTAGGAGCAATGCAAATTTTGCTAAAATTGTTTGTACTAGACTCCTATACTTTCTTCACCAAGAAGTCCAATGAGTGCAAATGGAATTTCATGAGGTACTGTGGATTCATTGTTTTAACAGTTTCGTGTGGCTTTATCGGTCGCTTTTTTTCATAACTGAAGGTCCTGTTACCTTATCGTTCGTAGAAATCTCAGCGTTTCGTTTGTCATTTGGAAAGACGTTCCTGATACTGTCTTTCAATATCTCTTTCTTCTCTGTCTCATCAGGAACTATTTTATAATTTTTGTTGGCTACCAAAGAGACATTTCTTCTTCCATATTGTAGCTTTTTATATAATTTAAAAACATCATGGGGAACTTGCAAGCTTTCAGTGTCTTCATATTCGAGATGCCACAATTTATATTCTGTTGTTCTGATTGCCGACCACGTATGTTCCTAAAAATTATTGTAAACTATTAGATCCGTCTGGGTTTGCCTTCGGCGTTCACCCACCAATGAAAGAATTTCATCAGGCATCCATTTCTTTTTAAAACCCCTTTTCTTTCACATCCTAGTGTCTCTTAAGCAGTCGTTATCATAATGTTTTCATCTCTTCCTAACTTTGATATAGTTCTCTTCATCAATCAAGGAGGTCTTTGTGGTCACTATTTTACTGTTGATATATATGATCACTTGATTTATCAATTCAGGCTGTTTCAGTTTTTCATAAGCTACTGTCCTAGGTTTGGGCAACGGCCATGCCGCATTGGATACACCGGTTCCCGTGAGATCACCGAAGTTAAGCGCTGTTGGGCATGGCCGGCACTTGGATGGGTGACGATCCAGCGACCATGCACTGTTGCCCTTTTTCGGGATGCACGCAGCCTCGTGATGCCAATTGAGGAGCAACTCGACCGAATAGTAGCGGCTTCGGTCAAGAATACCATCTTAACGGCCGGGAGAGCGGTGTGCTGACCCCTCGCCCCTCCTATCCGCATCCTCCACTGAGGATGACACGGCGGTCGAATGGTCCCGGTAGGCCACTCGTGGCCTGAAGATGGAGTGCTTACTGTCCTAGGTTTAGCTTTCTGTTTTACGAGTTTTGTTTTTAGAGACACTAAGTGTAGAGTATGGCCAGATGGATCATCTGTTCTGGAAGAAATGGATGGTCTGGTGACTCAGGTTCCAAAACGCTTATCGATTAAAATATAGTCTGTCTAGTTGCGAATAACGTTACCTTGCTGTCTGCCGTATATTTCCATGTATAGCTATATGGCACAAGCATCCTCGTGGTAATTTGAACAAATTATCAGCGAATTTCATGTTTTGTTCCTGGCACAATTGTATTGGGTGATTAACTTTCTCGTTTCATGTTCCTAAAGCAAAAGATTCTAACAAATGTACACATCTGCCTTTTTTCCAATTTGGCTATGGGGTCTCCCATTGTTTTCCAGTATGGCTATGAGGTCTCCTAATATTATATTAATTTCGTATTAAGGGTAAGTACTTTCTTTCTTTGGTCATAGAATGAGTCCACTTCTTGCTCAAGAGTATCAGCATTGGTGCGTAAGCTTGAATGATGTTGATGTTCACTGGACTGGCACTCAGCTTTAAAAAGACAGTTTTATCGGAATATGGGATAAAATCTTTAATACTCTGGGAAATACACTCTGAGACTATGAGGCACTAAGCCGTTTATTTTCATGGATCACATTTGCTAGTTTTCTCACTTCATATACACTTCGAATATTTCATGTTCTAGCACTGATTTTCACTCCTTATATTCGTTTTTAACGTGGACCCACTCAAAACTGCCCTCCTCGACAGCCTGTTGAGGAATGATTTGAAAGTACGGGGCGTTTAGCGGTGAATGTGTCCATGTGGTTCTCCAGGAGGTTTGTCACGTGATATTCCATTGTTTGCCCCCAACATGTCATCCGCTCCTGACATGGAGACAGACGCTGTCAGCAACCTTCGACCGTGGATCAGACGCTGGTGTGCCTTTTGCTCAGTGGAAGGCATTTTATTTCCCTTCTATCAGTCATATCTGGGAGGCATTCCCTTCTCGCTCTAGCCACGACCCAGGGACTCACCCTCTAGGCTACAGGTTTCCATGTTGTTGAAACAGCAAGCAGCTGCCCCCCCCCCCCCAACCGCATTACTCTTTGCATACAATAAGATAAGTTTAGAGATGATATTTTATTTCCCGCACTTTCTGCACTTAAGCATTATTGTAGTAGTTATCAGGGGGTTCTAACAGAGAAAGAATGGGGCTGTGGTGTACAGACGGTAAGGATAATTGGAAAGTAATAGTTTTCAAAGTTGCTGAGTTATTTGTATAATTTGGTGCGTAATACTGTGTTAAAGAATATTGATCAGTGAATGCCCTGATGTTAAGGTAAAAGAGTTTGGGCTTGATAAGTCAGCATCATGATCGAGTGCATAGTGATTGTGGAACGGTGAAATTTGAAGAGGAGTAAGCTAGGTTCAGTACCAACTGGCTAGTTCACCGGTAAGGTGTGGAGAGTGCTTTTAAACTGTCTCACATATCTTACATGAAAGACTGAATAGTTTTGTCATGGCTGGCTTATAAAAGGATCTCAGTAATTCAGAAAGAATACCGTCTTCTCCAAGGGCTTGTTTCGACTTACGTCTTTTAGAGGCCTCTCAAATTCTCCTCAACGTATTATATCTCCCATTTCATCTTCATTTCCTTCCTTTTCTCTTTCTGTAATAATGTCCTCAAATTTGTTTCCGTTGTATAGGGTGATTCCGTGATGATGTTACAAACGATCAGGGATTATGTATAAGGATAAATGTGTCAAGTTTGAGGTAAAGTACCCTAGTCCGGAAACGCCGGAGCCGAAAGCTGTAAGCGAAAATCTACTCCACTTCCGCCATAACCTCGCACAGGGGTCAAACCAAGGGCCCCAACATCTGCACCTTAGCCATGACGTATAGAATTCTCCCTGTTGATGGACTAGTAACGATGTACATAATTTGGAGTCGAGAGATCGAAAATCCTAAGTCTGCGGTACAGTAATAATGAATTCCATTTACCTGTTTCACAAACTGTAAAATTTACAACAGGTGTTCAAAATGGAGTCCGCCTACCGTCAGTGAAGGCATGGCATCGCTGTACAGTCATACCCATCCTAATACCCCAGTGTTGCAGGCAGCGAGAATTCTTACCAGGAGTCCCTCTTCATTCTCGACATTCGTCTCGTACACAAGACTTTTCACATGGCCCCACAAGGAGAAATTAAGTGACGTCCTCTGCCTATCCACTTTTCAGGGCATGGCTAATTCGGGTGTTCACGAATTCTTAGACCAAAATGAGATGTGCCTCGATCACGTAGTACGGTATCCGTTCACGAATAACAAGTCAGATATTTTCCAGGAACCTGAGTGTTATGTCTCTCATTAATGCTTCATACACTAGTGCATTTTAGCGGGGACAAGGAAGAAACTGACCATTTACATTGTAACTGAATATGCCTACACGTTGACGGATAATCTGTGTTGATGGCTCTTGATAACTTTAGCGTAGATATTCTCATCGATCGAACCATGGTTATTGCAAGTCATGAGCGTGCCATCTGTGATTAAAGAGGCCTCGTCCGTGAAATGTACATGCGCAATAGATGATCGACTGCAAGGCTCCCAAAGACTCGTTGACTGAATACAACACGAAGTTCGAAGTCAGCAGGATTCAAAGCATGCACTCTCTGTTGATGGTATCCTTAATACTCGCCACATAATACTGCGAAACATTCATTAGTAATGCAGCTGATAGACTGGTGACTGCAAGCACGTCATCCACTCGAGCAAGCACTGCATCATCTAAGTTGGGAGCCCGTGTAGTTCGTCGAAGGGTTCGATCGTCGTACTGTGGTACGAATTGCCCTCATTCACTTAATCGTTGGAAAGTCGCTCGATTCTCCGCTGCTTCCATTTGTTTGTCCACATACGAAAATCATGTCTCCTAGTTCCCCCATAGCCTGCAACTCCATTTGATTCGGGCTGAACGACGTTAGTACATCAACGAACTTGCAACATGCAGCAGGTGAAAAATAATTCCGCATCTTGTTTTAAAATTGAAATAAATGATTGCAGCTTTATCATAAGCTGCATTAAGAAGTATCCTTCTTTATTTGTTGATAGTGACTAGTGTCGGGCACCTGCGTCTGTCCTTTTACTGTGGTTAAGTCGGCCATAGTGCTGCTCTGACCATTACCGCAGGGCAGTTTTTGTGCATTGGCTTTCGCTTGAATTGTTACGCTTACTAAATGGATTATTTGATCCTGGACATAGGTGGTCAAAACTAATCACCATCAGGAAATAAAAGAAATCTCTTCTTAATGCAACTTATGACGTAGCTACAACGATTTATTTCAGTTATTACGTCAAGTTGTAAACACAGTGTTCTGCTATGACACATACATTGCACACCAGGACTGTTCATATCAGTACATAGTATGCCAACCTCTACATCTCAGTGTTCGTCGGGACTGACTACTCTACAAACTTGGCAACAGCAGTACTGGTACATATATTCATTCCTCTATCACAGATATTAGAACATTTTTGGTTGGGACCCAGTCGTTTGCGGGCCAGGGTCCATTGCCTCAAATTGATACATTTACTCTTCCACAGCGTACCTGAAAGTTTGTAACATCATCAAGGAATCACACTGTAAAGACCGTCTAAGTTGTCCTTCCGTCTGTCAGCTTTCCCTCCTTTGTCTAGCATCAGCTTGCCATTGGAGCACCTTAATATTCATATAGGTACTTCTCCTTTCCCCAAAGGTCTCTTTGAGTTCCCTACTTGCTGTGTTGTCACTTATCACTGCAAAATTCTTTACGTTATGTTTGTTTTCAGATCAACTCTGATGGTGAATACGACGTGGATCTTCTGAAGGAACACATCAATCACTGTCCTGAGCTAATGAAGGACCAGAAGAACAAAGCAGCTGCGATCGAAGTCGCCGAAAGCTGCGCTGGGAAAGGTACGAACCATGTCTCATATGTTACTCTTTGTATCTTCTTCTGAGTCTATTACCGCTCGTTCCTTACAGGAAACTGTTTTAGGAAACTCTCTCGTGGCCCATCGTGTTTTGCAGTAACATTATCGGCAAATGTGCCTGTAAGAATCAAGTAGGAAAATCATAATCGTCTGAAAAAAAAAATACAGTTACGTCATTCGGTATTGGTTTGACGAAATAGTTCACGTGTGAACGGCCGGAAGTCAGTGTCCAGTAGGTATAATATTTCAGCAAGCGTCCACCTTGATATCATTAGGTGCACTGATGAAATGACCGCTTGTCTGTTTGTTTTCGCACCTTTCAGTCTCCTTCAGGGAGAGGTGGAGCGGGCCCCTTGAGAGTTTGCAAGTTGCACGTTGTTCTTTCCAGTCTTCTGAAGTACTGGGTACAAAGTCTGGCCTTTATTAAGTTACGTTGCATGCATGTGTACTAATTTGGAATTTTCTTTTCGTTTCGAATTTTAAGGGACTATTGGGTTATGGGTGGACTAATCTCCCAATTGTGAATAAGGGGGGTGGGGGGATTTGGAACAACTCCAATAGTCACCTTTTGTCCGAGGGAGGCCTCCGTAAACCCTAGTTGGAATTGCTGGAGTTACCACATATTTCGCTCTCAACCGTCATACTGATCGCTGTTCTCGGGGCGACCTTTGAGATCGCCCGCGGGAGGGGCTCCACGTTGACTTGTGTCGCCTTTACTGCTCCGATGTCGACTATCTTGGGCGGAACTTCGGCTGGTCCGCTTGGGTCGTCTGCGACTGCGTGTCCGGCTATTGTTGTCCATGGTGGCCCTCGGTTTTTGAGGACGCAAGTTTGGTTATGTCGCGACTCAGTTGCAGCCACCCGTGGTAGGTTTTCAGCAGCAGGAGGCAGGTAGCTTCCGTCTCGGCGTGAAACGTCGTTCTGAATCTGGTCTGTGCCTCTTACAGGGCAGCGTCGACCACGGCGTACCAGTTCATTCCCAACTCCTCCCTCCAACACGTTATTGCATCCTACATTCGCTTGCCGGTGGCATCTCAGCTGTTCCTGCGCCTGTGCCTGCCCCCGAAGTCAGTTCTTTGTACGGTATTTCCTTCCTCTTCGTAATCTGACTAATTGCAGTTTACTAGCACTTACTAAGTAAGGTTGTCATCTTGGCACCACAGTATCATATCGCGCCGTTGAATGAGCATAAACAAAATGGGGCAGCCCTTTGATGAAGTGAAGTACCGTAGAATTAGCCGTTTCCTCAATTGAAAAGTAAAAAAACGCTGCCACAATCGACGCTAGATGAAAATGTATGGAAACAACGCGCCATCGTGTGACACAGTGGTTAGATGCGGCAGCTGGTTCCAGTGAGGTCAAACAAGTCTGTATGACGGGGATCACAAGAGAAGAGGAGCCCCTAGCGTTTGAAGACCACCTTATCACAATCGAAGCTATAGTGGATAACGAGAATATCATGTTCATAGAACAGTTTACAACATCTTGCACGCATTCGGGACATTACAGAGATCTCCGGATGCTGGGTTCCGCGATAGCTCATGCCCACTGAAAAGGCCAGCTGAACCGATGACGCAGCGAAAATGTCGCAGCTGGGTCAGGCCGATCCAGATGACTTCTTTCGTCATCGAATCAGTTGGGGAGGGGGGGGAGGGGAGTGCTGTGTGCACCGTTTCGACCCCGAGACAGAGGAACAAAGCAAGCTGTGAGAACATTTAGAATCCTTAGTACCGAAATGGCGAAGACGCAGCCACCATCGGGCAAGGTGCTGCTGCGTTCTTAGGGCTGCCGTGGTGTGTTGCTAACAGATTATTCTCGTAAGAGGCAAACCGTCAAAGAGATGTAATTGTGGCATATCCTGACGAAGTTAGAGGAGGCTCACTGGGAGCTATAAGGTTTATTGGCTTCACGTCAAAGCCCGTGCTCATTCTGCACAGGACACAGTCCAACGTGCTGCTTCTTGGGGCTACCAGATTTTGCCTCACACTCACGTATTGTCCTGACATGACACCCAGTGGACTCTTCCTCGTACGACGAAAATGTTGCGTGGTAGGCATTTGCAGAATGACAACGAAGTGGAAACTTCCTAAAAGCCAAGATGCAGACTGATACATACAAGGTTGAAGCGTCAACATGTAGAGTACGAATAAACTTCATCATCAAGTTTTCTGAGGTGATAATTAAAACTTTATGATTATTCCTCGTGTGTGCCACACCGGTACTCGAACTCCGTCATCGGTCTACGAGTGCACGAGTGCACTTCCAGATGATCTGCCCGATCACTCCTTTTAAGCATCCAGTTCCCTGCTACTTCTCTACTTCCCTTCCAACCTCTGTCCTGAATAACGTGTCTCAGCAGCTGAGGCTGGTCTCACATTCGAAACAATCTTCGTGCAAACTCCACACCCAGGGATCTTTAATTTGTTTACTGTAGTTTCCCTGAATCATGTAAAAAGAATTATGGGTAACTATTTAAGTAGAAATCTGCATGATGATGAAACATCACCGAACCAGTAGTGAGTTAGTACACATTATGTATGGTAAATTGAAGGTGATGGAAGAAATTGATGAAATCAGCTGCATCGGGAATTTATGCAGAATCAGCAGCGATGAGTGAAAATGTGTGCCCCACGTGCTGAATCGGGATTCGTACGCCGGATCTCCTGCTGACTAGGTAGTTGCGTTCACCACTGCGCCATCCGGTCACGGTGTTCGTCTCAAGTGCGCAGACTGTCTCGACACTCTTCCGGGGAGACTATCCTTCCCGCCTAGAGCCACCTATACGCAGTCCCCTTCCATGTCCAACATGCTCGCTAACTTTAGATTCCTGCTGCAGGCCGAACGATATTGCGCAATCGCACTGAAGGTCGAATCAATTGTATGAACGCGTTGTATCTGTTCTTTCGGACTTGTCTGAAAGAACAGACACTACGCATTCGTACAGATGTGCTACACGTGGCACACGGATAAACTGCCACTGTTTAACACCGTTAGGTTTGTGTCAGCGTTGTGGCTGATTGTTGAGACTACGACGCTCTGAAGAACTACTTCACTCTATTGTTCTACGCGTACTGCTCCGACTAATGCTCATTAGGGTTTGTATTCAACAGTCATTTCATCTTATTTCCCGCGCACACTGCCTTAGTGTTCACTTCCTGTGACGTTAACTTGCCAACTATGGTTGGGCGATTAATTGCTGTTAATCGATTAATCGTAATTATTCTGATAATCAATTCGGATATAACGATATTTCTTTGAAGTTAATTAATGTTACACAATCGTACACCCGTAAGATTATTTACTTCAATTTTTCCTTTTTTGTTTGATGTCTGTTGTGTGTTAACTCGTTGTATAGGTATAGCTTTACGGACTCTTCCCTAGTATTCTTTGCATAACGTTCGCATAAGGCGGAACATTTCATGCCGATTGTGTTCTGTTCACAGATGTTGCCAACATCAGAGATCTAACAGTAGTTGCTCTTATATAGCATGTCATAGTCTTCTGTTGTGTGTGTCTATTGAGAAGTAAAAGTAACACGTGTGTTCGAACCTGAACGTCTCTGTGACGTGCTGTCAACAGACCTTGTTACATGTGTCGTTTATTATACCATAATTGCTAATTGGTACGATGCGCTCGAACCAGAGAGTAATCAAAGCAGGACGGAAATAAGTAAACATTCACCCTCCCATGTAGTGGTGAGACTACATGGGCAGCAGTGTTATTTACCCTCTTCTGCCCGCCCGTCTTTCAGGCAGTCGGAATTACTTCTGTAACCTAGCTTTATTATTGTGGTACACTTTCCAACGTGCAGATTGCCGCTAAAATAAAATCGTGGGACTAAGAAAAACAAGTGAAGTACTGAAACATTTTGAAGAAGGTGATAAAGGCTGATGTAAATGTAAGTTGTGATTCAAGTCCCTGAACGTTTAGGAAATATAATGCATCTGATGAATAACTTGAAAATTAACAATGCGAATGTAAAAGACAATCATGTATTTCAGTACCCCAGTTACCATTACCGTGTAAAGTTCAGAAAACGATACTTAACAGGTAAATGAATTTACTAAGTCCAACAATCGAGGAATGGAAGTATGATAACACCGGTTCTCTTAGAACAAGCTTTTTAATCATAAAAAGTAAGTTTAGGACAATGATTTATAGAAATAAATAAACCGCAACATAACAACTAATCGAATAATCGCTTTCAGGATACAATCAGTCGATACGATTAACTGCTTCATTAAAATAATCGAAAAAACAATTAATTACTATTAATTGCCCACTACTAATGCCAACCAGATAGCTACTACTCGAATAACAATGGCTTCGCTCACACGTTTTTCACAGCACTAACACTACTATTGACGGCTGGAAGGCAGCCTTCTTTCAGAACAAATTCCCCTTGCTTTGTGCTACTCTGATGGTGCAGATGATGCCATATCGACACCGTGAGAAGCGATCGTCAGTAGCGGAAGTTGACTGGACTGGATGATGTAACGAATGCAAAAAATAACGTGTTTCCTGAACTGAAAAGCGTTCTTGTCGAGAGCTCTATGTTATTCAGCACCTTTGTTCCAAAGGTAGGGCCCCCAAATTGACTGTCATTTTCAAGGTCGGTACTTCGACCGTTCTCATTCCTATCTCTTTGCTACACAGAGTGGCACCGCAGTCTTCGCACACAGCAGGAGTAGTGGAATTTCTGCATAAGCAGGCACGTGCGATTATACACAATGCCAATAAATTTATGCCAGAAGAAACAGAGGAGCAAGCAAAAACCACACTGAAAACTTCGCTTGAAAGTACTGCAAGAACACCTAACGTTTCCAATCGCTGAATAAATGGAATAAAGCATAGTTACCAGTACATCCCAAGGCCTTACTATTTCGGAAATATGTGGAAGAAGTAGAAGAAAATTTTGTTTCTGGTAATACAGGTTGTCATGGAACTGACACAACTTCCACGTGACATATGTTCTTTATTTTGCATTGTAAGTATCGTAGTAAGCGACATTGTCCGCTACTCAACCGTTTTTCCTCTTTTTTGTTTTATAAGATTTCATTCTGGCAGCATGTGGTTGGACTTGCTTTCTTGGTACTCTCGGGAGAAAACACTGTCTCTGAATATCTACATTTGTCGAATTATTGATGGTTTTGACATAACCAGTTAATTAGACAGTTTACTTACTCGCTAGTTTTAGCTTACGATTTCTGCGTAGGCTTCAGCAGTCTAAATCCACCTCTCCTACTGTGCAATAGCCGTTCACAACGGATCCCCCAGCACTATTCCTGTCCGCTTCCTTACCACGCCATCTGCACAGGTATTGTCCAAATTATTTGCGTGTACTCTGTCTGTGAGAAACTACAGAGATCATGCAAATGGACTTGCACCCCTTCTAGCAGTACTTCATCGTATGTCACGGGGGCAACGAAAGGCAACTAGTACCTGGAGAAAGTGCACGTCATTACTGCTTCAAAGAAGGGGCGACAGGCCTATGTTGCTGACATCAATCTAAGAATTATTGAACATATTTTATAATCACCTATTGTGGCATTCCTGAAGAACTAAAAAGTTGTCTTTAAATATCAACATGGATCCATCAGACAGGGATGTAGCGAAATTCAGCTCACTCTGTTCAATCATGAGACAAGGGAGGCGTAGACATCACGCCCAGATTCATGCTGTCTTCCTTGACTTGACGAAGGCTATTGCTTTAATTCCCATTGTCGTTTAGAAAAACAGAATACGAGTTTTCGAGTCCCAGACGAGATTTGTGACTGTATTCCTCGCAGATAGAAATCAACACGTCGCTCTTAACGGAACAGAATAATCAAGCAAATGAAAATGAATATTTAATCGACCACGTTTTTAAATCGAACTAAAGAGTGTAAATAATTTTTCTTAGCCCCGTAGAGATTCATAACCCCACAGAAATACAACTGACGAAATTAAGGAAGTTTTAATAGCCGTGAAGTTAGTTGTAACATTTAAAATTAAAAACTTGGAGTGCATGCAGCAGATAATAGTAAGTTGGTGAACTACGCTTGTGTCAATTAGCAACCAGTGCAGTAGTAAGGAGGTGAAGTATTCATGTGCCAATTATGTATTGCATGCACCCGATGTTTTTCGTTTTAAATCTTAGAAGTATTTTCGTCACAAGTTATCAGGACTATCTGTAAGTGGTGATTGGGAGAAATTATTTTATACTTTTTATTCCGATTAAAAATGTGACATATTAATAATTAATTTTCATTTAAATAATTATTCTCATTTCATGAAGACATATTGCAGGAAGTGATATGTCGCTCCAGTGTTCCCAGACCGTACTCTCTCTGAATTTTATTGTTCTATGCGTGTGTCTGAAATTTTCAATCGATTTCAAACATTTTGATGACATTACAACGCAGACATGTGGTGAATTTCCGGCTTATTTCAGTTTCTCTTCACCTGACTGAACGAACCTCTGTATACCTCGCGAAAAAGAGAGTGAAGGTCAAAATCAGAGAGAATCAAACTCACTCAGAGGGCACCAGCGATCGTTCTTCCCGCGATCCCTTTATGACTAGAACAGGAAAAGCGCGAAATGGCATAGGTACAGAAATGTGTCCTCCGTCACACGCTGCACAAGAAAGAGAGTTAATATTGCGCTGCCTTCCAGTTCTCAGCCATATTTAAAATTTCAAGTTTCCAGCTCATCACGAAGTTAGTTTAAAATCAATGCAAACAGACAAGAAAGTGATATCTATTTCCTCTTCCTCCCTCTCTCTGCTCAACCATGGGCACCTCGAATGCATTCTGCCACTATCTGAACAACACGCCTGTCCTGCAGAGCAGGTGAGATTTCAGATTTTAGCAATCATTTTGTCTCCCATTCCCACCCATGTTGATAAGACAGACATGAAAGCGAATTTTTACTGCATTGTTCCAGATCTGAGCTATGTTATAAGTTCCGTAACTCTAGCACATCGGAAAGTTAGTTTAGAATCAATTACAGAATCTGTGCCGAACAGACGGAGAGACAAGAAGGCAACCTAATAAAAAACTTTGTACAATGAGACACATCAGAGCTAATGCAGATGTTGATGTGCAGTCGTTCTACGCAAGCGACTTCGCAAGTGAAACAGACAAGGGAGCAGTAGGTAGATGGTGAGGTGGTAGTACCAGAAACACCCTCTCCCTCATACTGTAAGATGGCTGCCGGAGTATGGACGTAGATGTAGGTGTTTATTGAAGTTCTGTTACATGCCTCTTTTGTATGAATCGTCCTTTGTTTAAACCGTTGTTTAAGGTTGTGTGTATTGAGACAATAATCTTATGAAGCTAGATGGCAGGAAAATGACACGTCTGTTCCGTCACGCATGTGCTACAATCGCTGACGTTGTGCCTTTTTGTATCACAGTTACAGGATGCAGCGGCTACTGCGAATGCGGGATCGTCGCAGGCGACTGCTTGTCCGAGGGAATGGAGGCCAGGGGCTATGAGGTAAGCTGGCAGCCTGAGGTGCAACCAGTGAGTCTTTAGATTATCACTAAGTAGGTATAAGCTACGGGGTAAAACAGGTAGTAAACAATATGTAGAAGAACCAAGAGGGAACAATAAGAATGGAAGACCAAGAATAATGGGCTCGGTTTACAAAGGGTATGATACAAGGCTATAGTCTGTATCTGCTGCTGTTCAGTCTATACACAGAAGAAGCAATGGCGGAAATAAAAGAAAGCGAGAACAGCCATTCCTTATAGGCAACAATTACTGTTGAAACAAAGTTTGTAAGACAGTCGTAAGCTGCAGTCAATGTCTTTTATTGGAAAGTATCACGCAGTTTAACAAGAGCATCGTCAGAAACTGTGGAACTTAGAAAGTGTTAGGGTATGGAATGTTAAACTGGTATAAAAGACATGATCATAGACATTAGAGATACCTACCACCAGCTTAATCTCTGTTTTCGGCAAGGTAACAAGCCAATTAGTTTGAACGTAAGTTATCATATTGGAAATTTAACTCGTTCTTTTGAAATTACACAATGTAAATTTCACAGGTTTTTACGACGTCCTTGTCAAACTGAACTAAACTAACAAGTAAAAAATACTGATTGAGATTTGTGGCTGTCCTACAAAATGAAAGAAAGGTTCAGGAGATGGAGTGAAATACAGATTGAGAAGATGTCACTGATAAGATTCGCTGATGTTAGTGTTATCCTCAATGAAACTGAGGAAGAACTGGAGGACGAGTTGAATGGAATGAACATTCTAATGAGCACACATCACAGATTGAGAGTAAAGTGAAGAAAGAAGAAAGTTACTATTAGTAGCAGAAATCAGATTAGTGAGAAACTTACCATCAACAATGGGAATCAAGAGGTATACGATGTCAAGGAATTCTGCTACGAAGCAAAATAATCCTAGACAGACGAAGCAAGGAGGGATTTAGCAGAACACGCAAAGACGGCATTCCCGGCCAAACGAAGTCCACTAGCATCAAATGGCAGCCCTAAACAGTGGAAGAAGTTTCTGAGAATCCACGTCTGGACCACAGCATTGAATGGTTATGGTAGACGAGCTGTGGGGAAACTAGAACAGAAGACAATCTAAGCGTTTCAGATGTGGTGCTACAGGAGAACGTTGAAAATTAGGCGGTCAGATTAGGTAATGAATGAGGAGGTTCTACACAGTATTGTCAAGCAGAGGAACAGGTCAAAAACTTTGACGAGAAGGAGTGACACAATTGTAGGACGTGGGTGAAGACATCAGGGAGTAACCTCTATGGCACTAAAAGGAGATGCAAAGTGCAAAAACTGCAGAGTAGGACAAAGAGTGGAATGTATCCAACAAATAACTGATTGCCACTCTGATACGGAGGGATTTGCGTAGGAAAGGAAATCATAGCGGGCCTCATCAAACCAGTGAGATGACTGATGACCAAAAGAAGTAACCTCCGGCACACATATTACCTTCGACTCCTTCTCATAAATTGAGATTTGGCTTTGATTCCATGTTTTGTTCGTGAATGGTGAGGCCCAGTCAGCCGATTGTCAAATCTGTAACTTCCGTGGACATACCTATGTTGTAGTCGTTGGCTTTTCCAAAGTTGCTAGTCAATATCTTCATATTATGTTTGAGACGATTTAGAAATTCATGAATAACAAATAAATGTTCTGTGATGTTTGTTTATTACAATTTAATAATTGGCACCACAAAAACCGCACAGCTCGCCTTCATTTTGTGTCTTCTCAGTGTTGCCACCATACTGTTTATTAGAACCGAATCCGCTGAAACTGTTGCTCCCATCATAGTAACTGGTCCAGCTCGCGGAAAACTCCGTAATTATCAACCTTTCTCTGAAGCGACTTCTGCTGTTATGGAGGCTTGTGATGTCATTCTTATGGCGTCAAACAACGCCTACGTCAAATTTACAAAGTACCTTAATGCCTCAAATAAATCTTTGGTCAATAAACAGTGATGAGGAACGCCAACTTTCAGCAGGGCTCAGTGGATCAAAATAGTGTGCATACAAACCATGTATATGATATATTGGTTGAACCGTGTTTACGTACAAAACAAAAGTCACTAAAAGGATGTCAAAATCAATGTTGAGGAGAAAATGATCTCATATTCGTCATAGATTCCGAATAAGAGCAAAGTATTTCGTATATGAGTGATGCATATTTATTGATGTTTTAAGTAATTGATATCAATTGGAACATTGATGTTTTTATGAAACAAATTACATGTCTAGAAGTACTTCGACCTAACACATCCACTGTGGCGCTTCAGTTACATCAGACGCTTTTCAGAAAACGCGCAAAAGTAATCCGTGCAGTGCTCTGGCATTGGACTTTAAAGAATTTGGAAGTGGAGGCCATCACCCACAAAAGGTCTTATGTCTCTGCGAAAAGGACGTGGTCCTAGCTTCGGATTTATGCTGTTAGGAATGCTGTGGATTATTTCTAAAAGAGAAGCCAGTTATGAAAACGGGAAACAGACGAACGTATACAAGATCGTTATTAAAAAATACGGATAATTTCAAGCAACTTTATGTATAGTAACGGAAAATGTATTTTAAGTAACATCAGAACCAACTCTTATTATGAGTAAATTTAGAATGAACAAAGTGCCTTCCATGGGAAACAATCTTTTGCTCGCAACCGTTCTTTAATTTACAAAAAGAGCAGAGAATTAAAAAAAAAAAAAAACATGTCGCAAAGTCGCCTTCATATCTTGCTACGTCTTAAAATACATGAATTCTACGGGCGGGGCTCTTTTAAATGTGGGAGGAATTAAAGGGTGTAGATTGTACTGAAATTAATTACAATGAAATGACTTAACTTTATGTACGATTGTAATAACAGAGCCGGCCGGTGTGGCCGTGCGGTTATAGGCGCTTCAGTCTGGAACCGCGTGACCGCTACGGTCGCAGGTTCGAATCCTGCCTCGGGCATGGATGTGTGTGATGTCCTTAGGTTAGTTAGGTTTAAGTAGGTCTAAGTTCTAGGGGACTGATGACCACAGATGTTAAGTCCCATAGTGCTCAGAGCCATATGAACCATTTTTATTTGTAATAACAGAGAGCTAATATTAAGTACGTCACACCAGCAGGCATTCGAAATAGGAGGAGGTCGGTGGGGGTGTGGGGTCGGGGGGCAGTGGGGCAAAAGGATCCTTCGCTCTTTCTCGAATTTCGGGAAATAGATTTTTTATTCATTACAAAATTCCCACTCTTCGCTAGCAATGATTTTCTGTAGATACACCATTGCCGAGCGTGATAAGAAATACTGTGGCTTAAGCACTCAGTTTAGTTAGTCACTGTAAGATGTATAACAGTTAGGATTGATCGAGGAATTACAGAAGATCCAAAGAGGAGCAGTGCGTTTCGTCCGTTTTATTTAGTGAGCGCGAAAGCTTCCCAACTCCAGTGGCACACGCTACATGAGTGGCGTTGTGGGTAACCGTGTGGTTTACTGTACTGATTCCTCCTTGCGTATATTCCGGAAAAAGGTCATGAAAGGAAAATTAAGATTTCGAGGTCAAATGGAGGCCTACCAACAGTCTTTCTTCCCACGTAACAAGAAAGGGAGGAAGTGAAGTGATGCTTGCGCACAAAGTACCCTCCACCACCCTCCATAACGCAGACTGTGGTGTGCAGATTCAGATGTGGAAGTAGATGTCTCATTTGTTCTATCACATATTTGACATTTCCCAACAAATAGTGTAAATATATTACTAGACTCAAAGATAAATTCTATAAAGACTTTAGGATCTTAATATTGTTACAGAAAGTAGTGGCAACCATGAATTCATTCGTTCTGCAACCTTTCCGAGTATATTAAATGTCTTACGTGTAATTTAGTGAAGTGTAAGGTTGAATTAAACACCATTCTATTGAACAACTCCATCTACTCTATTGACGGTTCTCCTCAATGAAACTCATAAAAATCACCATTTTACATTTATTATGGTCAACATTACCAATGTATTTCAGTAATATTTCATAATGTTAAATCATTTCATTGTGTTGCATTATAAAGTGCCACGTATTTAAAAGCAGATTAAATGATAGAATATATGCTTTTATTGGCGATGACATGCAGCACAAAAGCATTGTATTTAATATGTAACTAATAGTGGAATTATTTGAAACAAATCACGGAGTTGCTGCTTCGAAATTTCACCAAAATAAAATGAGCATCAACCGTCTCAGGTCATTTCACTTCAGACAGAATGACAAATACATCACAAATTATATATTTCCTAAACAGCAAGACTCCTTCTCTTGTTAGTTACTATTCCATTAGCATCAGTGACTCAGATACCGTCATAAATAATTAGCGAACGTTTATAAATTTGAACTATAACAATAATTTATTCATCTAAAGATCGTATATGTACTTAGTATAATTGATTCCCTGACGAACAACAACAAAAGAGGGGCGATATTAAAACGGTGATTCACTTCGTATAATATTGTTCGTAGTGCCGCGAGAAAATATTTTAAATTTAGCGCTCTTAGCGCCTCTGGACTCTTACGCGACCACGGACGAAGATCACAAACATCGCAGATTATGAAAACTAGACACGATGTACTACAGTACTTAAATGATATGTACATCATTGTCTTCGTAACATTTTCCATATACCCCTTTCTGCAGGATCCAATGTACTTGTAAAATAAACGTCTGGCGGTAAGCTCTTCAACTTATTTTTTTCCACTTAGATTACAGTATGTTTTGGCTGTGCTCCTTCTGTTGATTCTACAGTCTAATAAAATCTTATCAAGTCACGGTTTTTCTAAACCTCTGTTTTATCCAGAAATGATGTTGCGATATCGCTTTAAAACATTTTACCTTGTTACTTTACAGCTACCGATTAATTACCACACAGCAAATCTTCAATACGTTTTTCAGCATATGTTGATAAAAACATACAAATGCAACTGGATGTGTTACGAATAAACGTGTTTTTGTTCTTTCAGACAATATATGGCTGGCTTGGAAAAGTCATCGCGAAGGCGGATGCTTGATTAGGAAAAAGTGAAATAGAGTGATGTGACTTATTTACAGCTACTATTGTTGTAAGGACATTACTATGAAATAAAAATTCTGAAACTTCAATAACTGTTTTATTTAACCTCATTGTTGTTTATTTGAGCGAGAACTCAAAACAATTACATTTTCTGACTGAGCACGAATGTCTATATTAGTGATTATGCTGATGATGAAGCACGTGACTGAAGACTTGCTACAAGCTGTTCCAACTGACACTACCTGGGCTGCGTCCATTTCATGTTTCTCAGGTATAACTGTCTCAAGTACAGGTGACGATAGTGAGTATGTATATGGTGTATTTGCGTGTTTATGTTCGCTTTGTTAATGGCGACGATAGGGGAGAGGGAACCTGGTTCCGACAAATATCCTGACTCTTTCGAAAAATAGCAAGGGGTTCGCCGTGCTGAACGTACCCATCACACGGTTGGATTACCAACAAGAGAGCCACGTGACCCCTCAGTAAGGTCACATTATGAAGAGATTGGGAGTTTATTCAGGATAATGGCGTAATGTCTGCTGATCAGGAACTGCTAGCCAACATCTCTGCTTCCTTGTGGTGAAATACTGTGATTAATAGCTTCTTCACCACCAGGATTCGCCACGCGGGGTAGCCGCGCTGTCTAGGCGTCTTGTAACGCTCCGCGCGGCTCCCCCAGTCGGAGGTCCGAGTCCTCCCTCGGGCGTCGGTGTGTGTTGTCCATAGCGCAAGTTAGTTTAAGTAGTGTGTAAGCTTAGGGACCGGTGACCTAAGCAGTTTGGTCCCACAAGATCTTACCACAGATTTACAAATTCTTTTACCAGGATTCGAACCTGTTTCTCCCTGTCAATTGCACTCCACCACACTAGTGTGCATTAGCAGCCTCTGCTACTGTGGCGGCTGCTGGGTGGGTTCATTCACCTGAATGTACTTACACAACATTGTCAAGTACCAAAGTCTTATGCCTAAGTCGAGCACGCTGTCTCTCTGCACAAGCACTTCACTCCTTAGAGCAGAGGTACTACTCGAACTATGGGTGTAAGTAGCTATTCATATGCAAGCCACTGATTTCTGCATTCCTGCATTTAAGCTTTTAGTGTACAGTAGTAGAAGGTACCCGTGGTCTAGGGGTAGAGTCTTTGTTTCATGATCGGAAACGTCTTCGGTCCTGGGTTCGATCCCCGCCACTGCTTAAATTTTGATAAATAATCGGCATTGGCGGCCGAAGACTTTCGGCATAAGAAGTCCGCCTCATTCTGCCAACGGCCTTGTCAAAGAGGGCTGAGGAGTGGATAGAGGTTCAGTGCACTTTCTTGTCCTAGGGGTGGGAAATTGCCCCTAAAGGCGGAAGAATCAGCAATGATCAACGACATGAGGATGCAGAAGGCAATGGAAACCCCTGCATTAAAGACACGTAACGTGTATCCACAGGACATGTGGCCTGTATTTGAATAAGTGTCATGATGATCTCCGGGAGGGGACTGCCAAGGAGGAGGTTACCATGAGAAAAAGATTGAGTAATCAACGAAAGGATAACGTTCTACGAGTCGGGGCGTGGAATGTCAGAAGCTTGAAGGTGGTAGGGAAACTAGAAAGTCTGAAAAGGGAAATGCAAAGGCTCAATCTAGATTTAGTAGTGGTCAGTGAAGTGAAGTGGAAGGAAGACAAGGATTTCTGGTCAGATGAGTATCGGGTAATATCAACAGCAGTAGAAAATTGTATAACAGGTGTAGGATTCGTAGCCGGCCGAAGTGGCCGTGCGGTTAAAGGCGCTGCAGTCTGGAACCGCATGACCGCTACAGTCGCAGGTTGGAATCCTACCTCGGGCAGGATGTTTTTGATGTCTTTGGTTAGTTAGATTTAACTAGTTCTAAGTAGTAAGGGACTAATGACCTCAGCAGTTGAGTCCCATAGTGCTCAGAGCCATTTTTTGTAGGATTCGTTATGAATAGGAAGGTAGGGAAGAGGGTGTGTTACTGTGAACAATTCAGAGACTGGGTTGTTCTAATCAGAATCGACAGCAGACCAACACCGACAACGATAGTTCAGGTATACATGCCGTCGTCGCAAGCTGGAGATGAACAGATAGAGAAAGTGTATGAGGATATTGAAAGGGTAATGCAGTATGTAAAGGGGGATGAAAATCTAATAGTCATGGGCGACTGGAATGCAGTTGTAGGGGATGGAGTAGAAGAAAAGGTTACAGGAGAATATGGGCTTGGGACAAGGAATGAAAGAGGAGAAAGACTAATTGAGTTTTGTAACAAGTTTCAGCTAGTAATAGCGCATACACTGTTCAAGAATCACAAAAGGAGGAGGTATACTTGGAAAAGGCGGGAGATACGGGAAGATTTCAATTAGATTACATTATGGTCAGACAGAAATTCCGAAATCAGATACTGGATTGTAAGGCGTACCCAGGAGCAGATATAGACTCAGATCACAATATAGTAGTGATGAAGAGTAGGCTGAAGTTAAAGACATTAGTCAGGAAGAATAAATACGCAAAGAAGTGGGAGACGGAAGTACTAAGGAATGACGAGATACGTTTGAAGTTCTCTAACGCTATAGATACAGCAATAAGGAATAGCGCAGTAGGCAGTACAGTTGAAGAGGAATGGACATCTCTAAAAAGGGCCATCACAGAAGTTGGGAAGGGAAACATAGGTACAAAGAAGGTAGCTGCGAAGAAACCATGGGTAACAGAAGAAATACTTCAGTTGATTGATGAAAGGAGGAAGTACAAACATGTTCCGGGAAAATCAGGAATACAGAAATACAAGTCGCTGAGGAATGAAATAAATAGGAAGTGCAGGGAAGCTAAGACGTAATGGCTGCAGGAAAAATGTGAAGACATCGAAAAAGATATGATTGTCGGAAGGACAGACTCAGCATACAGGAAAGTCAAAACAACCTTTGGTGACATTAAAAGCAACGGTGGTAACATTAAGAGTGCAGCGGGAATTCGACTGTTAAATGCAGAGGAGAGAGCAGGCAGGTGGGAAGAATACATTGAAAGCCACTATGAGGGTGAAGATTTGTCTGTTGTGATAGAAGAAGAAACAGGAGTCGATTTAGAAGAGGTAGGGGATCCAGTATTAGAATCGGAATTTAAAAGAGCTTTGGAGGACTTACGGTCAAATAAGGCAGAAGGGATAGATAACATTCCATCAGAATTTCTAAAATCATTGGGGGAAGTGGCAACAAAACAACTATTCACGTTGATGTGTAGAATATATGAGTCTGGCGATATACCATCTGACTTTCGGAAAAGCATCATCCACACAATTCCGAAGACGGCAAGAGCTGACAAGTGCGAGAATTATCGCACAATCAGCTTAACAGCTCATGCATCGAAGCTGCTTACAAGAATAATACAGAGAAGAATGGAAAAGAAAATTGAGAATGCGCTAGGTGACGATCAGTTTGGCTTTAGGAAAAGTAAAGGGACGAGAGAGGCAATTCTGACGTTACGGCTAATAATGGAAGCAAGGCTAAAGAAAAATCGAAACACTTTCATAGGATTTGTCGACCTGGAAAAAGCGCTCGACAATATAAAATGGTGCATGCTGTTCGAGATTCTGAAAAAAGTAGGGATAAGCTATAGGGAGAGACGGGTCATATACAATATGTACAACAACCAAGAGGGAATAATAAGAGTGGACGATCAAGAACGAAGTGCTCGTATTAAGATGGGTGTAAGACAAGGCTGTAGCCTTTCGCCCCTACTCTTCAATCTGTACATCGAGGAAGCAATGATGGAAATAAAAGAAAGGTTCAGCAATGGAATTAAAATACAAGGTGAAGGGTGTAACCTCCCCACCGAAATTTAAAAGATATTATTTTAAATGCAAATGGTCATTGAGCTAAGTGTAACCTCCCTGCATGAAATGTACTGACAATGACAGTTAAATGTTTGAAAAATCGCAATCTGTCTCAAGTGTAAGCTCCCACAAAAATAATGAAAGACAACTCAATGCTAATGAAACTTCAGCGATAATGAAAACTCAATTAGACCGAAATATCAGTCTTTGGCCCTGTGCAAAAATCAGAATTAATTTCTTACCTCATTGAAACTGCAAGTCAATTTTCTGCTCTTATTGTTAGCCACGGCTTGGAGGAAATGCATTGCAAGTATTATTTTTTTTTTTTAAATTGAACTGAAACTTTTCTTTAAAGGAAATGGAAGGAGATCATTCGTTCAATTAAATGGTTGTTTTGTTAGTATGTATTGAAAACAAAATTATTATTGGGGCACTTGTTGAAAATTAATTACAATAAATAAACTTTACATTATCTGATGTGCGCAATGCAGCTTGGTTACCTTAATTAACAATATACCTCATTCAGCATCTTGACCAGAGACCCATGTCGACGCCTGCGACTGCGTCCCGCTCGCGACCGTACTCGACTACTAGTGCTAACAGACTGCCATTCGCAACTGAACTCGACTACTACTACCCACAGATTACACTGGCCTACTGCTACCGACAGACTACTGCTTGTAACACTCGCGCGGTCAAGCGCAGACTAGCCACGACAAATAGCTCTCTGGTCAAAGATTCTGCAATGCCTCGCCATCGCCGCCACACAACATACGTGTTTCATAACCCTCCACTGGGGGGGCAAAAATTTGGCAGCGATGGTGAGTCATTTGGACTTGCCAAGCGCGGCAAAATTTTTTCTTTAATTAATCAACAGAATATTTAGATGTAGTACATGAATTAAATGTTGTGCACATGCACCGAGTACAAAACATTTCAGACAAAGACAAGATATGAGTACAAAACATATTCGCAGATCAGAAAAATGTATATACAAATTATTTGATGGATAATAACGTGCACACGCACTGAAAAAATTCTTTAGCATTTTCAGAACAAATAAATAGAATGACAAAAAAAAAAATCATGTTGACAAGTGATATGAGTGCACATGCACTGCAGTTCAGAACATATTAGCAAATGACGAAATGTATATACAAGGAGTAACAAATGACATAAGTGCATACGCACTGAAGTGTTGAACATACAGAATGAGTACAAATCATATTAAAAAATGAGAAAAGTGCACAGGCACTGAAGTTCAGTAGAAAACATATTAACACATAATGTAAGTGCACTGAAAAACTTTTGCACATTTTCATAACAAATAAACGCAAAGGTAAAAAATCATTTTGACAACTGACATAAGTGTACATGAAGTGAAGTTGAGAATACATCAACAAATCACAAAATGTATTATAAACGGCAAAAATACACACGTACTGTATATGACTTTTTCATTTTACAAGAATTAGGGAAGGAATAGGAAGGATTGCATCATGGTTGTAGCACTTAGGTTGCACGAAGCTGCACTAAAAGTCCATATCTTTCCAGAGAAGTACAACACCAAGTGAGACAATTTGCAGTTCTTTTCCCAGAAGTATTTATCAGTGTATCCAAGACACTGAAATGTCGTAGTAATATTTCCTGTTATCATTTTGGCAGTACATCAGGTACACCAAACAGTGGGACCATAATAACGTCTTCATCGCTCACGGTGTTGGACAGCATGTCGTGTCAACACCATGCTCTTACAAGGCACACCAACGTAGAATTAGTGCAAAAACCAAATATAGTGCTCCATGATCATGAGGATGGACAGGACAAATGGATATTGCAGTAATTCAGGGTAGTTAGCTCATAAGGTGAAGGACATTAAGTCACATAATAGGCTTCATTGAGAATTACAGTAGTAGTTTGCGGCATTCATAGCCCAGTTATTGAACATTTCTGTACCAAGTATGTAGTATTACAGAATAATGTTCATAAAATTAAATTATTGGCATCATGGGTAATCGTGTTACAATAAACAGTGGCAGTCCTTGGCCAGTTACAAAGCATATTTAGTATGACAGAATAATGTTCATCAGAAGTCTTCATTGAAAAGGAGAGTCAGTTATTGGCCTCGCATTAACATAATACATTGAGTGATACAAATTATTGGCACTCATTGGCCATTTACCAAAACATGAAAAGTCATAATTGAAAACAGGAGCTAATTAATGGCCTAATTATTAACGTAATTCATTTAGTGACATTAATTATTGGCACTCAGTGGCCAGTTACCAAAACATGAAAAGTCATAATTGAAAACAGGAGCTAATTAATGGCATAATTAATAATATAATTCATTTAGTGACATTAATTATTGGCACTCAGTGGCCAGCAAGTATTGAATAGTATAAAACATTGTTCATCATTCAGTGTTATTCAGATCATTAAGGTGTCATTATTAAAAATCAGTTAATTACAGTCATAGCATTAATAATCATGGGCATTATAAGTAGTCTCATTACAATAAACAGTGGCAGTTATTAGCCAGTTACAAAGCATTATTTTATATATATTTTTTTGTATCATGAAGAAGTCACTACTGAAGTGGCATACTATTCAGAGCTGATCAGTATTATTCAGAATTCTCTTAAACTAGTAACATTATTTGGGACTAGTAATACATTTTTTTGTGTTTCTGTGCCAGATAGTTAGCAATGCATTGCTTTGGGTAATTATAAGGGAAAGCAAGAAGAAAAAAAGAAAAAAAATTGCTTCTAGGTTGTTCCTGTAAATGAAAAATGTGTAACGTCATTCGTCATGAGTCAGCTGTAGCAAGGTTGTGACACAAGTGGGTAAAAAAAATGCAAGTACTAGTATAGGCTTAATAAGTAACAGGTTTAGTAAGTATCATGATAGGCTTCTCCTGGAAAAAATACAAAATGGATTATTGAGCTGAAAGAAGAAACGCATACTATGCTGAAAAGTAGTGAACTTCGAATTAACAGGTAGTGAAATGTGTATAAAAATGTGTTCCATAGCTGTCCTTTCCAAAACCTTCAGTCATTATACTATGCAATATAACACCTGCTGCCAAAACGAACTGCAACAAATACTTAAATAACTACATAGCATAAACATAATTTCAACATTATCCACATCTGCAAAGAAAACTTCATTATCTATATCATCATAACTCCATTATCACCATCACCTGTAAAGAAAAACTTCATTATTCATAGTAGCATATTCTTCATCATTATTCATCAGCATTCATTACACTGGTCAACACTCATTTTCTTGCCAAGTATATTTGAGTGGCTTTAGGATGGGTTAGTGGTGCTGAGAACGAATATAGCAACCATTTATGCAGTTTGGCTCTAGTTTTTGAGATAATGCATGATTTATTCAAAAAATTAGAAAAAATTGCTAATACTGAACTCGAGCGCTACAAACTACAATGAAAAAAGAAAATAATCTTTATAAATAGCTTCTATGAAAACCTGATAGGCATTTGTCCACGTATAAAACATAATTGAAAAGTTTCTCTATAAGTATATCATTTTCCGTCCATGACGAACCGCTTCCTGCACGCTTTCCTTTTATAGGTCTCTTCAGAACAGTCACGTTGCAGATTCCAGCAATAATCTGCCATCATATGCCTGTCCCATCTTCCTTTATATCTTTCCTCTATTCCTTTCATATCTTGATGGAACCGCTCTCCTTGTTCCTCACTGAAATCACCTAGATTACGAGGAAATCGATCCAAGTGGCTGTGAAGGAAGTGCAATTTTATACTCATGTTAGCTCCTAAGTTTTGAAAGTTAGTGAGCATATTTTGGACCAGTTCCTCGTAATTGGGAGCTTTATGATTGCCCAAAAAACATTTTACAACAGCGACAAAACTGTTCCAGGCCGATGCTTCAGTGACAGTCATGACACTTGTAAAATTGGTATCGTTGATGAGCCTGCGAATTTGAGGACCATCAAATATTCCTGCCTTAAGTTTTTCACTACTGAGTCCAGGGAACGTATTGCAGATGTATGTGAAGCAATTACCATTTCTGTCTAAAGCTTTGGTGAATTGCTTCATTAGTCCTAACTTAATATGTAATGGTGGAAGAACAATCTTGTCCCTACTAACCAGAGGTTCATTAATGATGTTTGCTTCACCAACAGCCATATGTTCCCTTGGAGGCCATGTTTTCTGCTTCCAATGTTCGTGCTTTGCCCTACTATCCCACATGCAGATAAAACATGGGTGCTTTGTGTATCCACTTTGTTGTCCAAGCAAGAAGTTCACCATTTTCAAATCAACACAAATCAACCACTGGTGCTGCATATACTGAATTTTCTGCAGAACCATCTTGATGTTAGCATATGCTTCACAAAGTTTTGTTGAGTGGGCAATTGGAATAGATGCGTAACGATTGCCATTGTGTAGGAGAACACATTTTAAACTTCTAGTGGAACTGTCTATGAAGAGACGCCAGTCCTCTGGTCTATATTCCGGCAGCCCCAATTCAAGTAAAAGTCCAGGTATATTGCTGCAATACACTATAACCTCTTATTGGTTGAAGTATGGAAGAAGGTTTTCTTCTCTGGTCCGGTAAGCTGTTATTTTAACACTTGGATGAAGACAGTTCTTTTCCTTAAGCCTGGGTGCTAAGAGTTCTGATGCTTGCTTTGAAAGATTGAGTTCTCGTATCAAGTCATTGAGCTCCTTCTGGTCGAACTGCTGGGGTTGTGTCTCACGTCCTTCGTATTCCGAACCACTACTTGTACATTCCTCGCCGTGCACATCGTCATCTGATGATGTTAGCGTGGGTAATGATGTGAAGGTTGGTACAGGAACATCGTTGCTGTGCACCACCGGTCTTCTTGCTGACTCCAAATCGGGATATTCCCACTTTCGTTTTTTGAACCTATTAAAACCTTTCACATTAACAATGCAAAAATAGCAATCATCTGTATGGTTATTCTGCTCTCGCCATACCATAGGCACTCCGAAGTTTAAGCTTTTCCTTTTTCGTTTTGTCCACTGCCGTAAGCACTCCACACAGCATTTACAAACTTTATGGGGTGCCCACGCCTTGTCTTGATCTCCAAGTTTAATTCCGAAATATGCCAGATACGCTTCCTTCACAAAAGGAGTGATATTCTTCCTGTTCTTTTGAAGAACGTATTCACCACAAATGTAGCAGAACTCATCTGGATGGTTCACGCAAAGACGGCGTGAAGAACTCATGTTTTCCTAAAACAAAATTGCACAAATACTACATATTATGCAGAAATTTCTTGCATTTGCGTGTCAATCACATCCAACAAACATCATTAATTGTTTTGTGTGAAATGAATACTCACCTCTTATTTGCTACGTCACGATGAAAAGGTTCTATCTCCTTGAAGCTGCACTGCACATGTGTGTGACTTTCGACCATCGCCATTTTTCTTGTTTATACTGAACGCTACCTATCGGCTGTTGCGAGGATTACCTCGGCCAACAAATGAATGTCGAGTACCGCCGAATTCAAATCTGCACAACCCTCAATATCTTCAACACACGCACCGCACAACAGGACTGAACACATGCTGACAGTGTGATGTTTGCATGATGTAATCCTCAACCACACAGATGCACTCCCTGAGCACAATTGTTTAATAAAGATAGTACAATATCACTAATTAAAAAACAGGTAGCAAATACATTACACCATATATGGACCCTGCAGTCGATATTATCCACATGAAACTCTCATTTCCACAAATAACCTATATCTCAAAAACCAGAGCCAATTTGGAAAAAGTACAAATATACTCAGAATGAGTATCATAACAATATCCCATTTTCGTTCAAACTTCCCTGGCAACGAAAAAAAAATTTTATTTTGTACAGCTGTGTTATCATCTGCAAAAAAAAAATTACTTCATTACTCATTACACAACTATTCCTTATCTCTAGCATATTTCATCATTAAAACTAAGATGTGTAGTTCTGTCTGACAGCCTGCATCAATCACCTTGTATTCTGAAAGAAAAAATTAGTTAAGACTGCTATTCTACGATGTGTATAGCATATTCTTGTTAATGCTTGTTAATCCTGATCCATTTACTCTTCCTCATAAAGTTATTGCATCTTCTTTCGTTTATTCCGTAGGTGAAATTCCCATTTCTGTTTAATTTATTTCCTTTACACGTTATTTCTTTCTGAAAATGATGAACAAAGATTAATGTCTTGCATTTAAATCATATACCCACTATATAATGACTGGTTAATGGTGACACAATTAAGCATACAGCATAACATGACAGAAAACGTAATACGTCAAAAGCATAGACAGTGTTCAAAGGCAAAAAATGTACAATCACAATGCAGCAGCAAAAAAAAGGAAAATGTAAATAGTCACGATGTTGAGATATCATAGGGCAAAAATGTGTCAAAGTCAACTGGTGTGTTATACCTTAACTATTTCACAGTGCATACAAACAAAACTAGAATACAATCATACACACAAAAAAATGGAAAATGTGCACGGTCTGATGTGTAACGACAAGAAGAGCGACCTGCTAACCTTACCTTGCCGGGCACTTGCCAAGAAAAAATACGATAATCATCAGTAATTAGTCATGTGAATATAATTGCATAAGTGGTCATAAAAAAATTAGTAAATGGCATCATAGCATGTTACATCATAAAGTGGTTTCATTCAATAAACGGTTTAATGTTTGAGATATGGTGATTGCCTTTGGATTTTCTGGTTCTCAAAGTTTCGACGTGTACAACATTGGGGTGAGGAATGCTGCGAATCCGATATGGACCTGCGTATAGAAGTTCAAATTTACTGCACTTACCTTTTATTCTGCTGGATAAATAGTGTGTACGTATTAATATCTTCTGTCCAACGTGAAAGTCTCGGCGCGTACAAACCTGTAATTGTTGTCTTCTCCGATGCTCTGCGGCACATTTGATGTTGTTCAGCGCAATGTCAATTATTTCATGGTGTCTTAGTCGACGACAGGTAGGGAAGTTTACTAATTCTTTAATTTTGTTTGGTGGTTCAACGTTTTTCAGTATATCAGACGGAGATAGCATAGTGGACTCATTTGGTATCGAATTAATTACACCTTGGAATGAGAATATGTGTGTGTCCCAATCAATATGTCTTTTGTGGCAGTATATTCTACACAGCTTACCAATTTCTTTCATTAATCTTTCACAGGGGTTCGAAGAAGCATGGTACTTGGATATATAGATCGGAGAAATTTTTCTAGCTCGTAACATACGTGTCCATGTAGCAAAACGAAATTGTGATCCATTGTCAGAAATTACTTTCATCACATGCCCTACATGAAATTGAAAAGGTTTTACAAATGCTTTCGAAACAGTTTTAGCTGTAGCTTTGCGTAACGGAGTGAAAGTAACAAATTTTGAAGTGAGCTCAACAGCGACAAAGATGTAGCAAAAACCTCTGTTAGTTCTCGGAATCGGACCAAAAATGTCTACAGCTGCCATGTGTCTTAATTTAACAGGTACAGTGGGATATAAAGGAGGAATATGTGAAGTGGTGTCTGACTTAGCTTTCTGGCAAATTTTACATGACGCTAAAACTCGTCGTATACGTTTCTCCACGTTGGTAAAATAACAGTTCTGTCTCAGTATAAGAAAACACTTTCTGGGTCCGTAATGTGCGTAACTTAAATGAGTGTACAGATTAATTTGTTAACCAGTTCGTCAGGAATGCATAATAACCAGTTGTTGCTGACTGGATGAGAGCGGCGAAACAGAATGTCATTGCGTACAGTGTAATGGTTTCTAATCGTAACATTATTCCTATCTTGCCAAAGGTGTTTAATTTCTTTCCACACGTTGTCTTTATTTTGTTCTTTTGCTATGTCTTGTAATGTCGACGAAATAAAATTTTCAAATGCAACTTGTTGAATGTACATGACACTGAAATTTGCTTTGCAGAAGTTGGTTGCTACGTCTTGCTGATTGTTGCTCAGAGAACGCGGTAGTGCGTCTGCTATAACATTTTGTGTGCCAGGAATGTGAACTATTGTAAAATTAAATTCCTGCAAACAAAGTTTCCATCTGCTTAATCTGTCGTGAGTGAATTTAGCCGAAAGTAAAAATTGTGTCGCTCTGTGGTCTGTGTAGACGGTGGTATGTCTGCCATAAAGAAATTGCCGAAATCTCGTAAAAGCCCATACAACACATAATGTTTCCAATTCTGTAACGGAATAATTTCGTTCAGCGGGTGACAAAATGCGACTTGCAAATGCGATGTTTTTAATTACTGTTGAGCCATCTTCTTCAATTTCCTGGAAAATGTGTACGCCTAAAGCGGTATTGGAACTGTCGGTGGCAATGGAAAAATTTCTAGTAAGATCTGGGTGCGATAAAAGTGGAGCATTCAACAAAGCATGTTTCAGGTTCATGAATTCAGAATGTGCTTGCTTATCCCAAGACCAAATACTGTTTTACCTGTTAATTGGCATAATCTAGGCGTGTCTAAAGCGGAGTGATGAATAAATTTACGAAAAAAATTAACTAAACCCAAAAAACTGCGTAATTGCTTCTTCGTCGTAGGAACAGTAATGTCACGTAGAGCTTGAAGTTTTTCCGGATCTGGCGCAATGCCTTCTGCTGAATTTCGTGTCCAAGAAATTTTATAGAAGTTTTGCCAAAGTGCGATTTACTAAGATTAACTGTAAGTCCTTGTGCACGAAAAGTTTGTAACAGTTGTTCAAGAATCAGATTGTGTTCAGACCAGTTAGCTTCTGCAATGAGAATGTCGTCTACGTACGTCGTGATTCTGTCTTTAATGCAAACGTGTGTCGGATGGCGTCAAAATTAATAACATTTTTGTGAACAAGATTCTGCGTGTCTAAATTATTGCTTACGTTACTGGAATATGCAACCTGTACTGTGTCTGGTCAAATTCTGTCGTACGTGCTATTATTTACGGGAGGATGCTGTGGCATTTCGACTATTTGAACTGCTCTGTTATTTCATACTGATGTGTTACGCTATAGATGACACCTATTGCCTGGTTCATTCATGATTACTTGTTGTTGCTAATGTTCTTGCTGCTGATAAGATAGACTGTTATTAAATGTACGCTGATAATTGTGCTCATTATTTTTACGTCTGTCGTAATAGTCATTCCTATACGGTGCATTGCGATAGGAATTGAAATACTGTGTTTTCTGTACGTAGTTGTTCCTTTGCTGCCGTGCGTTACTATTTGTTGGATCTGGGACTATACGTGCACGCGGCGAAATATTAAAGTTTGGTTGACCTTGTAGACTGCATTGTTGGTTAGGTATGCTAAGCGGCTGAGTTTCATGCTATTGTAGTGAAAAACATCTATTGTTACAAAAATGTGGTTCCGATTGCTCAAAATTTTATACATACTGATGATTACGATTTTATCTGTAATTAAAATTACGGCGGTAGTTGTCATTACGGGAGTGCCTACTGAAAATTGTTACATTCGGTAAAAGATTTGTCATATCGGGTTTTCATTACATATTCTTAGTTCTAGATAGGGCAATAGTTAAAGAGCAGTTTTGATAGATATAAAGGATAGTAGAAGAGAAGGCAGCAGTGCAGAAAACTAAAGATGAAACAGCACTACTACAGCTCGGGGCCCTATGCACGCTACGGCACATATTCATTAAAGCGTAATGAATCCCCTGAGGTAATTTACGCACTGCAAATAAATTTTAGCTTTTGCCTTGCAAGCAATAGCGGTAAAATTCCAAAAGTAAATCGCTGTATTCTTGCTAATTCCAGTTTCTGCATAATAGGTAATGCTGATGAAAATACAATAGCATATTGTCGCCTCAGGTTCAAAGCTAGTTTCTCCATTACAGGTAATAGCGGTGAAAGTACAAAAATAAATTGTCGTGTACAGTGCAAATCGTGTATCTGTGTTCTGCCATTATTAAATTCCTTACATTTTCTTACAAATGCAAATTGCTTATAATCAACGTTCTCGTCACTGAATTTGTGTGTGAATCTGTTCGTCTGTGTTATTTCGGATTTCAAGTTGCGTAGCTTTTCAGATTTTAAGTCGCGTAGTTGCTGTAAATTGCTCAAATTATACGCACTGCGTAAGTCTGACAAATGTTCGTAAAGTGGCGTCTGCTGTGTTGAGTTATTAACTGAAATATTTTTCATATCTGTTACCTCTTGCTGTAAATTTGACAAATTTCTCCGTAATGAGTGATTAGCTGAATCGATCTCATTGACTGTCTGTTGTAGATTTTGAAATTCCGGTGTTTGACTGAATGAAACCGGTGAAGTATGGTGTGATTTGTTGTCATTACTACTTTCTATAACGTCAATACGACTGGCCAATTCATCATATTTTTCAGTCAGTATTTTAACCTGATCATCGGTTTTAGAATCAGACGCAGTAATCTGTTTTTGCAACTTACGTGTAGTTTCGTTCAGTTTTTTAACGTCAGCTTGAATTACATCGGAATCCTGTGTTAGTTCTAATTGTTTGAGTCTATCTGTCACTGTCTGAAAATCTGTTGTGTATGTGTCTGATTTCGATTTAAGATCGCAAATTTCGTCACGTAATTCTGTGTTCGACTGTTCGATAGTATTAATTTTGTCGGACACTGTAGCAATATTGTTATCTACATATGTCTTCGCTTTCGCGAACAATTTACATTTGTCTTCTTGTCTCTGTGCTGTGATTGTTTCCATTACTTGTCGTTTTACTTTGTTTTGATCCTGAATAAATTTACGGAAACGCGTATCACTGTTTCGTATATGGTGATTAAAGCGTTCGTCAATCTGAGTGTTCTGTTGGTCGAATTTCGCGTCGATCTTTTCATCCATTGTGCGCGAAAGTTCTGCTGTCATTGCTTTAAACTCGTCGCGTAATTGTGTAGCTTTTTCAGAGCATTGTTTAGCGACTGTACTAATTTCCGCTCTAAGTGTTTCTGTTGTAGCTGTTTGCATTTCCCTTAATTCCTGAGCAACAGACCTAATTTCTTCGCTACTTTTTCTTGAACAAGCATCGATTTCCTCGCGCAGCTGTTCCTTAGTGTCATGACACTGTGCGGCAACGGCTCTAATTTGTTCACTAAGCTGTCTGGAATTGTCGTCTAATTTTTCATTTAACTGTCTGGAATTGTCGTCTAATTTTTCATTTAACTGTTTGGAATTGTCGGCTAATTTTTCATTTAACTGTCTGGAATTGTCGTCTAATTTTTCATTTAACTGTTCGTTCTGTTCACTAAGTTGTTGTTTGAGATATTCTTTAAATTGTTTGTTATCTTCACTCTGTTTGTCTAATTTTTCATTCTGTTGTTTGGAATTTACAATAAGGTCGTTCTTAAACTGTAGCATTACTGCCATAAATTGATTCAAATCAAAAGTAGCTGTTGCATTCTAAGTGCTGTGTGGTGGTATATGTGCAATTGTCACGTTTTGTGCGACCATTTGGTCATTCTGCATTTTACAAAAATGTACACTATCAGTCATTATTTCGGAATTAAATAAATCCGGCGTACTTTGTGTATCCTGTTCATTTTCATTAAAAATATTTGTCTGTACGTTACTTGAATTCTCCAAATCGGGTGTGTTAAGCTCGGCAGCGCGCATTACAATAGAGTGCCCCGCGTCATCAATTGTCGTCACATTAACAGAGGAGACAATTGAGTTCGTTTGTTCATCATTAAGATCTACATCATTATTGCTGGTTGGAATGAACTGACTGTTAATGAACGCAGGATTGTCATCATTGCACTGCGTGTCACAAGTCCTATCGGTGAAGTTGTTTAAGTTGGTAATTTCGTTCGTAATACCTCGCGATACACTATTCACAGTCTTTCGCGGCATTTTCCCAATAGTCACAATTATTCACAAAACAAATAAGCACAAATGCAAAAAGGCAACAAACACAAATACAACAGAGCAACGAATTGCCGTTGACCTGTAGAAAGAAAGTCACAAGATTAGTAAAAGCGTTGCGCCAAATCCTAATTATATCTAAGCAAATAAGAGCAGATATCTGACTGTTTTTCAAAAGATTCTCAACGAAATACGATCCTGGACTGGGTGTCACCAAGTGTAACCTCCCCACCGAAATTTAAAAGATATTATTTTAAATGCAAATGGTCATTGAGCTAAGTGTAACCTCCCTGCATGAAATGTACTGACAATGACAGTTAAATGTTTGAAAAATCGCAATCTGTCTCAAGTGTAAGCTCCCACAAAAATAATGAAAGACAACTCAATGCTAATGAAACTTCAGCGATAATGAAAACTCAATTAGACCGACATATCAGTCTTTGGCCCTGTGCAAAAATCAGAATTAATTTCTTACCTCATTGAAACTGCAAGTCAATTTTCTGCTCTTATTGTTAGCCACGGCTTGGAGGAAATGCATTGCAAGTATTATTATTTTTTTTAATTTAACTGAAACTTTTCTTTAAAGGAAATGGAAGGAGATCGTTCGTTCAATTAAATGGTTGTTTTGTTAGAATGTATTGAAAACAAAATTATTGTTGGGGCACTTGTTGAAAATTAATTACAATAAATAAACTTTACATTATCTGACGTGCGCAATGCAGCTTGGTTACCTTAATTAACAATATACTTCATTCAGCATCTTGACCGGAGACCCATGTCGACGCCTGCGGCTGCGTCCCGCTCGCGACCGTACTCGACTACTAGTGCTAACAGACTGCCATTCGCAACTGAACTCGACTACTACTACCCATAGATTACACTGGCCTACTGCTACCGACAGACTACTGCTCGTAACACTCGCGCGGTCAAGCGCAGACTAGCCACGACAAACAGCTCTCTGGTCAAAGATTCTGCAATGCCTTGCCATCGCCACCACACAACATACGTGTTTCAAGGGATATCAATGATACGATTCGCTGATGACATTGCTATCCTGAGTGAAAGTGAAGAAGAATTAAATGATCTGCTGAACGGAATGAACAGTCTAATGAGTACACAGTATGGTTTGAGAGCAAATCCGAGAAAGACGAAGGTAATGAGAAGTAGTAGAAATGAGAACAGCGAGAAACTTAACATCAGGATTGATGGTCACGAAGTCAATGAAGTTAAGGAATTCTGCTACCTAAGCAATAAGATATCCAATGACGGACGGAGCAAGGAGGACATCAAAAGCAGACTCGCTATGGCAAAAAAGGCATTTCTGGCCAAGAGAAGTCTACTAATATCAAATACCGGCCTTAATTTGAGGAAGAGATTTCTGAGGATGTACGTCTGGAGTACAGCATTGTATGGTAGTGAAACATGGACTGTGGGAAAACCGGAACAGGAAGAGAATCGAAGCATTTGAGATGTGGTGCTATAGACGAATGTTGAAAATTAGGTGGACTGATAAGGTAAGGAATGAGGAGGTTCTACGCAGAATCGGAGAGGAAAGGAATATGTGGAAAACACTGATAAGGAGAAGGGACAGGATGATAGGACATCTGCTAAGACATGAGGGAATGACTTCCATGGTACTAGAGGGAGCTGTAGAGGAAGACAGAGATTGGAATACGTCAAGCAAATAATTGAGGACGTCGATTGCAAGTGCTACTCTGAGATGAAGAAGTTAGCACAGGAAAGGAATTCGTGGCGGGCCGCATCAAACCAGTCTGTAGACTCTCTAATATCTATTCAGTTAGTTTCACAGGAAACAAGTAATTTGATACACAAATCACCTTCATTTTACTCTCACTCTGCTTGTGTGATACACGACACAACGTGTTCCGCTCCGCTCATTGTGAAACTTCCGGGAGGGGCTACGCTTCTACGTACCCAAGCTACCTGGCCACCCTGAACAAGGAGTCAGGATGTGCCAGGCAGGCGCACACAAACACAAAGTTCCGAACAGCGAGCAGGTTGTACTGGGCAGGTTCACTTGTCCAGTAGCAAAATACAACACTAGATCAGCAAAACCTGCAAACGTGACTGGGATAAAATACCACCACTCGAAAACGAGTCTTCTCATTTCATCGACTAACCATAAACCTAATCTGTACAACCATATAAAGACAAGTCGTCGTTTAACATCGTTACCAAAAATCTAGAAATTTTTTGCCCAGCATTCTTCAGACTTCTATACGATACTCTAGCAGACGGACGAACGGACTACCTGTAACACCTTACGCTTGATGACTTCCTCAACAGCGATGGCATCTTGCGGCAGGATAACGGATATTTCTTCACTGATGGACCGAAAGTTTATGACCACTACCCGTTGTGAAGTTCTATGCTGCCTGATGACGCTGAGGACACGTGACGCGGTAAGAGAAGTATAAGAACGGAGAAGACACCAATGGTGGATCGGAAAACTAGCGCAAATGCGGTAATCCGCGGACTTACGCCACTTGGTCAAAATCCAGATTGTTGTAGCCCAGTGCTTGGGAGCGAGCATCTCGGCTGTTCGAGTGCTACTGCCGTGAGCATGTGTGAAAATTGGTGGAAGAATTCTGAAACCAAGAATAGGAATTAGAAGTTGGACGCCAATACCTCATAACGAAACATACGGATCGGCCGCTTGCCCGCTCTCCAAACCAGACAGGCTGCAATCTGTGACAGCTCTGACGACTGACTGCGGTGCCGGCGCAGGCACAAGTGTTTTGGTGCACATGGTTCAAAGCACAGTGATGAAAATGGTGTTCCACAGGAGAGGACCCCTACATGTTCCCATTTTGATCCAACAACATGGTCAGTAATGATTACAGTGGGCTTGGGGTCATCGAGATTGGACAGCGGATAAACGAAATCGTCTCGCCTGGTCGGATGAACCCGTTTATTGTTAAAATAATTCGATAATCGTCGTCCAGGCGAACGGCTGTTCGAAGCACGCAGCGCGCCACGGACGCAGGTCGATGGGAGCAGTATTATGTAATGGGATACATTCACCTGGGTCTACATGGGGTCTGCGGTAGTAATCGAAAGGACGATGACAGCTTTGGATTTCGTGAACAGTTCATGCTTGATGTCTTCCTCAGCAGTGGCGGAATGTTCCAGCAAGATAACCGTTCTTATCACAAGGCTAGAATCGTGCTGAAATGGTCTGGGTAGCATTATATCAACTGACGTCGATATCTTGGCCATCACATTCTTCTTATCTGAGTCCCATGAAACCCAACTGGGACGCTGTCGTGTGCCAGCTCTGCACCCATAAACCATCGGCCCGTAAATTACAGGAAGTGCGTGACCTGTGCGTATGCATTTGGTGCCACAAATCTCCGGAAACCTATCAAGTACATGTCGAATCCATTGCACTCAGAATCACTGCTAAGTTGCGTTTCAGAAGTGGACCAACACCCAATTAAGTAGGTGGTCATAATGTTTTGGCTCATCAGCATTAGACAGACAGACAGAGAGAGAGAGAGAGAGAGAGAGAGAGAGAGAGAGGAAACGTTTTTAGAAAAAAACTTTTGACCGATGTACGTGAAAATATTCCACGATATTCTACTAAATACGAGGGTGAGTCAAATGAAAAGCTTAAATATTTTTTTGAATATTATTTATTGTGCAGAAGTGGTACAAAGCTGTATCACTTTTCAACATAATCTCCCCCACGCTCAATGCAAGTCCTCCAGCGCTTAAAAAGTGCATAAATTCCTTTATAAAAAAATTCTTTTGGTGGTCGGCACAACCACTCAAGCACCGCGTGGCGTACCTCTTCATCAGAACAGAACTTCTTTCCTCCCATTGCGTCTTTGAGTGGTTCAAACATATGGAAATCACTTTGGGCAAGGTCTGGTGAGTATGGTGGATGAGACAGACACTCAAAATGCATGTCTGTGATTGTTGCAACTGTTGTACGGGCAGTTTGGTGTCTTGCATTGTCATGTCGCAAAAGGACACCTGCTGACAACAATCCACATCGCTTTGATTTGATTGCAGGCCGCAGATGATTTTTCTAGGAGATCTGTGTATGATGCACTGTTGACAGTGGTCCCTCTAGGCATGCAGTGCTCCAAAACAACGCCTTTTTCGTACCAAAAAAGAGTAAGCATAACCTTCCCTGCTGATGGTTCTCTTCGAAGCCTCTTTGGTTTTGGTGATGAGGAATGGCGCCATTCCTTGCCCGCTGTCTTCGTTTCCAGTTGGTGGAAGTGAACACAGATTTCGTCCCCAGTAACGATTCTTGGAAGGAAGCCATCACCTTCTCATTCAAAGCGCCGAAGAAGTTTTTCACATGCATCAACAGGTCATTCTCTCATTTCAGGAGTCAGCTGTCGTGGCATCCATCTTGCAGACACTTTGTGAAACTGGAGCACATCATGCACAATGTGGTGTGCGGACCCATGACTAATCTGTAAACATAGTTCAATGTCATTCACTGTCACTTAGCGGTTTTCCTTCACTAAGGCTTCAATTGCTGCAATGTTCTGTGGAGTCACAACTCGTTGTGCCTGACCTGGACGAGAAGCATCTTCCACTGAAGTCACACCATTTGCGAACTTCCTACTCCATTCATAGACTTGCTGCTGTGAAAAACATGTATCACCATACTGAACCTTCATTCGTCGATAAATTTCAGTAGGTTTCAACCTTCACTACGCAAAAACCGAATAACAGAACGCTGTTCTTCCCTGATGCAAGTTGCAAATGGGGCGGCCATTTATATACTGATACTGCGACGGTATGTGTGCATCTGCACTATGCTGCCACCTGCAGACGATTCTGCACGCTGTTTGTAGCACGCTTACCAACTTACAGGATAACGGCGCGAACTTTCGATTTGTTGTTACAAAATTAAGGTTTTCGTTTGACTCACCCTCGTATTCAGACGAAAATAGGCTGTGTACCTTATTAAACTGTAATGTACAGGGTGTCACTTAAAACCGACAGTGGGAATGGAAATATAATTCCCTGGTATGCCGTAAAAAATATGCGATTTTATTTCCTTTCCATTAATCGATTTCAAAAATGATGACAGAGCATTAAAACGTTAGACATATATTTTTTTTCCTCATAGATAATTTTAAACAAAAATTGTATACATAACAATGTACTGTTTGTTTTTTCCTCGCAGTTGGTTTTAACAGGAAACAAGATAGTTATATTTATGGCTTACCGGTTTATGATTAGAATATTGCTATGAAATCTAAATAGTCTGAAAGTTTGTAATTCTACACATTCGAAGGTTAACACTGCGTGAAATGTCACTGTAGCTACCTGCCTCATAGAAGCAGGAGCAAGAGAAATTTTGTCGTACCATGTATACAATTTACTTTCACTTTCGACAGCATCGTTTCCTGATCAAGGTTTCGCTGACAGTAACAGTAAACAAAGCTCATAGTCAAAAGGTGGAGAGAAGAAAAAATGGGCAGAGGGGGGAAGAAGGAAATGGATACAGAGAGAGAGGGTGGAGGAGGAGATGTACAGAGAGTGGGCGAGGAGCAGTGATAGGGAGGAGGGAGGGCAGAGGGAGGAGTAGTAGGTGATGGACAGAGAGAGGGTGCGATATAGATTAGGATGTATATCCTATTCACATGAATATTTAGCTGTTGTGAAGCACTGCATTTTTCGGTAGTGTTAGGATAAAAACAAAACAATTCTACGTATGAGCGAAATCATGCGTGCTAATTGCCAGTAACCTTAACGAAGTAGGTAGTGTTCCCAACAAAAAACAGAGCCGACATATGACTAGTAGCACAAAATACACTGTCCGAAAAAAGCGCAACACCAAGCAGTAGTCATACGACATAAATTAAAATTGGTAGGCCTGTTTCTACACCTGGAAGATGATTTCTGTTGACATTTCGCGCCAGTCACATAGGAGCGGCTGCAGTAGCGCCAGAATGAGGATGCAAATCAGGCTTGCCTTAAATACATGCTGTAACGGTCGTGAGCGTTAGTTACCTTTGAGACTGGGTGTGGTGAGTTGATGATAGTGCAGAACAGCTTTAAGGGGACAAAACCGCCATTATCAACACCTCACAAGTTTGATCGAGGTCGTGTAATAGGGCTACAAGAAGCAGGATGTTCCTTCTGCGATGTTGCAGAATGCTTCGCAGGAATGTAGCCACTGTAATTAATTGCTGTCAGTGGTAGTCGCAGGAAGACACTGATGGCCACGTGGCACACCGAGAGGGAAGACCATCGTGTTCTGCACCTGCAGCCGCAATCTGAGCAGCAATTAGCACCGGAGTGACAACGAACTGTTACGAATCGGTTACTTCAAGAACAGTTCCGTGCTAGAAGCTCTGTAGCGTGCATTCACGAACCTCAGACCACTGCCACTTGCGACTTCAGTGGTGTCAAGCGAGAGCTCACTGGAGCGCAGGGTGTATGTGTTTTATGATGAAATCTTGTTCTGTCTATGTTCCACCGATGGCCGCTTTTGGACAGGAGGGGGCCAGTTGAGGATCTGAAACCAACCTGTCTGCTCCCTGAACACACTGGACCTGGACCTCAGTTATGGTCTGCGGTCCGATTCCGTATGACAACAGGAGCAATCTTGTGGTTATCTCACACACCCTGACCGCAAATTTGCAGTAATATGGTAATTCGACTGTGCTGCCATTCATGAAAAGCATTCCATGTGGTGTTTTCCAAAAGGACAACGTTCCCCCACGTAGCTCTGTAGTAACCCAATATGCTCTGCATATTGTCGATATGTTGCTTGGGTCTGCTCTGTCACCACATCTGCCTTTAATCTAACACATATTGGACATCACCGGACGACAACTCCACTGTTATCTTCGACCAGTAATAACCGTCCCTGTATTGACTAACCAAGTGCAACAGGCATGGAACTTGTAACATCCACGAGATAAATTTTTGGCTACAGTGCGACGAGAGGAAATTATGCCTCTAACAGTTATAAACATTATGTATTCGGGATATGAAAAAAATAGTGAATTAATTATTTATATAATATTCTACGATGTAATCAGACATATCGAGGTGAATCATACAAAGACAATGATAATTGTAAATTGCTTTTATGATCTGCGTCTGTCTTCCTTTGTTTTTACCTTTTGTAGGTTGGCTTTTGTAGGTTCAGCACGCAAGACGCATATCAAACTGAGGTCTGTTAAGAAATAGTAATTATTTGCTAATTATTACTTGAAAATAGAGTTCATTATTATTATAAATATGAGTGAATAATTATTTGTAACTTTAATTCCTCTCTCAGTAAGCATTATCTGTGTTAATTATTTCTTTCCGCTGCAAGGGGCGCAGCCATTGATGATAGCGATTTGTATCACGTTCTTGTCTGTGTTTTCCTTAGAAACAAATCAAATGTTTGCTTGATGAGGTCTAAATAGTGCACAATATAAAAGTATAGTTTATAGAATTAAATAATCATTTCAAATACTTACTTATTTGGTCTAACAATAGAAAGCCTCTATCAATTGTCTGCCGCTATCGTAACAATTATCTCAGCGGCAAATTCAAATTACGCAACTCTGCAGAATAAGTGCCGAAGAATGATCATTTTGCTGAAGATAACTGCTTCCATCTTAATAAATAGTTGTATAGAATCTGTTGTATGAACTGTTATTTTGTGACACTTACACAACTTACAGACAACACTTTAACACGACGTTAACTTGGAGTTCTTTAGCAACTTGATCGAATCTTTAGCCGGGAGAAAAATTATTTAGTAATTACTCAATGTAATAAAATAAGATTATCATTTCCATTTAGAAATTAGTTAAATACCAAACCACTGAATAACCCAGCGAACACCACACTGGCGCCCAACGTGGGGCCACCAATGCACATTTATTAATTTTAATAATTGAAATTGTAATCTATTATAGGCATGGGGTATCAAAACAAACTATTAATCATGGTTTATTTATTTGTTTAATGGGCATTGACATCTTCTTTCACTAAATACATAGCAGCACAGTAACAACATTCGGTGCGTGTACAATCCCAAATTAAAATCAGTACTTGCAGCCATAAGTAGCATTAATTAAATATTCTGGCTGCGAGAATAATATTTTTGAGTTTTATTTGTGTATATGTGTTAGTTACAAGATTATTTTGTGTCAATTGGTGCTTGTTAGTGATTTATATATTTGTTGTGTTACATTGGTGATAGAATGGTTAAACAAAATAAAAATAAACCGAATGAACATACTGACGCAGAGATGACATCAGAGTCTCAGGTAGAACAATCTATAAATATTTCTGTCGAATTATTAGAAAATTTAATTATGAACGATAATTTAGAAACTGAGGTCCCGAGTGATAGTAAATCCGAGGAGTTACCAAAACAAACTGACACTCCTGGATTCAACCAGTTAGGAATTAATGACAATATTTCTTCTGGGCAAGGGGCAGAGGTTATCAATGCTCAAGCTATGTCCATACAGGATATGCTAACAGCACTATTTCAAAAGTTTACTATTAAAGAGCAGGAGCGTGAAAAACAACGCGAGCTTAAACAGCAGGTGCGTGAAAGACAACGTCAGCAGGAAAAGGAAAACGTAGACAGGAAAAGCTTATAGAAAAACCGCAACAGGAGCTCAGGGACCAAGAAAAGGAAAAGAAATTTATGGAAAATATAAATAATATCCTTCTGGAAAGAAATAAAGAAATTGTCCGTAGGATAAATCAAGTGTCGGTCGATCGTGATAATACTATTACTACCCATTTTAAGCAGGAGATCGATGCTGTAAAAACCACTATTCAACCGTTAACAAACATTCCAGTTCAGGTCAATAGTCTTCAAACTGAAGTAGGTAGACTAGTGAACCAATTCAAAGCCTTGGCTACCGCTGTGGAAGCAATGCAGGAGGACATTCCCTCGGAAATCCGAAAGCAAGTCCGAACAGAAGTAGCCAGGGTGTTGAGCTCTGAAAATCAAAACTTTGAAAATCTGACAGTATGCGGTTATGACAACACTAGTACTGACAGGCAAAAGATCGCAGATAATCTGACGGCGAATATTAATGCACCACAAAGAAGACCAAATTTTGGTAATCAACCGATATTACCAGAGCAATATGTGACACCAAGGAACAATAATAGTGAAATAGAATGTACTTGTAATAAAGTAACCACACCACCTGCGAATTTTAGCAATTCCATGCACTTAACTACTTTGATGCATGAAGACAGTTTCAAATATTTAACGAAGAAAGCAAGAAAAACATACATCCAGTAGTCTTCATTCGAAACTTCAAAAGTTTTCTTCCAAAATCATGGTCGGAAGAACAGAAAATACAGTTTGTGGTTTCACATATTTCTGGTGATGGGTCGCTCTGGGTATTAAATGCAGCAGAAACTAGCGAGACTTTCCTCGACTTTGAGAAGGCGTTCCTTGATCAATTCTGGTCACCGTCTACTCAAGAGCAACTCCGTAAAATTGTTTACAAAGCAGAAATGTACTATCCGAAGAGAGGTTCCCTAAGAAAGTACTTTGAAAAATATATTAACATGACCCGGTACAGGGATGAGCCAGTAACCACCAGAGACTTATTGCGAGTGTTAAAAGCTAGATTACCCATACATATTAGAGAAAAATTATTTATTGTTACAGACGCCGATTTGAAAGAATTTCTGTCTGTAATTGATTCTCTAGATCTAGTGCAAGAAGACGCCAGAAAAAATTCTGACGTGATCAGCAATAATATTAGTCCTAATAGAAAATTCATTAAATGCAAATAATGGAAATAGGGGCGAAGGTAGTCGAAAGAAAAATAAAAGTAAAGCGTATAATAACGGAAAATACAATAATAATATTAGTGGTAGGAATCCCTACAACCAAAATTTTGGTTATCCTAATAATAGTAACAGTAATTATCAAAAGGCCGAAGAACACCAACAACCGAATGGTAATCAGAGGCCGTACCACAATGAAAACCCAAACAATAACAACCGAAAGAGACGAAATGACAACAGGTCAGACAGTCCACATAAAGACAAGCCTAAAAATATGCGGGGTGGCAGTGAATATTGGGGCAGCCAGGGCCAAGTCATTGGCAGCCGCAGCAAAATTCTATCAATTCAGGTCAGCTAATAAATTGTGTACAGGCTATACCTACACCAAGCAATCAAGATCCACCGTGGTGGGATCCAAGCAGGTCTCCTCCGACTGAAAACTCACAAAATGTTAGAATAGTTGAGGTACCTTCGGAAACAAAACGAAACACTCAGAAGCCAACAAACTAATTTCGGTCCCTGTAGGCCTTCGCCAGGTGACCGAGACCAACAATGAAGGCAATAGGTCGACAGAACAAAAAATAAACATGATACGGTATCAGGATGGCAACAGGATCGAAGATGAGCTATATCAGGAACCTGCTGTCTCTGTTAAGCCACAAAGGGAAAATATCCAAGCAAGTGTCACTGGAGCTGTAAATGGTGTAACAACTACTGTTCTGCTTGACACAGGTGCGAATGTATCAGTTATGAACACGCAGTTTTTCAAGAAGGTATGGGAGATAAGGAGATTGCCGATTTTGCCGGTTGCAAATTGTACAGTTATAGGGGCATTGGGAAAAAAGGCACAGTGTATAAAATACCAGACACAGGTGGAAGTTTCCTTGGGAAATGATCGCTTATTATGCACGTTCCTACTAATGGATAACTTGTCAGTACCGGTGCTTCTGGGTCTTGACTTCCTTCGGGAAAGAGAAGCTGTAATTGATCTCGTCTGTGGGACATGTGCACTTAAGTACCAACAGCGACCCATAACATTAATGCTGAATCGAGAGTTCGGTGCGAACCTTCTGCTGATGAGAAAAGTGAATCTTTCTGTCAGCGAACAGAAGTTGTTAGTGTTGGATCATAAGCACCCACAGATGTGTCACAAAAATGGAAATAACGATGGGCCCAGCAACATGAGTGACATCGTCACAACAAGAGAAGAGAAAGTACAGGAGGCAACTTGCATTAATGCTTGTGGCTGGACAATTAAGAGAATTATTATCCGGGTACCTCGAAGTATTCTCTGAACGCCCTGGAATCATAAAAGATTACCAGTATAATATGAAAGTATATCCGCACAAGACCTATTGCACAGCATCATACTCGGTCCCCTGCACTAAGAAAAGCAAAGTGAATATACAAAGGACCAATCAGAAGTGCAAGTGCACTACGCCATAACTGTAAATATAATGTTTATGGTAAAATAATTAGCAGTAACAATGTGATAATATTATGTATGTATTAGTTTATAAGCTTTCATGTCAAGTATTACCTGTAATGTTCTTGAATTATTTGAACAAGGAGTAGAGAATCTCCATAATAAATGTATTTTTACTCTAAAGGGGACAAATAACTTGATAAACACTTGAGTGTAATTGCATTAAATGTGAGGAATTTTACCTTTCTATACGTAGCACAGAAATGATTAGAATGCTTAAATAATATATTTGTTCGTAGAATGGATATAACAAAAATATTTTCATAGGATTGAGTCATGTAGTCCTACACACGTAGTGAGTGTTGGTGGTGTGTGAGCTGTGTGACTGAAAAAAAAAATTAATAAAAAGTAAAATAAACTGCTTTCACCACTAGTGAAGCAAAATCTGAATGTGTACTGATTTACGTACACGGTTTCATTACAAAGTCATTTAAAATGCTCTTATGAGCAACATTCCTGTTAGATAAACCGAACATGGACATCTGTCCCAAAAACATGGTAAATAACAATCCCAATAAAAAATAAAGTATATAAATATATGTATCTGTAATAAAAATGGAAATGTACTGTTATCTGGACAGTTCAGTAATGATCTCACGGTCAAGATAATGTAGCAGATTCTGAAAGTTTTATATTGTCTCATGTTCATGTGACAGTGTAAAATTTTAAATTTTGTTATTCAGTCATGGTAATATGAACTTATGTGCAAGTGTACCAGATCTCATACCTTGAAAAGTGTCATTTGCACATAGATTGTCTGTTAAGTACTGTGGAAAACTACTGACAGCAATGAGAACAGTAAACGTGTTTCGCAGGAACTGGTGGACGCGTGAAGAACTGTGATTTACATTGTGAATAATGACGAACAGTGATAAAAACTGTGATCACGTAACCTTATGAACGCTCTTGGAGCGTCAAAGTTACCAGCAACGCTATGAACGTTGAGTACTGTTGGCTGTATTAATAGTTAATTTGAACTGATGACCTTTAGTAGTTTGATATGAAGCATCTCCGCGTGCCAAATTTAATGTGACAGACTGTACAGCCAGCCGCGCGGCAAAACAATAATGTAACGTTGGCTACGCAGCGCGTCGCGAAAATATTTACATTCCGCTTAAGTAAACGAAGCACACTACGGACAACTGTATGATTAAAGGTGCAGTGTTCAAAATGTGCATATTGTGATAAACTTACATGTGAATCACTACATTGTGTTGAACAGTGTCAAAATACAGAACATTCTCCAAAAACAGTCTAATTCCATCCGTGTGAATGCAAGTGAAATGGACACTAATCAACTTTTCCACAGGATGAGAATAGTAATTATCTTGTCACTGATGCTTATATTTTGACATTTCAAATACCCGTCTTAAACTGTGGGACGTGGGAAAGGAGAAGCAAGACCTGCTGCTGCGCGACTTCTAGCCAGCAGCAGATCCAGACCACGATGCAGCCGACGGCAGCCGACGCCCCACCGACTCGGCCGGGGGCAGTCCAGCAGCAGCCACTAGCTGTCTACGGTCCAACGGCTCGACACGGGGGCGGTCTTACGACGTCAGCACCAAATTCTTATGACACTCGGTAAATGAGTGACATACCACCATGAGAAACATTCCTTGTCTCAGATGCTTACAACAGAGTCATAAATTTGCATTTCCAGCATATTTTATTACAATCATGTCAAGCCTGACTGTTAAAAGTAGGTGTCTGTATTTTCTTGAAGCCCCTTGGACGGTTTTATTCCCGGTTTTCCGAGTCCAGTGAACCCACTTGTGGGGGTGGGGGGATAAGTTAATCCGGGAAGTATCCACAGCAATTTCCGAGATAATACAGTCACTGAAGTCATTTAAAGTACTCGATTCAACTATAATTATGTCATGTCTAAAACAACATTGAAACTAAACAAATGCATCTTGAGAATAGCAAATCTACGTGGGTTACGTGGACTGATAAAAAGAATATACAATAGATAAACTAATTTTTTCTCAGCCCAAGGGGCATTGTAACATCCACGAGATAAATTTTTGGCTACAGTGCGACGACAGGAAATTATGCCTCTAACAGTTATAAACATTATGTATTCGGGATATGAAAAAAATAGTGAATTAATTATTTATATAATATTCTACGATGTAATTAGACATATCGATGTGTATCATACAAAGACAATGATAATTGTAAATTGCTTTTATGATCTGCGTTTGTCTTCCTTTGTTTTTACCTTTTGTTGGTTGGCTTTTGTAGGTTTAGCACGCAAGACGCATATCAAACTTAGGTCTGTTAAGAAATAGTAATTATTTGTCAATTATTACTTGAAAATAGAGTTCATTATTATTATAAATGTGAGTGAATAATTGTTTGTAGCTTTAATTCCTCTCTCAGTAAGCATTATCTGTGTTAATTATTTCTTTCCGCTGCAAGGAGCGCAGCCATTGATGATAGCGATTTGTATCACGTTCTTGTCTGTGTTTTCCTTAGAAACAAATCAAATGTTTGCTTGATGAGGTCTAAATAGTGCACAATATGAAAGTATGGTTTATAGAATTAAATAATCATTTCAAATACTTACTTATTTGGTCTAACAATAGAAAGCCTCTATCAATTGTCTGCCGCCATCGTAACAATTATCTCAGCTGCAAATTCAAATTACGCAACTCTGCAGAATAAATGCCGAAGGTGATACAAATGTGTAAAAATAAATGTGCATCGGTGGTCCCGAACTTATTTTAATGAAAATAATTCGAATCAGATTGCTTCTTTAATAACAGTGCTCATAGCACGATCGTTATAACAAACTTTTCTAGCTGATGTATGGAGCCGAAATTAATTACGCACGAGTTGCGAAGAATATTGTTTCTGGTAACATACGTCAGTGTTGTGCGCGGCTGATATTCGATGGTTTTAATGATCGTTTTGCTGAAGATAACTGCTTCTATCTTGATCAATAGTTGTATAGAATCTGTTGTATGAACTGTGATTTTGTGACACTTACACAACTTACAGACAACACTTTAACACGACGTTAACTTGGAGTTCTTTAGCAACTTGATCAAATCTTTAGCCGGGAGAAAAATTATTTAGTAATTACTCAATGTAATAAAATAAGATTATCATTTCCATTTAGAAATTAGTTAAATACTCAATGTAATAAAATAAGATTATCATTTCCATTTAGAAATTAGTTAAATACCAAACCACTGAATAACCCAGCGAACGCCACAAACTCCAATCCACAGACTGACATCTGGCAGCTGTACAGCACAATGCATGCACTTCTACACGCTTTCATTCGACATGTTGGTAGTTACATCGTTTATTAAAGTTCCAACATTTCACATTTGCAATGGGTTTACATTAACCTCTGTTCTTGCAATATTAATCACTTAAATTGTTACCTAGACTAACGTATTCCCGAATTTTCATTATTCTACATTAATAACTTTTGGTGTTCGCTTTTTTCCGTCAGTGTGTTGAAAAATGTATCAACTATAGATGATTAAAATGCAGTTAAAATATAACGGAGTAATTTGACACTATAAGCTGCCACCAACTGATAGGTTAACGTTACCTTCCAATTAAATATAATGACAAATTGAGAACATTAATTGAAAACCATGCCCCTATATTTGTTAGCAAGTTGGATCGCACTGTCTCTCATCACGCTACGAGATTGCTGTCTATCCATGTTGTCGGTAATATAGACAACAGCTGTGGGAACAAAGCATTACAGTCGATACCTCGTCTCCCTTTCGTAGTCTGATGAGAACTGTGTGATTGTCTCTTATATTACCAGATTTTACCTTCCCTATCCAAATCTTTCAAGTAAGAGCTTTGTACTTACTAGCAAAGTGGCCAGGGACGAAGGACGAAAAACAGCTTATTTTTTTTTAACAAAGGCTCTTTACTTTGTACGCTTCATTATCATTAATAATATGCCCGTCTATCTTATTAAATAACACTGCAACTGATACCGCTTTCGTATGACTGACTATCCCTAACGATCACTTAAATACGTGTAACTGGCTACTTTCTGTCCCAGCCAGTGACAAACATTTGAAATGGTACAAGTTCCCCTGCTACTCTTTCGTGCAAAGATTATTCAGTACTAGAGACTACACTGATGTTATTATTGAACCTATACACAGGCAGCCCCACGTTTTCTCTTGTTTATGACCTGGGTAATGTAACACAGACACATGCACTTTTTGGCGAGGTCCCAGGTTCGATTCCCGGCCGGGTTGGTGTTTTCTCTAACCCTGAACTGGGTGTTTGTGATGGCCTCATCATATCATCATCATCATCATCATTAGTGACAGTGGACAGACTGGACTGTGTAAAAACTGGGACTTTGTACGGGCGCTGATGATCGCGCAGTTGCGCGCCCCACAAACCGAACATCATCATCATCATCACATGCACGCTTGCTTAAAACAGATAGAAATATGAAATTACAATTACATTTATATAAGGATATATATACGTAAGTTATTCACAAGTTATGTTTTTCTGTGCCAATACTTATCACCCTTTTACTGCGGAACAATGGATTTACAAACTAACGTGCACCATTAACAAATATTGAGCATCTATGTGATACGTCAATCGGAATATGGCTTGTGACATGAATTCTGTCGTCAGGATGGTTGTGCATAAATGTACGTGGATTTTCTTGCGTAAAGTTGCCGACGTATAAACTGTCAACACTTACAAGTATGACTTTTGTGTGAAAATAAATATCATAAGGAATCGCTGACCTAAAATTTTTATTGCATTATTTCTGATTTAGTGTACAGATTAGTATCAGTCAAGCTCTGTTTTTCCTCACACCATGTAGATACCGACTGGTACAAATTGACGTCTATGACAAAACTATTCAATTGGAAGTTTATTAACTCCGGTTGACATACAAAACAAAATTTCATTTGAGACTGTGTTCTCTCTTAAGTACGATTTCACAGAAAATTTTAAACAGTAGGATAATGCATTTGATCGCAACAGAATTCTGCGCCTAAATGTGAAGTTTAATGTTTTTGAATTTTTCGCTATTGTCGTTCTGAATAACTGTCTATATCTATAACGTATTTTACTGCTGTCTACCTCTAGTAGATGACCGTACATGAAGTCCGTTTCAAGTAAATATTTAGTGATATGTCAAAAATAAAGTGCAGCATCAGAGATTTATCACTGCGATCTCATTTTGAGCCACGTGAGCCGCTACTGCTGTAGGAGCTGACAGAGGTTCTCGATGAGTCGGAGAGGAGCAAAGATGCCAACGCGCTGGCTCGTAATTGAGTGAAATATACACTACAGGCCATTAAAGTTGCTACACCAAGAAGAAATGCAGATGATAAACGGATATTCATTGGACAAATATATTATACTAGAATTGACATGTGATTACATTTTCACGCAGTTTGGGAGCATAGATCCTGAGAAATCAGTACCCAGAACAACCATCTCTAGCCGTAATAACGGCCTTGATACGCGCGTGTGTGTGTGGTTTGAGGTTTTCGGGCGCTAAACAGCGTGGTCATCAGCGCCCAAACGCATAAAAACAGGAACACATGCAGTGAAGGGACGAAGACGGACAGCGAACAAGGAGAACGGCTAAAAGACACAGACCTGACGCAGTTTCAAATCCTCACATACAGAGGCAAAAGAAGAGGAGAAGAAACGCACTAAAAAGGAAAGGAAACACAAGGAAAAGAGAACAGAAATCGAAGTGAAACAAGTAGGTAATCGTGACTGGCGGACCTCTTACCTAAAACCTGGGTGAGCCAGTCACCCAGCAGCACATTAAAATCCTCTCCCTAAAATCCGAGGCAACAAATTGGACAGGACACAAAACCGGAACACCTTAACCACAGTCGTTGCGTCGTCTTGCAAAATAGAGGGCAAATCCGGTGGCAAGGAAACCACCGCCCTCTGATCAGAGAATAAAGGACAGTCAAGTAGAATGTGGCAGACAGTAATGTGGACGCCACAATCACTGCAGATTGGGGGGTCCTACCGCCGGAGTAAAAAACCATGCGTTAAGGGACTGTGCCCGATGCGGAGGCGAGTGAGGAGAACCTCATCCCGCCTGCACGACTGGTAGGACGTACGCCATGGCCGCGTGGTGACCTTGACCAAACGCAGCTTATTTTCACCGACTGCCAGCCACTCCTCTTCCCACTGACGCATAACACGAAAACGCCAAAGGGAGGTAACAGCATGGAGGGGGACGGCACATTCAACAACTTGAGGGAGGGAACATGCATCTTTGGCAGCCACATCCGCCAGTTCGTTTCCCCTAACACCCACGTGCCCCGGCACTCAGCAGAAGGAAGCCTCCTTCCCCTGCCGTTGTAGGTGGAGTAGGGCATCATGGATGTTCTGGACGACCGTATCCGCTGGGTACAAGTGTTGCATGGTCTGAAGGGCACTCAGGAAGCCAGAACAGATGAGAAACTTAAGACTGGGAACACATCTCATCCGCTCCAATGCCCGCAAAATCGCAAACAATTCGGCATCAAAGATCGTAAACGCTGCAGGAAGCCGTAACTTGACGACTCGATCCGGGAAAACAACAGCACAACCAACAGAGTCCCCCTGTTTACAGCCATCCGTAAATACTGGTACATGGTCGGCAAGCTGGTTTAAAATATCGTAAAATAAGGAGGTAAAAACAAACGCAGGAGTGCATCTCCTCCGGTACTCTGACAAGTCTAAAAGAACGCTGGGCCTCTGGAGCAACCAGGGAGGCAGGCGGGCAAAACCCTGGAGTTGGGGTGCCACACGCTCCACACCAAGGGACTCAAGCAAATGCTTGGCACGAATCCCAAATAGTCTCGTTGGCCTTGGACGACTGGAAAAGAGACGTTCCATAGGCCTGGGCATCGAGTCAAACAGAGCTTGGATGGCGTGTACAGGTACAGCTGCCCATGCAGCTTCAACACGATACCACAATTCATCAAGAGTAGTGACTGGTGTATTGTGACGAGCCAGTTGCTCGGCCAGAATTCACCAGACGTTTTCAATTGATGAGAGATCTGGAGAATGTGCTGGCCAGGGCAGCAGTCGAACATTTACTGTATCCAGAAGGCCTGTACAGAACCTGCAACATGCGGTAGTGCATTATGCTGCTGAAATGTAGGGTTTCGCAGGGATCAAATGAAAGGTAGAGCCACAGGTCGTAACACATCTGAAATGTAATGTCCACTGTTCAAAGTGCCGTCAATGCGAACAAGAGGTGACCGAGACGTGTAACCAATGGCGCCCCATACCATCACGCCGGGTGATACGACAGTATGGCGATGACGAATACACGCTACCAATGTGCGTTCACCGCGATGTCGCCAAACACGGATGTGACCATCATGAGCTGTATACAGAACCTGGATTAATCCGAAAAAATGACGTATTGCCATTCGTGCATCCAGGTTCGTCGTTGAGTACACCATCGCAGGCGCTCCTGTCTCTGATGCAGCATCAAGGGTAACCGCATCCATGGTCTCCGAGCTGATAGTCCATGCTGCTGCAAACGTCGTCGAACTGTTCGTGCAGATGGTTGTTGTCTTGCAAACGTCCCCACCTGTTAACGCAGGGATAGAGACGTGGCTGCACGATTCATTACAGCCATGCGGATAAAATGCCTGTCATCTCGACTGCTCGTGATACGAGGCCATTGGGATCCAGCACAGCGTTCCTCTTTTATCAAAGTCGGAAACGTGATGGTACGCATTTCTCCTCCTTACACGAGGCATCACAACAACGTTTCACCAGGCAAGTCCGGTCAACTGCTCTTTGTGTATGAGAAATCTGTTGGAAACGTTCCTCATGTCAGCACGTTGTAGGTGTCGCCACCGGCACCAACCTTGTGTGAGTGTTCTGAAAAGCTAATCATTTGCATATCCCAGCATCTTCTTCCTGTCTGCGAAATTTCGCGTCTGTAGCACGTCATCTTCGTGGTGTAATAATTTTAATGGCCAGTAGTGTATTTAAAAAAATATTAAATAAATAATCGATAGCTCTGTCACTCCATCTGATAATTCCTTTAAGACACAATTTTCGAAGGAGGTTGAAATGGGGCTGATTTGTAACACTGTGGACGCCCAAGATATAAGCTCACTCCACCACATGAAAATACACTCCTGGAAATTGAAATAAGAACACCGTGAATTCATTGTCCCAGGAAGGGGAAACTTTATTGACACATTCCTGGGGTCAGATACATCACATGATCACACTGACAGAACCACAGGCACATAGACACAGGCAACAGAGCATGCACAATGTCGGCACTAGTACAGTGTATATCCACCTTTCGCAGCAATGCAGGCTGCTATTCTCCCATGGAGATGATCGTAGAGATGCTGGATGTAGTCCTGTGGAACGGCTTGCCATGCCATTTCCACCTGGCGCCTCAGTTGGACCAGCGTTCGTGCTGGACGTGCAGACCGCGTGAGACGACGCTTCATCCAGTCCCAAACATGCTCAATGGGGGACAGATCCGGAGATCTTGCTGGCCAGGGTAGTTGACTTACACCTTCTAGAGCACGCTGGGTGAAACGGGATACATGCGGACGTGCATTGTCCTGTTGGAACAGCAAGTTCCCTTGCCGGTCTAGGAATGGTAGAACGATGGGTTCGATGACGGTTTGGATGTACCGTGCACTATTCAGTGTCCCCTCGACGATCACCAGTGGTGAACGGCCAGTGTAGGAGATCGCTCCCCACACCATGATGCCGGGTGTTGGCCCTGTGTGCCTCGGTCGTATGCAGTCCTGATTGTGGCGCTCACCTGCACGGCGCCAAACACGCATACGACCATCATTGGCACCAAGGCAGAAGCGACTCTCATCGCTGAAGACGACACGTCTCCATTCGTCCCTCCATTCACGCCTGTCGCGACACCACTGGAGGCGGGCTGCACGATGTTGGGGCGTGAGCGGAAGACGGCCTAACGGTGTGCGGGACCGTAGCCCAGCTTCATGGAGACGGTTGCGAATGGTCCTCGCCGATACCCCAGGAGCAACAGTGTCCCTATTTTGCTGGGAAGTGGCGGTGCGGTCCCCTACGGCACTGCGTAGGATCCTACGGTCTTGGCGTGCATCCGTGCGTCGCTGCGGTCCGGTCCCAGGTCGACGGGCACGTGCACCTTCCGCCGACCACTGGCGACAACATCGATGTACTGTGGAGACCTCACGCCCCACGTGTTGAGCAATTCGGCGGTACGTCCACCCGGCCTCCCGCATGCCCACTATACGCCCTCGCTCAAAGTCCGTCAACTGCACATACGGTTCACGTCCACGCTGTCGCGGCATGCTACCAGTGTTAAAGACTGCGATGGAGCTCCGTATGCCACGGCAAACTGGCTGACACTGACGGCGGCGGTGCACAAATGCTGCGCAGCTAGCGCCATTCGACGGCCAACACCGCGGTTCCTGGTGTGTCCGCTGTGCCGTGCGTGTGATCATTGCTTGTACAGCCCTCTCGCAGTGTCCGCAGCAAGTATGGTGGGTCTCACACACTGGTGTCAATGTGTTCTTTTTTCCATTTCCAGGAGTGTAATTACAAAAAAGTTTCCCATTCCTTCCGCCTCAAGAGACCAATATTATCAACGATTTTAAAATTCTGACGTCAGCTCAACATTGGTGTTATGTCGTAAAAAGTGGACAACAGACACCAAAATGCATCGGTACATCCAGAAGCTTCACGTAGTGCTGTAAAATGCCGAACGCTGCTGCCGTCAACGTACCCGCTGCGTCAATAAGTCCTGCACAGTAAAACGTCGGTCGTCTTTGTACACTTCAATAAAAGCCACGGATAGGTCAGCGCTGGCGGACGTGGGACTCCCTCTCCACCGTGAGCCCGTCGTTGCTGCGTGTCAACACCGAGAAGCCTCTATCCAACGCGCAACTGTTCGCTAGACCAGTGCCCTGTCACCCAAAGCGGCTGGCAATGCCGCATGACACAGAATAGCATTTCTGTCTGCAGTTTTCGCGTACGCACGCTGTTCCACTCTGCTTACTTCGATCTTGTAGCACGGACAAATTCACAGCGAATGTTTCAAGTGCTGATACCGAGCCTTCCTTGCATGCGTCGCCATCTTTTGGGTCATTTCGGTATTGTTTGCTATGGTCTTTCGAATGCATTTACTGACACTATGGTGATGCCACATGTTAGCACGATAGATAACAGCTGCCGTGACTCGTAACTCGTCCGACCCTCCTTGGACAGTAATCACGCAACACGTGTTCTCTTAGAGGTGTGTGGTCAGTTGTACTGTGGACGACATTAATCTACAAACTTCGCACTTACCGCCGACGGTAATCAGATTTATCGTTGAACACAGCACAGATCATTTAAGATATGAAATGAAATGTTCTGATACATTCGGGTTTCGTAATTAGGACCGAGCGATGATGACAGTAGCTGCGGTTGTTTTTGGTGGACGCGGCTAATTTCGTTTTTAGCCTTTAGTAGTGAAATGGGATTGGCTAAGCAGAACGTACGAATGAGTGTTAAAATTTGTTTCGTGTGAGTCACAACGGAAAGAGGTGAGTGAGATCACCACTGCGAGTACGCCGCGCAAATGTGTTCCGCTATAATTGTTATACACACAGCGTAATTAAGACAGAGGGATCTGGAATAGCAGCGCACCTGCGTTTCATTCTAAATAAGGATGGCTTCGGCAAGGGACGGGAATTTTAGACTGCTATCTCCGTTTGATTAATGAGCGCCGGTATCTGATGAAGAATGGAAATCAGTCTGGGCGGCGCAGGAAATTGCAGTCCCTCAAACAGCTGGCAGGGGGCTCGTACGGCGCGGGAGTGGGGAATGAGCTTTCGGAACACAGTGGCCAATTTAGCAGCAAGTGCGGTGCTGAGCTGTGTGATGCACGGCCGCGCCGCCAGCCTGCCGCGCGGTTCGCGCTTATTTGGTAAGGGAAACCTCTTCTCGAAATATGCTGCAACCGAGCGCCCAACTGCTACAATAGTCGCCAGGGAATGATAAAGAGAATAGAAAATCCATTTCCGACGTAGGGTACGATGAAGAGAAAAATCTCTTTCCACTATCGATTTTGCGTACACTTTCATCAAACTTAAATTTTCGACATTGAAATGTGATATCACGATTTCTTTTCTGGATCAAAAATGTCACACACGTAAGTGGATGTCTCACCACTTTTTTTTCTTTTTTTTTTTTTTTTTTTTTTAGTTGTGATGCGGCCCACCACGAATTTCTATCCTGTGCCAACCTCTTAATCTCAATTACTGCTGGATGTATTCCAATCTCTTTCTTGCTCTACAGTTTCTGCCCTCTACAGCTCCCTCTAGTGCCATGAAAGTCATTGCCTCATGTCTTAACAAACGTCCTAACCCCCTGACCCTTCTCCTTGAAAGGTATGTGCTAAGATTTGATCAGGGTAGATCCAGAAAATAAAGTCGGTAGTTGCCAACCATAAGGTGGAATGAGTATAATATCTTTGAGTAGGAGGATCTTTGATGGATAAGAGAGCCGCGTGCGCGCAGTAAAAAACTCGGGAGTCGCAGCTACGTGCCCGCAGGAAGCAGACGTGTGCGGACAGCTTTAAGGTAAGAGCCGCGATTGCTGCGCAGTTGCCCTAATCAAACCTTAGTACGTAAATGAGAGAAGATATATAATGATTTCAAAATGGTTTCTGTTAGGTAATGTTCAGAGTTAGGATTTGTATGTCCAAGGTTTGACACAGTAAGCGTTTTGTAAATAATTTTGTAAGAGTGATTCATGCTACAAATATGTTGGAAATGGTAGGTTTTGTGTATGACTTAAAATTGTAACAATATATATATTGAGATGAGCATTGTTTTTAAATCTAACAGCCTGAATCATAATCTACATCCTTTGCTTGTATTGAGTATGAAAATGAGTGGTAAAGTAATGTTACCCACCAACGAAAGAACATAAAGAAAATGAGACCTCTATGCAATATATATGTGCAGTTCATGATTTGAAATCGACTTTGGTATAACTAAAGTTAGCAGAACATAGTTATTTCGAAAAATAGATTTTATGCCATTGCAAAACTGGCATTATTCAAGTCAAGATATAATTTCATTAAGTAAACATCAGGGCCAAGAGTTAATTTTTCAGTACCATCTTAATGCCATTGCACAAACGGCATTATTCTCTTAAACTTGATTGCTGAGGCAAATACATCTTTCATTACTGGCAAAATGGAAGAGTGAAAGCATCAAGTTCGTGGACGCAGTCAGATGCAGGTTTGTTGATTAATTAATTTGAAACAATTTTATCATTGATATTTCACAAATTAAAAAGGAAACAATTTTGGTTAGATACCTTCACTTGGTGACATCTTCTGTGGCGACGTTCCTGGATATATTTTCTGTAAGTGTGGACTTTATTTTCGAGCATTCCTTTCGCCACCACTGTTTCAGCCTTGCGCTGCATCGCTAGTTGTGTAATATTGCATTTGCTGCTACGCTTGTGAATATTTATTTTAGCTCTAGCTTCTGCCTATACTGATTTTATGTGTCCATTCTAATTCTTTTACTTTTTGTGTACAAAATATCATCTTATGAATTAAGACCACTTTGAGATTTTGTACGCCATATTGTCTCCCTCCCGATGTCCAAAACAAATCGACAGGGTGATAAAGTGCAACTACGCAACTCCTCAAAATCGCGTAAGCACCAACAACCGGCCAATGACCTAGTTTTGTCAGCTAACCGTCCTACTTCACAAAGTGATCAGGAATTTGACAACAATGCTGCGGCAAGTAATGAGGCCACGGAGTCACAAAATTCCGCATCGGTTCCTGTTCTGCCTTCGGATTATCAGAACGTAGTAAGCCAATTATAAATAGTTTCCCATGACTCGGTCATGTTAATTCAACCTTCACAAAGCCATGTGGTTGATTCCGACAACCAATTCCCCTTGGAATATTCTTCCACAGACAGAGAAATTGCTTCATCTGAGAATTCTCTAACAGTTTTTATCAACCCTATCCACCAATATGAGTTGCAACACCCAAATCCTGAGGTGACATCCTCAGCTCTAGTTGAATGTAAATTAGATTATTTTCTTCGACTACTGAGCGAACGTGACACATCGAGTGAGGAACAATTTGCTCAATACCGTGCACACAATGCTAAACGCGATGAACAACTTGCTCAATACCATGCAGACAATGCTAAACGTGATGAACAAATTGCCCAATACCATGCAGACAATTCTAAACGTGATGAACAATTTGCTCAATACCGTGCAGACAATGCTAAACGTGATGAATGCCATACCGGTAACATTCAGAAATTAACGCATACTATCGACACTTTTAAAGAAGTAATTGACAATAAATTACAGGACATCATTGAAATGCATAAGCGCGACGTTACTGCCCTTAGGGACAGAATCAATGCAGTACTTCCACCTGAGTCTATAGAAAAGTTGCAACAAACTTCCGCTGGTCATTCTGAGCACATACAGGCCTTAGAATCATGTACCCAATCCCTGACATCTGACGTCACTCAACTTAAAACAAAGGTCAGTAAACATGTTGAGCAATTCCACTCACAATTAGAAAACATAACAGAAAGAGTAGCTGCTCTGGAACCTCAAGCAGAAAATGAATTAGATCAGACAACCCCAGGCCCCTTTTCAGAGACAACTGAATACCAATCTCTGGCTAAAGAGAGTAAACAAATCACTATTAATGAACAACAAAAACGAGAAGTCAACTCAATTAATAGTAAACTCTCCGATAATCAACAACAATTGCAGGACGACAGTGCGCGTTGTAATTTTGTCCCAGAACAGCAGGAAAATCCGTTTGCATACCAGCAACAACAGGCCCCATTGTTATCTTCACAGGCTCCATTTGCACAAGATTATCCTGTACAAAGTAGTACCTTCCCAGGCAATTTTCCTTTGTCCCATGATGCTTCTTCTTTTCCACGCCAAGACAATGTAGATTACACTTCCTGTCGATAAGAAATTTAAAACGTTCCGGAATAACTCGAATGATTTACATCCTCTTTATTGGATTCAGCAATTTACACTCGCTTTTCCTCCAAATTGGCCAGTGGCACATCAATTAGAACTTGTCTGCAGTTTCTTGGAGGGCGAACCAGCAGCACGAATGAGATGCGTTGCACGGCAATGCTTGTCTTTCCAGTCATTCCAACAACACTTCACACCGTGCCGTAAAAGATCAGTTGCTAAATATACCACCTTTTTATAACTCACAATTTGGCACTTTGACACAATATTTTGACGATTCAACAGAATCAACATTTAACTGAACCTTACAGCCCTTCTGGTCTCATTCAGCTTTGTATTTCAAAATTACGTGGATCATTGAGAGTTCCATTGCTGGCAGGGAATTGCACAGAAAACCTGAAGACTTTTCGTGATGTTTTACAGCTTCTTGAACTGGATGAAACACACAAACCACGATCTAATCAACACTCTTTCCCGGAAACACAAAAGAATAGAGTCAACCGTTTCCGTAATAACGGCAGGCAGTTTCCGAATAATAGACCTCAATATGGAAATGCTAGACGCTTTCTTCCACAACCCCAATATCAGCAGAATGTTTTGAATGCCTACCCATACAGGAATCAAAATTATAATCCCCTTCCATCAATGTCGTTCCGCAATGGTCAATATGGCAATACCCCACAAAATAATCGGCGGAACAGAGTCAACCAGAGAAACTGGGAGAATCAGCGGAATAATTCCAACACTTGTTTTGTACAAAGAAAGCCAATGTGGCACCAGAACCGCCATCGACCATACGGAATCAATGATTACTACCAACGACGACAAACATTTGATTCCCCACCCACTTATCAGTACCGTCAACAGAATTTTTCAAACCGTAATGATAATTATATAAGTCATAACTAGTAACAAAACAATGACAGCCAACAGCATTACGGCAATGACAGACGAGTACCATTTCATCAGCCTGATTCCCGTTTCCTCCCCAGACATGATTTCAATAATTCATCAGGTAGAACAGTACAGTTAGTAGAAGTTCATCCACCAAATCCACGAAACAATGGAGATCATCAGCGTGAGACAGAACACCAACAATAGCAAGTAACTGCTCTGCCTACCGCGTGCTCGCTGCAGCGCGAGCGGTGCCATGATTCTTCTGAAAATCTTACATCACACGTTATCCGTTGTGACGATATACGAGAGGATCTTCTGCAGGAAAAAATCGAACTACAACCAATTGTTCATTATCCCCTCTTTAATATTTCGATAGGCACACACAAATTCTCTGCAGTGGTTGATTCGGGTTATCCCATTTCGGTTATTAGTGAAGCCGCTTTTCTAAAACGCGCCACTGCTTCTAGCATTCCAACACTTCCGCTTTCGCATACTAAGGTCAGTGGTGCTCTTCCTGGCAAAAATATAGATATTAAACAGCAATGTTGTCTGCAATTTCAAGTCGATACACATTTTTTATATGCTACATCTTAATAGTTCCGCTTCTCACTACAGACGTCATTCTGGGGATCGATTTTTTGAATAAATATAAAGCAATTTTAGATTTTGAAGATCACTGGATTCGTCTTTGTGATGATGAAGTTTGCTTCTTTTTGGACATTTGTTGCAAGCAGAACCAGACCCTAACAAAATTAATTTCATTCAGTCTCAGCTCCCGTCGGACGTAACATTGACGTCATGTTTGTTCCTTCCCCAAACATTGACAATGACGATATGACACCAGACATTGGTAGCATTATTCAGGATAAAATCAAGGTAGTTGATTCAGCTTCAGTTCAAGAAAAGGAAGATTTACATGCCATTTTAACTGAGTTTTCCCATGTTTCTATGTTTCTGACACGGCTCCAGGCACAATTAAAGATTTTTTATATGACTTTCAAGTAAAAGCTATACCCCTTTTGCTGTTCCACCTTATCCGATACATGACAAAGTCAAACAGGAAATCAAATCTATGGTAGCTCACAATATTATTGAAACTGCTACCAGTACATACAATTCCCCAATACATGTTGTGTCTAAACGGGATGGTTCACTTCGTCTTGTTTTGGATTCAAGACAGTTCAATATGATTATCATACCAGAGGCGGATAGGCCACTAACTTTGGGTGAAATCTTACAAGAGTTTCGCCGTGTATCTATTTTTCCTCCTTAGATATTTGGTCCAGATTTTATCAAGTAGAATTACACACCTTCTGCCGCAAATACACAGCTTTTCTCTGTTTTGGTCAGTTCTACCAATTTTGCAGACTCCCCTTTTGGTTAACAATCTCATCTGCAGCCTTTATCCGTGGACTACATACTATGTTGCCACCTCATTCGAAAGACAGGATTACCACTTACGTGGACGATATTCTCATTGCCATTTCTTCCTGGCAACAGCAGAATGAAATATTGTCTCAACTTCTTCTCGTTCTCTAGCTTCGGTGTTACAGTAAATTTAGAAAAATCTCATTTTGGACAAGCTCAAATCAAATTTTTAGGCCATCTTATTTCATCATCCGGAATTCCACTGGAACCTGATAAGCTTTTTTCATTGTGTATGTACCAGGACCTCAAAATGTCGTTACTGATGCCGTGTCACGCACTTTAGACACCGAGAATACTGATCCAGTCAACACCTTTCGCCATAACAATTTCAGTTTGCCATACATGCGCCAGGTCCATATGAAAACTTTGTTTCCAATGCCTTGCACAACATTGCTTCAGAACAGGGTTCGGATTCGATCTGGAAATACGTGAAACAACAATGTCGCGATGTTAATAACACCAATCTGCGACAGTATTACTTAGTACATAACACTATTCTGTTCCGCCGTATCAAACACGATACGTAGCTACGCACATTATGGACCGTGCAAATGTTTACAGCTGCTCAAACAAACATCTTACTTTTTCAACATGGAAAAGCGTATTCGCCAAGTCCTCTCAAAATGCAGACTTTGTCAAAAAGCAAAACCCCCCACTGTATCCTCTGCTGCTCAGACATTCCCAATCATCCCTTTACGTCTTCATCAGCTAGTGGCTGCTGATTTATTTGGCCCAATTCCCACTACAAACAGAGGTTACGCCTATGTTTTTGTCTGCATAGAATTAACTTCGCCATTCGTCACTTTCACCTTATTACGTAGAGCTACGGCCTGCACTGTTTTACGTGCTTTTACTAAACATTTTCTGAAAGAAGTGGGTCATGTAGCATCAGCAATCTCCGACAATGGGCTGGAGTTTCGTTCATGCACTTGGCGATGTACCCCCTTTAGACTCACAAAATTTCCCCATTGATATCTCCAGATGCCATGCTTCATCGAATCCTGAAGAAAGGTTAATGAAGGAATTGGTGAAATTATGTAAGATCTTATGTCATGCAAGATACAACTGTTGAGACAAATACCTCCACATGTTTCAGGAGGTAATAAATTCATTGCCAAATACTTCCACACAGTTGTCTCCACATCTTGTTTTAAAGAATCAACATCCGCCTGACAAGATTAAAGAAATCATACGTTTCCTGAAGTCTCCCTGTCTATGGCATCACGTGATTATTCAAACTGCATTACACAATATTAAGCGAGCTGCTGGCCAACGGCTGCGCCAAGTGAAGTCACCAAAGAGGAATATTTCTTTTCAAGTAGGAGACAAAGTTCTGGTCCATCCCCACAGGCTGTCCCTTAAAGCCTGCAATCTATGTCAAAAATTCTTTCTGTTATATAATGGTTCATATCGAGTAGTCCATATAGCACATCCTAATGCACTTGAAATCCAAACACTACGTACAAAAAATCACGTGGTGTACATCATATCACAAGCTGCAAACATTTCATTGAATAGACAGTACCGTTTTCGTTGGTAACATTTAGGGTTCACTACTTCGGTTTATTACAGCAAATCCCAGCTACGTATGTCCAGCTATTTTATTTATATTATGTCTCCCTGTCCCGGGCATTGTTTGCGGACGTGTAGCGCCTCTGTGGCGGTAGCCTGGAACCCTCCTAAGGGCATGTGTGGCACAAATTCCTGTCCCAGCTAGCGGTAGACCCCGATGGATACAACACGCACCGCTGGCGGGACAGACCATTTTCACGTCGTTAGGCCTGGGTGCAAACATTCAGAATATTTTCCCGTGTAAAAGCTGCAGATAACAGCACCTGTATTTTGTTCTTGTATTAGATAAAGACATGAGTTTGGAGACATCTTTTTCTGGAGACAGCTTAGTAGTGTTACCTGCTTTCTTTCCAGAGCGTTATAGGTTTCTTACTTATTATAATAACCTTGCATTATTTCAGTACTTTGCGATGAATTACATTATTGTTTTCTGTTAAACTCTTTTCACCTTGGCATTTGAATTTGAGATTACAGTTGAGAATTTCGGTCATCAAATTGATGTTGATACTTTCTACATGATATCTTTGCTCCTATTTTTTGTTGGATGATCACCTCTGTTAGTTTGCGATGACTACATTGAACTATGTTTATATGGCACAATTACACTAACTGTAACAAGATTTTATAGGAACGAAGGCCACGTTGTATGTTGATATTAAGCTAGTGGTATCTATTTTCCTGTAGTTCACTTAGGGTTTTCGAGCTAAGGCATGTAATATGAGTATTGACAATGTATATAAGAAGATGAGACTAATGATTCTGATGGTTTTAAGATATTTGAAGAAAGTGAGTGTTCATACGAGTTTTGAAGATGATATTTGAAACTTATGAGCGGAATGATATATTGTTAGATTAAAGTTTTTTTTTTTTTTTTTTTTTTTTTTTGCGGCTTTGGAATCTTGGATATTACAGGTGATGATTAGCAAATACTGTGTGCTGAAGTTACGACCATAGCAACATGAAGTGTGAGCAATGTTGTTCTACATTTTCCAGAAATGGTGATGCTGATTTTCTGACAAGTTTCATGATTAACTTGAACACAATTTAAGAATTAATTTTCTGTGCAGCTTTTAAGAACAAGTATCAACTATTTTACGATGTACCAAGTAACTTTCATTTCAGACCCTTTCCTTTTTATAATAAGCAAATACTCCAATTATATACTGTTTATTAATCTTCAGCTATTTTTCAGACGCCATTAATGAAATAATATGATGACTTGGAATTACTAGAGTCCAACTGGGACAGTTTTCGGACTCATTGTTGAGGATCCACTCAGGACTAACTTCATGATGTACTACAAGCATTCTTTAATCTTTTCTTCTGTGATACCTACAGCACCACACATATCATAATTCTTACCTTTTATGTCTCTTTGCCACATTCTATGTTGCCTTTTTCTCTTTTCACGTGTTTTTCAAGCAATTATATAATCATCTGTTACTATTTCATTGTTTATCACTTGTGCTATGCTTTGCATTATGTGTCTCTACACTTTTATTTTCTGTTAGTGTTACCTATTTCAGGATTAATATAATGTTATGGTCTATGCTTTCAGTTAAAAGTTTTGTTTTGTGTTGGAATGCTATTTTTACTTTATTATCTGAAGTTGACATGTTACTTTTTGTTACAGTTATTTCCGGACTTTCTCTGAATGCTTATTATGTTTTGCTCATGATAGACTGATTATGGATCTTTTAAACAATGTGGTTTGTGACGCTAATTATGTTGCCACTTACTATACATATATTGTTCTATTTATGTACACTTTTGATTTGTCACACTATTATTTTCCAAGACATGACAGTACCTCTCCTTGGCTGAGCTCAGCGTTTTGTCCATTCCTAATGCCTGTTCCTTAAGTGTGATAGTATTTTCATTCTACATTAATATAACATTACTGTGTTTTGTTTCGATGACAATTATGTTTTTGGTGTACCATAACTACCATCATTTTCAGCGACAGTAATTAGTATCCTCTTTATTGTCTCTACCTATCATTTATTTAAGTAAATTTGTTTACTCTTTTTCCCACAAATAATTTCCATTATTGACATTATTTCAACACTTGATAACAGATTAACCTTGTGGTCTACACAAAAAACCTAATGGGGTAGGGGATTGGTTATTCTTTAACTGACACACCATGTGGTGCTGGGGCCCCATACCCTTGAGCTCTGTAGAACTCATTCTTCCTTTCTGAGTTCTCAGTCTACTCTTCCTTCTGTTCTAAATAATTGCCCACTCTTCTTCAACCTTATTGTACTACTGATCACTATTAAAGTCACTGTGTCCTATTGTGCAATCGACATTATTTGTGGTTCAGTGTGTTTCGTCACCCGAGGCCCCATATTTTACTGTGGTTTACAATTAGAATCTGTGTAAACTGTCACCTGACGTGACATGGATTGTACATTTGTCACTAGTTGTGGCTCAGTGTGTTTCTTCACATGAGGCCTCTTATTTTACTGCAGTTCACAATTAGACTCAATGTAAACCATCACCTAACGTGACATGTCTTCTTAATTTACTATTGTCGATGAAACTCGGCGTGTACTCTAGGTCTAGTACAAGATAATGATTGTAACTGAATGTCAATATTTGCTGTCACTCGATGTGACATATATTTTATGTTGAAAGCTAATATTACTTAAAGTATCTTATTGCATTATTTCACTTGCATTAAGAGTTCTCTTTGACACATTTATGCACATTTGCTTTTAACTTCTAGTGGATATTTAACTATTTTATGTATTTTGCCTCACCATTCTATATTTCTGTTTGATAAAGTTTGATGTTGTTTGAGGTATTTTACGCCACATTTCTATGCTTCTATTTCTAACTTTTAACACTATTTGATACACTTCTCTTTAGAAATCTAAGTATATTCTGCATTGTACCCGCATATCTGTATTATAACTTTTGATGTTATTTGAGACAATTCAACTTCGAAATCTAAATAACTTATGGATTTTACCTCAAATTGTTTTCCTCTGTTTTGTATATTTTGACGCTATTTGATAGACTTCTCTTAATAATCTAAATGTCTGAAGTCTTTACCCCACATTTATGTATTTCTGTTTTGTAGATTTTGATATTCTTTGATTCACTGCAATTTGACAATGTAATGATATTATGTATTTTACTTCACATTCTATGTTTCTATTGGTGAAATTTAGTGCTGTGTAATATCTGTTATTTGGAATAGTATGTATGTTCTGTATTGTATATTATACAATTTTTTGTATTTTTTTACGAATTTCGCCGGGAAATCTGTACTAACTGCACAGATCCCCCCACAAAACTCTGGTCCAGCAGACCAGGGGATTATGAAAGGTATGTGCTAAGATCTGATCGGGGCAGATCCAGAAAATAAAGTCGGTAGTTGCCAACCGCAAGGTGGAATGTATAACATCTTTGAGTAGGAGGATCTTTGATGGTTAAGAGAGCCGGGCGCGTGCAGTAAAAAACTCGGGAGTTGCAGCTATGTGCCCGGAGGAAGCAGACGTGTGCGGACAGTTTCAAGGTAGGAGCCCTGCTCGCTGTGCAGTTACCCTAATCAAAAACTTTAGCACATCAGTGAGAGAGGATATATAATGATTTCAAAATGGTTTTTGTAAGATAATGCGCAGGGTTAGGATTTGTATGTCCAAGGTTTGATACAGTAAGCGTTTTGTAAGTTATATTGTAAGAGTTATTCATGCTGCAAAGATGATGGAAATGGTAGGTTTTGTGTATGACTTAAAATTTTAACAATATATATGTTGAGATCAACATTGTGTTTAAATCTAACAGCCTGAATCATAATCCACATCCTTTGCTTGTATTGAATATGAAAGTGAGTGGTAAAGTAAAGTTATCCACCAATAAAAGAACATAATGAAAATGAGACCTCTATGCAATATATATGTGCAGTTCATGGTTTGAAATCGAATTTGGTATAAGTAAAGTTATTAGAGCAAAGTTATTTCAAATAACAAATTTTATGCCATTGCACAACTGACATTATTCAAGTCAAGATATAATTTCATTAAGTAAACATCAGGGCCAAGAGTTAATTTGTCAGTACCATTTTAATGCCATTGCACAAATGACATGATTCTCTTAAACTTGACTGCTGAGGCAAATACATGTTTCGTGACTGGCAAAATGGAACAGTTCACGAAACAAGTTCGCAGACGCAGTCAGATTCTGGTTTGTTGAATACTTAATTAAAACAATTTTATCATTGATACCTTCACAAATTGTTAAAAAGAAAACAATTTTCTTTAGATACTTCCATCCTTATCAAAGTATTCCACATATTCCTTTCTTCTCCAGTTCTCTGCAGGACCTCCTCATTCCTTACCTTCTCACTCCATCTAATCTGCAACATCCATCTGTAGCATCACAGGCTGGCCCGAGTGGCCGTGCGGTTCTAGGTGCTACAGTCTGGAACCGAGCGACCGCTAAGGTCGCAGGTTCGAATCCTGCCACGTGCATGGATGTGTGTGACGTCCTTAGGTTAGTTAGGTTTAATTAGTTCTAAGTTCTAGGCGACTGATGACCTCTGATGTTAAGTCCCATACTGCTCAGAGCCATTTGACCCATTTTTTTTCCCCACAGACCACGTTCCACTACCATAGAATGCTCCGCTCCAATCAAATGTTCTCAGCAATTTCTTCCGCAAATTAAGGCTGATGTTTGACACTAGTACACTTCTATTGGCCAGGAATGCCCCTTTCGCCATTGCTAGTTTGCTTTTGATGTCCACCTTGTTCTGTCCATCATTGGTTACTTTGCTCCCTAGGTAGCAGAATTCCTTAACTGCATCTACTTCGTGAGCATCAATACTGATGTTATTTTTCTCGCTGTTCTCATTTCTGCTCCTTTTCATTACTTTCGTCTTTCTTCGATTTACTCTCATTCCATATTCTGTACTCATTAGACTGTCCACTCTATTCAGCAGATCATGTAATTCTTCTTCATTGTCACTCAGGATAGCAATATTATCAGCGCATCATATCATTGCTACCTTTTCACTTTGATTATTAATTCCACTTCTGAACGTTTCTGTTATTTCCATCATCGCTTCTTCGATGTACAGATCGAACAGTAGGGGCAAAATACTACGTCCTTGTCTTACTCCTTTTTTAATGCGAGCACTTCGTTCTTGATCGTCTACTCTTATTATTCCCTCTTGGCTGTTGTACATATTGCATAGTACCCGTCTCTCCCTAAAGCTTACAATACTTTTCTCAGAAATTCGAACATCTTGCACCATTTTACATTGCCGAACACTTTTTCTAGGTCGACAAAACCTATGAACGTCTCTTGAGTTTTATTTAGGCTCGCTTCCATTATCAACCACAACGTCAGAATTGCCTCTCTGGTGTCTTTACCTTTCCTAAAGCCAAACTGATCTTCATCTAGCACATCCTGAATTTTCTTTTCCATTTGTCTATATATAATTCTTGTCTGCAACTAGGATGCATAAGCTGTTAAGTTGATTGTGCGATAATTTTAACACTTGACAGCTCTTGAAGTCTTCGGAATTGTGTGGGTGATATATTTCCGAAAGTGAGACGGTATATTGCCAGACTCATACATTCTACATAACGACGTGAATAGTCGTTTTGTTTCCAATTTCCATAATGATTCTGATGGAATGTTATAGATCCCTTCTGACTTATTTGATACTATGTTACCCAAAGCTTTCTTGAATTCTGATTCTAATATGGATCCTCTGTCTGTTCTAAATCGACTCCTTCTTCTATCACACAAGACAAATCTTCCACCTCGTAGAGGCCATCAGTGTACTCTTTGCACAAATCATCTCCCCTCTGCATTTATCAATGGAATTTCGGTTGGACTCTTAATGTTACCCTCTTACTTTTAATTTCACCGAAGGTTGTTGTGACGTCCCTACACGCTGAGCCAGTCCTTCCTACTGTCATTCCATTCTAGATTCATTCTCATTTTCCATGCAGCCATTTCGTCTTAGCTCATTTAGCCATCATATTTACTTCAGTCCTCAAGCGACTTGTATTTCTGTATTTTGAATTTCCCTGAACACTTTTTTACTTCCTTCTTTTATCGATCAGCTGAAGTATTTCTTCTGTTGCCCATGGTTTCTTTGCAGTCACCTTGTCTGTACCTATGTTTTTCTTTCCAGGTTCTGTGATTGCCCTTTTCAGAGACGTCCATTCCCCTTCAACTGTACTCCCTACTGAGCTATTCCTTATTGCTATATCTGTAACCTTAGAGAACTTCATGCGTGTCTTGTCATTCCTTAGTAATTCCATATCCTGATTCTTTTGTTATTGATTCTTCCCGACTAATCTCTTGAACTTCTGTCTACTCTACATCACCACTACATTGTGAACTGAGTCTATATCTACTCCCGCATACGCCTTACAATCCAGAATCTGGTTTTCGAATCTCTGTATGAGTACGATGTAATGTAACGGAAATCTTCCCGAATCACCCGGCGTTTACCATGTATACCTACTCCTCTTGTGATTCTTTAACAGAGTATTCGCTATTACTAGCTGAAATTTATTACAGAGCTCAGTTAGTCTTTCTCCTCTCTCATTCCTTGTCCCAGTTCCATATTCTCCTATAACCATTCTACTACTTCCCCTACAAGAGCGTTCCAGTCCCCCATGACTATTAGATTTTTATCTCCCTTTTCGTATTGTATTATCCTTTCAATACGTTCATAAACTTTCTCTATCTCTTTATCTTCAGCCGGCGACGTAGACATTTACACCTGAACTACCGTCGTCGCTGTCGGTTTCCTATAACTGAACTGTTCACAGAAACACACTCTCTGCCTCATCTTTCCATTCATAACGAATTCCGTTATACCATTTTCTGTTGCTGTTCAAATTACGCTATACTAATCTGACTAGAAATCCTTGTGTTATTTACATTTCACATCACTGACCCCTACTATATCTAGATTGAGCCTTTGCATTTCCCCTTTTTATATTTTCTAGCTTCCCTGCCCCATTCAAATTTTTGACATTCCACGCCCCGACTCGAAGAGCGTTATGCTTTCGTTGATTATTCAACCTTTATGTCATGGTCACCTCCCCCTTGGCAGTCCCCTCCGAGAGATTCGAATGGGGGCTAATGTGGAATCTTTTGCCAATGGAGAGATCATCATGACACCTGTTAAGTTACAAGCCACATGTACAATGGTACACGTTATGTGTCTTTACTGCAGTGGTTTCCATTGCCTTCTGCATCCTCATGGAGTTGATCAAGTTGATCATTGCCGATTTTTCCACTTTGGAGGATTTCCCACCCCAAGGGCCAGAGAGTGCCCTAAACCTCTGTCCGCTCCTCCACCTTTTTTGGCAAGGCCGTTGGCAGAAGGAGGGTGACTTCTTATGCCAGAAGTCTTCGGCCACCAATGCTGATTATTAATCACCACCTTAATCTCCAGTAAAACTGGGTGGTTACATTTAAAGTGCAGCTAATGACAAATGTCTAGTGTGGACTGAAGTAGTAGTATGGCAGCGATACTTGTTAGATATTCTAATCCGTTAATACGGAACCGATTTACGGCGGAAGGAAAACATAATTCCAATTTTGGCCACTAGGCGCAATGGCGTTGTGAATGCAAGACTAACGTCTAGAAATTTTTCATACGTATTGGATTAGGAACAGGAAGTGGGCAGGTAAGGTCAAACAAGTGAGAAAGGCATGATGCTGATTTTATTGTTAATCACCGCTTACACAATTCTTTTATTGTGAGCGCCAGAGACGTTGACGACGCGCTGTACAGCGCCAGATTAGCAAGTGGTGGCCACATTTGCAACTATCTTCAACGTAAATCAGTTTCTCATTAATACATTAGAATATGCACCCTGTTTCGCTGCCATATGATAATTACTGCCCCTACAGGACCTCCATGAGTAGTAGCACTACACTACAAACATCCGTTATATTAAGTGAGAGTGACATGACAACATTATGAGAATTAGTAACGTAGCGAATGTACCAATTTTGAATGATTTTCTAAAAAAGAACGAGACATCAGTTTTGAAACTGAGGAACAGTGGTACTCTGGAAACCTGATTATTTCTACTTGACTTTCTCGTATCCCACGGGTCGGTAAACGTACCTGAAGTGATTTTATAGCTACAAATCTGGGATTTTTAAAGACACAAAATGCTGTGCATTGGATGACAATTAGTGTGAAAAGTTTCTGCAGTGAGAGGCTAATTCAATAACAGCGTATAACACGTTTTTCTAACGGCTGTTAATGTACTTATCAAATTTCATACCACATCACATGCCTATATGGCATCGCGAGCAGAGAGAGAAAGAGGCTTCCATTTCTGGTACAGAGTTTTTGATTTACCATCTAGGCTGTATTGTTGATCAAATATATCAGGCTAATTTTGTGCCAATAAGACGAAAGGCGGATCTGTGCAAAGTCTACAAAACTAAGAAGAGGTGGTTTATCTTAGCAGGTGTTGAGATAGGAATTGCAAATATCGAGCAAAGAGGCCGTTAACTGAGACGCTTGCGAAAGCACGGCGTGAAATAGATGTGGGAACTTCCGGTATCACGACATTCATTCCCTACCAGACCACTTGGACTGTTGATATTTTACCAGCCCATCATGTCGGTTTCTGTAATTTAAGATCTTCCATATTTGTTATGGTTTCATTCAAAATATAAGCTGCTTCATAGCATTGTTTTCCCGATTAAGCCTTCCTGGTTATCCTGGGTTCTTTGAATTACATTGTGAATATGTTGCTCGTACTCTGCTTGATTTTTGCAGAAACTGAAGCGATACTCCATACGCATGCAGCTGCACTAGAAGTGTCTTCTAAAGAACTGTGTCAGATGTGAAATCAATTTGTTTAACAGCACTGATTTCTCCATGCAAATAAAGAGGCTATCATGTTTCAGAAGAACGACATTTCCTGAATATGTGCTACATGTATGTCAATAAAAATTTCCTACAAATCGTTTTTACCGATACAAGTCTGTAATTCAGCGGATTACTCCTGTTTCTTTCCTTGAGTATTGGTGTGACCTGAGTAAGTTTCCAGTCTTTTGGTGCGGATATTTCTTTGAGCGACAGGTTGTATGCTATTTATAAGTACGGACTGAACAGTCTAATTAGTATGGAATACGGACGAGACGCCCTCCTTAGCCCGTAGGACAGGACAGGTATTTTAAATTGTGGAAAGGGGCCATAATAAGGGGCTGTCAGCTACACTCGAACATATACTCGTTTATTATTTGATCAAACATTACAAGAGCCCCCAAAATTTTTTTTAAAACACACAGCTTTAATCTTTGGGACTTAATTTCCGACTGAAAGCCACTTTAATTTAAAAACGGCTGAAGGCCAATAACTTAAAACGCAAGCATAATCAAAAATTTAAAAGGCATGCCTTATCTTACAACAGTTCTTTATTTAAGGCTGAAGACCCAAAGAATCTGATACTTTCAGAGCAAACAATTTGAATTCAAAATCGGCTGAGAGCCCAACACTTAAGGCTAAACAACACTAAATTAAAAGAAAAAAAAGGCCTTACGTGAAACAGTTCTTAATGAGGCAAAACTCAACTGAAACAGAAATTTAAAAGGCAAAGTCATATCTTAAAACAGTTCTTAATTAGGCTGAAGCCCAAAGAATCAGACACTTCTAAATACAAGAGAAAACAAGTTAAATTCAAATTGGCTGAAGGCCTAACACTTAAAACTCCATAACATTAATTTTTTAAAATTTAGGCTGAAGGCCTTCAGAGCAAAACAAATCAAACTCAAAATCGGCTGAAGGCCCAACACTTAAAATTCAACATCAAAACCTTTAAAATGCCAAAGGTCTTGCGTGAAACAGTTCCTTAAATTAGGCTGAAGGCCTAAAGAATTTTACGCCTTAACGGCAAAACAAGCTTAACTAAAAAAAAGTATGTCGGCTAGAATCCATACAAGTATGAACAACAATAACAAATAAAAAAAGGCAGTTTACCCAAGGGCGCTCAGATGTTCAAGGGTCGGCCTGGAATTCAAACACTAATAGTCGCTTAGGTGAGGCAGGCAGTGGGGCCAACCATTCACGATCCGACGACAACCCAACTGACAGGCAGTCAACGGACCCACCGACAAGAAAACTTCCACTTCACCCGACCAGGGCACAACAGGTGTGCTCAATGGAACAACGTAGAACATATTGGCGCCCACAACCAATCATACATGGAGCTGTCGAACTACACACCGTGCTGGAGAGCAACAACACGATGCGGAAACTACACTGCCTGAAAATTACGTGAACGTCCAGGGCAGGTAACCGGAATGTTAACGGCCACACAGCAGAAGGTTACGCTCGTGCCCTTCAGTTCAAATAACCAAATACAGTTAAACTCCACCAGAGGGTGGCTAGAATTTTTCAACTTGTAAACCACGTTGTTGCTCGCGGGAATATCCCAACAGCCGACAACGAATGCCAAATGACAGAATGGAACAGTCTTGACTTGCTGGTAGATCAAATCAAAACTCAACTTTCGTGTCCAGGGTCGGCGATCCACGGACCTCGTAGCAATGGGAACAGCTCCACACACTCCGATTCCGCGTAGAGACCGCCTGAGGCCCTGGCCAAACTACATCCCGTGGAGAATGCCTTGCTGCTCCACGCCAACCGACCGACTCGGTACACACCAGCACGCAGACAGCATTTGAAATAGCTTGTCAGTCGAAATCACACAAACTACACACAGTTTCACAGACACTTGCACGAAGAACTAGACAATACTAGCGGCAGTGACTGTGCCATAACAAGGACGGATCGCGAGTCGGCACACGCAGGCAACCCATAAGCGACAGCCGGCCAACATACACGTCGTCCACAAGACGACCGACCGACGGCCAACCTAGGAGGTCCGCAGTCAAGTGATATGTGTCGGCAACGGCCGGGCGAGTCATGGCTGTCCGGACCTCACAGCTGCCACGCCCCGACTGAACTTCTGCCGCATCCTAACTCAAACACTGTCAGATGCGAACTGCACTGCTGGCGCGTTCCAACCAACTGGTCAACAAAAGACGACCGGGAAGTAATAGCAGTCCAGCAAAGATAATACGTCAGGGCCTTTATCGATAAGCGCTGCTGCTGCCGCTCACGGGCAGGCCATGCACCAACTCAGTGACACCAGTAATTGAAATTAACATAACGAGGTGACACTACGGTCAAAACAAGATGTTAAATAATAGATGGCGCGAACACGAGCCATGCACGGCTCAACGGATTCAGAGTAAATCGAAAGAAGACAAAAATAATGAGAAGTAGCATAAAACAGAATAGAGAGAAATTTAACATCAGGATTGATGCTCAGTTAAAGAATTCCACTACCTACGCAGCAAAATAACCAATGACGGACGGAGCAAGAGAAGACATCGAAAGCAGACTAGCACTGGCAAGAAAAGTCTACTAGTATCAGACATAGGCCTTAATTTGCAGAAGAAATTTCTGGGCATGTACGTTTGGTGCACAGTATAGTATGGTAGCGAAACATAGACTGTGGGAAAACCGGAACAGAAGAGAATTGAAGAATTTGAGATGAGGTGCTACAGACGGATGTTGAGAATTAGGTGAATTAATAAGGTAAGGAATGAGGAGGTTCTGCGGAGAATCGTAGAGGAAAGGAATATGTGGAAAACACTGATAAGGAGAACGGGCAGGATGACAGGACATGTGTTAAGGCATCAGGGAATGACTTCAGTGATACTAGAGGGACGTGTACAGGGCAAAAACTGTAGAAGAAGACAGAGATTGGAATACTTTCAGCAAATAGTTGAGGACCTAGGTTGAAAGAGCTACTCTAGCCCAGGAGAGGAATTCGTGGCGGGCCGCATAACACCAGTCAGAAGACTGATGACTCAAAAAAGTAGGTGGCTATGGTAACAGCCTACTGTGAAAGGAACGTTATTGGTATGCTTCGATTCGAATTCTACTAACAAGATTACAGTCAGAACCAAGCTGCTCCCTAACCTCAGATTGCTCTTGGGATACTTCAGGTGTTGTTAGATACAGGAAGTACAGCAGATAGTAGGCATTGTCTTCAAGCAATCGAAATCGTTATGTAGTATGTCCTTTAAGTTAAGGAATAGTAAAGTAATACCATTTTGAGTCCTGGTTTTGCCTTTGCTATGTTGTTAGTGTGTCTTATTGATTAACCCTTTGATGGATGGTGTTGTTTTCTGTTGGGCTGAAACATTTAAACCTTAGTCAGCCGCTATATTCATTCTTAGTCAGAGATGATTCATGAAAATGTTAATCAGATGCACTTGAATGTTTAATGTTAATCAGTTACACGCAAATGATTAGTAGCAGATATATGTGCTTGAATATGTAAGGTCATTTAGAGTCAACTTTACAATATAACTATCCAGTATTTGCGGTCTCCTCGCCATTGAGTTATTTGATATGCAGCAACAGCTTACTGAAACAAGGTCAAGGAAGAATGTGGCCAGAGTTTATTCAACGGAGTTATTTCAGTATGCACCTCAAGTGGTTTAAACTAACCATTACAAATGTAAATCTGGTTGACTGGATGTAGATTTGAATTTCATTCGTCCCAACGGTTTGGACAGTGCACAAATCGTTCACTTAACTGTGTGTTTGGTTGATACGTAGGAAGCCTAACTTAACCTAATATCATTGGACGATGAACTAAATATATTAACGTTTAGTACCAACTTTTCCTACTAATACGTGTGGTGTACTAGTGTCGCTATGTAACTAATAAAATTACAAAAAGTTTTGATTGACAGTGTTATAGGGGACATTGGCACGTTCTGGAAAGTGACAATAAGTGAATGAACGAAGGATTCGGCCCAATGTTTGTTTTTTGTCCTGTACGTCAGGGATAACACACTTCAGAAACGCCTCAAGACAAGAAAATTTACAATCCAACAAGTTTCTGAAGACTTTAGCAGAAATGAACAAACCTGATATTACCCTACGTTATGCAGAAATGCTTCTGGAGTGGAATGTTCTTGCTCACTGAGTTTTCCGTCCAGCATCAGAAAACAGGCTGGGGCGCAGTGAAACTTGCTAACATACACTGCCGCGGAAAATTTAAGTGATGGCTCTCGATTTTCCACCATAATCGAATCCATCAACATGAGGTGGCAAATATAAGGTAACCAAGGAGGTGGAAACGCGAGTTCTACTATGGCAAGACTGCTTGGTAGCTACAACAGGAAAACACAATTAATTAGCAGGAGTACAAAATAAGAAAGTACTTATTAGTTAATTTTGCTGTGGTCCATGATCAGTTTTTTGATAAATGTCGAAGAGACGACTAAACTAAGCGTCTGTAGAATGACATAATTTACAAGTGACAGATCTTGCAGTGACGAATTAATCTCTCGTAATCTTGAATGTCGAATCCGGTGCATTTGAAGACTAACTTGGAACGGAGCTACAAAGACTTGATTGCAGCAATGACTGAGCTGCTGACGATGACTAAATCCTGCTTTACATGAAGTGACCTAGCGGCGCCTCGCGGCGAACATAAGTACTGTGACTGGCTGAGTACTCTTTGGCTAACATAGCCGTTCTTCTGTTCCGTTTATCGAGAGAATCGCATCCGGCGGACCGATCTCTAAGGTGGCAGTGTGGTCGTATGACTGACGACATCACATTAAGTATGAAAGTAGCTTTCGCGTGATTTTTCACTGCCAAGTAATACAGGTCGATAAAACACAGAGCATACACAGAGCGAACTGCTTCATTACAGTGCAGAAGGTAAAGGAAAGAAATACTTATTGAGACAAACGGAAGTTATACTTTTAGTTGAAACCTCCTCAAAGTACTACACATGGACTAACAAAACGATATTGTTCAACAATGGTGCTCCTATACTCAAATGGCGAGAGGTGGGAGCACGTAATGCACGCCACAACATGTCCATCGATGCCATTTGGGTGGTCAATTTGATATCGTGTGGCCAGGCATAAAGTTACAAACGGATACCGGCGAAATATTTGAGCATCGTAACTCAGGTTATTGTAACATTGTACTTCTTCGCCATGTACTTTCTTTCAGGAGTGCATTCGGCGCTGGCTGCATTATGGGTGACGCTGAGAGACCGCATCTAACAGGGAATGTAAGGAGCTCTTGAAACCAGATGATTTTCGGCGAATGGATGGCCTACATTGACTTAAACCTCATCGAGCATATGTGGCGCCCATTGGGGAGATGTACTGCAGCACATCTGCATGGACCAGCGAATATCCCACATGTTACTAACAGCGTTGGTGGAGAAATGTAACAGCCTACCCCAAGAAATTCATATCAGTCTTGTGGCCAGCATGGGAGCACGTTATAAAGCGTAATTTACCGTCTGTGGGGATCACACACACTATGAAAAACCATGTCCTAATGTCATGCCTTTTGTAATATTCAGAGTACATCGTGAATTGAGTGTCATTACTGTCTTTGAAAAAACGTCATTTCTCTTCGTTTCGTGATGTATTTCTTTCTGTTACTTTCTGTACTGTACTATAGCAGTCTTTCCTATGTAGAGGCCAATACCCACCGAGCCTTGTTGCTTGACAGTGACGCATCAGTTACTTTTATCCGCAAAGTTTACACACCAATCTAGTCAACGTCGTTATTTTATTTTCATCAAAATGTCCCTTTTAAAACTGTGTAGTTCAGTTTAATATGAGGTGGACCATCAATCTGACACCATGCGTTCATCTTTAATACTCATAACAATACTGATGCTGAGAAATAAAGTCATCAGTCTGATAGACTAAACGTTGTCTGTGAGTATGTATGAAATATTACCTAACGATGCCAGTAATTGTCCTGGAAACAAAGAGTCGTCAATTACATTCAAATTACCACATTCTTCTCCAGTTTTGTTATAAATTTAAAAAAATAATTTATATGTAAATTTTTTATTTAATTCACCAGAAGAAGATATTTTTGGTATCAGAACTTGCACCAGCTAACTTCTTTTCATTAGCACTGTTGAATACATTATCTCCTAGTTATAGCACTTCGACATCTTCACTGATAGTTTGTTTCTGAATGTAGAAGACATCTTGGCAGCCAACTTTCGAGAAACATCCAGCGTTTTACTGAACAGGAGAGATTAATGCTTTAAAGACACTTTTGACTTCAGACCGTGTAATATTACTCCATTTCGCTCACTTAATTAACAGTTAATGCTCTGGTTGAGTGTTAATATAGTAGAAAATATTATGATTTCATTGATTTTCGGCAGAGATGACGGCAACGACAGCGATAACATATTACCACTTAAATTTGTCTTCCTGATAGTCATGTGCGCATCCGACAGTGTCAGAAGAAGATTATCTGGAGACAGTATCTAAAAAGAATCATACAAAATAAGTAAGGATTGAACCAAGTGGTAGAAACATTCTTAGTAATTACATCGTGTATGTGTATTACACGTGTATATGTACGCTAAACTTCTTGATAAGAGTCACACAGATAACAGCAAACAACACAACATCGATAATTTTCTTTTAGTATTTGAATTTTTCCTTAGTCAGCAAGAATTGCTATCTGTGCACACACACACTGATACAACCTCCATACGTGTCATAGTTTACTGCTTTGATATATATGCGCATTCAGTTTCCCAGAAAAGTCGAAACCTGTTGGTGTCTGCACTTGTATACAGACAATTTTTTAAATTTAGAGTAACATAATTTGTTACAGGTTTCTTGGGTGCTTAACTGTAACCGAATATGGAGTGGATGGCAGTTTTTTATAGTTTTGCTGTAACATGAAAGACAATTTGTTACAGTTTCGTTGCAATATGGGTTAATATGTAACATTTTGTCGTAACAAGGAGGGCAATTTTTTACAGTTTTCCTGCAACATGGAAAATTTGTTACAATTTTACTGTAACATGAGAGACAATTTGTTAAAATTTTATAATAACATGAAGGGGAAATTTGTTACAACTTCACAGCATTGTGGTGTCGTATGAGACAGTTTGTTACAGTATCGCTGTGGAATGAGGATCTAGTGTAGAGAAAGTGTTCGCATGGAATAATGGCACATGTTAGTATTATAAGCAAAAGATGACAAAGTCTGTACTGGAAGGTAAAACTAATACCCTAGCACATTGTTGCTATAATGTTTGACTGATTTTGAAAGTGTGTAACTGAAAGCACAGCGAGCCTAATTTCTTACATCTGTGAAGGTGTTTGCTAGTATGCTTGAGTATGCTATGTCATCGAAATATCACAGGGTTTCCACTATGTGACAGCATGGTCTAAGATTGTCAGCAGAACCTAAATAACATTGTGAATTGCAAGATGAATTTATTACACTAGCATGGGGAGGGTGATATAATGTCTCACGGACTTTGATGTGAGATTGGAAACGAATTTATGGCAAATTAATATGTGGGAATGACTTCGTGTGTTTTGGTAATGCTCACTGACAAATGCACTTTAAACTGCATGTCAGATCAGGATTAGTGCCCATGTATGTTCTGCAAAGTTACTGAACCAAATTCTATTATCTTTGGTGAAATTAAAATATGGTACTTACTTCAAACTATGGGTAAACCATGCACATTTGATTGAAATCATGTAGACGAATTAATGTATGGCAGTAGTGTCGTGTGTATTTTATGATCGAACACTTACACATTTTGAGACACGATGCAATTTTCTTTTCATGAGGTTTGGCTTTTTGTTCGCAATCAGAGATCTACAATTATACTTCCGCATTATGATAAGCAAACTGCATGTGTTTTGCACTAGGTAAATGTAAATAATTTTATTCTGCTGGTATAGATTGGTGGGAATTTAAGGAGATGGGACCTGGATAAACTGACTAAACCAGAGGTTGTACAGAGTTTCAGGGAGAGCATAAGGGAACAATTGACAGGAATGGGGGAAAGAAATACAGTAGAAGAAGAATGGGTAGCATTGAAGGATCAAGTAGTGAAGGCAACAGAGGATCAGGTAGGTAAAAAGACGAGGCCTAGTAGAAATCCTTGGGTAACATAAGAAATATTGAATTTAATTGATGAAAGGAGAAAATATAAAAATGCAGTAAATGAAGCAGGCAAAAAGGAATATAAAAGTCTCAAAAATGAGATCGACAGGAAGTGCAAAATGGCTAAGCATGGATGACTAGAGGACAAATGTAAGGATGTAGAGGCTTATCTCACTAGGGGTAAGATAGACACTGCCTACAGGAAAATTAAGTCGACCTTTGGAGATAAGAGAACCACTTGTATGAAAATCAAGAGCTCAGATGGAAACCCAGTTCTAAGCTAAGAAGGGAAGGCAGAAAGGTGGAAGGAGCATATAGAGGGTCTATACAAGGGCGATGTATTTGACGACAATATTATGGAAATGGAAGAGGATGTAGATGAAGGTGAAATAGGAGATACGATACTGCGTGAAGAGTTTGACAGAGCACTGAAAGACATGAGTCGAAACAAGGCCCCGGGAGTAGACAACATTCCATTAGAACTACTGACAGCCTTGGGAGAGCCAGTCCTGACAAAAAACTCTACCATCTGGTGAGCAAGAAGTATGAGACAGGCGAAATACCCTCAGACTTCAAGAAGAATATAATAATTCCAATCCCAAAGAAGGCAGGTGTTGACAGATGTGAAACTTACCGAACTATCAGTTTAATAAGTCACAGCTGCAAAATACTAACGCGAATTCTTTACAGACGAATGGAAAAACTGGTAGAAGCCGACCTCGGGGAAGATCAGTTTGGATTCCGTAGAAATATTGGGGCACGTGAGGCAATACTGACCCTACGACGTATCTTGGAAGCTAGATTAAGGAAAGGCAAACCTACGTTTCTAGCATTTGTAGACTTAGAGAAAGGTTTTGACAATGTTGACTGGAATACTCTCTTTCAGATTGTGAAGGTGGCAGGGGTAAAATACAGGGAACGAAAGGCTATTTACAATTTGTACAGAAACCAAATGGCAGTTATAAGAGTTGAGGGGCATGAAAGGGAATCAGTGGTTGGGTAGGGAGTGAGACAGGGTTGTAGCCTCTCCCCGATGTTATTCAATCTGTATATTGAGCGAGCAGTGAAGGAAACAAAAGAAAAATTCGGAATAGGTATTAAAATCCATGGAGATGACATTGTAATTCTGTCAGAGACAGCAAAGGACTTGGAAGAGCAGTTGAACGGAATGGATAGCGTCTTGAAAGGAGGATATAAATTCAACATCAACTAAAGCAAAACGAGGATAATGGAATGTAGTCGAATTAAGTCGGGAGATGCTGAGGGTATTAGATTAGGAAATGAGACACTTAAAGTAGTAAAGAAGGTTGGCTATTTGGGGAGCAAAATAACTGATGATGGTCGAAGTAGACAGGATATAAAATGTAGACTGGTAATGGCAAGGAAAGCGTTTCCGAAGAAGAGAAATTTGTTAACATCGAGTATAGATTTAATTTCAGGAAGTCATTTCCGAAAGTATTTGTATGGAGTGTAGCCATTTATGGAAGTGAAACATGGACGATAAATAGTTTGGAAAGGAAGAGAATATAAGCTTTCGAAATGTGGTGCTAAAGAAGAATGCTGATGATTAGATGGGTAGATCACGTAACTAATGAGGAGGTATTGAATAGGACTGGGGAGAGGAGAAGTTTGTGGCGAACTTGACTAGAAGAAGGGATCGATTGGTAGGACATGTTCTGAGGCATCAAGGGATCACCAGTTTAGCATTAGAGGGCAGCGTGGAGGGTAAAAATCGTAGAGGAAAACCAAGAGATGAATACGCCTAGCAGATTCAGAAGGATGTAGGTTGCAGTAGGTACTGGGAGATGAAGAAGCTTGCACAGGATAGAGTAGCATGAAGAACTGCATCAAACCAGTCTCAGGACTGAAGACCACAACAACAACAACAACAACAAGATTTCACTTTCGCGAAATCAACTACTCATTTGTGTCTTGTTTAACCATCATCTTTGGCGATATTTCTCCTCTGTATTTTTCCACCAATGTCTCTGGTCATATTATGATGTATGTAAACAAAAAGAAGATCTCCTAGTGTACTGTGAAAATATACAGCGTTAGTGATACACTGTAATAAAGTCTCATCTAAACATCTTCTTCCTTCCTTATTTCCTTTACATATTGTGTGTGTATGGTGGTTTTTCACCTCATGTTTCATTAGATGTTGATGTTATGTATTAGCTGGTCATAGGAAATATGTATAGTTAGTAAACTGCATAAAGAGTCTGGGCACCACAGATCACATTGGTAAATATTGCAGCTTTTGTCGAAAGTAGATGTTGTACAAAACATCGCCCAGTCCAAACCGTTTGTAAAGAAATGAAATGTCGTGTGGCTAGGGCCGCCCGGCGGGTAGACCGTTCGCCTGGTGCATGTCTTTCGAGTTGACGCCACTTCGGCAACCTGCGCGTCGATGGGGATGAAATGATGATGATTAGGACAACACAACACCCAGTCCCTGAGCGGAGAAAATCTCCGACCCAGCCGGGAATCGAAATAAAGCATTAATTGCCGATCAGTATCGCTGATTATATTTCTCTAGTGTAGATCGTAATACATTACATTTTTCGCTTCGAAACTGGCGTTTGCTAAGGTGACACATTATTGAAAACTTGTAAAAAAATTATGTGAAGACAATGCATTCTGTAAACCATCAATAACATTTCCTCACATTGAAGTGAAAACATCCTTCATGTATTTTAGATGTGGAGATACCTCTGTAATGCTTGACAGGCATAACAGAGAAATTTATATGTGGAAATATTTAACTGGAGTGTGCATTGTGTCTTAAGCCAAAAGTGTTCTTAAATAATGGCATTAATTCCATTTTTTCTAACAGCGTGCAGTAATACAGAATACCGACTGGTTTGTTTCTTCGTCACCTTAAAGTATTTTTTTAAGTATCATCTATTTTCAGCTGTACAAGTTAGTTTTACTACATGAATCTGTTGTCGCTACTTTCAAGTCTCAACTGTCAATTTAGCATCTTATTTGTAACTATTTAGGCGTCGAAATAGCATTTGGCACTTACCCTAGAGTTCATTATCGTGTTTAAGACTCATTTAGATGTGTGTGTGTGTGTATGTGGAAAAATAGCGCTGTGATACGTAAAAATTGAAATTTTATGCTCCTGATATATTCTGCAGACATTTTATATGTGGAAAGAATTATGTGACACTGGAAAAGCATCACAGAACAATTTTGATGTGCTAAAATTTAAGTCTGAGAGGTCCATTGTGTCATATTTTTTGTTTGGAACAGTAATCAAGGCATGAACATTATCATCCGTCTGGGGAAACAAGCATCAGAAGCAGAAATCGGCGGTTGATTTGATTTCCCATTTCGAAGTTTGTTTAATAGTTTAAAGTAAAAATCTTCAGGGTCTATATATTTCCGATTTATCAATTACACTCCATAAGCAAATGCTACTATTTTTAAGGAGGGTATGTTTTATACTGTCTCGTACTCCATAGTGAAAGGTGTACAGTTTCGAATGATATTTGCAGATGTGAGATGGAAATTTACTATTGAGACAGTCCCAGTGAATGATATATATATATATATATATTCTTTAGTGGAAAGCGAAAACATATTTGGCAATATTTTTATTTAACATTATACCATGATATGCAACGATATAAATTTTTTAGCTGGAAACGAAAAGATATTCAATATTCTTACTTATACTATCGTACTATGTTATGCAGTTCAGGTGAGTTTTATGTACATTTTTAAACTCATTTCTTATCTGTATGAACAAGAATGGAAAAGGAAAATTCGGTGTGTACAATGAACTGAGACTCTTATTGTCAAATCACCAAGAAGTTGAACCATTAAGGTACAGAAATTGATAATTTCGTTAGGTTGGGCCCACGATGTGGACAGAATGGAAAATATGGAAAACATATCAGGCATCGAAACGCCCACTTTTGCGCAAAAAAATGACGAAAAAACGTTATTATGCTCAACCTGTTGCTGATTTACTGGTGCAAATAACTGACAGACGTGTGCGACAAATTCTATCACATGGAAAACACCTTGTCTTCAAGAAACGACTACAGAAGCCTGCTCAAACACTCAAATATAAAAAGGCTAAATGGGAGTTTGCTGAAAAATGTATGTCATGAACTACAGAAAGTGATAAAGTGATCTTCAGTAATGAGAAGTGGTTTCATTTAGATTGGCCAGATGGATTTCATTGTTTTTTCTTGATTTGAGAACAGAGCAATAGGCACGAATAAAGAGAAATTTTGATGATGCAAGCGTTACGATTTGGGTAGCCTTCTGCGCTAAAAGGTAAATCACGCATTGATTGACTGAAAAATGTAATGAGCTGTAATATGTACACTGATCTGCCAGAGATAGAACTGCTTAGAATGTGTGAGGACCAATGTGAATGTCTAATGTTTCAAAAAGACAATGGATTGTGCATATCTCTCGCTAAATCAAAAAGTGGTTTGAAGGAAAATATATCGATGTCTTGCCCTGGCCTGCACTTAGGACGGATTTGAACCCCGTGGAAAACCTCTGTAGAATACTTGCAAGGGGTGTTGAACGCAATGGAAGGCAATTTGAGGCCGTATGTGAGCTGAAAAGAGCGACATGAGAAGAGTGGGCGAAAATTTCACTGCAAGAGTTACAAACCTTAACGAAACCAGTGCCGAATGGAATTTTTGAGATAATTAGGAAGAACGGACGTTGGACGAAGTACTAGATTCACTAACACTGCAGGACAGTGAGTGCTTTTGTTCCAAGTTCCAACAAGGAAATGCAAACGCCTTATTATGTAACTTGTTTTATGGAAGAATTAATGTAACTCCGTCTTGATTGTTTTTGTCTTATATGTATAATTACTGTCACAAGAAATTCGATATACGTATGCTTCAGAGATTGTACTATTACTGTAGTAGAAACCTTGGTTTTTACAATGATTCCCACTTCTGTATAATGTCCCTGCAATACCGCTTTTCTGTAATGGAACCTCGGGCCAAGGTGTGCAGCGGGGAAACTGTGCGTAACCCCTACCCACTCCGTAACCGATGACGTCCATGAACATTCTGTGGTGCTTAACGTGTTCCCCTCCCTCCCCACTAAGTGGTGGCTGGAATCATTTCCCACGGTGAAGCGGGATTCGTAGAAGGATATCCTTACGGGCAGCTGTTCGCTGTATTCAAATTTGTGTGTGTGTCATGCTGCAGCGTTCTTTTGCAACAGCGAGGTCTAAGGAAGGGACCTACGATGAAAGTTCATTCTGCACAACTGCTCTATTAGCGGCTGGAAGGAAGTAGCTTTCGAATGGGAACTGCAGACGATTGATGACAAGGAGACAAGTGAACCGAATCCTTCACCGGAAAACACGTCTAGTGTTTGATACACGGCGTTAGTGATAGTACGTGCGTCATATGATAGAAATCTCTTATCGACGTATCTAATTTGTACGACTGGTGAGCGAGTGAGTGAGATATTCCTCCTTGTCCGATTTAGGTGTTCGTATGAATGTGAATGTGATCACTCAGAAGAAATGATGAGAACATAACAGTTTGTCACAATGAACGTAACGGTTTCACAATCACACAGTTCCTGAGTGCTCTGTCAAGACATATGTTTTTAAGGTTTTTCAAGTTGCGTTCCCTTTTTGAAGCTTTGACTATTGAATTACTTTGTTGTAACATAGTTCACACTTGTTTATTTGTTGTTTTCACTTCCGTGAGGCGTCTATGTGGTATCTCGCCTGCTCTCACTATTCATCACATTTACTTGCGACGGTAATCTATTCTTACCGCATGACTCATATTCTACAACCAGTGTGTAGTATAACAACTGCCAAGACTACAGTAGGAGAACAAACATTTCAATGACAAGACGAACATTCCATAATGTTGTGAAAAACATTATATTATGCAACACGTGGGAGTTTTGAAGACGGCTCGACCGCTTTGTAGTCTAATAGCGTGACCACTTACCCACGGCGTCATACATTTTACACCTCACTCGATGTTCCACTAGTTAGGTTTAGTTAAAGTCGGACCGGTCACTGTTTCTCTTTCGCTTTTTTTTATTTTTTTCACAGTTCAGTACATCTTCTTCATGTTTTCATGCCTGATCTGTGTTCAGTTTTTGCCGGGTATTGACTAGGCCAGCTTACTAATAAATCTGATGGGGGTGCGATGGGAAGTTTCCTTCGTAAGTACCGATCCTCTTGCAGTGTGGTGGTCCGTCTATAACAACAACTTAGAAACAACTTGTCAGCTCAAAAGAAAAAAGACCTGCAACAGATGATGTCCTAACTAAAAGTAGCTGATACAACATTTTTCCTAAAGTTAGACTATCAAAATTGCTTTTTGATAATTAATTTAAAATTAAAAGAAGGGTTAGAAATAATCAGATTACATGATAGCGTGTCTTTGAAATGTTTATTTTTAACAAAACTGATAAATTCTTGGCATTTCTTTCATTGGAAATTACATTGTTTTTGCCGATACCTATATGGCATTTAGCACATTCTGCGTTTTTCAAAATAAAATATTTAGTTTCATTATTAACAGGAAGGGACCTCAAAACAATTCTGCAATAGGTGTGTGACTCTTAATGTAGACAATAAATAAAAAAAACAACTGTTTAGGATTTTTAATTAAAACTTGTCTTAAAAAAACTAAATAACTCTGAATCAATCTTCTGGCACTTAGCCCGTTATTGATTTCCACACTACAAATATTCACGCTTTGTGAAAGGAGTCGAAAAAGACATATAGCTACCACGCTTTTAGGTAGAGAATGTCATAACGACTGGGAAATTCATCAGTTGATGGCAGCGAATCGAGGAGATACAACAGAAAAGAATCAGACGAAACAAGTACGACGGACGGCCAAATGTGGTCCCTATAGCATCTGAGGAAGGCTGTCATGAGCTCACCTATCTTACACGTCAGACAGTAAGTGAACAGCTGTCTATTGCAGCGACAATCGTCCGGCCGACTACACGCGAGACATCATGGATTAATGTCGAACATGTATATGAGGAAGTAATAGCGAATGTCGGAGAACAGGTCTGTCGATCTTTAATTTAAGCCACTAGTGTAACGCTCAATGAAGTATGGTCTCTGCCTATTCGAACTTATACCGCAGCCGATCAACGGAGGTACAACCAGCTCCTTCGCAAAGTCGTAGGACCCACAGAAAAACATTCGTGTGACAGAGAACAACACGCCAGTATGTTTTCACTGTTGATGTCCTGAATGCGTACGCTATTGAAGACAGAGAAGGAGATTTTTCGATGACCACTCCCCCCTCCCCTTAAACCAACCAATTAACCCCTACGCCGACAGACGTGAAATGTCACAGTAATCCCACTACACCAGTCAACTTGTAATGCCACTTCCTCGGACGAGAAATAAAAATCAAAAATTAGCTCCCAATACCCCAAAGATTTCCCCCAAGCCCCAAATTCCCGGAAAAGTGAATAAGCGAACGAAGTTCCATTTATCACCATTATTAGGACAATAAAAGTAATTAAATCAGGAATCTAAGACTTGACAATTTAGCAATCTACGAAAGAAAGATTAAATTTCAGTAAAATTAAAATCAAAATCATAATAAATCGCAAAATTAGCATTCAGTAACATTCGCAAAGTAGAACCAACGATCCCAAAGAATACTCCGTGTGAGTACTCTTTGGGAATCGTGAGTAATGACTAAGTATAATTCAATGCATTGTCACTACGTTACGAGAGTTAGCAGAAGCAGGTCCTATATTTGAATGCTAGTACATGTAGGTGCGCTTAGATTGTTTTTGAGATTTAATAATTGCGATTTATTATGACACAGTAAGACGATCTTCTGACTTCAAATATCACGGCATCAGAATTCGAAAGGAGGACTTTTACCTACTAGAATAAAGTGAACTTTTAACTAGATAATTGAACTACACATTACTTAGACAGTGATTTATGCAAAGAACACTGATAGACAATTTTCATTCATAATAGCCAGTGGTTTATGGAACTGCAGTGATAGGTCCGAAGCATATAATTTAAATTCCCCCAACACCTGGCAAAGTGTTCTTCTCAAGGCTCGGTTAGGAAGTGACTGATATTGTGCAATAAAACACCCTCTCGTGCCAAGTAGTGCATTTGTGATTTCAAATTCTGTCAAATTATTGTCATGAAACTCCCGAGTAATATTTGACTGTAACGCTCGGCGCTTGTGTAGAATCTTTGACTCAAATAACAAGCCCACTGTTACGATTTCTTAGATACTTGAAAATACGACCAGCTTGTAGGGAATTTGTTGCGGATGTGACTGTATTGGTTTTATCATTAATATTTCATCATTAATCGGTTAAACATCGATTACGAACAATTAATTACGATTCTTGGTGAAGTAAATATCTCACGCACGTCGACAAGTCCGTCCAGCACTGGTATTTTGTGTAACGTCGTCTTCGTAACTTGTTTATGATCTCAACACTCTACTGACTGTCGCCGAGTTTTAGCCGAGGCCAAGTACAAATCAAACCAAATCATCAAGAAGATGAGCCGTTATAAACTGTAGGCGATTATAGCCGACCTGTGGGACAAAACCTATCGCCTTAATAACTTATCCACAAGCCATAGCAGTTCGCCATCATCGTACAGGTCTATGAGTCGCACACGTATCCGCATTTAGGGGGACTAAGCGAGGCGACATTTTATTGAGGTGAGGCCGCCACATACAAATTCCTCTACTACAGGCAACCCGTTCGGACGCTAGTCGATTCATCGCGTCTGACAATGCTTATCGTTGTCAGATGAACAATACTAACGTTCTCTTATACGAAAGCGACTGCAGTGGAAGACGAAAACTAGAAATACATCCAACCGACTGGAAATTGTTCCACAAGAATAAATAGCAATGACAGAACACAGAACTTCTGCTTAATAAGCACTCCGTCTTCAGGCCACAAGTGGCCCATCGGGACCATCCGACCGCCGTATCATCCTCAGCTGAGGATGCGGATAGGAGGGGCGCGTGGTCAGCACACCGTTCTCCCAGTCGTTATGATGGTTTTCTTTGACCGGAGCCGCTACTATTCGGTCGAGTACCTCCTCAATTCGCATCACGAGTCTGAGTGCACCCCCAAAAATGGCAACAGCGCATGGCGCCCAGGGTTGTCACCCATCCAAGAGTGCCGGCCACACACGACAGCGCTTAACTTCGGTGATCTGACTGGAACCGGTGTATCCACTACGGCAAGTAGTCATAATAGTGTTCTCGGATGAGACTTATTGCAAACATCTCAATCAGTCGTAGGCTGTGCTCTAGACTGACGAAGCTACCCAACAAATACCTGTAACAAAGATTGCTCTGGGCGGTTGCTTACCGTAGAAGATGTTTCTATCTCGCCATCGTTAACGAGACGAATTCCAGGCATCAGTCGAGATGCTAAGTTAAACTGTGAAGCTTTTGTTGAGTTCCAAAAGCTACGCAAGCTAACGAAAGAAATCTACAGCCTCAACTCAGCCCTATAATATATATCTTGCAAATGGAAACCGCCTTGTTCTAGCTGCATTTTATTTTGTTCCAGACGCGTTTTGCTTTTTACTTTAAGGCCTGATAGCTGAGTGGTCAGCGTGACGGATTTCCGTCCTACGGGCCCGGGTTCGATTCCCGACTGGGTTGTGGATTTTCTCCGCTCAGGGACTGGGTGGTATTGTCTTCATCATCATTTCATCCCCATCCGTCTCGCAAGTCAGGCAATGTGGCGTCTAATGTAATAAGACCTGCACCAAGGCGGCCGGACCTGCCCCGCAAGGGGCCTCCCGGCCAATGACGCCAAATGCTGATTTCTTTTTTTTTTTTTTATGGCACCTTCAGTGGAATGTAGAAAGAGACAGTTATACGTTGTTTGCAGATTATAAAACAGTTGACGTCTTGTTTATTACGTCAATAAGTAGTTACTTTCAATGACTGCAGTTTTTGGCTGGCGTCTATGTTTCCTCTCATCTGGTGACATGCTGGAGATCGCACTATAACTTCACTTAAGAAACATGGGTTAATTAAAATTTACTATATTTTTTCTTCACAATTTTCATATTCTTTGCGCTAATCGCTGTGGAGCACTATAAGTCTTCCGTCACTAATTCTAGATATTTTATCGAAAACTGTGATTTAATGTCGTAACCACTTTGTGTTGCCTTCTTGTCCCTTCCTGTTTCGTTTGTGTAGGTACATGCTACCATCCGAACGATGTGTATGATGAAAGTCATTTCTGTTCTATTTACATTGTGTGTGTGTGTGTGTGTGTGACGGAGAGAGAGAGAGAGAGAGAGATTATATGTATAATTTTTTGTCGGTGTGTGCGGGTGTGTCTTTGGTTATCCAGGGCGAGCTACAGAAACTTGAATGTGAATGTAATATCTGTCAGTGGGTGGTTCAAAGTTGTGTTTTGCTGATATGAGTTTTGGATGAAGTGTTTTTTGAAGTGAGTGAAAGGGTGTACGACGGTACTATTATTATAATAATCCTCTGTTGAAGTGTTACTCTCTTATTTTGTCTATTAGTGTGAACAGGGAGGTGTCTGTCGTGTGAACTTGATCATTGAACAGGGTTTTCTTTTCTGTTTTGGAGTTTTTGTGTGTAATAACTTTCTTGCAGGGTTAGGAAACGTCTAATAATTTTCATTGCTTCTTCTCCAGAAGTTGGTTTGTGATTGTGTTCACTTAGGTGTTCCGCAAATGTGTAGTTGTCTGTCCCTTACTTCCAGGCTCTCATGAAGTCTTTGTATCTGATATAAAACGTCCTGACTGTTTGTCCTATTCATCTGCAATCACAACTGTTACACTGTAACTAATATATACTGATATATATTTCTAATATACGTCTGTGGGTTTCGTCGGTTCTGGGGCGTATTTTTGGATATAACTGTCTGTTGTGTATCTTTATACACTATCTTTTGAAAATTTTGGTGATTTTATGTGTGAGTTTGTGTTTCTATGCCATTGTGTGGCATGTTATGTCTTCTTTTATATTTCCTTGATTATTCTATGTAGTTGCTATGGTGCTGAGCGTTTTTGAGTTTGGGTCTATTATATTGTTGTCTGTGGTTTTGAGTTTTCCATAATACTTTTCTTTTAATTTTTCTGTTTAGATTTCTATGTTACTATCGTAAACATTGTTTTTGGCTACTTACGTTATTATGTCGAGTTCTTTTTGGTAGTCTGCCTTATTGTGTGTCACAATGTTGAGTCTATGGAGCATGTGTCAAATTCTGCTTGGTTTTTCGAGTGTGGGTGGTTCAAGGATTGTAGAATGATAATATCTGTTGCTGTTGACCCATGGTTAATTTCAAACATATGCTTATTATTTTGTTTTTTGATTGCTATACAGAGAACGTAGTTTGATTAGTCTATTCTCATTCAATTATGAATTTTATTATTTTGTGTACCTTGTTGATGTCAGTTTTTAGCTTTTGAGTTTTTGTTTGTGGTTCATTTATTAAGTAATAGGTGTCACCCATATACCTGAACCAATATAATACGTTGTATTCTTTTGCCACTATTTTGGGGAAAATGATCTGTTCAATACGCTGTGCAAAAATTTTTACTAAGGTTCTTGAAACTGGGGACCCCGTTGGTAAATCATCTTCTTGTAGATAAAATCCGTTGTTGAACTGGAAGTAATTTTGTTCTGTTATGAGCTTTAATTATGAATTTTATTAACCTGTTGATCAGGTAGTTCACTATGTGTTTTCAGGTTTTTATCTAATATGTCTATTGTTTCTACTACTGGAATGTTAGAATGAACGCTTTCTATATTAAATGAGAGTAGTGTTGTTGTGTCAGGGATTTTTACGCTTTTTATTTGTTGTATTAGCCGTATAGCTGTTTTAATGGTTCTCCTTTCTTGTACTGTGAAGTTTACAGACAGGACTTTTAATATGTATCCTACAAATTAGTAAGGGGGGGGGGGGATTTTCTGAAATTCAGTCTTGGCCTCATGCCCTCCGAGATAGTCAGTTTGTGGATCTTTGTTTGGCTTCGGAGGACAGGTGCAGTGAGCTTATTCTGTGTCAGCTTTCTTTTATCTGCGTTATCCACATGATGTCTATATATATCAGATTGCTTTTAGTTTTGTCTGGAATCTCTAAATATACCCAAAAAACATACAAATTCTACCCAAGGTTAGTGAACCTTACAGACACACATATAAACAGTAAAGAAAGATAACTGTTGGAGAGATATTAAAATACAAAGCAAACTCAGAAGTAAATGAAGGTTACGAAGAAAATTTTACTGTAGAATAAGGAATCGTATTGACAAGGAAAGGTAGAAGAGAAAACAGCAATGTTGATATTGCATTAACTACACAATTGGTAATAACGGAAACCTATAAAACAATAACACAACAACACAAAAACAACACAAACATAGAATCTGTAATTCTTAAAGAGCTTCTAAATGAAAATGTCATTATTTCAAAAGCATACAAGGTGAACGCAGTACTTACAGACAAAGAACAATATGTTGTAGAAACACATCTCACAAACTAAGTTTCTTTTTGTCACCAGCCTTCTAATTGTTTTGATGTGGCCTGCCACAAATTCCTCTCTTGTGCTAACCACTTCCTCTCAAAGTAGCACTTACAAACTATGTCCTCAGTTTGCTGAATGTATTCCAATCTCAGAGTTTCTCTACAGTTTTTACCCTTTACAGCTCCCTGTAGTACCGTGGAAATTAATCCCTGATGTCTAAACAAATGTTTTACCATCCAGTCTCTTCTTCTTCTTCTCAGCGTTTTATATATATTCCTTTCCTCGCCGATTTTGCAGTGAACTTCGTCATTTCTTATCTTATCAGTCTACATAATTTTCAACATTCTTCAGTAGCACTACATCTCAAGTGGCAGGATCCTCTTCTGTCGGTTCCTCGCAGTCCACGTTTCAATACTGTACGATTCTGTGCTCCAAAAGCACGTTCACAGAATTTTTTCGTTAAATTAAGGCCTATTTTGCTACTAGTAGACTTCTGTTGGCTAGGAAAGCTTTTTTTTGACAGTGCTAGTCTGCTTCTTATGTCCTACTTGCTCCATCCGTCATGGATTATTTTTCTACCTAGCGCTAAAAGCATAGGACTATGCGGTACCCTTAGTAGTATAATGTGGGTCATTTTTGACCCATGGTAGAGAGCCATAGTTTTATTCGTGTTTGGGTGGTGTTTTGAGTGATGCCATGTTGACAATGCGTTCAGGAAGACTCTAAAGTATAACCAAAGGATAATTTGGTCTCTAAAATGAATTATTGTTGAAACAAGTAATTGAAACAATGTTGCAATGCTGTTCTTCATAAAAAATTGAGACAGAACCAAAACAGACTGTTTATGTGAGTACTAATAGTATTTCTACTGTTACAGACAAATGAGGTAAGTACCGAGTATTTGTGAAAGATGCTAAAACGCAGCATGAGACTAAAGAGCTCTGCGAGTTTTCTTGCTTATTACAATCAAGAAACTAAAACATAAGGAAAAACAACTTCACTCTATAATTATAAATATTTGAAAATGTTTACGAAGAAAGAGTTGACAGAACTGTCTAAGCTGGGATGGGGTAACAGTTCAGACATTCGACTAGAGTTTTGGTTGGCAGCTTTTGCACACTTACTTACTGCACTTGAAGCATAGTGTAACCTCCCCACAAAAATTTGAAAAAAAGAGGACAATATTTAATAGAAATGGGAGCCAAACGTAACCTCCCTGCATGAAATGTACTGACTATGACAATTAAATGTTTGAATCGCAATCTGACCCAAGTATAAGTTCCTCACAAAAAAATGAAGGTCAATTCAATGATAAGAAAATCTCAGTGATAATGATAACTCAATTATACCGAAATGTCGGTCTTTGGCCCTGTGCAAATAATCATAATTAATTTCTTACCTCATTGAAACTGCATGTCAAACTTCTGCTCTTATTGTTGGCCTCGGCTTGGAGGAAATGCATTGCAAATAATATATTTTTTTTTTTTTTGAAATTTAACTGAAACTTTTCTTTAAAGGAAATGGAAGGAGATCGTTGGTTCAATAAAAAGGTTCTATTGTAAAAATTGCTTAGAAATCAAAATTATTATTGGGGCGATTATTGCACAGATTAGTTACAGTTGATTTACATTATTAGCTGAGCATTGCTGATTCATTACCTTGTTTAAAAAATAATATACCTCGTCCTGAATCTTGATCAGAGTGCCATGTCGACGCCCGCCGACTCCTCACACACAACTGCACTGCTCACAGACTGTCCACTAACAGACTGCTCGCAACTGTACTGCACGACTACTGACAGAGTACTGCACGACGACTACTGACAGACTGACTGCACGACGACTACTGACAGAGTACTGCTCGCAACACTCGCGCGGTCAAGCGCAGACTACCCACGATAAATGGCTCTCTGGTCAAAGATTTTATCATGCCTCACCATCGCTGCTACGTTACATACGTGTTTCATAACCCTCCACTGGGGGGGGGGGGGGGGCAAAAATTTGGCAGCGATGGTGAGTCATTTGGACTTGCCATCGCAAGAAATTTTTTTTTTTTAATTAATCAATTTTTACAATTTACAGAATATTCAAATGTAGTACATAAATTAAATGTGGTGCACACGCACCGAGTACAAAATATATCAGACAAAGACAAAATGTGAGTAGCAAATCAGAAAACTGTATATACAAATTATTTAACAGATAACAGAGTGCACACGCACTGAAAAATTCTTTAGCATTTTCAGAACAAATAAACAGAATGGCAAAAAATCATGTTGACAAGTGACATGAGTGCACATGCACTGCAGTTCAGAACATATCAGTAAATGACGAAATGTATATACAATGAGTAACAAATGACATAAGTGCATACGCACTGAAGTATTGAACATACAGAATGAGTACAAATCATATTGAAAAATGAGAAAAGTGCACAGGCACTGAAGTTCAGTAGAAAACATATTAACGTACAACATAAGTGCACATGCACTGTAGTTCAGAACATATCATCAAAATAAAAATGTATATACAATATAAAAGACAAGAGTGCACATATACTGTACTTCAGAACAAGTCGAAAAAATGTCTTTAGCATTTTCACAACAAATAAACATAATGGCAAAAAAAATCATGTCGACAAGTGGCATAAGTGTACTCGCACTGGAGTTCAGCGAATCGAAAAAAAAATGTATAGCCCATGAACATAAATGATGTTAGCAAAAAAAGATTTTCATTATTAGGATAGGAAAGGCAAGGATTGCATCATGGTTGTAGCACTTTAGATTGCACACAGCTGTTCTGAAAGTCCATATCTTTCCACAGAAGTACAACACCAAGTGACACAATTTGAAGTTCTTTTCCCATCAGAATTTATCAGCGTAGCCAAGACACTGAACTGTCGTAGTAATGTTCCATGTCTTCATTTTGGCAGTACACTAGGTACACCAAACAATGCTACCATAATAACGTCTTCATCGCTCACGGTGGTGGACAGCATGTCGTGTCAACACCACGCTCTTACAAGGCACACCAACGTAGAATTGGTGCAAAAACCAAATATAGTGCTCCATGATCATGAGGATGGACAGGACAAATGGACATTGCAGTAATTCAGGGTAGTCAGCTCATAAGGTGAAGGACAGTTTCATTGAGACTTACAGTAGTAGTTTGCGGCATTCATAGCCCAGTTATTGAACATTTCTGTACCAAGTATGTAGTATTACAGAATAATGTTCATAAAATTAAATTATTGGTATCATGGGTAATCGTATTACAATAAACAGTGGCAATCCTTGCCCAGTTGCAAAGCATATTTAGTATGACAGAATAATGTTCATCAGAAGTCTTAATTGAAAAGGAGAGTCAATTATTGGCCTAGCATTAACATAAGACACTGAGTGATACAAATTATTGGCACTCATTGGCCATTTACCAAAACATGAAAAGTCAATATTGAAAACAAGAGCTGATTAATGGCATAATTAATAACATAATTCATTTAGTGACATTAGTTATTGGCACTCAGTGGCCAGTTATAGAACATGAAAAATCATTATTGAAAACAGCTAATTAATGGCATAATTAATAACATAATTCATTTAGTGACATTAATTATTGGCACTCAGTGGCCAGTTAGCAAAATATGAAAAGTCATAATTCATTTAGTTATATTAATTATTGGCACTCAGTGGCCAGCAAGTATTGAATAGTATAAAACATTGTTCATCATTCACTGTTATTCAGATCATTAAGAAGTCATTACTAAGAAATCAGTTAATTACAGTCATAGCATTAATAATCATGGGCATTATAAGTAGTCTCATTACAATAAACAGTGGCAGTTACAAAGCATTATTTTATATATATATATATATATATATATATATATATATATATATATATATATATATATATATATATATTTTGTTTTTGTTTTTTGTATCATTAAGAAGTCATTACTGAAGTGACATACTATTCAGAGCTGATCAGCATTACTCAGAACTCTTTTAAACTGGTATCATTATTTGGGACTGGTAATACATTTTGTTAGCAATGCATTGCGTTGGGATCGATAATTAATTTCTGAGGCATAACAATATTTGCCTTTGACCTATTGCTGCAAATGAGGATAGGTAACGTTATTCGTCATGAGTCAGCTGTAGCAAGGTTATGTAACAAGGCAGTATATGTGATCACATTTATAAATGATAGACACAAATGGGTAAAAAAATAAAAATGCAAGTACTAGAACAGGTATAGTAAGTAACAGGTTTAGTAAGTATCATGAAAAGCTTCTCCTGGAAAAAAATACAAAATGGATTATTGAGCTGAAAGAAGAAACGCATACTATGCTGAAAAGTAGTGAACTTCGAATTAACAGGTAGTGAAATGTGTATTAAAAATGTGTTCCATAGCTGTTCTTTCCAAAACTTTCCGTCATCCTACTATGCAATATAACACCTGCTGTCAAAGCAAACTGCAACAAATACTTAAATAACTACATAGCACAAATACATAACTTCAACATTATCCTCATCTGTAAAGAAAAAAACTTCATTATCCATCACTTCATTATCCATATTATCATAACTTCATTATTATCATCACCTGTAAAGAAAAACTTCATTATTCATAACAGCATATTCTTCATCATTATTCATCACCATTCATTATCATCTGCAAAAAATCACTTCATTACTCATTATACAACTATTCCTTATCTCTAGCATATTTCATCACTAAAACTAAGATGTGTAGTTCTGCCTGGCAGCCTGCATCAATCACCTTGTATTCTGAAAGAAAGAATTAGTTAAGACTGCTATTCTACGATGAGTATAGTATGATCTTGTTAATGCTTGTTGATCCTGATCCATTTACTCTTCCTCATAAAGTTATTGCATCTTCTTTCGTTTATTCCGTAGGTGAAATTCCCATTTCTGTTGAATTTATTTCTTACACGCATCCTTTCTTTCTGAAATTGATGAACAGAGATTAATGTCTTGCATTTAAATCATATACCCACTAAATAATGACTGGTTTATGGTGACATAATTAACCATACAGCATAACATGACAGAAAACGTAATATGTCAAAGACATTGACAGTGTTCAGATGCAAAAATGTACACAGAATATCACAATGCAGCAGCAAAAAGAAAAATGTAAAACAGTCACGATGTTGAGATATCATAGGGCAAAAAGAATGTCAGTATCAACTGGTGTGTTATACCTTAACTATTTCACAGTGCATACAAACAAAACATGAAAACAATCGTACATAAAAAGACAAAATGTGACATTCATTGTGTTCAGCTTGTATGTAGTGTAGTTAATAGAGGCGAGAATTAAAGACTTTAATGGAGAGAGAATTTGATAAAATTAATACGTCATTACATAGAATTGCATAATTATTCATAAAATACGTAAGTTCATCTGGAAAAATATGCACGGTCTGATGTGTAACGACAAGAAAAGCGACCTGCTAACCTTACCTTGCCGGGCACTTGCCAAGAAAAAATACGATAATCATCAATAATTAGTCATGTGAATATAATTGCATTAGTAAATGGCATCATAGTGTGTTGAATCATACAGTGTCTTCATTCAATAAAGGGTTTAATATTTGACCAATGGTGGTTGCCTTTCGATTTTCTGGTTCTCAAAGTTTCGACGTGTACAACATTGGGGTGAGGGATGCTGCGAATCCGATATGGACCTGCGTATAGAACTTCAAATTTACTGCACTTACCTTTTATTTTGCTGGATAAATAGTGTGTACGTACTAATATCTTCTGTCCAACGTGAAATTTGCGGCGTGTACAAACCTGTTTTTGCTGTCTTCTCCGGCGCTCTGCGGCACGTTTGATGTTGTTCAGCGCAATGTCAATTATTTCGTGGTGTCTTAGTCGACGACATTTAGGGAAGTTTACTAATTCTTTAATTTGGTTTCGTGGTTCAACGTTTTTCAGTATAACAGACGGAGTTAGCATAGTGGATTCATTTGGAATGGAATTAATTACATCTTGGAATGAGAGTATGTGTGTATCCCAATCAATATGTCTTTTGTGGCAGTATATTCGGCACAGCTTACCAATTTCTTTCATTAATCTTTCACAGGGGTTCGAAGAAGCATGGTACTTGGATATATAGATCGGAGAAATGTTTCTAGCTCGTAACATACGTGTCCATATGGCAGAACGAAATTGTGATCCATCACATGCCCTACATGAAATAGAAAATGTTTTACAAATGCTTTCGAAACAGTTTTAGCTGTAGCTTTGCGTAACGGAGTGTGAGCTCAACAGCGACAAAGATGTAGCAATAACCTCTGTTAGTTCTCGGAATAGGACCAAAAATGTCTACAGCGGCCATGTGTCTTAATTTAACAGGTACAATGGGATATAAAGGAGGAATATGTGAAGTGGTGTCTGATTTAGCTTTCTGGCAAATTTTACAAGACGCTAAAACTCGTCGTATACGTTTCTCCATGTTGGTAAAATAACAGTTCTGTCTCAGTATAAGAAAACATTTTCGTGCTCCGTAATGTGCGTAGCTTAAATGAGTGTACCAGATTAATTTGTTAACCAGTTCGTCAGGAATGCATAATAACCAATTGTTGCTGTCAGGATGAGAGCGGCGAAACAAAATGTCATTGCGTACAGTGTAATGGTTTCTAATCGTAACATTATTCTTATCTTGCCAAAGGTGTTTAATTTCTTTCCACACGTTGTCTTTATTTTGCTCTTTTGCTATGTCCTGTAATGACGATGAAATAAAGTTTTCAAATGCAACTTGCTGAATGTACATGACACTGAAATTTGCTTTGCAGAAGTTGGTTGCTACGTCTTGCTGATTGTTGCTGAGAGAACGCGATAGTGCGTCTGCTATAACATTTTGTGTGCCGGGAATGTGAACTATTGTAAAATTAAATTCCTGTAAATAAAATTTCCATCTGCTTAATCTATCGTGTGTGAATTTAGCCGAAAGTAAGAATTGTATCGCTCTGTGGTCTGTGTAAACGGTGGTATGTCTGCCATAAAAAAAAGTGCCTAAATCTCGTGAAAGCCCATACTACACATAATGTTTCCAATTCTGTAACGGAGTAATTTCGTTCAGCAGGTGACAGAATGCGACTTGCAAATGCGATGTTTTTAATTACTGTAGAGCCATCTTCTTCAATTTCCTGGAAAATGTGTACGCCTAAAGCGGTGTTCGAACTGTCGGTGGCAATGGAAAAATTTCTAGTAAGTTCTGGGTGCGATAAAAGTGGTGCATTCAACAGAGAATGTTTCAGGTTCACGAATTCAGAATGTGCTTGCATATCCCAAGACCAAATACTGTTTTTACCTGTTAATTGGCATAATCTAGGTGTGTCTAAAGCAGAATGATGAATAAATTTACGAAAAAAGTTAATTAAGCCCAAAAAACTGCGTAATTGTTTCTTCGTCGTAGGAACAGTAATGTCACGTAGAGCTTGCAGTTTTTCCGGATCAGGCGCAATGCCTTCTGCTGAAATTACGTGTCCAAGACATTTTATGGAAGTTTTGCCAAAGTGCGATTTACTGAGATTAACTGTGAGTCCTTGTGCATGAAAAGTTTGCAACAGTTGTTCAAGAATCATATTGTGTTCAGACCAGTTAGCTTCTGCGATAAGAATATCGTCTACGTACGTCGTGATTCTGTCCTTAAGTTCTGTCGGAAGTATTGTGTTTAAACCGCGAATAAAAGCTGCTGAAGAAATAGTTAAGCCGAATGGTAATTTACAAAATTGATAACAGTCACCAAAACAGAGAAAAGCTGTGTACTTTCTGCAATTCGGATGAAGTTGAATTTGCCAAAATCCCGATTTCAAATCTAATGTAGAATAAACAGCAGTACCGTGAAATTTCTGTAGAAGTTCCTCTAATGTCTGTGGTCGATCTGTTTCATTAATAATTATGTCATTAATGTGACGTGAATCAAGTACGAGGCGAAGTGAGCCATCTTTTTTCTTAACAATATGCAGCGGGTTTATGTACGGACTAACTGCTGGTTCAATAATTCCTTGGTCAAGCATATCCTGCAATTCCTTTTTAACCTGTTCTCTGTGGATATATGGAATGGGATAATGCTTTGCTTTAAAAATGTTTCACTTGAAATTCATACATAAAGCCGGACATAGTACCAGGGATGTTGTCGAAAACTGGAGCTTGCTGTAAAAGAATTTCGTGTAGCTGCGTGCGGTCGTCGTCTGTATTTGCGCTGCTTTGTTTAACTTTATCGGAAATCATCTATATTACGTCGTAGTCAGCTTCGTCTGGAGTGTTATAGTTGTGTACGTACGTATTCGTGAACAATGTGGGATTACAGTCTATGTTACGAGATATGGAAATGACCTCTGTGCGGTTAATTGTTCGCTCTTCCGCAGATAAAGAGTGCTGAAATTCTACAGCAAATTGTATATTTTCATCCTTCAACATTAAATAAGAATTCTGAAAATCAATAACTGCGTCATGTTGTACCAGAAAATTCGTACCTAAAATAACATCTGTTGTCAATAAAGGAACAATCCAAAAATTTGAGTGGAAAGTATGACCTCCAATACAAAATGATAAATGCGTCTCTAATTTAACGTCTACACCTTTACTCGACACTGCTCCTTTTACTTTCATTTTGCCTAATGGTAATGTAGGATACGTATTCTCTTTGTTGCACTCGTTGAACGTCTCCTCATTTATTACAGATATAGGTGATCCGGAATCAATTACTGCTGAAAATTTCGATGAACCAATTTTAATTTCGATAACAGGATGTGAAATGGTTTTCTGAACAAATGGTCTTTCCTGCAAGAGAGTGTCTCTGATATCGTCAAAAGTAATTACATTTTCGTGAACAACATTTTGCTTGTCGAAGGTAGTGCTTGTGTTATTGGAAGATGCGTCCTGTACAGTATCTAGTCAGATTCTATCTGACGTGTTACTATTATCAGGAGGATGTTGTGGCATTTCTACTATTTGAACTGTTCTATTACTTCTTCCAGACGTATTCCGCTCTGAATGATACCTACTGTCGGGTTCATTCATGAGAATAGGTTCTTGTGTATAATTTTGCTGTTGGTATGTCCGACTGTTTTTAGATGTACGCTGAAAATTGTTCTCATTATTTTTACGTCTGTCGTAATAGTCATTCCTATACGGTGCATTGCGATAGGAATTGAAATACTGTCTTCTTTGTATTTGTTGGATCTGGGACTATACGTGCACGCGGCGGAACATTAAAGCCTGGTTGACCTTGTGCATTCCATTGTTGGTTAGGTATGCTAACCGGCTGGTTTTGATGTTGTTGTTGTGAAACACCTCTATTGTTACTAAAGTGTGGTTCCTGTTGCTGAAAATTTTGACGATATTGATATTTAGAATTTTGGCTGTTATTAAAGTTTTGGTAGTTGTCGTTCCTAAAGCGTCTGTTACCTTTTCTATTAAAATTACGCGTCTGATCATAATTGCTGTACGTTTGTTGGCCTTGGTTGTTATATGTGAAGTTTTTGTTTACGAAAGAATAGTCTGATTGCTGCACTTCTAAAAGCTGTAAAAGATCTCTGAATGCTGAAATGTTTTCTTTTTGCTGGCCCGTTTGAAGTGACACCCTTAATGACCGTGGTAATTTAGAGATGCATAATTGTATAAGTGCGGATTCACTGTATGGTTCACTTAGGTACTGGTTTTGTTGCACCATGTGCTCAAAAAATTGCGTCACACTGGGAAAATTTGAGTTCTCGTAATTTGGCAAACTAATTAACTGATCTTTAATTCCGCGCTGTGTCGTCTTCGACCAGTACGCTGATAGAAAAGCATTCTGAAACTCTTCTACTGAATAGCATTGCCTCGCGATCGGTCTCATACGAGTTGCCGGTTCGCCTTCCAAAAAACTGCAAATAAATTCAAGTTTGTGCGTTACGGGCCAAGTCGGTGGAAAAGCAAAGCTAAATTGTTGAATCCAATCCAGTGGGTGAATCTGTGCTCTGTCATTCTTAAACACTTTAAATTTTCTTATCGACAGAAAATGTTTGTAATCGAAATTATCGTCTCTGTGTGATGGAACAGGTTCAGGATTGTAAGAGAATCTATTGAACTGTGGTTGTTCGGAATCTAAGTCCCGTACTCTCTGTAGATTACCCAAATTACGCGCGCTGCCTGAGTCTGACAAATGTTCATAAAGTGGCGTCTGTTGTGGTATGTTATTAACTGAAATGTTTTTCATCTCTGTTACTTCTTGTTGTAAACTTGACAATTTTCTACGCAACGTGTTATTAGACGAATCGATCTCATTAATTGTCTGCTGTAAATTTTGAAATTCAGGTGTTTGATTAAATGAAATCGGTGCAGTATCGTCTGATTTATTATCATTATTACTTTCAATAGCATCAATACGACTGGCTAATTCATCATATTTTTCAGTCAGTATTTTTGCCTGATCATCGGTTTTAGAATCGGACGCATTAATCAGTTTTTGCAACTTACGTGTAGTTTCGCTCAGTTTTTTAACATCAGCTTTGATGACATCGCAATCCTGTGTTAGTTCTAATTGTTCGAATCTGTCTGTCACTGTTTGAATATTTACTGTGTGTGTATCTGTTTTTGATTTAAGATCAGAAATTTCATCACGTAATTCCGCGTTCAACTGTTCGATGGTATTAATTTTGTCGGACACTGTAGTAATATTATTGTCTACATACGTCTTCGCTTTCGCGAACATTTTACGTTTGTCTTCTTGTCTTTGTGCAGTGATTGTTTCCATGACTTGACGATTGACTTTATTTTGATCCTCAATAAATTTGCGGAAACGCGTATCACTGTTTTGTATGTGGAGATTAAAGCGTTCGTCAATCTGAGTATTCTGTTGTTCGAATTTCGCGTCTATCTTTGCGTCCATTGTGCGCGAAAGTTCTACCGTCATTGCTTTAAACTCGTCCCGTAATTGTGTAGCTTTTTCAGAGCATTGTTTAGCGACTGTACTAATTTCCGCTCTAAGTATTTCTGTTGCGGCTGTTTGCATTTCCCTTAATTCTTGCGCACAGACTTAATTTCTTCGCTACTTTTTCTTGAACAAGCGTCAATTTCCTCGCGCAGTTGTTCCTTAGTGTCATGACACTGTGCGGCAACGTCTCTAATTTGTTCACTAAGCTGTCTAGAACTGTTGTCTAATTTTTCATTTAACTGCCTGGAACTGTTGTCTAATTTTTCATTTAACTGTCTAATTTTTCATTTAGGTATTGTTTGAGTTTTTCGTTATCTTGTTTGTTATCTACACTCTGTTGTTTGACCTGTTCATTAAGTTGTCTGAGATCTTCACTCTGTTGTTTGGAATTTACATCATTATTGTCTAGTTTTTCATTAATTTTATTAAATTTTTTCTCCTGTTCACTAAATTGTTGTTGAAATCTTCACTCTGTTGTTTGTTTGATTCAAGAATTTGTAGCAATAATGCCCTGATTGGATCCGACACAAAATTATCATTTCTATTCTTCGTGTTGTTTAGTGGTGTACCTGGAATTGTCTCGCTTTCCGTAACCATTTGGTTATTCTGAGATTCACAAAAAGGTTTGTCAGTCGGATGTACAGTGTCAGACATTATTTCGGAATTAAATAAATCCGTCGTACTTTGTGTATCCTGTTCATTTTCATTAGACAAATTTGTCTGTACGTTACTTGAATTTTCCAAACCGGGTGTGTTATGCTGGGCAGCGCTCATTACAATAGACCGCTCCGCGTCATCAATTGTCGTCAAATTAATAGACGAGACAATTGAGTTCGTTTGTTCATCATTAAGATAAAAGTCATCATTAGTGGTTGGAATGCACTGATTGTTAGTGAACGCAGGATTGTCATCATTGCACTGCGTGTCACAAGTCCTATCGGTAAAGTTGTTTGAGTCGGTAATTTCATTCATAATACCTCGCGATACACTATTCACAGTCTTTCGCGGCATTTTTGCAATAGTCACAATTATTCACAAAACAAATAAGCACAAATGCAAAAAGGCAACAAACACAAATACAACAGAGCAACGAATTGGCGTTGACCTGTAGAAAGAAAGTCACAAGTTAGTAAAAGCGTTGCGCCAAATCCTAATTATATTTAAGCAAATAAGAGCAGATATCTGACTGTTGTTCAAAAGATTCTCAACGAAATACGATCCTGGACTGGGTGTCGCCAAGTGTAACCTCCCCACAAAAATTTGAAAAAAAAAGGACAATATTTAATAGAAATGGGAGCCAAACGTAACCTCCCTGCATGAAATGTACTGACTATGACAATTAAATGTTTGAATCGCAATCTGACCCAAGTATAAGTTCCTCACAAAAAAATGAAGGTCAATTCAATGATAAGAAAATCTCAGTGATAATGATAACTCAATTATACCGAAATGTCGGTCTTTGGCCCTGTGCAAATAATCATAATTAATTTCTTACCTCATTGAAACTGCATGTCAAACTTCTGCTCTTATTGTTGGCCACGGCTTGGAGGAAATGCATTGCAAATAATATTTTTTTTCTTTTTAGAAATTTAACTGAAACTTTTCTTTAAAGGAAATGGAAGGAGATCGTTGGTTCAATAAAAAGGTTCTTTTGTAAAAATTGCTTAGAAATCAAAATTATTATTGGGGCGATTATTGCACAAATTAGTTACAGTTGATTTACATTATTAGCTGAGCATTGCTGATTCATTACCTTGTTTAAAAAATAATATACCTCGTCCTGAATCTTGATCAGAGTGCCATGTCGACACCCGCCGACTCCTCACACACAACTGCACTGCTCACAGACTGCCCACTAACAGACTGCTCGCAACTGTACTGCACGACTACTGACAGACTGACTGCACGACGACTACTGACAGAGTACTGCTCGCAACACTCGCGCGGTCAAGCGCAGACTACCCACGATAAATGGCTCTCTGGTCAGAGATTTTATCATGCCTCACCATCGCTGCTACGTTACATACGTGTTTCAATAGGTTAGATTTTTTATCCCTCTTTTGTTGTTTGCAAGAAATCTGAACTTAACTACGCCTGTTTCGGCACTGTCCAGCGACGTTATCGTGTACCTCTAACGGGAGATTGGCCTCTCTCTGCAGTTTACAGGGGCAGCAAGCTGATCTGCTCCTCTGAGAATAAAGTCTCGATGTGAAGTCTTCTTAAAGGTAAGTATCTTGAAAACAGTGTGAGCATTGATCACGGCTGGGTCAAGAATATTGTAAAAGACATGCACAGGCCATCGGTGGGTGCCAGCTTGGTCACTGTAGTGTCTAGCCATTTGGTCAACTATATCGGCTCCACCATAGGTTTCATTACAAAACTTCAAAGTTTCTGAAAATTTCTTCTCAGTATTCTAATTCACCAAACATTCGGCATGCGCGTTACTCAGAATAAGCACATTGTTTTCTTTTACGGGGTGGTATACTGTAAGAAAGTTGTCGACTGACATGTACAACTGTGTCGCACACAATGCGTCGTCTCCACTTTGCGCAGCAGGAGGGACCTTTTTGAGTGACCTCCGAAGAGAGCCATCTAAACTTGTTGATTTTTGTTTCAGCTCACCCGCCAGTGTCACAGAGGTGAAGAAGTTGTCAGTCGTATGTGATCACAGTGGAGGATTGTCTGTGCCAGCTTCATAACGACGTGGGGACCGAGGCCTGTGCTTGGATGACGTGATTCATATTTTCCACGGTAAGGGAATCCATACAGGAAGTAGCGCTTGTTGGCGTCACAAAAAAGTCAGTGTTTTATCCAATACTTATCAGCTTTACCCCGCATCTGTTGTACGAACGGGCATCTGCACTTACAGGGTTACAGTCATGTTCTCACCCCAGCTTGTAGCAGGAAATGAAATTGTCAGTATATGGATTCTATATTTTTGAAGCAAGCCAAAATTAGCAGTCTCCTTATGTGATCTTCTTGATGACATAGAATCAAACCTAATATGACTGCATATTCCTGCAAATCTGTTCCTTGACATGGTGCTTTGAAAGAGAGGACGTCCTCTGTTATTTGTATGAAATACCCTGAGCGCCATATGGTTCACGAGTATAGAGTAATCCAATGAAAGAATCTAGTTCTCACAGGCTTGAGAATCTTTCATTATTACCAACTGAGCTGTGAACCTTTTCTTCAGTGTACATTTCTTCCAGTTTTACTATCGGGTCGTTGACATAGCCGCAACGCAGAGAGTAGCCAGTCGTGTGCAATATGTCGCCTATCTGGTGTGTTGCCTGGCTCAATCTGTGTCCCCTTGGTGCCATTGGAACTCTCCACTTCTTTGTCAGGGAGATGCCACAAAGCGCTTCCTCTTCCTCATCCACGATGAGCAGCTGCACTGCGTTTGGCATCCAATGTACTGCGACCATGCAATGAAACCCAGGGTGGAGTCGATATTGTTGACCAACTGCACCGATCGCCAAGCTGTCTCCGTCTTGTGAGTCGTCCACATCACCTGGATCATCACCATTGTCACCTGAAAAGTGAACAGTATTTCAAAATTTATGTAACTAGTCAGAGCTAGGGAATGACGGCGAAAGGCTGGCCATAGCGCAATTTGACTTACATGTTGACATTAAATGATCAGTGACACTGCATTTGAGTTTTGAATAAAGATTTACTTATCAGTGACTTACCGTCTCCAATGGGTGGCTGACCGATAGTTACTCGGCGCCGCCGTCCTCGTCCTTGTCGAAGGCTCCGTCCTGCTTTGTACACACGTTTGGCTCGTCTCTGGGTGGAACGTCCACACTCTCGGGTAGAATACGTAAACCCGACACCTGACGAATAAAAGAAAGAAAGACGTACAATGGATAAGATTCTACTTGCTGTTCATTTGATGCGTCTGAACCACTTGAGTCAGAAGTTTCCACTGGAACGAAATCGTCGTCCTCCTCAGAATTTGTCTTACTACCGGATTCATCACTCGACTATGGCTTGAAACGTGCTCCAGAGGGCAAAGAATCTCGGCCTCCTTAAGATCACACCATGTTGCCATCGCAACGTCAATGACTTGAAAACACGAAAATAAACTGCAAGCTCACGTCGCTGGTGTCAGGACTGAGACAGCCCGCTCGGCTTAACCACAGACAAAGAAATACTGGCTGGAAATTTCCGTGAGGGTGACGCGGCTAACATTTGTTGTCGTGTAAGTGAAGTAATAACAGTACTGCAGACAGCGGTGTGAGAGGATGGTGGTGGTGGGGCGGGGGGGGGGGGGGGTTGGGTGGAGGGGGGAGATCTTTCCACTGTCCAATATTTTACTCTGTGGTTTCCCAGTGTCTGCATGTCGCCAGTATGTAGAAAACGGAAGGCAGTGCCGATGTAAAGTATCGCCCGACCTCCGAATTATTCGTATTTCTTGTTCCTTTTGACCCAGAGAATCATAATAAACTCCAGCATATCGTGAATAGCGTTGAAGCATGCCCAGAAACTATTTAGTGCCTGAAAACCGGCATTACAAATATCAAATTACATTAAAATGGGTATGGGTAAAAAAATAACCCACATGATACTGCTGGTATAAAAGGTAAATTTTTGATACTTCTAGGTATGCTAGGTGGAAGAAATCTTGGTCACTTGGTCCTGCGATGATTATGGCGGGAGATAAGGCCCTCAGAGAACCCTTTTGGGTCAAAAGCGACCCCCATGGTACTTCTAGCACTAGGAAGAACGCTACCTTAACTTCTTCTACTTCATGACCACCAATCTCGATGTTAAGTTTCGAAATGTTCTCATTCCTTCTACTTATCATTACTTTGGTCTTTCTGTGATTTACTCTCAGTCTATATTCTGTACTCTTTAGACTATCGATTCCAGTCAGTACGTCCTTTAACTCTTCTTCACTTTCACTGATTATAGCAATGTCAGCTTATCATTCAGATGCTTTCAGCTCGAATTTTTATTCCACTCTTGAATATTTCTTGTGTTTCCATAATTGCTTCCTTCAAGTATAGATTGAATGTTAGGAGCGAAAGGCTGTATCTCTGCCTACACCCTTTTTAATTCGAACAATTCGTTCTTGGTCTTCCATTCTCATTGTTCCCTCTTGCCTCTTGTACATATTGTGTATTACACGCCTTTTACTATAGCCCACACCAATTTTTCTCAAAATTTCGATCATCTTGCACCTTCTCACATTGTCGACAAATCCTATGAAAGTATCTCCATTTTTCTTTGGTCTTGCGTCCTTTTTCAATTGCAACGCTAGAATTGCCTCTATGATAGCCTTACCTTACCTAAAGCAAACCTGATGATCACGCAACACATCGTCAACTTTCTTCTCCGTTATTCTGTGTATTATTCTTGTCAGAAACCTGGATCCATGATCTGATTGTGCGATAATTTTCTCACTTATCGGTTCATGCAGTCTTCGGTATTGTGTGCGTGTTGTTCTTCCCCAAGTAAGATGGTGTATCGCCAGACTCACACCAACATGAATGGTTGGTTTGTTGCCACATCTACATGTACTTAAATACTCCGCAAGCCACCTTACGATGCGTGATGGAGGAAATTCTGCACCACAACTAACGTTTTCTTCCCTGTTTCACTCTCAGATAGTCAGGGGAAAACGACTGTCTATATGTCTCCCTAATTTCTCATAAGTTATCTTCGTGACCCTTGCGCGCAATGTATGTCGGCGGCAGTGGAATCGTTTGGCAGTCAGCCTCAAATGCCGGCTGTCTAAATTTTCTCAATAGTGTTTCTCGGAAAGAACGTCGCCTTCGGGGGTTCTCATTTGAGTTCCCGAAGCATCTCTCGAAACTACCAACAACAAATCCAGCAACTCGCCTCTGAACTGCCTCGATGTCTTCCTTCAATCGGACACGGATACCAAACATTCGAGCGGTACCCCAAAATAGCTCGCACCAGGGTTCTCTACGTGGTCTTCTTTACAGGTGAACCACTCTTTTCTAAAATTCTCCCGATACACTGAAGGCCACCATTCCCTTCCATACCACAGTTCTCACATATTCGTTCCATTTCATATCGCCTTGCAACGTTACGTCTAGTTATTTAAACGACTTGACTGTTTGAAGCAGGATACTAGTATTACCGTATTCGTACGTTACAGGTTTGTTCTTCCAACTCATCCGCATTAACTTACATCTGTCTACATTTAGAGCTAGCTGTCATTCATCACAGCAACTGCAGTTTTTGTTTAATTCGTCTTATATCTTCCTATAACCACACAACTTCGACAACTTACCGTACACAACAGCGTCATCAGCAAAAAACCGCAGATTGATCCCCACCCTGTCCGCCAAATCACTTATGTGTTTACAGAACAACAGCGGTCCAATCACACTTTCCTGGTATACTCCTGATGATACCTTTGTCTCTGATGAATACTTGTCGTCGAAGACAAGATACTGAGTTCCATTACTTAAGAAGTCTTTGAGCCACTCACATATCTGCGAACTTATTTCGTACGGTCGTAACTTCGTTAACAGCCTGTAATGGGGCAACGTGACAAACGCTTTCTGGAAATGTAGAAATATGGAGTCTGACTACCTCACCTGTTATGCTGTAACCGAAACTGTGTCGACAGCTGAAGCTCTACAAATAGCAAATTTCATTATAAAAATGTTATTTGAAGCATGGTGCACCACGTGTGATGATCTCTGATTGTGGAAACGTTTTCCACTCGAGAATAATATCAGAGATAATTTCACATTACGACATCACCTACAGGATTACAACTGCCTACATTCTACAGACGAATGACCTCACAGAACACTTGGTGGGTATGGTACATTATTAGAGCAGTGCGAATTCCACTGTCAAATGCTAAGAGATAGTGGATAGGTATAAAGATCACATTGAAGGCCTCTATGAGGGGAAGGATTTGTCTGATGACGTGATACGAAAAGAAATAGGAGTGGACAGGTATGAGATATGGCATCCAGTATTAGAGTCAGAATTTAAGAGAGTTTTGGATGACTTAAGATTTCACGTTAGTTTGTGAATATAAAAATATCATTCTGAAGATGGAAAGAGCCGACACGGGCGAATATTATCGCACGACCAGCGTAACGGATAATATACCCAAGTTACTGACTAAAGTAATATACAAATGAATGGAAAAGAAAATTTGACGATCTGTTAGATGACGGCCAGTTTGGCTTTATGATAGGTAAAAGCATGAGAGATACAATTCAGACGTTGCGGTTTATAATGGAAGCAAGACTGAAGAAAAATGAAGCCACGTTCATAAGATCTGACAACCAGGAAAAGGAGTTCGAGAATGTAAAACCGTGCAAGATGATCGAAATTCAGAGAAATATGCGATTAAAGTACAGGGAAAGGCAGGTAATATAAAATATGCTAGAGAACCAAGAGGGAACAGTCAGACTTGGAAGGCCAAGAATGAATTGCTCGGACTATAAAGATCGTAAGGCACGGTTGTAGTGTTTCGCTCCTACTGATCTGTTCACAAAGAAGCAGTGTTGCAAGTAAAACAATTTGTCAGTAATGGGATTAAAGTCAAGGTCAAAGTATATCAATTCCAGGATTCGATGAAGACATTACCTTCTCTCGTGAAAGTGAAGAAGAATTACAGTATCTCTTGAATGAACAGTGTAATGTGTGCGGAATATTGATTGTGAATAAATCGAAGAAAGACGAAAGTAATGAGAAGCAGCAGAAACGAGAACACCGAGACATTTAACATCAAAACTGGGGATAACGAAGTAGCGGAAGTTAAGGACATTTCCTCTCTAGGCAGGACAATTTTCAATGTCGGGTAGAGCAAGAAGGACATAAAAAGCAGACTGGCGCTGGCGAAAAGGGCACTCCTGGCCAAGAGAAATCTACTAGTGTCAAACATAGGTCAAAATCAGAGGAAGACATTTTTGAGAATGTACGTTTGGAACACAGCGTTGAATGGTAGTGAAGCATGGAAAATCGGAACAGAAGAGAATCCAAGCTTATAAGATGTGGTGCTAAAGAAGAATGTCTAAAAGTAGGTAACCACTGAGGAAGTTCTCCGCAGAATCGGCGAGAGAAAGACTGTATGGAAAACACTGACAAGAAGAAGGGACAGACTGATGCGACATGTGTCAAGACGTTAAGGAATAACTTACAAGGTTGCTGAAGGAGCCGGTGTAGACCATAGAGGAAGACAAAACTGGAATACATGCAGCAAAAAACTAAGGACATGAGTTGGAATTGCTACTCTGCGGCGAAAAGCTTAGCACAGGAGAGGAATTCTCGGCGAGCCACATCAAACCAGTCCTAAGATTGAGGACTAGGTAGAAAAGGTAATGGTCTCAATGTACTCTGGCGTCGAATAGAGAGACTGGCACACTATACTGCCCGCCATAACATTCGCTTGCAGTACACAAAGCAAGACCTACGGGAAAAACCTGGAAACATCCCTCAGGCTGTGGCTGAGCCATGTCTCTGCAATATCCTCTTCCAGAAGGCCTAATTCTACGAAGTCCGCAGGAGAACTTCTGTGAAGTTTGGAAAGTAGGAGACGAGGTACTGGCGGAATTACGTCTATGAGGACAGGTCCTGACTACTGATTGGAGACCTCAGTCGCTAGAGCACTTGTCCGCGAAAGGCAAAACTTCCGAGTTCGAGTCTCGGTCCGTCACGCAGTTTACATCTGCCAGGAAATTTCGTTCTCCAAATCCCTAAAGGCTCCTACCGTTCCTATTGCTCCAGGAACAACGGTTGATATTCAGGATGACTACGCGAAATTCATCATCAGCACGGCCGATGAAGCAAGGTAACTGGCTCGCATACAGACCCTCGGCGCCCTGAAGAGAGATCGAGAGCGCAATAACGCTAAGCCACGACTAGTGACACTCCAGAAGAATTGCCGTGGATGTTTACGGCCAGGCCTATCAGAAAATCTAATAAACAGGTACTTTGGGCCTTATAGTACCCGTCATCGCTTGCCTAAACTCACAAATGTAGTCTAGGATTATGAACCTTCATCGAGAATACGTAATCATAGAGACGTCATCTATGTCCTCCGCATGGAGCCCTAACACAGTCAAGAACAGTCATCGGCAATCGCAAAGCTTCGATGCTCATCGTAGTGATGAAGATGTAACAACACGACCAGAACGCGACGATTCGCTAACGCCACCCTACAGAGAACCATGGACAAGATATAGTTCGTGTGGTATTCGGCACCATTGAGGACTTCTGTAATAGCGCGTCGCGCTTTCTCCAGGAGAGACAGAATAGTGCTTGAACTGAAGAGTAGTAGTTACCTTTTCTGGACCGTGTGCTGCAGGTCGCTAGTTCAAACACGATCACCAGCATTACTTGATATTTCGTATTTGCCATTTCTAGAAAGAGCTGGGAAAATTTGTAATGTTGGTATGCCTGCAGTACTCGATGGTTGTGTAAATGCTAGCATTGTTGAATATTTGATGATCGTTCAAATGACTGGACTCTCTGTACATTGGTGTCAGTATTAAAAGTGCTTTCAGTGCTAAGTGTCGTATTTGATTGAAGAACCGGTTTCCGGATTTTGACTTATGTTTCGTCATGACAATATTTTACAATGCAGTATGCCATGAAAGCGCTGAAAGGGCTTAATGTACAACAGCTAAAGTTATCGTCATTGTCTTGCACATGATAATGCCAATGTTTCTTTGCTGCGCTGCTACTTTCAGAAAATTTGTTGCACAGTTGGAATGTGTCACTGCTCTGAATTCTACAGTAACCTTCCACTACGTCATGAAACAAGTGAGGATCTCATTTAGATATTTCTGTTGCTTCAGAAAAGAATTTAACTACGGGAATTCGAAGCTTAGTGTTGTGCTATAAAAACGTATTAGCCTCCTGGATAGTTCTATATTCATTTCTCTGACAGTAATTAAGGAGTCAACAAATCTGCTCCTCAGGTGTGTTTGCCAGACACACTCTTTCGTTTTCTAAATGTGTGTCAACCATGAAAAGATTTTGCCCTTCACGCATAAATGCTTTTAGAAGAGTTCGACTGTTACATCTAAACTATAGATTATGTAAGACGATCCACAACTGCTACAGATGACTTCTGTTTTTCCTATTAGATGGTGTTATAGCGAACCATTCACCTGACTTTCTCCACTCCGAGGTTACTGGCTCAAAGTTATTTCTGAGAAGCCAATACTTACTGAAGATATAAATACCTCAGATGGCACTATTTGTGCAGCTGCTGCAGCGTTATGTTACCTACTGGCCATCGACCATGTGTGCTGTTTATCCTGGGGGCGGTCATGAACCGTTGGTCAATTTCCGTTGTGCAAACAAACCGCGATAGCTCACCGCTTGTTTCAATAATTAACTTCTACTCTGACATTTACATCCGGAACGTCGCTGCCGCTGTCCGTCACATTTTTTAAATAAAAAAGGACAACGAAGCTACGTGTTCCGCGCTTCTCTCATCGTATGACAGCGGTGGACCCGACATGATAGAAGTTGAAAGAGCCACTTTCTCTTGCATGTACTTTAATGGAAGTCGCTTCCCAGTGTCAGTGTTAACGTTTCCTAACGGTGTGTTACTGTGAAGGTCCTGTCTCCTTTTCACGCTACATTTTTAATATATATATATATATATATATATATATATATATATATATATATATATACATATATACACTCCTGGAAATGGAAAAAAGAACACATTGACACCGGTGTGTCAGACCCACCATACTTGCTCCGGACACTGCGAGAGGGCTGTACAAGTAATGATCACACGCACGGCACAGCGGACACACCAGGAACCGCGGTGTTGGCCGTCGAATGGCGCTAGCTGCGCAGCATTTGTGCACCGCCGCCGTCAGTGTCAGCCAGTTTGCCGTGGCATACGGAGCTCCATCGCAGTCTTTAACACTGGTAGCATGCCGCGACAGCGTGGACGTGAACCGTATGTGCAGTTGACGGACTTTGAGCGAGGGCGTATAGTGGGCATGCGGGAGGCCGGGTGGACGTACCGCCGAATTGCTCAACACGTGGGGTGTGAGGTCTCCACAGTACATCGATGTTGTCACCAGTGGTCGGCGGAAGGTGCACGTGCCTGTCGACCTGGGACCGGACCGCAGCGACGCACGGATGCATGCCAAGACCGTAGGATCCTACGCAGTGCCGTAGGGGACCGCACTGCCACTTCCCAGCAAATTAGGGACACTGTTGCTCCTGGGGTATCGGCGAGGACCATTCGCAACCGTCTCCATGAAGCTGGGCTACGGTCCCGCACACCGTTAGGCCGTCTTCCGCTCACGCCCCAACATCGTGCAGCCCGCCTCCAGTGGTGTCGCGACAGGCGTGAATGGAGGGACGAATGGAGACGTGTCGTCTTCAGCGATGAGAGTCGCTTCTGCCTTGGTGCCAATGATGGTCGTATGCGTGTTTGGCGCCGTGCAGGTGAGCGCCACAATCAGGACTGCATACGACCGAGGCACACAGGGCCAACACCCGGCATCATGGTGTGGGGAGCGATCTCCTACACTGGCCGTACACCACTGGTGATCGTCGAGGGGACACTGAATAGTGCACGGTACATCCAAACCGTCATCGAACCCATCGTTCTACCATTCCTAGACCGGCAAAGGAACTTGCTGTTCCAACAGGACAATGCACGTCCGCATGTATCCCGTGCCACCCAACGTGCTCTAGAAGGTGTAAGTCAACTACCCTGGCCAGCAAGATCTCCGGATCTGTCCCCCATTGAGCATGTTTGGGACTGGATGAAGCGTCGTCTCACGCGGTCTGCACGTCCAGCACGAACGCTGGTCCAACTGAGGCGCCAGGTGGAAATGGCATGGCAAGCCGTTCCACAGGACTACATCCAGCATCTCTACGATCGTCTCCATGGGAGAATAGCAGCCTGCATTGCTGCGAAAGGTGGATATACACTGTACTAGTGCCGACATTGTGCATGCTCTGTTGCCTGTGTCTATGTGCCTGTGGTTCTGTCAGTGTGATCATGTGATGTATCTGACCCCAGGAATGTGTCAATAAAGTTTCCCCTTCCTGGGACAATGAATTCACGGTGTTCTTATTTCAATTTCCAGGAGTATATATATATATATATATATATATAGAGAGAGAGAGAGAGAGAGAGAGAATACCTCCAAAGATAGCACACTTGACTGCCCACCCGACCCCGAGCGTGGTTGGTGGATCCAAGTTATAAATCTTCAATGGGAACCCCCGTTTTTTAATGCAGTTACGATTCTACGGCAAAATCTACGTACTTTTGTGTGAATCATTTTCTTCTTTTCACCATACTTGGCGCTGTAACCGGAGCAATAGTGTCGGGTACCCAGTCGTAATTTACGACATGCTACTCAACGGCCCTCGATTATCCAGTGGCACGTGAGACCTCACCAGGTCTGGTCTGATCTCGTCTGTGACTTTTAGGAATGTACTAGGTTATTAGAAATGTCAGCACGGTTTCGAAAAGTGCAGTGGGTGTAATGAAATGCGCTATAGCGAGGTCAAGTGAATTACTTATTTCTATTAGGACGTGTACCACTTGAATTTCTGCGGCCATATGGTGGCGTAGTTTGAATGGAGGTAGAGAGTGAGAGAATAAGCCTAAAGAAACTAAGAAAATGATTTTACTGTGGAATAAAAACAAAACGATAACCACAATGAAGGCAGTCTGTTCGAATACCTGTGATGTCAATATCATTTGGCCATATTTGGTAACATTCTTGGATCCTCCTGGACATATCATCTACAAGTTGGTCGAGACTTTGCCACTGCTGAAATCTATCCCACTCTATAACAAGGTCGCTGAGGAAACGAGAGAACTAAGTTTAGAATTGGTCAATACTGTTAAGACAGGGAATCCCAGTGAAAATACTGTTGACCAAAAGTAGGGCTTTTATTCGACTTCAATTGTACATTGTGACGTTAGCTCAGCAATGCAGACACGCCTCAATCTGTTGACCCTGGTCGGTGCAGAGTTGTGGCTGGTGGCTTCCTCCCAGTAAAGATGCTCACATAGCAACTCTGCGATGTTGACGACATGCTAGAGGATAGCCCGAAGCCTCAGTAGATCATGGAAGTGGTGTCAGTTGCGCTACTTGTTGTGCTGTGACTGCATTCCTTTGTCTCGTCTTGTGACGCTAGAGGATAGCCCGAAGCCTCAGTAGACCATGGAAGTGGTGTCAGTTGCGCTACTTGTTGTGCTGTGACTGCATTCCTTTGTCTCGTCTTGTGACGCTAGAGGATAGCCCGAAGCCTCAGTAGATCATGGAAGTAGTGTCAGTTGCGCTACTTGTTGTGCTGTGACTGCATGCCTTTTTCTCGTCTTGTGACGCCAGAGGATAGCCCGAAGCCTCAGTAGATCATGGAAGTGGTGTCAGTTGCGCTACTTGTTGTGCTGTGACTGCATTCATTTGTCTCGTCTTATGACGCAGCTCAGTATACGCTCACCGCGACGGCGCAAGGAGACTATTATGCACAAAATGAGACCCTCCAGCAGGAGTCAGATGACGGCTGACGCTGAGGCATCAATTCCCGCAATAAACTCAGTGCAGACTTGAACTCATGGCTGCTTCTGACGATGCCCAGTCGTCACGTCATATGGCGTAATGTTGCCAGAATGATGGTGCTGCAGTATTCTCAACTGCCCGTGCCTTGAAATTCAGACCTATTTTCACGACACTGGCGAGCATTTGTTACACCAGAACCTTGAACCTAGCACCTTAGCCCACATCAAGAATTTTGTCACCATGAGGTCACATCTACTCGCCAACAAAAGCTGTGGGCGGCTACCAGCCCACCGCGGCTTCCTCATCACTCCTTATTAATTTCAAAAAAAAATGTTATAAATTTAAGTCTGAAGTGGGAAAACGACACTTAACTTAAATGTGAGTGATACCTCTCTAGACTGTATAACAAGCAAAAAATATATGAATGTTTGTTCCAAGTTGAACTGGTATGTATATATAATGATGGCTCTGAGCACTATGGGACTTAACTTCCGAGGTCATATATATAATGATACTAGTGAACACAATGTCATCAGCATTTCATCACTATGTATCAGGCAGTGCCTTTCAGTTCCATATCACTTTTACGCACCTTACGTCATCAGTCATGAAAGGGCTATAATAACCAAAAATACTGCTCGAGCTCAGTGTAAAGATCTCTTCAAAACATTGCAGATCTTAACTACATTGTGTGAGTATATTTACTAATTAGCTATATGCATCAAAAGTTACCTTGATAATTACTCCACAAACAGCTCGGCCCATAAACATCGAACTAGATTTAGATTTAACGTAAATTTATTGAAAATGATAATATGTAACTAAAAACATTTTATATGAAGAATAGAACTGAACAATAAACTTACCAATAAGATTACGGATTTCACTGGAACGAACGATTTGAAAAGCAATTAAAAAGTACCTGTTGAGCATTCCATACAGAGTGGGATTATTACTGACTGGTGAAAAATGTGCGCAAGTAAATAATAACTATAAGATAGTAATACTAATAATAATAATAATAATAATAAGCATCTATTACTTCACGTAAGACTTTCGCACTATGTTTTCTTTTTTTTTTCATTTCTTTAACTTTCTGGCAAACCTTCCTCTAATAACTCAGCTAGGTATAACACTAACAGTTTCTGAGCAATATCTCACTCGTCATAGAAGTTTTTTCATTGTGGCAAAATAGAAATTACGGTAAAAAATGGAAAACAGACATAATCGCTATGGTCTTGACACTTCGGATCGCGCGATACTATGAAATAGTGTGTGTGTGTAGCATGTGCGGTATGTGCAGTGACTGGTAGTGAGAAATAAGTGAACAGTAAGTCTCCTTTAATTTACGTCTATGGTCACAAACTTTTTGTTAACAGATTTACCAGTTTCGGTCTATAATGACTATCATCAGATCTGTTTTATAAAAACAAAGCCATAATGTACTGCAGCCATAGTGGCATCGTCAAATGTCAGCACCAGCATTGTCAAATATATATAAATAACATCATATGCACGAGTCATGATGTTAGATTGTAACAGTAGCTTCTTGCATTATGAAATACCTTCTAAAAAAATTCTGAACACTAGGGATAAACGGATTAATTTTACGCTGTTTCAAACGCACTGGCGTGGTATTCGGAAGTATGCAGAATCAAGTCTCTAACGTATCATCATGATTTAGGTTCTATTTTTCTTGGTTTTCTTAAATAACTTCAATCAAATCACACGTTGCTTTCAATTATAAAAATAAGACCGACTGCCTGCTGCAAGATTGCCGAACTAGATCAGTATTTATGAAATATGTTCTCTTGTTATCAAATTGTAATACCATGGCATTTCCAATATCCTTGTGTTACTGATCCATGGGTGAGCTGCAGTGAAGAGCCAAAGAAACTGGTACACCTGTCTAATGTCGTGTAGGGCCCTAGCGATCACGCAGAAATGCCGCAACGCGACGTGGCGTGGCCTCGACTAATGTCTGAAGTAGTTCTGGAACGAACTGGCACCACGAAACCTGAAGGGCTGTCCATAAAGCCGTAAGAGTACGAGGGGTGGAGATCTCTTCTGAACAGCACGTCGCAATTCATCCCAGATATGCACAGTAATGTTCATTTCTGGTGAATTTAGTGGCTATCAGTAGTGTTTAATCTCAGAAGAGTGTCCCTGGAGCCAGTCTGTACCAATTCTGGACGTATGGGGTGTCCCATTTTTCTGCTGGAATTGCCCATGTCCGTCAGAATGCATAGTGAACACGAACGAATGCAGTGGATCAGATAGGATCCTTACGTACGTGTCACCTGTCAGAGTTGTATCTAGACGTATAAGGGGTCTCCTATCACTCCAGCTGCACACACCCTATACCATTACGTCGCCTCAACCAGCTTGAATGATCCCCTGCTGACATTCAGGATCCATGGATTCAAGAGGTTGTCTCCATATCTGTACACGCTCATGCACTCGATTCAATTTCAAACGAAACTCGTCCGACCAGGCAACATGTTTCCAGTCATCAAAAGCCCACTGTCGGTGTTGACGGGCCCAGGCGAGACGTAAAGCTTTGTGTGGTACAGCCATCAAGAGTACACGAGTGGGCCTTCGGCTCGAAATCCCATATCTATGATGTTTCGTTTAATGGTTCGCGCTGACACTTGTTGATGCCCCAGCAGTGAAATCCGCAGCAATTAGTGGACGTGTTGCACTTATGTCATGTTGAACGATTCTCTTCAGTAGTCAATGGTGCTGTTCTTGCAAGATCTTTTTCCGGCAGCAGCGATGTTGGATATTTTATGTTTCACCGGACTCCTGATATTCACGGTACGCTCGTGAAAAGATCGTAAGGGAAAATCCCACTTCATCGCTATCTCGGACCTGCTGTGTCCCATCGTTCGTGCGCCGACTATAACACCACGTTGAAACTCACTTAAATCCTGATAACCTGCCATTGTAGCAGCAGTAACTGATCTAACAACTGCGCCAGATACTTGTTGTGTTATATAGACGTTGCCGACCGCAGTCAGCAGCTCGTCGTATGGTGGCGAGCGTTGCCGCCTGTGGTCACAGCGTCCTGTATTCGATTCCCGGCCTGGTTGGGGATTTTCCCAGCCCGGGGACTGGGTGTTTGTGTTGTCCTCATTACTTCAACATCATCATCATCATTCGCGACAGTGGCTAGATTGGATTGAGTAAAAAAATTGGACTGTATAAAAATTGGGACTTTGTACGGGCGCTGATGACCGCGTAGTTGAGCGCCCCACAAACCAAACGTCATCATCATTGTCGACCGCAGCGCCGTATTTTGCCTGTTTAGATATCTCTGTATTTGAATACGCATGCCTACACCAGTTTCTTTGGCGCTTCAGTGTATTACTACTAACACGCCATACCACTTTTTCGCTGCAGATCTGCTTGATCCCGCTATGACACTTCCTACTGCAGCGTATGGTGAATGAAGTGAGAAAAGCTGTAATATATTCACTGCCTCATTACACCTTGCACACCGGCTAACGTCCATATTGAGGCGGCATTAACTTACTAGCTCTTAACAGAAAGTTCAAAATGTGAGTAAAGCGTACTGCTGCCGAAGATCATATAACATGCTACTGAACGGCGGTGAAATTTAGTGGTGGGAATGAACGCAATTTGAAGTTTTATTTTATTTTGACATTCGTGGTAATGAAACCAAGTAGAAAACAAAGACGTAACAATAAATATTTGAAACTTGACGAGAATACTGAGATATTCAAACACGAATATCAGTCTAAAAATAAGATAGGGTTAATAATATCAATAATAATAACACCTATATTTGTATCATTAATAACTAAAAACGTCATAGAAATTTGTTTCATTTTACAGAACAATGGTTAGGAAAAAGAGAGTTAATAGTCATGACCTGGGAGTTAGAGTCATGTCGGAAGGCTTCTGGGATGACTTGGGAAAACTATGTCGGAAAACTAAACAGAAAGTTGCTGGACCCCGTAAAGTGCAGCGAATACTCATTCCATTGAAATTTTGTAGTAATTTCATTTGAGCGTTTTACAGTAACAGAAACAAAATTAAGCTGAACTGAGTGGCTCACTCGTTATTAGTCCGTTCACTGTAGTGAGTTCCTCCCGCATAACACAGTGCAGGGGGAAGTAAAGCATTTCCGCAGTGTACAGGAGTGTGTGGCGTTTTACCAACAGTCTTAAAGTCGACAGGAGCTTTGTGAAATGTGTGCCAGAGAGTTCTGTTCAGTGCTTCAGAATGTGCGTCAAATGCAACGACCCTTCCTCTGGTTTGTGCCTATTGAAGGGATACTGTTGTTGTTTTCAAGCAAATTTGTATTTAACAATTAGACCGAAATTGTGCCTACTGAATGGATACTGTTGTTGTTTTCAAGCAAATTTGTATTTAACAGTTAGACCGAAATGGTATGGATGGTGTGAAAGTATTCATTAAAAGGATGTGTAGATTCTGAATTCAAATCGTCCTCTGACGCTCTTAGGAATTCAAGTTTGTCACTAATAAGTCACATCTTCTGAAATAAAGTAGTTTCCCATAAGCAGAAATTATAATTTATTCAGGAACACTGAGTATCTGATACGCGTCTTTCAAACATTCAGTGTTAATTAGACTACTGTGAATAGTGTATACCAGGACTTATTTCTCAGCAGTTTGCTTAGAAGTAATGTCTTTAATTTTTAATTCCTGTGAAACTGTAATAATGGAATAAGAATTTCATCTGCTCTTCTCGAATGAGACATTAAAGATTTTCGCTGCCCAGGATCAGCCGAGCGGTCTAGGGCGCTGCAGTCACGGACTGTGCGGCTGGTCCCGGCGGAGGTTCGAGTCCTCCCTCGGACATGGATGCGTGTGTTTGTCCTTAGGATAATTTAGGTTAAGTAGTGTGTAAGCTTAGGGACTGATGACCTTAACAGTTAAGTCCCATAAGTTTTCACACGTTGAAGATCTTCCATTGACCTATGTATTGGTTAACCTACATATAGTTGTTCAGCATTTAGTGACAGTAGTTATTCTCACGCAAATTTAGTTTAAGTGCACTCAGTTTTCACGTCACATGAAATTTAGATTTACTTTCAAGCAGATAGTGAAGCATAACATATTCCTACTGAACTGTAAAAACAGGTAACGGAAAGTTGTTTCAGACAGAAGATTGTATTTATAACTAAAAATATGTGAACCATGTTTTATAATTTTGAAAATCAAACATATTGATTTTTATAGTTACTGTTTGTATAATTTTATACGATCATTTACTGAGTTTGTAATGTCGGCTATCATACGTATTAATTACACATAAATTTGTCTTTGTTCGTATGGATAAACAATATGTTTGTATAACAAAATATATCGCTGATCTTTATGTTTTATTGGTGTGTTTAATGCAGATATTGTTGAGAAGTGTGTGTCTATTGGCAGTATGGTGTTAATGAAGACATTATTATAGAAAATGTTTTTATAACGCAAGGAACGGTCTGATTAAATGTTATGATGATGATGTTTGGTTTGTGGGGCGCTCAACTGCGCGGTCATCAGGGCCTGTACGAAGTCCCAATTTTTACACAGTCCAGTTTTTTTTACACGGTCCAACCTAGCCACTGTCACAAATAATGATGATGATGATGAAAGGATGAAGACAATAGAAACACCCAGTCGCACTGATATGATTTGTTACTCTATTCAATGTATTTAATGACGAGTATAATAAAGAGAAAAAGCCTCACAACGTATAACTTTTAAAGTTCATTCACAACCAAATTTACGATCCTCTTCAAACAGCAAACATACTTCTAGCTACACTATGCCAATGAAAAGTACCTAGAAATCTACAGAGAAGAGACGAAGATAAGTAGGTCAATACTCAACCACAGTAATTCAACACTATTTTGTATGTTGTCAAGGGACTTAGAATTATTTATTTATTTTAAATAGTACTTTTATCCCGCTGCAAAAGTGTAGGTTAGAAACTACCAATGGTTTATCCTCACAAAAACATGAAATAGCTAAGGTAATGTTAGTGTCTTTCTGGTGTACAACAGTGGTCAAGCATCTCTTATGGGGGTGTGGGGGGGGGGGGGGGGGAGATCACAAAATATATCTTTGTTCTTACGAAGGTACTCTCATAATACTTTAAGTTTGTGGTGATTTACCAATTTTAAATATTTCTGAAAAATTATGTTTCGACACAGTAGTCATATGTGAATTTATTAAAACTATTAGATATGGTCCAACGATCAACCATTCTCAGGAATTTAAATGTCTGTTTTTTAAGGTATTGTGAAGAATGTTTAATGGGTATATGACGATTGTTTTTGGTTTGTTATTATGTTCCTAGTTAAACTCTTTTCCATTGAATATAGATGCTTGAGCATGTGCAACTGTTTGAGCGAAATATTTCGTCTTAATAAAATGACGTTCAGTCCATGTTCCAAAATTAAATTTTTTCCAAAACTCTTATTATAAATCGAAACACGCTATTAAGTCTTTTTACAGAAAGAGTTAAAGTTGAGAAATGTAATTGGAACATATGTAAAATTTTATTGAACAGAAATCGTGGAGGTTAGCTTCCATGTTCCTTCAAATAAAGTCATCAATTATTTTTGATGAATCACTGTTCATTCTCGGTGGAAAAAAAAGTGCAGAAGCCTGAAATTTTGCCTCGTTTCTTCTCTCGTTAACGAAGAGCGTCAAGGCGGGAGTTTTTCTGATTGACTGCCCTAACGAGGTTCTGATTAGCCCCTTCTTTCGGCTCACTGCGCAATCTGTTAAAGGGTTTCACAGACATCCGTGATGAATCACAGACACTCTGCAGCTCTGTGAGCCGATCTGGCGCCTTCTAGACGAAGTATTTTACTCTTATACTGCTGAAGCAGCAACAGAAATAAGCTCCACGTGTCGCTTTATTCGGCTAGTGTTTCCACTGCCTCTGTGACGCACACTTTGTAACGTGATCACTTTTACTATTATCTCCTTGTCTTACCTTAATTTCTATCTGTTCTACCTGTCATTTACCAGAACACTATCATTCTATGTTTCGTATTAAATGCTTTACTCTCCGGCAGCGCATTAAAGTTCCCCCTCTGCTAATCACTACATATCTATGTATTATCCTGTTCAAAATTATCCGAACGACCTGTGAATTGCATTTCGCCCGATTTGCATGTAGCGCACATAACGTAGCTTTATTGCAGGTCTCCTAATATCTTTGCAGTAAAGTCGTTGTCTGCATAAAATGGTTGCCACAAGTGACTAGATGAGAAACCTGCTCTGTACGGCAACCAGTTTTGGTGTAAATTAATACCACAATGTTCCAAATATTAGAAAACATGCTATTAGAGATCAGGCAATAATTAACGCTTGTCAACTCAACTTTATTGCAGCTAGCTACTGGCGAAAAAGATTTAGATGGCAAACATCTCTTCTCTTGTGGTCAACAACGGCAATATGTTCTGGATTCGACTCCTAGTCAGCAGAGAGTTTCCCATAGAATCATTAGAATTTCAAACAAGCCACACCTAGTTAACGGTGAAAAGAATTTGATAGTTAATATGTCTTCATGGCTATATGGGACCGATTGGATCCCCAGTCAGCACAAAACATTTCACCCCGTTCTTTCGAGTCCAACATGAGCATACCTTGCTACTGGTTGACGAACAGTTTTGCAGTTAACATCTATTCGCTGTTAGGAAACCAGGGTACAAGGTGGAGAGTTGGAATTCCAGACAGTGAAAAAGATTTGTATCGTCATTTCAGGTTCAGACGTCTCGCTGTTACTGGAGTAACTGGATATCTAACAGGTTATTTTACTTAGTAAAACGTCCAGTTTAGTATTCGGTTGGATTCCCGACAAAGTGCATTGCATCATGGTATTTCAGTTTTAAACACATGCATATTTTGTTACTTGTGAAAGAAACAAAAATGTCTTCGGTGGTTAGTCAACAGGCTGATGAGGTTGTTGATAGAATTCCGAGTTCAGTACGATAATTTTTTATTTATTTTAAAATTCAGACTTCATAACTGTAACTGGTGAAAACCTCGTCTTTTCATGCCAAGTCAGCAATGACGACCGTTGCCGTAGTCGACTCTTGATCAGGCACGAAAGCGTTGCTTGGTTAATAAAACAGCTGTAGGTGCCTGGTTTGAATCCATTCCTAGAACAAAATAGTTGGTCAAGTAAGCTGATGTTCAGACATATCTACACGTTACACATCGTGCATTATGAGAACAGTGAAATTACTGGTGAGACACCGTTAATGTTGTTTCTATAGAGCTCTTGCCAATATTAATGGCCTTTTGTAAACTGGGTATTTCAGTTACCAGATTATGCGAAACCACTCGCCACAAGAACGACGTTTATAGCCAACAAAAATACTTCTAATTCTCGTAGAACTTTAAATGTCTAGATATTTTCTCTAATTCTCTTGTTCGTACAAATATTTAATTTTGTCTATCATATAGGTCATAAGATTTTACTGAGTATGGGACTACTTTTGTAATGTCGCTTACTGTAATAAAGTTGAGTTTACAATCTTCAAGGACTGTCTCATCCCTAATTACAAGTTCCCTAATATTTGGAACGTCGTGGTATTAACTGATATCAAGATTGGTTGTATACAGGACAGTTTTTTCCACTAGTCACTTGTTGCAGCCATTTTGTACAGTCAAACGACATAACAGCAAAAAGATCAGGGGACCTGGAATAGACCTACGTTATGTGCCCAGCACGAAAGTTAGATGAAAGGCAGTTCAGATAGTTCCTATACTTTTGATCATGAAGTACCTTAGAACGTTTTCCCGTTTATCGGTTCTGTCTTCTGGTAATAGTTTTCTACATCCATCCAAGGAAGACGCACCACGATAGAATTATCTGAATGAGACGGAAATCAGTAAATGTGATGCGCATGCAACGATAACAGATGATTACAATTTCAGAATAAAATTGGATGATTTATTTAATAGAAAGAGCTTCACAAATTGAGCAAATTAATTACGCATTGGTCCACCTCCGGCCCTTATGCAACCAGTTATTCTGTTTGACATTCATTGATAGAGTTGTTGGCACGTTAGACCGTCAAAATACCGAAATGTTTAGATAGTCCTGCCCATAACGCTCCAAACGTTCTCAGCTTGGGAGAGATCCTGGGCAAAGTTAGCTTTGGGAAACAGACGAACAGTAGAAACTCCCACCGTGCGTGTGTGTTTACTGAAGTTAAGCCCAGAATAGCTTGGCAAGAAAGGCAGTAAATCGATACGGAGGATGTCGTACCACTGCGCTGTAAGGGTGACAACCAAAGGGGTCATGCTACGAAATGAAATGTCACCCCAGAGTATCACTTCTGGTTTTTTGACCGTATTGTGGGCGACAGATAATTTCATATCGCACCACTGTCTGGATGTCTCTAGACACGTCTTCGGTCGTCGTCGAGGCACATTTCGAAGCGGGATTCATCACAGAAGACAATTCTGCTCCATTCATTGTGGTTCCAGACCGAAACGTGTCTTGAGACGCTCCAGACAGCAGTGGGGAGCCGACCTGACTGCTGCCTCTGTACAGCCTGGTAACCAGGAGTGAAGGTCTTGGGTGAGATTTCTTGACATTGCAGGACCGCTTTAGTTGTCATCTGCGTCATACTTACAGCACAGAGCTACATCTACTCCCGTTTTATTGCCTTTCACGCCGAGCATTCCTCTCCCTAGCTGAGATTGTCTGAAGTGTTATGGGCAAAGCCTTCAAACCTTATAGGGAATCTGAGGATGTAGCGCGCCAATTGGACAGAATTTGGCTCGCTATCCCTCAGAAGGACATCCAGGAGGACGTCCAGCAACTTCATCAGTCAGTTCCAAGCCGAACAACTGTTTGCATATGGGCCAGAGGTTGACAAACGCATTATTAACTTGTTCAATTTATGAAGCACTTTCTCTGGAGTAAGTCAACCAATATTCATGAAATTGTAACCATTTGTTTGTCTGTAAATGTACATCACGTCTACCGATTTCCGTCAGTTCGCGCAATTTCTTCGTGCTGCCCTTTTTCCTTTGTCCTAGCGTGTATATTTGCATAATACTTTTAAATACCGGTACATCAAGCAATTCCAACTTACAGTGTGCTTGTTCATATATTAGTAGTGAAGCGAACCATTAAATCATATGAAAAAGATCATTACGTGGTTCATACAACTGACCATACCGAAATATTGCATTACATTAGAAATAAAATTATTTTAAAAAAGCTCGTCTAGATATATTTCCTTTATTTTTGTTTTATTCCCACCGCCCCAAGTGCGTTCGGGGAGGGCTGTCAGCGGTACAAGCGAATTAAAAAAATATAAAATGTGAATGGGAAACAAACATTAAGTATAATTTTAAATTATACTTTACATACAGACAGCTAAAAGACAAAAATATGTACATTTGAAAAACGCACTACAGAGTGGTGAGTTTCTTACGATAGATAACACTGAAACACTGCAACAACACTTACAATCTGAAGGACCTGCACTGGATGAAAAGTGTTGTTGGAGACGAGAAGATGTTCCATACGGTTGAGGGGTGTAGGTAAAAAGACAGGGGTCTGTTAGGTAGGAAAACTATGGGGATGATAAGTAGGATTTGAGGTGGATAGTGGGAAATGCGTATGGTGGGAAAGACAGTGGGTGAGGAATAATGTGGTGTGTGGGTAGAGAAGTGATTACAAGAGGAAAAGGAAGGGTTTGATGGAGAGGGAAAAGAAGAAAGGAACCCTGATGTGGAGTGGTATAGGTGGATACAAATTATTGTTGCTAGAACGGTCAAACATTCGGATGGATCTCATACTTTATGGGAGAGGGAGTCCGTTGGTGTTGCGTTGATATAGGACATGGAGTGCATCAAGGACTATGGATGGGCGGATGTGTTTGTGAAGGTGCAGCAAAGGTTTATTAGAATCTAGTATGGGGATGGTATAAGAGATGTAAAGGTGTTCGATTTGCGTGAGGAGGGTTGGGAATTTGTTGGTGTGGTAGATGATCCATGTAGGGAAAGGTAACTGGATTCTGAAAGCAAGACAGTAGGCATGGCGTTTAAGGAATTGGAGGACCTAGTAGAGTTTTGATGGGATGGAGATCTATGGATGAGAAGAAACAGAGTGTTGTAGGTGTGGAGAATAGTGGAGGGGTGTAGTCGCTAAGTTCGGCCTGTTAGCAGTTTTAGCAGCTATAGTCTGTTGTGGCCTTTCTGTTGTATAGTTAGTAGGGTGAGGGTTAGCCCAAGATATTTTCAAGTTAACTGAATAGGATGGTCGCAAATGGTAATTCAGTAGTCATGGAGGTGGAAGGTATGAGTGGTTTGTCCTATAGCAGTTGCCTGGGTTTTGGAGATGTTGATAATGAGGAGCGATTGGTCATACCAGAGATAAACTGACGGCCAGGTGGATTTGAAGCGCTGGGATTTCTGGAATGTAGGGTAGAGTGCAAGGGAAAGGGCGGCATTAACGTACTGCAGGAAGTGGACTGGTGTGGGTGGTTTGGTCATACCAGCAGTGTAAAGGAAATAAAGGAGAGGAGATAGGATGGAGCCTTGGGGCACTTCTGCAGTGGAATGAAAGGTATGGGCATTGGTACTGTTAATAGTGACAAAGGACAGGCGATTAGATAGGAAGGGTGCAATAAGGCGGACATATTTCAATCGAAACGCGTATGAAGTTTGTAAAAGATACTATGATAAAATACATTGTCATAGGCTTTCTTTAGTTCAATGTAGACAAAAAAACAGGGTTTACAATAAGTGAGTTGGTGGGATAGGATAAGGTTGAAATGGAGGAACTGGTCATCAGAGGAGAAATTAGGACTGAAGTCACATTGGTCATCAGGAAGAAGGTGGTGTTGGTTCGAGTGTTGGTGGACATATTGGGAGATGATGGAATCGAAGACCTTGCTGCGCACTGAGGTGAGGTAGGGGTGGTAAGAGGAGGAATCAGTGGGGGCTTTGTCCCGTTTGGTGAAAAGTAACATTTCAGAGGTTTTTTAACTGCTCAGGACAACAATCCGTGGAGAGGATAGTGGTAAGGGTTGGAAGGGTGACTATAAAGGAGAGTGATAATTCTTTAAGGTGTCAATAAAAAATGGCTCTCAGCACTGTGCGACTTAACTTATGAGGTCTACAGTCGCCTAGAACTTAGAGCTAATTAAACCTAACTAACCTAAGGACATCACGCACATCCATGCCCGAGGCAGGATTCGAACCTGCGACCATAGCCGTCGCTCGGCTCCAGACTGTAGTGCCTAGAACCGCATGGCCACTACGGCCGGCAAGGTGTCAATAGGTGCTGCAATCATGACCAGGGACTGTGTTGTTTTATCTGTGAAATACCTGTTTTATGACATGTGCTGTGAGTGGTGTATTTAATTCTTTTTACGGTATGTTGTTAAGTGCTGGAAGCTAGAAGCCATGGGTTTGACAGAAGTGTTAGTACATCTATGGGTGGGGGAATAAGGAGTTATCAAAATGAGGGTCTCAAGGATGGAGAAATGCAAGAGTGATAGGATGCAAAGTGGTCATCTTTGCTCCATTTCTCATGAAAGGGATGGTTTTTGTGGGGGAGCTTGTACTGAGGTGTGGGAGCTATCGCCAGTGAGTTGATGAAATGTTTTCCAGTACTTGAAAGAGTTTATGGGAGTGTAGTGTTGAGTTTGATACATCTCTGGCACCAGTTCCAGTGTCTTTTCTTGTGCGTTTAAGAAATTCCTTGTGTGTCTCTGTATTTGTCGCTAGTGTGTGAGTATAAGGGCCATTAGTTTACGGAAGGTGTGATGGATGCGGCAGGATTCTCAAATGTTGGGTGAGGCTTGTGGGGAGAGGGTGGGACAGTCAGGAAATGTGGTCTTGCCAGGAATGTGGGTGGATATAGCGTCTGACAAGCTCTGCTTCAGGAAGGATGTAACATGAGGAATATTGACGGGTTGTTGCAAAGTCAGAGGATGGTTTCCAATCTGGATTCCTATGGATTCCCAGTAGGAATTCCAATTGGGGTGCAAGTAGTCTTGAATAGGTCTTGGATGGAGACTGGGACGGCGTGCATGGGAGTGAGGTAGTTTGTAGACTATGGTGAGGAGTACAGGTAGGTTGCCACTTCCAGTCTGACCGAGAACTTCTGCAGTGAGGCGTCCAGGGAGATCGGGAGATGCTTTGATGCCATTTGAGTTGGTCTTGCTTTCAGGGTGGGTGTGTTGTGAGATGTGAACGTTGTCTTCTTACAGGGCGTAGGTAAATGAATCACAGAGATGGAATTCTGCAGGGAATCCACTGTTGAGGTCAGCACCAATAACACAGTTGGAAAAGGTACAGTCTGAGTGAGTGAGGGAGTCATAGGGGATTGGATGATTAGGTCAGATGTAGATGATGACACATGTAGCGATCAAGTTTTGGAAAAGAGAGAAAGGATAAGTGTTCAGTGGGAGTATCACATAACAGTTGACTAAACAATACTATTCTTGTGGTGGCCAATTGCAACTCTGCTTCCAGCCAGGGGAAGGGAATTATCTGTGAGGTAGAAAGTACAGGTAGAAGTTGAGTGATAGGGTTAGACAAAGATTTCATGAAGGATGAACATATGGATTTTGTGTTGGGACAGGGTATTCATTAATGGATGTTTACTGGGATGTACAGAAGGGCTATTGTGGAGCAGGATTTTACAGTGCTGTCACGTCATTAAAAGAATAAGTCGTTTGTGTGGGCGAGAGACAGGACAGAGCTTAGGCTAGTACGTAGTGGTGAGTGAAGAGGAAGTGGACCTGGTTGTCAGAGTTGGTGGCTTTAGTGTTTATGTGGAAGATGGAGTAGGAAGCAAGTGAGATTTTGAAGGATGTGTGGACACTGGAATGGTTGGACGTTTTGGAGGACGATTGTCTTGAATTTGATCACGTCTTCAGCCAGAGGGCTGAACTGCTGCACGATCGACAACTCGCTCCACGTCTCCTGGAACACAATCTTTGGCTTGGATGAGGCGTGGCAAGTTTGCCAGGAGTGCCATTGTGACCTGAATCCAGGAGTGGCCGTGTGTGAAGAAGCATGGACATAGCAGGTCTCCAAGCGATGGGTGGTCTTTTTATTCTACCGCCCGTGTGACTTCCAACGTAGTCCACCTGAGCATCTTGAGGACATGATTGACTTGCTCCGGATATGGTAGTAGACGCATTATTCCTTTGGCTGACCAGGTCTCGAGGCGAGCAGTAAGTCGTCGTCATCCACACATCTACCAGTGGTTCCGAGTTTTTTCGATGTTTGTCATCGTACAGCTACTTCGTAGCTTCGGCGCCGAGACCACGAGCCATTCGTAAGGACTAATCTCGATCTCCGCTCACAGCGGGTGACAGTTATGACTGGTTCGCTCTTCGTGCATGTACTTGTGACCCGCTGCTCCTATTTCGGATTCAGTTCTGCCTTTTGTTGTTGTTCTCTTCTCCTCTGCCAGGCCAGTGGATTTGAGGAGCCTGTCAATGCTTTAATGTTTAATACATCATTATTTAGGACGTTCAAACTACTTATTTTTTGAAACTTCCTGGCAGATTAAAACTGTGTGGCAGCCGAGATTCGAATTCGGGACCTTTGCCTTTTGCGGGCAAGTGCTCTACCAACTGAGCTACCCAAGCACGACTCAGGCCCCGTCCTCACAGCTTTGCTTCTGCCAGTACCTCGTCTCCTACCTTCCAAACTTTACAGAAGCTCTCCTGCGAGCACTCGTCCGCGAAAGGCACAGGTCCCGAGTTCGAATCTCGGCCCGGCACACAATTTTAATCCGCCAGGAAGTTTCATATCAGCACACACTCCGCTGCAGAGTGAAAATCTTATTCTGCATTTATTATTTGTCTGATATGTCGTGCACTAAATCACCAAGTCGCTTTCTTCAGTTATTTTGTACCTGCAAGCTAATGAGCCTTACTGGGGCACATCTTGTTGCATGTTTCTTGGTGGGTTTCATTTCCAACCGAAGCTTGTGTTTACATATGTCAGGCTTATCAGCGAACCGTTAGCGTCTTAGTTACGCCAATGTTTTCCATCCCAGGAAACAGTTAAACATTTATTATTTCCGCCTCGTAGCGTGATTTGAAGCTGAATGTCGGTTGGCCGCTGATCTTCCTTTACAATCAAGTGTAGGTGGAGTGGTTGCCTTAGCCAGTTATCTTATTACCTTTCACAGACTTTTCATAAATATTTTGTCTAAGTTGCCAGCCTGTAATCTGATGACTTAGGATTCTACTTCTTTTACGTAAAAATTACTACTCTGCTCTGGAAACTATCGTTGTTTGTTTGTGCCTTCTCACGTTTTCCCACTGGATAGTTAGAAAAGGAGAGAATATTTTTACAGCTTCTCTCAGATAGTACTTCTTCATAGATATCATGTGTTTATATGGGGAGTTAAGGACAGAGAGTGCGGTATGGTTTACTGCTGTTGTGAGAGACGATTCTATAGGTGAGGAAGGATGGATGTAGGGGAGTGGGTGAGAGAATGTGCTCCATGTTGTGACGGTGGGAGCAGAAGGAGGAGAGGTATAGACGATAGTCGTTGGGGGATCATCCACGACGGCGAACAGTGATGGGAGGCGTTGATTGATGTCAGCGAGCGCCGAAGTGGAGCTCGAACGACGGTGACGAGCTGCGGCGGATTTGCGAACGATGAGAATGTCTCCAGTGTGACAGGGACGGGAGCGGCTATGTCAAGCGTGATGCGATGGCGGCGATAAACAGATGGAGGCGGCTGCGGTGGTCGTGGTGGTGGTGACGAGCACACACACGGATTAAAGACGCGTGATGCTAATAACACGCAGAAGAAAATTTCGACGGCACAAGCTGACTACACAGAGGAACAAATAAGGACGCAAGTTGTAGAGGAGTGGCCTCTACTAGTTTATGCAACACAGAAGCCGGCAACAAGCAAGCAAGTACTAGGTAGCAGCCTCGTCGGACGGTGGTGCGGATGGATGACGAAGGTGTTGATAAAATACGGTTACATACCAAACTGAAATTGGTCAAGTGCTAAAAGCTAGAGTAGTCTCTCATATCATCCTGGTTGAGTGATACACTAAATAATTAATATAAAAGAAACACTAAAGTTCACACGAATTGTGTTTATGAAGATTTGTTAACGACATATTAAAATATTTCAGATCAAGTTGACAACGCTAATTTAACCAGATATCTTTAGCAAAATAACAAATTGGCTGATATCTAGTTGTGGACCTAATAGTTAAATAGTGCTTGACTTGTTTCATTTGGAAACCAGTACAGCATTGGATAGTATTAACAAACAAACAAAAAATGACAAAACGATCCGCTGTAATAATATGCTACGTTCTCACATACTTCCATTCCAAGTATTTTCATATTAAATGCAGGCCAAAATTTCCACATTAGTTTTTTCCTGGGTTGTGACCTCTCTTACTCCCAAGCAGAAGATCGTCGAAGATCTCCCAAAACCACCTGCTCGTTACCACCACTTGCTCATTGAGCAGAGGAACGCCAGTTGATCTCATATGATAGTATATCCCCATCTCCTCACGAATCTATCTTCTCACCTTTGTGCAACAGCATGACACCCAGCCTGAGAGGGGATCAGAGAGAGAGGAGTGTCTCTTCACTCCCAATCAGTGGACAGCGAAATTATATCTCTCAACTATATCCCATCCATTCAAAGCTGTATGCTTAGAAAACCTGCGCTCAGGTCTTTTATCCATCTGCCCCACATAACAGGCATCACAGTGTAGACATTCCATCCCGTACACTCTTGATTCGTTTTCTTTTATCATCTCCACTAACCCGAATGTGCCCATGGTCGTTTGTGGTTTCAAAGGAAATTTTTGTGTATTGTTTTCGAAACCGATGATATTTTTGTGCTAAAGGGGCCCTAATATAGCAAGTAAATGAATTTGTATATTTGTTATTTGTATCTTCAATTACATTGATACCACGTTCTTTTCAATTTTTGGTATTTTTTAAATTTTTTTGTAAATTTTATCTACTTAATGATGGCGAGGATGGTACCTATCCGCTCTAGCAATGTGCTGAACGGTGCCTATTGCTTTTCCATGTTTGTTGAAGAGAATGGGACCTTATTTAGACGGTTGTATGGACCTATTAACTCATTAGTGGCCATTGTCCTCAATTGAGGACAGTCGTTTTTCCGCCATTATTGCAATGTATGTTACTCCAAACCAACAATGGGCTTTTGTTGTTGTAAGGTAAGCTTTCCATCGACAATGGGTACCACTGTTATCGCCTTGCTTTCAGTTATTCAGTTCAAGACTGTTAACAGAAGTGGAGCGTTTTTGTAGAGCCTGCTGATTATTTCCATTTTTATGTTTGTGGCTGCATCTAAGATAAGGATCGCTGTTATTTCCTGGCTGCAGCATAATTTAATACTGTGATATCGTTTGGTACTTATGAAGGTGACAACAGTTTATGGCATTTTCTGTCCCAGAATGTGAAAAATTTCTGTCCTCGTCTGAGGACACTGGACGTTTCCGTGTTAAATGTTACCATGTTATGATTTACGGTCTTCTCAGATTTCTTTGTCATGGCTCGCCAAGTCTTTAAAACTGTTGAAGAGTTAGTAGAGCAGTTATTTTCTGAAGAAACAGAAGTAGACATAGTAGCTCTACCTCCAGAAGCGCCCATAAAGAGAAAGTTAAATGATGTGATCAGGTTGCGAAATATTCATTTCCTGACTTAGGGAAGAAACCTTCTTGTCTACCGGCTAAACTGAGAGAAAAAATGTGTGGTCTCACTCCCAAGAAGGTTTCTGAAGAACTCTTTTGAGGAAAAGGAGTAAGCGTGATTGTAGAATAAACTGAAAAATACGCTAGGGAGTGTAAAAATAAAATAAATTTTTCACTGTTACCTGATGAAATTCGTGGATTTGCTGGATTCTTGATATTTACTGGCTATGGTAAATTGTCCAGTCAAAGAGATATCTCGTATGAGGATGATGATCTAGATGTTCAAATAGTGAATAGTATGAAGAGTCGTAACAGGTATCTTGAAGTGAAATCTTTAACATATTTCAATGGTCACAAATCGGCCAATGAAAACAAGAGTGACAAATATTTCAAAATAAAACCATTAGCAGAGGCTCCGGTGAAATATAGCGGGAAGTGGAGTCTTTCAAGAAAATCTGGCAGTTGATGGAATGTTTGTGAGACACCATGGACATCACCACATAAAGCGGGTTATCAGACTAAAGCCCATACGCTATGGTTATAAACTTTGTGCCATATGTTGTACTGATGGTTACTGTTACAATTTCTCACTGTATTGCGGGAAGGGCGTGAATGATGAAAACGCAAATCTACCACTGGTTTCCAAAGTAGTTGTGAAAATGCTGTCCATTATTGATGAGCCCAACAGTTACAAAGTATTTTTTGCAATTACTTTACTAGTCAACTGAAGGAACTGAGATTCCGTGCAAATGGAACTATAAGAGAAAGCAGAACAAGGAAGTCTCCCTGTCACCAGATAATGTTATGAAAAGGAAAGAAAGGGTATATTTTGAGTTCAGATTTGACAGGGAGAAGGCAGTTTTCATCAAAAAATCAAATGACAACTACTGTGTTACGCTATTAACTAGTTTCAATACTGTGCTTCCTACCTCAAAAGCCCAACGTTGGAATTCCTCCCAAAGAGATAAGGTCAGTGTTCCAAAGCCACATGTATTGAACATATACAAGAATTTCATGTGAGGCGTCGATCTTCACGACTGGCTAGTAGAGAAACATACCATCGCAGTGCATAGTAAAAAGTGGTAGTGGTGCCGTTTTACGATGGTAAACATGACTCTTGTGAATGAATACTTAGTTTTCAAAAGATGAAATGAAGGAACTTCTCTTTCAGTGAAAGAATTCAGAAGACAGATTGCGAGAACATACCAGAAGAAAGGTCTTGAAACCACGTCAGATAAGGGAAGACTAACAAAACTCATCTCACCTTCCAGTAGTAAGGTACCAGATATATGATATGGCCAGAAGCTGCACGTCATCCAGAAGGGTGAAAAGCAAGGACGATGCCAATATGAGAATTACAAATAAAAGCCGATGACGTATTGTGGGAGGCGTAATGTTACACTCTGTGTGGAATGTTTTCCCAAATATCGTAACAGTGCTTAACGAAATTTCAGTTTTGGAAAATTTTTAGGTTAAAACTTTTGTGAATCTTACTTACTGTAAAATAAATAATGATTCTGAAATGTTATTTTGAGTTTATTATCACCAATTTCTACATACCTTGTCATTTTTCCTAGTAGGCAATGTAATAACAAAACAGCTGCCAAGCACCCAGCATCCTGAAATGAGAATGGCCAAAAGCTCCACATTTAGGTAACAAGTGAAGAAAATTTCCTTATATTTACATAAATTGGGTTGCCAGAACACAGTTTTCCAAAAATACAGAATATATGTTAACTAAAAATAAATTGGTTGCTAATGGGTTAATAATCTTTTGCATAAGATTTTATGGATCGCCCCAGCACTAATACATCAACAAATAGCGATATGCAAATATACTTGCTGATTTTATTTATTAAAAGTAGGGATTTAAGATACTATATAGGAATGAAACTGTGTTAGTTATTTTTGTAGTGTAGAAGGCGTTACTTGCAGTACATAAGGCAAACTGAGACTGCTGTTCTTGTTGTGAACAACAACATTATGCCTGTACACTATTCAATTCATATGGTGACATGTAATACTGCGGCTTCGTTGGATTTAATCTCCCTCAAATGGTATGTTGACTCTATTGGATCATTGCTGCTGGGTAACGTTGAGTTTTATTTATTATTTTATGCAAATCACTTCTAATTCTGTAAGGTTCTTATATTTTAGCACTGAAGTTGGCTTTGTATAGCTGAAATCGTTATGTGCTTGAGTACTAAAGAACCAATGGGATTGCAACTGATTGTTGTTCAAAATGGTTCAAATGGCTCTGAGCACTATGGGACTTAACTTCTGAGGTCATCAGTCCCCTAGAACTTAGAACTACTTAAACCTAACTAACCTAAGGACATCACATACATCCATGCCCGAGGCAGGATTCGAACCTGCGACCGTAGCGGTCATGCGCCTAGAACCGCTCGGCCACGCGGGCCGGCAACTGATTACTGTGTTCCTATTCTTTCTTAGTTTCATTTTTATGTTGTAGCACTTTTTTTACTTTTTACTTTGATTGTTGGACAAACAAGTTATGCTCTTCTTAAAACGAATTTATTTTTCTTGCACTTTACCCTTCTATTACTGCTGTTTGGATTTTGTAGATACGAAAGATTAGCTGTAGTTCACCCGTGGTCTGTGGATAGCATCTTTGTTCAATAATCAAATGGTCTCCGCTAGGATATGAGGCCTCTAACCACGATGACCTCTCCACTGGCAAAAGATTCGGATCTCCTGGAGGGGACTGTGAAGATGGAGGTGACCAAGAGAAAAAGGCTCAGTAACAACCGCGAGGGTAATGTTAGTAGTCCGTCTGTTAAGTTGTAAGTTAATAGATTCATAGGCAAACAAATCACGCGGAGGAGTGTTGTCCCTTATTTATCGAGAAAAGACGGAATTTCTGCTTCTGATTGCTTCTCAGGAAAAACCTTCATATTAGTCATTAATTTTCACACTGTAGTCACTTGGTGAGACGAACACTGGAAATTGTTTGTCCACAACACTTAGAAAATGCATTATGGAGCTTGCATATCTAACCCCTCTTGTGGAGTATAGCTTGCCCACGATAGTCAGGAACTTTCTAGTCTGATACATCGCATCTGAATCCACTTGATTTGGACGAGCAATAGATGTTACCTGCAAAGTCACAGACCCCTGCTAATTCTCTCAAAATCCTATCGCGTTCCGACAGCACTGTTCCACAAGTTAAAAGGCTGTCCAGTCCCCCATCCGTCATTGACTTGGTGGAAAGCTATTCTGTCGAAATAAATAGCATGTCACATTCTCTTTCATGGATTTTCTATTTACCTCCTTCGATCCTAAGGTACTTACGTTGCCATATTAGCGTATTTCTGTGATCGTTTTTATACTTCCTAGATCAGATCGTCGATCGGTTGATGTACAACCGTTAATTTTCTCATTGGAGTCACTCCACGAGGTTGTTTGGTGGAAACAGTAGTGTGTTTTCCTACAACGTTTAGAAGTGGTAAACAGATCACCTCTCGTCCCCCTTTGTCAGAGTATCGCTTATGGGGACATCTGCACGTATCTTCTAGTCTTCGATATTTATGTAAACTCATAACCAAGTCACGGACCCCTGATAATTCTTTCGAAATCCCATCATGTTGCAACAGCATTATTCCATTATTTAGAAGGCTGCGTAGCAATCTAACGCAGTTGCGTTCAGGGAGAAATTCACCTTCATGCAGATGCTGAGGCCAAATTGTCTTTTTTTTTTTTTTTTTTTTTTTGTGACTGGTGATGCTTCTAGAGATTTGCAGTCAATTACGTAATGGAACTGTAACGCGTCTCTTCGGCTAATTTAGATTCAGTAGTTACATTTATCTACATTCAGCTCCAACGCCTACCAGTCTTCAGTTCGCTGCAAATCACTACAGCTTACTGATGTCGCAACCTAGCTTAGACATCTAATTACGAATTCTGCAAACAACTGTGTTGTGTGAACTACATTGTATCAAGAGTATCGAAGTCTTCGTTCCTTTTCCAGTCACTTGCGTACAGATCGAATGAATGTCTATATGCATCTGTATATACCCTAATCTACTCTCTGATAGCTACGGAAGATACAGTATTTTCAATGGCCAAGGAAACCTTTAAGATGCGCCTTCTCTATACGAGGACTGCACAAAGAGAATCTAATACATCGGCAATTCGTCTGTATCGAATGGTTGTCTACAATTATTTCCTTGTATGGGTCTAATCTCGTTTACTACATTGTAGTAATCAATACACTAGATATGCGACGCTACAATGGGACTGTAGCCTACGCTGAGAGCGTAATGATTTGCGTGAAATACATAAACAATTTTTCAGTCGTGCTATGCCTCCATAATACATTTCTAACAGTATCACTAAGCTTTTAACGTGTACTCCATTCCCTGGATCATTTACATGGTGCAACAGCCTTGTACCTCCATATACAATTCAGAGGTACTGCAAGTGTGGGGGAAGATTCTGGGTTTAATCTGCAGTAGTGAAGAAACCAAGATGCTGTACTTCGTCTAGAATTAGTATATCCACATCATAGTAAGCATATGTGTAGTGTAGCTTTTTATTTATAAACAAAACTAGTACCCGCGTACTTGTGAGACAATCGTACATCGAGATCCAGTTAACCATGAAGTACAACCTGGACCAAATCAGTGTCGAACAAATTTGAGCCTGACATATTCTTCTGCTTCAGCACACCCAACTATCAGTACACAGTGTTTGGATTGCATACTTAAAGATTCCTTCAAATGAATCTGACCCCAACATAGGTACTGCTCTTCAGGTCGCTCCAGGTTCTAACCGCTAGGCATTTTACTGCGGTTAACAATTCTGAAGACAGTGTACGAGATTTCTAGTTCTATTAATGTACAATAGATTTAGTTCCTTACAGGTCAACTATGAGCCTCACCATAGGTCCTCCTGCCTGTTAACAGACAACTCTATCACCGGCAAACATCGCACATGTAAAACAATACGCCACAATCTCCTAAACAGGGCATGGCGCAGGATACATCGCACCAGTATCAACGATATCTTTTCCATCCCAATCTCACATGCTGATCGAGAAAAAAAGTGATTCTCTATACTTCAATACAAACCCTTATACTTCCGTGAGGAATAGATCGTTTTTCACAGAGATTTTTTTTTCGTTACATATTCGATTACCTATACGATTCTAGCAGCATTCACTTCTAGCAGCATTCACATGATGCCTTTGCTTTGCAGGTCAGTGACGTAACAAAAACTTGTGTGTACAGACATAATTTGTGACAGCGACTACGTAGTGTTCAGATGTCGAATCGTGTACAAACTGATCTTTGCGTGGTAATGTTGGGATAGCACTTGACAATGACCTCAAAATTAGAGTGGAAGGTGAGAATGTATGTTGAAGTACGTATATATGAAATATTGGCCCGTACTACCCTCGCAGCATGGAATTGGAGTCCCACGCGCCATTGGATATTCAACGGTCATTGGCGTTAAGTACGATTGTGTACCCATTTCTTTCCTCAGAACGTGTGGTGTACTTGTAGCGTCTCTGATGAGTAATCCTAATGCTCTCGTACCTGTGTTCGAAACACACCACTGCTTAAATTTTGATTAATAATCAGCACTGGCGGCCGAAGACTACGGCATAAGAAGTCACCCTCATTTTGCCAGCGGCGTTGTCGAAGAGGGTGGAGGAGCGGACAGAAATTAAGGGCACTCCCTTGTCCTTAGGGTTGGAAACTGCCTCTAAAGGAGGAAGGATCAGCAATGATCAACGGCAAAAGGATGCTGAAGGGAATGGAAACCACTGTATTAAAGACAAATGTGACCTGTAACTGAAGAAGTGTCATGATGATCTCTGCATTGGCAAAAGATTGAATAACCAACGAAAGGATAACGTTCTACGAGTCGGGGTGTGGAATGCCACAATCCTGAACGTGGTAAAGAAGTTAGAAAATCTGGAAAGGGAAATGTAAATGTTGTCGATACACAGGGTGTATCAAAAAGGATGGCGCAAACTTACAGGGCTGAAACTACACGATAATAGAAGCACAAATGTCCCAGTGAACACGGGGCCGCAAACGAGCTGCTTGCGAGATAATCACTACTGTACGCTTCCAAGCAGCCACTGACGTCATTGTAAACATCGTCCTAGTTAGTACACATTAATTTGAAATTTAGACTTTACTATTGGGTTGTACAACGCAGTTAGTTCACATTTCATGTATGGGGTACCTGTTAAATGAGGTGTTCCAAGATGTTTTCCTTGTATCTAAATGCAATACTGTGCTCGTCTCTGCAATGAATTTCGAATCCTTTCGAAAACCCCTGGATCATTCCAGAATTCTTGACAAGCATGTACAACTCCAGTTCTTCAACCGTGTTGACGGGTGGGCTGTACACTTTGCTTTTGAGGTGACCCCAGACACAAAAATCCAAGGCCAAGGTACAGGTCCGCGTCGACCTATCCATCTTCGGCCGTATCTGCGCGTTAGATGCCGTCTCACACCAGCATAAAAATGTGCCGGAGCTCCATCATGCATGTACCAAATACTCTGACGTTGCTGAAGAGGAACATCCTCAAGCAATCCTGGAAGATGACGCTGCAGACGCTTTGTCCATTAAGTTGTGGTTGCAGAATGTGTTGCCCAATTAGTTGATCGCCTAGCACCCCTAACCACACATTCAGTGAGAAACATTGCTGATGTGGTGAATCATGAACAACATGTGGGCTTATTTCACACCAAGAATGTATGTTATGATATTCGCGTGTGATTCCTGCTTCGTCTGTAAATAAAATGCTACATGCGAAACGAGGGTCGACTACAGCCTGCTGTGGCAGCCACTGACAATACATTACTCTAGGGAGAAAGTCCGCATCATGGAGACATTGAACTCGTTGGAGGTGGGAAGGGCACAATAAACTGCGATGTAAAATTCTCCATACACTACTGTGGCTTAGTAAAGGCACTTGCGTGGCAATTCTTCTCGTCGAGGATCCTGGAGAGCGCTGTACTGCTTGCAACACCACATTCTCAGCCTCAGGCGCAATGCGAGCAGGATTCCTCCTGTTCTGACATGTGAAAAACCCCCATGTTGTCTCAGGCGCTGATGGACCCTTGTGAATGTACGACTTTCGGGATGTCTTCGATCAGGACATGTTTCTTAGTACAAGAGTGCAGCCTACCGTGTATTGCCATTAGTCCTATTGTACGTGAAATGCATATCCGCATACTCTTCGCTAATGTACGGTACCACTGTAACTGCAACACAGCACACGTGTCACTCTTGAGACGCGACTGATACCCTTTGGGACTATGTAATGTAACCGTCCTGTAAGTTCTGCATCTGTGGTGTGATTCCAACTACAGTGTTCCGTTGTGTAAACAGCGAACGTAGGACGGCCTCAAACGCGCAAGGCGGGAGCCGGACGATGTTACAAACAATGGCGTCAGTGGTGGCGTAGAACCAATCAGTCGTGAATATCTCGCAAGTGGCTTGTTTGCGGACCAGTGTTTACTGGACATTTGTGCTTCCATTATCGTGTAGTTTCAGCAGTGTAAGTTTGCGCCATCCTCTTTGAGTCACCCTGTACAGTAGCAGTCAGTGAAGTGAAATGGAAAGAAGACACGGATAGCTGGTCAGATGAAAACAGGGTGACATCAACAGCAGCAGAAACTGGGATACCGTGAGTAGGGTTCGTTATGAATAGGAAGGTAGGGCAGGGAGTGCGTTACTGGGAACTGTTCAGTGATGGGGTTGTACTTACCAGAATCGACAGCAAACCAACACCGACAACGATAGTTGACGTATATATGCCGATGTCGCAAGCTGAAGCTGATGAGATAGAGAAAATATATGAAGATATTGAAAGGTCAATACAGCTCTTAAAGGGAGGTGAAAATCGAATAGTCATGAGGAAGTGAAATGCAGTTGTAGGGTAAGGAGTAGAAGGAAAGGTTACAAGAGTATATGGGCGTAGGTCAAGGAGTGAGAGGAGAAGGATTAAGTTCTGTAACGAATATCATCTAGTAACAGCGAATAGTCTGTTCAAGAATCAGAAGAGGAGTAGCTATACTTGGAAAAGGCCGGGTGATACGGAAAGATTACAATTACATTACATCATTGTCAAACATAGATTCCGTAATCAGATACCTAATTGTAAGGCGTACCCAGGAGCAGATATAGACTCAGATCACAATGTAGTAGTGATGAAGAGTAGGCTGAAGTTTAAGAGATTAATCAGGAAGAATCAATACGCAAAGAAGTGGGACACGGAAGTATTAAGGAACGATGTGATACGCTTCAAGTTCTCTACGGCTGTAGAGACAGCAATAATGAATAGCTCAGTAGGCAGTACAATTGAAGAGAAATTGACCTCTAAAAAGAGCAATCGCAGAAGCTGGAAAGAAAAAAATTACTACAAAAAAGCTAGCCGCGAAGAAACCATGGTAACAGAAGAAATACTTCAGTTGATCGATGAAAGAAGAAAGTACAAAAATGTCAGGAATACAGAAGTACAAGTTAAATAGGAACTGCAGGGAAGCAAAGACGAAATTGCTGCATGAAAAATGTAAGGATATTACAAAAGAAATGATTCTCGGAAGTACTGACTCACCATATAGTAAAGTCAAAAAACCTTCGGTGAAATTAAAAGCAAGAGTGCTGACATTAAGAGTGCAACGAAATTCCACAGTTAAAGGCAGAGGAGAGAACGGATATGTGGAAGAAGTTCACTGAAAGTCTCTATGTGGGAGAGGATTTGTCTGGTGTTATAGAAAAAGAAACAGGAATCGATATAGAAGAGACAGGGGATACTGTATTAGGATCAGAATTTAACAGGGCTTTGGAGGACTTAAGATCAAATAAGGCACAAGTAATAGACAACATTCCACCAGAATTTATGAAATTATTGGTGGAAGTGGCAAGGGAACGACTATTGACGTTGGTCTTAGAATGTATGAGTCTGGCGACGTATCACTTGACTTTCGGAAAAATATCATTCACACAGCTCCGAAGACTGTAAGAGATGACAACTGCAAGAACTGTCGCACCGTCATCTTAACAGAGCATTCATCCCAATTATTTACAAGTATAACATACAGAAGAATGGAAAAGAAAACTGAGGATGGGTTAGATGACGATAAGTTTACCTTTAGGTAAGGTAAAGGCATCAGAGACGCAAATCTGAGGTTGTGGTTGATAATGGAAGCAAGACTAATGAAAAATGAAGATACTTTTATACGAATCGTCGACCTGGAAAAAGCGTTCGACAATGTAAAATGGCGCAAAATGTACGAAATTCTGAGTAAAACAGGGGAAAGCTATAGGCAGAGACGGGTCATATGCAATATGTACAACAGCCAAGAGGGCCTAACGAGTGGACGAACAAGAACGAAGTGCTCGGATTAAAAAGGGTGTAAGACAGGGATGTAGCCTTTCGCCCCTATTGTTCAATATGGACATCGAAGAAGAATGATGGAAACAAGAGAAAGTTCCAGGAGTGAAATTAAAATTCAAGGTAAAAGAATATCAATTACATGATTCGCTGACGACATTGCTATCCTGAGTCAAAGTGAAGGAAAGTTACATGGTCTGCTGAATGGAATGAACAGTGTAATGAATACAGAATATGAATTGAGAGTAAATAGTAGAAAGACGAGAGTAATGAGAACAACGAAACCTTAACATTAGAACTGATGGTCACGAAGTAGATGAGGTTAGGAGTTCTGCTACCTAGATAGCAAAATAACAAATGACGCAGTACGGAGAACATGGAAAATACACTAGCACTGGCAAAAAGGGCATTCCTAGCCAAGAGAAGTCTACTAATGTCAAACATAGGCCTTAATTTGAGGAAAAAGTTTCTGAGAATGTACGTTTGGACCACAGCATTGGATGGTAGTGAAACATGGATTGCGGGAAAACCGGAACAGAAGTGAATCTGAGCATTTGAGACGTGTTGCTACAGACGAATTTGAAAATTAGGTGGACTGATAAGGTAAGGAATGAGGACCTTCTGCGCAGAATCGAAGAGGAAAGGAAGGTGTGCAGAACACTGCCAAGGAGAAGAGACAGGATGATGAGACATCCGTTAAGACATCAGAGAGTGACTTCCACGGTACTAAGAGGGTGCTGTAGTGAGCAGAAACTAAGAGGATGACAGAGATTGGAATACATCCAGCAAATAATTGAAGACGAAGGGTGCAAGTGTTACTCTCAGATGAAGAGGTTGGCGCAGGAGAGGAATCCGTGGCGGGTGGCATCAAATCAGTCAGAAGAGTGATGATAAAAAAGAGAAAATCACTGTCATCTATGGGAAATGAAAAAATTCTTCACAGTAAACGTATGCAGATTTTGCCGTATAATCGTAATTGACAATAAAAAATCCGGGTTTCTCGTTTAAGATCTCAAAGTTGCCCCACCCCCACTCCCTCTCCCACGCCATCCGCGCATGGGGTGGTATTGTGGTATTGTTGGATGTTCCCCCGGCGAGACAAACAAATTGTAATTGTAACTTCATCTGATCCAATATGTAGTTTTCGAGAGATTTTAATGTCTTGAGTTAAAATAATAATCCTACATAAAGTGACCTTTGAAAGCATGTCCCGCTGTAACATTAGTGGATGTCTGAAGGTGATGGGGATGTACATCTGTTCGTCGAACTGTTTGATTTGTACGATACTTATAACTTGTGCTGAATGGAGATAATCTCACATTCATCACCTGAATCAACATCATTATCTAGTAGAGCTTGTGATGTACTGGACATCAGGTTAGCTCATCCTACATACAGAACATACTATTTCAGGCTGGCATCTTTCAAATGTTGCTCTTGTACCGATGATAGATGGTAAGTCCTTGTTCCTGCGTCTTTCGATGGATAAGGATTTTGTGAATGGTGTTTTTCAGAACACAAATACAAAAATTGCTGCAAAGGATGCATCAAATCTTTTGAAAGCAGGATCAGAAAACCATGTGACTGTGAGAACTTCTGACAATACCTACCTGTATAACATCTTCTTCCAGGAAGAATTAGAAGTACTGTTCTTTCACTGCACACGTATTGCTGTTTTTGTTGAATGAGGCTCTTCCCTTTCCTCGAGTACTGTGTGGCAGTAACTTGTTTTAGCTACAGTAATGACATTTTCGACTAAGGAAACGATATTGTAAGAGATACTATAAGTTTAAGTTGTATTTTTATACTTTGATAGTATACATTGTGAAGAATAAACCAGTATTGTCAAAATGCGTTCTTCTCTTGTATTTTATCACAATTAGGTCTATCGTTAATTTGTTAGCTAAGACTAAACTGTGATCTGCTTTGAACAAGCGTGATTTTTTTAAATGTCGAAGCATACAATTGACGTACAATACCACCGTTTTGCTAACGTATGGTATTTTCCATGGGGTTAAAAGAACATCATTTCGTCCCTCAGTACAGTAGCCTACCAATGTTAAGATACGTGGAACATAGTTCCATACGATCCGGTAACAAATGCTTTACAAAATGCACACCCCGCTTAGCTAATAAGGACTCAATTATGTATTGTGGTGTATCGCATGGAGAAAAAGGAAATCTGAATGGTGCCTACAGCCACCGGTCATATTACCGTTGTATAACGCATTACACAGTACATATAAGCGGAACTGGTGGTTGAAGATGCTTGGTTTCTTATTGCATTCAGAATATGTTGGATGGAAATATGATCTCATACATCAGAATTTTAATAGGGAAGTCCGTGCATTATGGAGACATTGCACCTTTTCGCAAAATTGGGAGCAGGGTGCATATTAGGGGAGATGGATATGGATGCATCGTGGATATACAAACTCTGTCTAAAGCTGAATTTCTTGACGTTGGAGTGTACTGACGTTGTAGTGGACCATCAGCCTGTACTATTGCAAAGGCGCTATATATATGAATACTAGCTTATGGATTCGGATAAGACGCTCGACTATTTTATTAGAACGGATGTGTGCGAGTACATTGCGTTTGGAAGAAACGTTTTCATCTTCCTCCTCTAAAAAGAAATGGGTTTTAAGCTCAGATTTATAAATGAGGAGACGTACTGTTCGAGTTTGATCTTGTCTAAATACTAGCGATACGGAAGTACATTCAAAAGTAAGTATCGGATGTATGTGGGGTGGGAGACTTTAGTTTCAATGATTCGTTTGGTATTGGTGGGAGGGAGTACCACACACTTCATTGCAGCACTTAAATAGCTCTGATAGACTTCTACACGATGAGACAATATTTCACAAATAATTGTACTTGTATGTTTTTAATTCTACGTTTATTGTATCCAAAAATCTTATTGGATTAGGTGTACACCCTTACATTGAACTTTCGTCTATCTTAGAATTATTGAGTGACCGTAATCGGAAACAGCACATTTCCATCTCAATGCCCCGCTATTTTCAGCAAGACAATACTCCAAAGAAAAGTATTCAAAGAACTGTGACTGACGCCCGAACAACAGGGAACTGACATGCATTGAGACTAGAAAATAGTGCATAGTGCATTGATTGTGGCTAGGCACTAGGCGAAATCCGGATTTGACAAATAAAACATGCAAAAAAAAAAAAAAAAAAAAAAGAAGGACTTCTGATTGCTGCGCTCTATAATTTATAGATATTATCACAGTCGCTGAGTGCACCCACGTTCTAATGGAAGGTAACCTGATTTTAATTTTAACGTAGCAACACCGAGCACAATGAGTAATGAAGTCCCAACACTGCTGCTGTCGTAGACGGCAATGCCGAGATAGAATGAGTCGTACTTAACCATAAACTCACCATAGATAAATACGTACCTCACCGTACATTCTCACCTCCCATTATAATTTTGAGGTCATTGTCAGCTGCTATCCCAACGTTACCACGCAAAGATCCGTTTGCGCTTAAATCATACGTTCTGGTGATCAGTAACTTCGATTCGACAGCTGAACACTACGTAGTTGGTGCCACCAATCATGTGAGCCCACTTAAGTTTCTATTACGTGGCTCATCTGCGAAGAAAAGGCATCGTATGGGTGCTGCTAGGATCGTACAGGTCGGCATACTCCATTCGAATATGTAAAGAAAAAAATCTCTGGAAAAAACGACCCATTCCTCATGGAAGCATAAGGGTGAATCGGGTGTGTATGGAAGTATATAGAGAATAGAAAAATGTTCAAATGTGTGTGAAATCTTATGGGACTTAACTGCTAAGGTCATCAGTCCCTAAGCTTACACACTACTTAACCTAAATTATCCTAAGGAGAAACACACACACCCATGCCCGAGGGAGGACTCGAACCTCCACCGGGACCAGCCGCACAGTGTATAGATAATAACTTTTTTGTTTTTTTTTGTTTTTACTCTATCAGTATGTGAGATTGGGATGTAAAAGCTATCGGCAATACTAGTGCGATGTATCCTGCACCATGCACTGTTTAGCGGCTTGCGGCGTATTGTTTTATATGTACTTCGCTGGTGATAGAGTTGTCTGTTAACAGGTAGGAAGACCTAAGGTGGGGCTGGTAGTTGACCTGCAAGTAACTAAATCTGTTGCACATTAGTAGAACTAGAAATCCCATACACTGTCATCGTAATTGTTAACCGCAATAAAATTCCTAGCGGGAAGAACCAAGAGCGAACTGAAGAGCAGTGCTTATGTTGGGGTCAGATTATTTGCTAGAATCTTAACTGATAGTTGGGTGTGCTAAAGCAGAAGAATATGTCAGGCTCAAATTTGTTTGCACGGATTTTCATGGGGATGTAATCCAGTCATGAACGAGTGACAGTTTAGGAGGCGATTTACCGTAATTCCATTCAGCATGTCACCTGAGGCTGTGGCAATACATTTTGGATCGAAGTGTGAGAGGCACTTGGATGATTGATGTTGCTGGGGAAAACATCGACATTGATTTGGTCTAGCTTGTACTTCATCGTTAATTAGCTCTCGATATACGATTGTCTCATAAGTAAGTGGGTAATAGGTTTGTTTCTAAATAAATAATTACACTACATATATGCGTACTATCACGTGTGTATACTCTGTTCTAGACGGAATAAGGTATTATGGTCGGTCCACTCCTGAACAGGGGGAAAATTGAACAATGCTGTGATCAAACCCAGAATCTTTCCCACACTTGTAGTACATCTGAATTGTACGAGGCTGTTACACAAACGAAAATGATTGAGAGAGGGATGCACATGTTGAAAGCTCAGTGATACTGCTAGAGATGTATTATGAAGGCATATCACAATTGAAAAACTGTTGGTGTAGTTCTTATAAACCACTATGCTGTCAACGAAGACTACGATACCATTATGCTGTCGCGTATGGAGTGTACTGATAATTGCAATACGCTAAACGAGATTAGGACTCGTACAGGAAATATTTATAGACAATCATTCAATATCAACGAATTGCAGATCTATCATATTTGCTATGTGCAGTCCTCCCGTAGTGAAGGTGCAGCAGTAAGACTTCCTCGGCCATTAAAAAAATATATACCTGGAATGGCGGTCATAGAGGAGATTTAGGGTATATACAGATGTATACAGACATTCACTCAATCGTTTCGCATATGACTGGAAAAGAAACGAAGACATCGGTAATAGTCATACATACAGCCCACAGAGTGCAGTGGTTTGCGGAATAGATGTAGGCTCCTGTCTATAGCAGTGTTGCGACAACGGTAAGCTATAGACATCTGCAGAGGATTGAGGATTGGTACGCGCTGAAGCTAAATGTAGATAAATATAGCTATTGAATCTAGAACAGCCGAAGAGACATCCTTATGTTTTATTACGTCACTGACTACAAATGATTAAAGCAGTGTTAATCCTAAACAAATATTTCAACACCAGGATCCACATAGTGGTAAATTTCTCCTTGAACGTTGGTGTGCTATTTTTTCTCGTTGTGATAGATCTCTACATCACCAGTGACGGGAACACGGCTGGAAAGTATTCCAGCTAATGGAACAGTGCTGTCGCACGGTAAAGGGATTCCGAGAGAGAATTAGCAGGGGTCTGTGACATGGATGGAGGAATATGTCGCTAGGTACCGAAGACTGGAATATTCGTGCGAATATGAGGGTTAAGCAATTCTCCGACAAAAGGGAGGCTGAGAGATTATCTGCTTACTGCTTACTCCCTCCATCACACGTCTTGTGAAGTAGCAGCAATGAGAGAATTAGGAGCTCTAACCCAACTAATCGACTAACAGATAGAGGAAGCACAAAAATGTTCACATAAAATCAGTAATACGGCAAAATTAATACCTAAGGATCGAGGTAAATACGAAACGCTGGGCAGCCATGGCGACATGGCTGTAGGAAAAATAATAAGTAAAGGGTTATTTTTCTCGTAGCGAGAGATTTCTACCTAGCCAGTGAGAGGAGGCGGACTAGACAGACTTCTAATTAATGGAACAATCCTGTCGAAACTTGATGGGATTTCGAGACAGTTAGCAGGGGTCTGTGACTTGGCGGGGGAAATCTCTCACTCGTGAACATCAGGTGGATTCAAATGGTACATAGCAGACTGAAACAATCGTGAGAATATGGCGGTAAGTGTTGTGAACAATATGTTTTAGCGTTCAGGTAAGTCATGCGAAGTGACTGCAGTGAGAAAATTAGAGGCTAATAAGGAAATTTTTACTGAGAGGCAATCAACAGCAGAGGTTCTATCTTTTGTTTTATCGATAAGTAAGAGACAACATTCTCCCGTGAGTTTTGCGTGTCTATAAATGGATGGACGACATCTTAATAGGTAGACTAAATTTACATCTACTCCTATATGCGTACCTAGCAAGTCACCGTACGATGCATGGTGGTGGGTACAATGCACCACTATTCAAAATTTCCTTTCCTACTCTACTCGCAAATAAAGTGGGAGTAAAAAAGAGTATCTATATGCCTCCGTATGAGCGCTAACTTGAGTCTTACATTCGTATTAATTGCGTAAAGTATACGTTGGCGGAAGTGCAATTCTTGTGCTGTCAGTTTTAAAAGTCGGTTCTCTAAATTTTCTCAGTTGTGTTCCCCGAACAGCGTCTTTCCTCCAGGAATTTCCATTTGAGTTACCTGGAGGGTGTAATCGTACTGCAGGAGAAATGATACCACGCAAAGGAGCTGCCGTGATCAATTTAATTAATAAGCCAGTGAATTTGATATCAATAACGTGCCGTCAGGGGAGCGGGGTGGGGGGGGGATTGGGGGGGGGGGGGGGGGCGTGGAAGCGATGGCGATACTGCCACTGATCTGATTCGGAATTTTGAACGGTAATCAGACCTTTTATTTTTGTTGCAGTGAGATCATTTAACGAAATTTCAATCTTCCATCTACACAAGGAGAGACGGCCATCGTAATGAAATCAGCTATATCGCTGAATTTATAAGGTTAAACGTAGTATTAATCTGATATTTAGAACTCTTTGTGCTGTTGTTTGGCGGTTTTTAGAGATTTCATAGGTAACGAGGAATTTGAATACCTTAAGAGACTTCGAAAGTGAGGAGGAATACTGTGGCAGACGTAGAGCATGCTCTTAGCACTCCTTCATGGGCCAAAAATGAGTTTAATATTCTAGTCCTATTGTGTGGTACATAACAGATATTAAGCTGATATGAACAGAGTTCTTTTTTACCGAATGAAAAAATAAAGGAAATGTAGCCTGCGCCTTCGGTTGCGTAGGATTTTGACAGAATCAACAAGTAACGATACTTTAATGATGAGAAAAAAGTGTGTTTGCTCCGATTTCTTCTGTCTTCGAAAATAACACGCTTAAAAGGGAGGAATCTGCATTTTGGATGAGAAATGGGAACGTGAGAATATGGATAACAACATCCCTGATACAGATTGAGTGAAACGAATTTTTTAAACTAGGGAGCCTATGTCAGGGCCGGAATTGTCGTTAGGTCTCTATGTCCAAGCGGCACCTGCTTGTCTCGCTGTGTGCTGGAAGTTAGTTACGCTGGTCCGCGGCCAGTGGCAGGCGTGATCACGATGGCTCGGCCGACTGGAAGGCGTGGCTTAGCTTGTCGCGACAATGCACTTTAGGTACACAGTGCACTCGGTGCTGGACTAGATTGGAGGTGACTGGAAAGCTTCTTGTCTTGAGATGTCAAGTAAGATAATGACTACTGCACACGTAAAAAAATATAGTAAGAGGTATTTCCATCGTTTCTGTTGGCTAGGATGTGACTTGCGGCACGTAAATAGTTACGCTGTTGCTACATGACTCCTGTACATACGGAGCATAGATTTACAGCAGCACTAGGTCATCACCCTTGTTTAGGGGTTCAAAAATGGTTCAAATGGCTCTAAGCACTATGGGACTTAACATCTGAGGTCATCAGTCCCCTAGACTCAGAACTACTTAAAACTAACTAACGTAAGGACATCACACACATCCATGACCGAGGCAGGATTCGAACCTGCGACCGTAGCAGCAGCGCGGTTCCGGACTGAAACGCCTAGAACCGCTCGGCCTTGTTGAGGGGCTCAGCCAGATTTTGTTATAATGGCGAATCTCCCACCATACAACCTTCAGCCCACTCGGTAGTTTTCCGCATTTTTAGTGCTAATGCCCTTAATAGTATGAAGATTGAACTGAACACTTTCCTCTGCGACCACCAAGTGGACATTTTACTTGTCTCCGAAACCCCCTGAAGCCCGCCGACGACTTCCGTCACCGCAACGTGATTTGCTATCGCACTGACCGCCTCCATCGCCGAGGTGGGGGCATGGCAGTGTTTCTGCATAAGTCACTCGTCCATAATTACGAAGTTCTCAAAATCACTCGAACATATAGAGGCTACAGCAGTCACTGTTTCTACCCGCCTTGGTGCTACAACTTTTGCTGCGGCGTATTTGAGCCCTAACCTACCATTTCCTGAAGCTGATCTCCTTAGCTTGACATCATTTGACAAACTCATTGCTGGGACAGATCTCAACGCCAAACATCCGGCTCGGCGTTCTCGCGTTGCTAATTCCAAGGGCAGACTCCTACTTGACCTAGAAGATCCTCTGGCGCTGTCGGTCTATGACCCTCACTTCCCCACTCACATACTATTCTTTGGCAATGCCAGCCGGACGTTCTGGATGCGGCCATTTTCAAGAACATGCCGGTGCAGTTTTAGTTGGAAGCACTCCACGAACTTGCCTCTGACCACGACCGCGTACTCCTGCACCTTACCAACCTCGTTCTGTCTTTAGATGTCCGTTCTACCTTCACCGTCACGAACTGGGACAAATTTTCCAGGATCTTTAATAACACCACTCGGCAACATCTCGACCTAACAACGCCTGCCAATCTGGTTAGTGCTGTTGATCGCCTCACCACAAAAATCCACAAGGCGATGAAGACATCTACTTCCACTGTCCAAAGGACTTTAACCCCACTCGATGACTTGCCTCTCCTCTTGTCCGAACTCAGAATCCAGAAGAACCACCACCACAGGCGGTGGAAGCAGTTTCGTGATCCTTGGGTTAAGCGTCTCCAGCGTGGATTCTGCCACCGGCTCGCCGATTGGAAAACGGAACAATGGGAGGACAAGATTTCCGTCTTCCTCCTCCAACATAAATGCGAATGGGCTTTTGTCCGAGCCCTGCGGCGTTTCGCAGTGAAGACCAACAACCATCCCATCCGCACTGTCGATGGCTTAACATATGATGCCCTCTGTATGGTAGAAACTCTGGCCAATGTGTTTGAGGCCCAAAATCAGTTGCTCATCCATGACTTCACGCCTGATGAACTACAAGATGAACACGATATTCTAGCAGCCATTGCCGCTTTCAGACAAAGACCATCTCTATCTACCCCTCAACTTGCGTCCACAGAAGAAATCCAGTTGATCCTCAGGCAAAAGCGCGGACAGTCGGCTCCAGGTTTGGATGGTATTTTAAACCAACGTCTCCACCGGCTTCCACGCAAGCCACTGGTCTTATTTACCAGCATCCTGAACTGTTGTCTCACAATTGGCGTCGCTCCCCCCCCCCCCCCCCCCACAGCGGAAGCTGGATAAAATGTTTGCCATCCCCAAGCCTTCAAAGGATACTAGGATCCCTACCAACAACAGGCCCATTAGCCTTCTGAATACCATGGCCAAGTTTCTAGAATCTTTGATCCTGCACCGCATTTCGCAGTCTCTGGCGGCAGCTGAGACAATCCGTCCGGAACAGTTTGGTTTCGCTTCCCATCTGTCGGCCGAACTACAAGTTCTTCAGATCATGGAACATGTCAGCAAGGACTTTAACTCCACCATGTAGACGCCAGCGGTTCTCCTGGACCTGCAACACGCGTATGACAGGATCTGGTAGGACAGTCTTGTGTACAAAATTCTGACATAGACGACCATCCCCAACATCTAAGTGAAGATTTATGTAAACGATATGCCAGTTCTCCCACACTGCCACGTGACGCAATACGCCGATGATACGGCGCTCTATACCACTGGCTGCAACACAGGCCAACTCATTGCTCGCCTCCAGAGGCAGGTGGACTCGACAGCGACCTCGTGTCGTTCCAACAAGATTGCCCTCAATGCCGTCAAAACTAAGGCAGTCTACTTCACTAAACACCATCCTATCCTCCGCCACAACAGTACTTTTGCAGGCGTCCAGGTCCCATGGACCCATGATACCAAATACTTAGGTATCTGGACGAATAAACAACTGCACTTCCATCGCCACGCAGAATATGTAACCTAAAAAGGGCTGAAGCTGATAAAAGCGTTGTACCCAAAGTTCACCAGCAGGGAATTGAACCTCCACACCAAGCTCTGGCTGTACCGGATGGTTGTCCATGCTTCCCTCACCTATGTCTCCACTGTGTGGGCTACGATTAGTGCCTCCCAGATTCAGACCCTCCATTGCCTGCAGAATAAGGTGCTTCAGTGGAGACTGCATACCCCTCAATTCACGAGAGTAGTTACGCTCCACGAGGAAGCGGACGTGGCCACTCTCTAGAAGTCCATGCTATAGAAGGTAAGGCGTCTCTATGACAAAGTAGATGCCCTACGCGAGACGGTCGCTGGTTTACAAAACATTGGCACAATGCCTACCCGGCACTGGCACCACCATCCTTGAAGACTCCGATTCTGACCATGGTTAACGTTAGCCTTCTTACAGCCACACATGCAACGTTAGTATTTACTTGACCACTCGATGGGTGTCGACCATTGTAAACCACCGATGTTGATACCTAATTTTGTTCATCGTTATTTTACCCTGTTCCCTACAAGCTGAAATTCCAGCGTCGGAGGGTCCCAATCTCACACCTTCAAAGTGCACTACACTGATGTCTTTGGACTGGCATCACTGTCGAATGGAACAGTTTTACCGTCCACCAACACAGTAAGACCGTGAGCAAGAGGTGAAGCTGTATTCCAACCTTCCAAAAAATGATAGTCAATAGTATCTGAACGATCTGATTTGGTTGAGTTGCGTTTCACCTGATTTGCGTGCAGGCGACCTAATGTAGCTGTCTTGCAGGTGCTCTACTATCTTTGCAGTGTAGTCTTATAAATCAACACCACAGTACAACAAATACTAGGAAAAGCGTCATTAGAGGTGAAAAAGTCCTTAACGCTTGTTAACTCAATTTTATTATGGTATATTTGAAAATCACTACCACAGTCATCAGAATTTCATCTAACTAACTCCTTCATGTAAGTGATTCCAGCAATCTTCAGGTAAAATTAAATGCTTTTCTGAACAAGAGACTTTGAGACAATATCTGGACTCCTGAAGTTCTAGGATAATTCGAAGAATTTTTCCCTTTAAAAGGTTTTCACACACCTGTGAAACATAGGTTTCTGATACGAGTGATTGGTCATAAAGTGGTTGTTGAACCACCCACTCAAAAACAACCCCATGAACAGCGACAAGCGCTCTACGGAAACCTCAAAATTAATACTGTATCTCCAGTAATTTCTGTCTACTCATGACTGAGCAATCATTTGTGCGTGTGTTTCAATTTTAAACAACATGGAAAATTTTTTGTGTTGCATCTGTATTGAAACCAATCTTTCGTGCCTGATCGAGATTCCATCACAGAAACGTTCGTCACTGGTGACTAGGCGCAAAGAGTAGTGAAATCTCGAAATTTTCACCAGTATTAGTTAGCAAATCTGAACTTCAATATTTTTGTGCTGTACCTGGAAATCTCACAATACCCTTATCTACATCTTAACTAACCACGAAAAACGGATAATTGCAAGTAACAAAGTTTGCACGTGTTTGAAACGAAGTCCCGTGATGCGAAGTTTTGTGACGTGGACGAACCCTGCGTGTAATCAGATTGTTAACAAGTAAAATCAGATGTCAGATATCGAATCTTTTCAACAGCAGCGAGATGTTTGAATCTGAAATGATCAGGCAATTTTTTTGCCTACTTACTGTTCTTTAGATGTGTGCATATTTGACTAGAAGTAGCGGCGCCTAGCGTTGTTGTTGGCAACACGGGAAGAACCATTAAAAATGAAAATTATTTATCACTGGTAGTTTGGTGTGCGTATGCCAGGGCTTGAAACAAAACCATGAACATTGTTTTGTCGGACCAGGATTCTAACCATGTATGTGCCTTTCGAGGAGACCAGGAAGAGTCTGCAGTCTTTGGGAAAACAAGGAAATGGCTGAAGTAAATGATTCTGTGTGGGTCAGATACCACGAAAGAAGAGATCCGATTTCGACTCCTAGTCTGCATTAACTGGTTGGTTCAAAAATGGCTGTAAGCACAATGGGACTCAACGTCTGACGTCATCAGTCCCCTAGACTTAGAACTACTTAAACCTAACTGACCTACGGGCATCACAGACATCCAAGCCCGAGGCAGAATTCGAACCTGCGACCGTAGCAGACGCGTGGTTCCGGACTGAAGCGCCTAGAACCGCTCGACCACAGCGGCCGGCAACAGGTTAGTTATCAGCCGACTTATCACATGGGAATTATGCTAATCTTGTGTCAGCGGGATGTAAGGACGCGTTTAGCCATCATAACTTCGATACTAAGCAGTTTTGAAACTTTCACTATTTCAATACAGTTGTTAGATCGAGAAATACCATTGCCGACTATGAAGTTACCAAATACCTCGATTTTTACTGTCATTATTACTGTTAACGTCTTCATTTTGCTGTCACTACACGCCTGTCTGAAGTAAGGATTGATTGCTTCTTGGTCATTTTTAGAAGCGGTTGACGAAAAACAGGAAAATATCTGGTTAGCAGCAAATGGTTAGGCCTTCTGAGACAACCGGACCGTAAAAAGTTGTTATTTAGTTTTTTCCATGTCTAGGGAATACATTTGACTGATGAAGACAATAATTCATATCAGAAATTGCGTTGCATTACTTCATTTACTTGAGCTTAGCAACGATGCCTGTAAAATGCTAAAACTGCCAGTAAACGGCACTTTCAAAGCCAGAGAATGTTAATGTCTTCTGCTAAATATCACGATCATTCTCTCCGGATGACTAGGTCGAAGTCACGTATTTCAAGTAGAAGGAGGAAGATAAAATTGCAGAAGATCGACTGTTTTTGGTTGCAATAAAGTCATTTTACTAGGCCCACGTTCACATCTCCGAATAATTGCTCTAACTGTTGAAAATGGCTCTGAGCACTATGCGACTTAACTTCTGAGGTCATCAGTCGCCTAGAACTTAGAACTAATTAAACCTAACTAACCTAAGGACATCACACACATCCATGCCCGAGGCAGGATTCGAACCTGCGACCGTAGCGGTCACGCGGTTCCAGACTGAAGCGCCTTTAACCGCACGGCCACACCGGCCGGCGCTCTAACTGTAATCGCCGCTTCAACAATGTAGAAAAATATTGGAAGGCTACAGAACTCACATCTGATTTCGAGGAATTACACTTAAACGCCAACCCGAAATTCTAACTCTATGGGATACCAGTTTCAGTAAACTGATGTAGCGAAGACTGTTTACCAATGCCCTTTCTCGCCGGAAAATACGCAGATGTCTTATTTGACTCTATAACTATATTGCAACAGTAATTTTATGAGCAAGCAAAATATATGAACTGCAGAATTTAAGGGTTCTGTGGTTTCCGTTCTGTATATTCCTTACCTAAACTGGATCTGCATCATTTCACGCCCCAGGTAGTGACACATCATACTGACACTAAGAGTATGCTCATGCTGCGAACTTCATTGTTCCAGCCACTTGTTTTTGTAATCACTGAAATAAGTCACATGACCTCCCAACATGAGGAGTTTCATTAAGTTTCTCCTTGCGTTCTAGAAAGTAAGGATAAATGATGCCAGCAATCGCTTCTCAAACGGCTATTTAGTGCTGTTGAGGATATTTATTTTAGAGGTCTCATAGGCGAAGAAATTTAGTTTAATCTTAAAACATCGTAAACACCAACTTCCATAAACTTACCGAATAAGAAAAGCTTACTGTCCAGTTAGGAAAAGGTTTCAATGCAAAGTCTGCACAGTCTGGGTGATGTCGACTCTACATCTGATTGCACTGCATTACAGTTAGCCTAAGAGGTGTCACACGTTGTGTTCCTGTGGCTCTGGAAATCGTTTGCTGAAACCGAGTTTAACGTGTAAGGGTACGGTATTGCTAAAAATTCAGTGATTAACAACCGAACGCTGAGTTCATCCTCAAGCCGAGGAATATTTATGATAGGGAAACCATGGGTGGCTGTTAGTCCTTGCCTTCTTTCAACGAGCCTTGTAAAGACGTTGTAGATGACTTTTTCCTCCTAAACTAACAATTGTTTCCTTACAAAGAATCAAAAGTCGTAGAAGCGGAAGGATTCGAATACGAGAACAAGACAGTACCAAATAACCGGTTTTGCTACTCCACTATCGTACTACTCGCACGGAGCTATGTTTGAAACTTCCGGAGTGTGATATGTGGGCAAAACAGTTCACTAAAATACGATAGCCGGAGCAACATGACGTGGATCACAGCGTGAATCTCAATCCCTAATCCCTCAAAACGGCGCCGTTATTATTATTTCGTATGATGTTTAGAGACAGAATAAATTTAACAATACTCTAAACAACACTCACGAATAATGATTTATAAAATCTGTTCTCAAAGCATTTGATGGGAAATGAATTTGACTTCTGTGGTGAAGAAAGTGTTCTCCATCTTGCATTATACTTCGTATCCTCCTGCCTTGTCAGTAGGTTCTTATTTGAGAAAATCACAGCTCTGGGAATACATAAAGGTCGCATTCTTGTGATTTTTGAAGATGGATGCTGTATCTGCGCAGTTGCCCGTGCCCTAGGATGCAGTAAATCATCGATACATCTCCAGGTAAAGAGAACAGTGCAGGAAGGCCACGTCATCCTTCGTCGTCGCCCTGGACGTCCACTGACTACCACGGAAGATCAAGACAATTGAATATTCCACTGCAGTGATGAAAACCCTTTTCAGGACTAGCACAGAAATTAGGAACATCCTCCAGCTAAGTGTGAGCAGGTCGACCATTCGTTTGCGTCTCAACGGGAAAGGAAGGTATGGACGAAAATCGGCACATAGAGAAATGTTGAAAGAACAACAAGATTGCATTCCCCAGAGCTCTCTAGTGGTGGTAATGTGAACTAGGCCAGTTGGTCTCTACATGTCAGGGTGAACACATGCACAAGAAAAAAGTTTAGGAAGCGTTTTCCAACAGGATAACTCCCAAAATAGCCGGCCGCGGTGGTCTAGCGGTTCTAGGTGCTCAGTCCGGAACCGCGCGACTGCTACGGTCGCAGGTTCGAATCCTGCCTCGGGCATGGATGGGTGTGATGTCCTTAGGTTAGTTAGGTTTAAGTAGTTCTAAGTTCTAGGGGACTGATGACCACAGATGTTAAGTCCCATAGTGCTCAGAACCATTTGAACCATTTGAACTCCCAAAATAAAGAAATAACACGCTATTTCCTTCCATTCCAACAGCTCAGCACAGACCGAGCTTGCACCTAAGTTCAATGCTCGGTGTACTTTTAACATTCTGAGATTTTTTACTTATTACAAACATTCGACTCCCTGAGGACTGGGTATTTAATTGTGTTAAAAGAAATTGTAGCCTGTCCTCTGGCAGTGGTGCATTTGGATTAATATTACACATTTTTAGTGTGCCCTCTTGTATTCCAGAGAACTATTCTGTAACATCCTTTGATTTGGTATGGACTACTAATTTAGTTGTTAAAGATTATAATTGTTGTTATCTCTTGACCCGAAGCTCTTGGTTGCAATTAGGCCACAATTTTCTTGGAGTGTTTCACGTTTTATGATAACAGCTGCTATACTTGTACTAGTGCTCTGTGCTTTTAAGATTTTGAAAATTCTACTTAATTATGTAAGAGTTAAAATTTTTCTTAAATGTCATTGACTTTTTTTCCATCTTAATTTTTATCCATTGCTGTTAAGAGATTGTTTCGATTAAGAGATAATAAATTTTTATTTATGGAAATACGATTTATTTTGCCTAGCAGCCTTACATTCCTCAAGCAAGTCCCTACCGCTTCAATTGATATTAACCTAACTCTAAATATTACAGTGTACAAAATCGAGGTTGCATGTTGTTTTCAATTGCTCCATAACTGTTACCTAAGACACACTGAATTTATTGACTGCAGTACTCACGTTATTACTCGTACATGTTAATATCACGATAGTAATGTCTACGACGTATGCTGCTATCAATATCGGAAAAGATGTACCAAGATTGAAGAACTTCATATTGCTATCAGGGGCACCAGCAGTGAAGTTCACATGCCATTAACACCCTGAGAGATTAGTGTGTTCTGATTGCAAATGCAGCGGCATGTATGAATACATCCATCCATGGACAAACATTGTCCAGCTGCCGACGAAAACAGGTTGACTCATTTTACAATACTCCAACGCTGAGCTAGTGCTGTGGATGTAGCTGCACAGTTCGTTATACGTTAGCAGACAAGGTGATGGTCATCCCTTTCTACGGTCACACTGTGTGATGACATGTTCTTTTTTCTCACGTACTCCTTTTCTGGATACTTCCCTCATCAAGAAATGATTAAGTAATGGAAGAGGCTCTTAAAAGAATTATATGAAGCATGAGGTCTTCTAGGTGCTTAGGACTTCGGGATAAAAAACAATTGCTCACAGAGGACTAAGGGTTTTCAATCATTGTCGGTGAAGTTGAGATGGTACATAAGAACATGAAATGCAACTGGTGGAGATGGGATTCGGATTTTACTCATCGAAGGTTTAAACCAACGAAAGGTGGAAAGGCTGGATTTGTGCTAAGATATTTACGAGAAAGGTGAGTAATCAGAAGACTTCACAAAAAATAATGAAGAATAGATTATTGCAGTGAAAAGTTGAGAGAAAGTTGGGCAAAAGTTCGGCTTCAGAAGGCGCAAAGTTAAAAGGATGAAATTGGACTCTGACGAATAATTGGAGGTGGTACCTAGGAAAAGGTAAGATAGAAATCTGCACAGTTTTTGTTGAGTTGGAAAAAGCCTTTGACAGAGTTCAGTGAGTTTAATTTTTAAATCTCCTGAAGGAAACTGTAATTAACTGGAAGGAAACAAGCTAATAAGCACTTTATAAGTCACACAAAGTGTAAAAGTAAGAACAGAAATGAGATGCCACAAGGAATTAAAATTAGGACAGGTGTTGAACAGGGCTGTTGTCTTCCACCTATCTTATTTGATATCTATTTAGATGATTTAGTTAATGACCGCTTCCAATAAAAGGGTGTTTTACCAGTAGAAGGAAGGATAATAAAATTTCTATGTTTTGCTGTTGACGTAACGGTACTGAATAAAAAATAGATGACAACTAATGAAAAGTTAATAGAAGTGGACGCCTACTGTAAAATGTGTGGAACGAGGATAAACATGAAGAAGACTAAGAAAATGATTTCTACAAGACAATCAAGGAAGATAAATTTGAAAATTCTTATGAGTTTGTGGAACAAGTTAACAACTTCAGGTAAGTCGTCAGATAAGGGTGGCTCTGGTGCAGTCTGCAATGTTGCACATTAATTCAACATGCCGGATACTCCACCACCCCCTACCCCTCCCCCCCCCCCCCGGTAATTGACAGGGCAACATCACATTGATATCATGGGTTACCTCCCCTCTTCTGTTCCCCATCCCCTCACCCTTCCCCACTTCTCCACTCCTATCACCCTTCTTCTCTTCTCCTCCTTTTCCTCAATTCCACTCCATTTTGTCCCTTGAGAAATAGAGGGGCCCGCTGTGAACGTATAAATTTAAATTTTAAAATACCTTGTCGTTTGAAAATACAGCAATATACTAACAGCCACCCCTCAATGGCGCTATAAAAGATTTTCACAAATAGCTTTAGCAAAAGGATTTGACACCAACGGCCATTAATAATTAAGATTTTTGCCAATCATTCAGAAATTAATGAACTTTTAAACATAACTCTCGCTACTAATAGAGATCATCGCGAAAGACCACCTACCAGCACGGGAATGAAATAAAATAGTACGCTTTCAGGGAACAAAATCAAGTTAAATTCTCAATTATAGAAACTGATAGTTGAAGCAGTTAATGGCTGCCTGTAGCCAGCAATACAAACGCTAAATAAATCACCTTCACTCACAAACTAGGAAGATGACCAGGATGCCCACAACACGTGTTTATCAAATTCAAAGTTGATGTCCACAGCTGGAAATGGATGCTCACCACGAAATCCACAGTCGTGAGATGAGGTGGATTCCCAGACCGAGTTTTCTTCTCGAAGTTGGGTAAGTGGCTGACAATCTGAATTCCAACCGGCGTCCTGGTGCCAAAGACACATCCCAGACAAGGCTGCTGACTTAACACGACGTTCAGCCCACAGGGATCTCAACGCGTCCGTAGCAACAGCGGACCCCGAACTAGAAACAGGTCGTAGACAAGACAAGACTGTCGAGTATGCCACACGCGTCTAACCCCTAGGTACATTCCACCTAGGTACATTCCCTCTAGGTGCCGCCTTCCTGCCCCCTGGCGGGAGGGCGCCCTTCGGTTACTCAGCAACTGGTGAGAGATATTCGCGGTGAACAGCTACTTTCGACATAAGCGAGCAGGCCCAATATGGAACATTCACAGTTCAGTGAGAGCAAGATTAGGGAAGCATCGGACACCAAGAAACTGTCCCTGCTCCAGTGACACCAAAGTCCACAACGCAGCAGGACATTGATTACCACATGTGACAAGGATGTGGAAGTCACTTTCAAGCACAAAGGGTATTTCTCGTTCTCCGGCCTCCACGTTGACACAATACGTCGCACAAGGAACATGCATAGGGTGTGGATAATGGGCAGCTGGTACGTCACTACCCTTTGCAAACAAATGATTGCTTTGTAGACTAACACGCAAATTGCATAAAGGAAGATTTTTGGAAGGAGATACGCAAGATCTGATGAGAGATTCCGCTGAGTTATCAGAGAACATCACGTAACTCATCAGACTTCTTATTTAAAACGTGACGTTTCGCACCTCAGCTGGAATCTTTCTCACGAATTTCATAGGGTTCTAGATTGGGTGTTACTAATTAAATAGACATATATAACTTGGAATAGGAAGTTTGAGGCGTATAAATATTGAGTGTCCAATAAATAGTGCGAGGGGTCGAAATGCCGTAACTGAAAAGATAGCCGGCCGAAGTGGCCGTGAGGTTAAAGGCGTGCAGTCTGGAACCGCAAGACCGCTACGGTCGCAGGTTCGAATCCTGCCTCGGGCATGGATGTTTGTGATGTCCTTAGGTTAGTTAGGTTTAACTAATATCGAATAAGAAGTCGGAGTGGTGCACCGAGCCACGCTTATGACATTGAGATGGTGGTTACAAAAATGTCAGGTTGAGTCAGACAGTTTTTTCTATTTCTTAATAATCACTGTGTAAAGCGAATCATGCTTTGCAGTGGATGATATATTAAGAGTATATCAGTTGTCTTTCAGCCTGGCAACAGAAAGTAGCATACAGCCAGATCTAAAATCTTGGATTCAAGTTCGGATCTCTTGCAAATCCTGGAGGCACTACTGGCAACATAAAACTATCACTGTTTGAAACCCTCTAACGTTTTTTTTATTTGTGTCTCATTTTTTACGAACCTCTTCGTGCGGTGAGAGTACCGAGACCTCCGCCAGGATAATTCGAATTTCACCTGCTCAGTGGCAATAAAAGAAACGAAGGCACGGGCTTATGGAAAAGTGAGTGGTTCGAAGACTTCTTACGTTGCAGAACACAATTTGTTCAGGAGTACTCCAGGGAAGTGGGGTAGGACCGCTGTTGTTCTCTCCACAGGGTGAAGAAAAATTCGCACGCTTGGACTTCACAGTGTTTTCTTCACATACCAGTAATACAAAAATGTCTGTCACAAAATTTCGGCCTGAGCATATTTCCGGCAGTAAATGGACTTTAAAGATTGGCAATCTGCAACACTGTGATCACATGTACGCTAACTACCTCTGTCTGCATATACGAATAGTAGTGTGCAGATGGTGCAGTGTGTAGCGTTTTGGGTTAGCATGCAGGAGGTCGGGGGTTCGATTCTGCGTAGAGTAGTATTTGTCCTTATTTGCTAAATGTAGTCTGTGTGGTACGGTATCTGCTGTGTTAACCGTTATACTGCGATTACAGTGGGTCTCCCACAAAACATTTGCACTTACGTACTACAAACACAGAAATGGAAGTACAATTGTTTTCATTGGTCAGCCTGTAAAGAAGCCTTTTGCACGTCGTGGGCGCGAATTGTTTCGCACCACTCTATCCTCTAAATAACAAACCGGTTTTCTGTGTACCTTCTCCTAGTGGTCCTATCGAATATTGTTATTGCCACTTTCTGGTCCATTACATTTCGTTAGGGGCCAGAAGGGCTAGCAAAGTGCTTTAAAAATAATTTCCAAACTTGGTTACCATTTGCATGTATTATCACAATGGAAACACCAATTATGCCGTTCAACATTGAGTCTGATGAGCATAAGCTGTTTAGTACATCCATACGCTATTATTATTATTATTAGCATCGATGGAATTGTGGAAACATCACGTCCATTACCATTATGGAAACAGCGCACTTTGAAAACGAACATTTCACTAGTAGCATTTGTAGGGAAATGGCTCGGACGGAAAGGTTCAGTTGTATGGCTTGGTCCTCCGTGTTCGCCTGAGCTAAATACACTGGATTTCTTCCTATGGGAACACTTGCAGGAGCACTTGTACTTGCAAAAGCACTTGTATTCTACTCTGTAGACACATCACCAGTTTTCCTGTTTTACTTCGAAAAAATATGACCCTACGGTAAATGGGGCCGAAAACCTGCACACAGTGACCTCACACAGTGACCTTTTCAGGATGAAGTAGTACTGTTGATTTGTATGTGGATCTTCCTTTCCCCATATTCGACAATTCTGTGTATTGGCGTATCCTGTCATATTGAAGTGGGCTTCGCCTTTATACAAAATCCTCCATGGCCACTCATTGTCCACTTTTACACAGGCAAAGGCCTCTCTTGCTGGCACATCAACAGGAAGCAACTCGTGCACGTGGGTAATTTTGAATGGATAGCAAAGAAGGATGTTTCGTAATATTTTAAGCACCATGCTCATGGGTATGTCCAATGTTTGGGCAATTATCCGTGCACTACACGCTTTCACACCATCACTCGTCTCCTCCTGCATTGCTGTGGCCACTGCTTCCACTGATGTCGAATCATTTCCTCCCTCTACCAGGTTGCACACCAAAAGAACCCGTCTTCTCGAATATCCGAGCGATTTTCTCCAGACCCACAGCATTCATCGGACGAACGCCTTTTTTCAAATTCTGTAGTGTCCGGAACTTCCGCAGAACGATGTGTGCAGTCATCATTCTTGTAATACAATTTTACAAGCAAAGCGCGATCCTGCATTGAGACAGTCATGGTGAACGTCGCAGACGTGACAGGAAGCAACGCCATGTACTCGGCCTGTTTATATTAACTTCAGTGGGTCATGTACATGACAGGTGTTTTCATTTACGTATTCTGACACTACAGCGCCATCTACTGATCAATTTTCACTCTATTTCTTTTTCTTCTGCTATACGTTTCCACCCTATTTCAATAATATTCCATTGCAATTTGACGTCATTCTGACCAGTGGTGCTATTTCTACAGCGTTTTGAAAGTTTAATTATAATCACCCTGTATATCATTTCCTCCACTACACAGGACTGCATCTAGTAGGATGATCTCAGATTATTATAACTTCATTCTTTAGTTCCGTTGAAAGAGACAGAGCAAAATTATTTACAACTTATGTAGGACTGATTTCACTCACCTGGACCCCTCATCTCCTGACCATCCAGCAGAAATCCCATTCCCGCCTCCTCAAACTCCTGTCCGGGGAGACGTGGGTATTGCATCCTTCAACCATCCTCCACACCTAGAAATCCCTCATCTGTCCTATCATCTGTTATGCCAGCGTTACCTGTATCTCCACTCCCCCCCTCCCAACTCCTATAAGGCCCTCCAAATCCTAGAACGCCATGTGCTCCACCTTGCCTTCCATCCCACACATGACTCCTGTATGACCTCATTCGCTTCCCCCAACTCCTCCTTTTCATCCATCATAACTGCATCCTTTACACGGTCCGCAGGCTTGATCCCCCCCCTCCAAACCTCTTGTCCTTGCTCTCCACCCCCTGCCTGTTGCTGCACCTCTATCACTGTCTCCCTCTCTCCATCTCCACACCCTCCATTTCCTTTATCAGCTCAAATTCCAGCACCTCCACCTCCCAGATGATGACCTTTGCTGTGACATATACCCTTACTACAAAATGTAGCCTCTCCTCGTTTCCACCCCCTCCTCAGGGCCCCCCTTTTCATCTCCCCTCCTATCTTCAGAGCGGTTTTTCCTTCTCTCTCCCACCCCCTGCCCTCCCCTAGTATCTGCACTCCTTCCTCAGCTGTTTCTCCCATCCTTCCCTCCCCAGCCCCCTTTGGCGCCTCCCCCCCCCCCGACCCTCTCTCCTTCTTCCACCCCCCTCTAGTACAGCCTGTACCCCCTCTTTCCTCCCTGCTCCCTTGTCTCTGTCCGCCTGGCAGATCCTCTCAGTTTGTTCTTCGTCGTCGGTGTGCTACGTCAGTGTTGTGTTCGGTGCTGTTCTACACTGACGTGAAGTGCTGTGATTTTAATCGTGTGCTGGACTTGTACATAGTGTTGCTGTCTGTTATTGTTATGTGCTATGCCGCGCCAGCCAACGCAACTTTTACATCCGACTGTACTCCGCCTTGTGTTCTTTTAACTGTCACAGTGTGTGGTTTTTCGTGCACACTTTTTATATTTTTATCTCCATTTATACAGTCACCCCCTGTTGTATGCTCCCCTCCATTATGTTTCCCTTTTTATATGTGTTTCGCCATATTTCCTCCTATATGTTGTTTTAGATGTTTCCCTGGTCTGTACTGTCTCTCATCACAAGAGAGGCGCCTGTGCAGCTTGCAGTCCAGCCTGGATAGGCCATTGAAATTCAATAAACAAAACAAAGACTGATTTGACTCTCGAAACAAAGAAAATTTCAGGCATAATGACATGTCCATGCCAGCAAAGAATAGTAAGCACTGTTCACTTTGTAAGACTGTAGTATTACTGACAGCAGGACAGCAGTTCGAAATCGCTTTTGATATTTTTGACTTGCACAAGGCAGACTTCGGCTGGATCTCTGGCGGTGTTTTGGACGGTATACTATAATCGGAATAAGAACTCCTGCACGAGTCTGTGTTAGTGTATTGTCCTTGGAAGCTCGCTTGGCGGAAGCCATTAGCCTATATAGTAAATAGAAAGGATTTCCATATGCATAGCAGAAGCGTTCCTGCAATACGGCTTCACAGTCTAAGTCAAACGAAATTAGCTGCGCAGCCTTTAGGAATCTTTTGTTCGGCTTCTTCTGTTCAGAGCGGCTTTGTCTGTAGCCGATTTCGGCAGTACATAAACTTGAGCTGCAATCTGTGGTCAGAAAAGCTGCCAGAAGGCCATCGCAAATCCTAAAGTCTTTGTGTCCTATTAAAAAGACTGTTTAATTGGGTTGATGGCTAGACGAAGTTCTTAGAAGTCTGTTTTAGTGATTTATACAGGGTGAAAGTTATTTAAACCAACAAACTCTGGGAGGTTGCACGGGACACTAAAACAAATTTTTTTCTCTAATAATTACCTACGAGCATTTTTTAATCCGATAGAGGCCGTCCTCGCTCTGAGCACTCGTGCAATTTCGCATAACATGAGGACAAATCAGACGAATGCAAGAAACTTCTTTCATGAGCAACTGTCAATCAGTTTCACTAACAGCGTCTGCACAACCTGTAACCAGATGATTATGCTCTCAGAGCATAGTTTTCCCGGTGGTACCTGGAACTCTCTTGGTAAAAAAGAATTAAAACTCGTTTATGTGAACTTTTGTCCGCATAGCAAACACATCACAAGAATAATTATAATTGTCCCACGCTACCTCTTAAAATTTGTTAGTTTCATTGATTTTCATCAGAGGAAACTCAGTCTATTGGTTTACAAAAATCCTAACAGAAAAATATGGCATTAGAGATAAATATTTGTTTGGGTGTCCCGTGCAACCTCCCGGGGACTGTTGGTTTAAATAGTTTTCACCGGGTATAACAAACTATTTCAATCTTCTTTATTAAGCTATCGTTACCTTATTTTGTTATCTGAAGCAAGGATAACCATGACTAACTCTAAAGGAAAGTGAGTTACAGCCTCCACTATAGAAGCTGTAGTTTGTTCTGAGGACGCAAGCCATCTTCAATAGCTATCGTTCTCTTCGATCAGATTTTTCTTCTGTTTTTTACTCATCAATCTTCTCACTGGTTTGATGTGGCCCGTCACGAAGTCATTTCCTATGCCAGCCTCCTCATCTCAGAATAGCACTTGCAACCTGTGTCCTCAACTACATGCTGGATGTGTGACGATCTATATCTTCGTCTACAGTTTTTACCTTCTACACCTCCCTCTAATGTTACGGAAGTTATTCTCTGTTGTCTTAACACGTGAACTATCACCGTATGTCATCTTCTTTCCAGTATTTTCCATGCGGTCGTTTCTTCCCTGGTTCTGGGTAAAACCTCCTCTTTTCATATCTTATCAGGCAACTTAATTGTCAATATTCTTTCCTAACACCACATCCCAAATGCTTCTGTTCTCTTCTGCCCCGATTTTCCCACAGATGGTGATTCACTACCATACAATGTTGTGCTGCAAACGCACGTTCTCAGAAATTTCTTCCTCAAATTAAGATATACGGTACTAGAAGACTTCTCTTGGCCAGGAATGCTCCTTTTACCAGAGCTAGACTGCTCTATGTCCACCTTGCTTCGTCTGTCGTGGGCTACTTTTCTTCCAAGGTAGCAGAATTTCTTAACTTCGTCTACTTCGAGATCACTAGTTCTGATTTAAGTGTCACGCTTTTCTCATTTCTACTGTTTCTTAATACTTCCGTCTTTCTCTGGTTTACTCTCAATCCTTCTTCAGTGTAACGTGTCACATACAGGCCGCGATGGTTTACGAATGTCGGTCACTATTGTAAGCGACAGTGCCGGCTCCAGTGTTCGGCTGACTGCGGCTATTCTCTAGCCTGAAGATAATACGCTAATACGGGTAACGGGTGGCGGCCTGGCCCGACAAGTTGGTCTGCAGAGGAGAGTGTGTTTCCTGCAGAATTGCTGGTGTTTCCTGGTGCCCTACGAGAAACAAATTCCTGAAAGTGTTGGCGGGCAGCAAAGTACTCTGAGCGTTAGCAAGAAATGGCCAATCGCATTTCCGAAATCAAGGAGTCAGTCAATGGACCTGGTAAGGTGCTGGAGGCAAGTTGTGCCCTCTGGGACGGAGGTGGTGGGGACGCGTACTGCGGAAGTTTGCAGTAGAGGATCACGTTGTTCTCTGTTGTTCTTATCTTTGTACCGTTGTAACTGACGTAAAAATCGCCTGCATAGCTTCACAAGACAAATCTATGCCTACGTAACTTCGTAACTGGGTACAGTTGACCCTAATGAATGTTCTGATTTGTCGAAACACTCTGTCTTACCTTCCACTGTTGAGATGACTGCATATGCACGTCCCGAAACCTAGTTAAAAGGAAAATCTGGCCACGGACACGAGGGGTAGTTCCCTGAACATGGACGAGGGGGAATGTTGCATCTGTGCTCATTAGACTGTCCATTCCATTCAACAGATCTTGTAATTGTTACTCATCTTCACTCAGGATAATGAAGTCAGATGTGGATCGTATCATTAATATCATTTCACCATCACCCTGAAGTTAAGTCTCATTCTTGAGCCTTTGCTTTATTTTCGTCATTGCTTCTTCGATACATAAACTGAACAGTAGGGGCGAAACACTGTCTTCCTGTCTCACGCCATTTTTAATCTGAGATCTTGCTTCTTGGTGTTCCCATCTTATTGATCCCTCTTGAGTCTCGTAAGGATTGCATATTAATTGTCTTTCACAATAGCTGACGCCTACTTTTCTCTGTATTTCGAATATCTTGCACCATTTTACATTGTGGAACGTTTTTCGCAGGTCGAGAAATCCTACGAGAGAGCCTTGATTTTTCTTCAGTCGTTTTCTCGTAATCACGCGCGACGACTGGATCGCCTATGTGTTGGCCTTACCTTTCCTAAGGCCACACTCATCGGCATATAACAGATCCTCAATTTTCTTTTCCCATCTTCTGTATATTATTCTTGTAAGCAACTTCACTGCATGAGCTGTTAAGATGATTGTGCGATAGTACTCACTCTTATCAGCTCTTGATATCTTCGGAATTGTGTGCATGTTTTTCTGAAAATCTGATGCTATGTCGCCAGTCTCATAGATTCTACACACCAATCTGAGTAGTCGTTTGGTTGTCACATCCTCCAGTGATTTTAGAAACTACGATGGAATGTTATCTAAGTCTTCTGCCTTATTTTATCCTACCCTTCCAAAGCTCTTTGAAGTTCTGACAGTAAAATTGGGTCTTCCATATAGTTTCAAATTTTTCTATTACTTTACCACCTATTCTACGTCTCCTCTGCGGTTAACTGTGGAATTCCCATTGAACTTCTAATGTTACCTCCCTTGCTTTTAATTTCGCCGAAGGTTGTTTTGACTCTTCTGCATGCTGAATCAGTCCTTCCGACGATATTTCCTGCAGCCATTTCGCCTCACCTTTCCCGCACTTCCTATTTATTTCGTTCCCAAGTTAAATTTCCTTTAACATTTTTGTTCTTCCTTCTTTCATCTATCAGCTAAAGTATTTCCTCCGTTACTTAAGGTTTCTTCGAAGTTGCTTTTCTCATACCATATTTGTCTTTCAATCTGTGATTGCTCTTTTTAGAGTTGCCTACTCCAAATGATCTTCCCACTGTTTTTTTTTTTTTTATCTTAGCGATATTTAAACGCCTCCCATCCTTCCGCAGTACTTCAGTATCCCATATCCCTCCGTCCCAATTCCTCCGGACGATTCTCTTAATCTTCAATCTACTCTCCACCGTCACTAAACTGTGATCTGAGTCTACATCTGTTCCTTACAGTCCATTATCTGGTTTCAGAATCTCTGTTTGACGAAGATGTGAGGATGATGAGGTTCCATGTTCCGAGGAGCGTAGGGGCGACGCGGGAGACCCGCACAGACGACTAGGCAAGGTCCTAGCAGAGGTGTTTTGCCATTGCCTTCCTCCGACCGTAATGGAGATGAATGACGACACAACAACACCTAGTCATCTCGAGCCAGGGAAAATCCCTGGCCCCGCCGGAAATCGAACCCGGGACTCCGTGCGCGGGAAGCGAGAACGCTACCGCAAGATCACGAGTGCGGACTGACAGAGATGTATTCTACCTGAAATCTTCCGTGTCTCTGGGCCTTTTTCAAGTATACCTCTCATCTTTTGCTTCTTGAACACAGCATTCACTATTTTACTAGCCGAAATTTATTGCAGAATCAACTAGACTTTCTCATCTCTCATTCCTACTACCAAGCCATATTGTCCGGTAAGCCATTCTTCTACAGCTTCCCATAAAACCGCATTCCAATCCCCCTTGATTATTAGAGTTTCATCTCTCTTTACGTAATGTTTTACTCGTTCAATATTTTGGTATGGTTTGTATATTTCTTTATATTCTCTTTTTAAAGACCTCATTTGTGATCTGTGGCTGAATTATTGTCGTCCGCGTTGATCTGCTTTCGATCGACAATAACCCTATCACTGAATAGTTCACAACTACTCTCTTTCTTTCCTACTTCCTGTTGACAACAGTTCCTACTCACCTTCTACAATTTTCTGTTGCCGTTAAAATTTCCCTACATTCATCGGCCGGAAATCCTCGTCTTCTTTACATTTCACTGAGCCACACTGCTTGCACACTGAGCCTTAGGATTTCCCTTTTCAGATTTTCTAGCTTCCCTACTATCTATAAATTCTTCTGACATTCCATGCTCGTAGAATGTTACACTTTCGTTTCATTTGCATGTTTTTCTCATTGTCACTTCCCCTTAGGCATTTCCCTAGCAGTGATACAAATGCAGGACTAATACGGAATCTATTGCCAATGGAGAGACCATCCCAGCTTTCTTTCAATTACGGGTCACATGTCCTGTGGATATATCTTATGTGACTTTTGTGCAACGGTTTCCAGTGTCTTGTGCATCCTCATGCCATTGACCTTGCTGATTCTTCTGCCTTTTAGGGCAGTTTCCCATCCTCCGCCTTCTCTGACAAGGCATTTGGCACTACGAGGATGATTACTTTTGCGACCATTGTTGAAAATTTTAATTCAGAATTTAAGCAATGGCTATGTTCTAACCCAGGATCCTTGACGTTTTTGATTACTAATCAAAGCTGCTACCCCTGCACCAAGGATTCCTTCTAAAAACTGAGTAAAAGAAGATAAAACTTAGAGAGGACACCACCTGTTTAAAAAGATGTGGATGAGCTGGTACCTGAGTTTTACATTAAAATAATCCCCTTCTAAACCACCAATTGACAGCTTAAGGATGAGGTCTGACTCAATACACAGTTTAAAATGTTTCACAACGTTTGCGTTCTTTCCGTGCAAAACTGATTAATGATACTTGGAAAATCTGAAATCTGTCCTCTTATCAGTAGAAGAAAGTACCTCGTCAACGATATACAGGTAACTTTTCATAGGAAACTGGTGGATTTTCCTGTCTAAAGAGATAGCTGTGGTTCACAAGATCACAGTTCTATTTAGCTTCTACGAACAGTTGCAAATATTTCCGTCTATCGTTGTGCTATGGTGTACATACACATTAGTCGAAGTATGGGCTTCAATGATTTCAACATTTTGTGAATATCATCATCTAGCTTGCATAAAATATTTTTTATTCATTAGTTTAATGAAAAGTTTCGACTTTTCCCATCATCAGATCCAAAGTTTTGAACTTCTGAACCTGAGTGTTGGTTTCAGTAAAATCAGTGCCAATGCAGGGCACAGGTTTCGTTGCTCATCCTCCAATCGAAACAGGAACTATATCCCATAGGAACAATAATCTGGAATATCCATGACATGAGTTCGCGGAAAATAATTGCGGCATTATTGTTCCCACGATTGTACCTGAAGTGCGTAGAAATCTTGGAAACATTGATATCATTTCACTGGATACGCCTGAATATCAGAAAAACACCAGGAACGTCGATTCCATGCCTTCTCACACAGTGACAGATGAATGTGCAGAAAGACAGCTATCAGTGACTCCTGAATCGGTGTCACACTGTATCGTGATCTATGATGGAACATGGATCCATTGCTGCACCCTAGGAAGCATCAACCATACGAGTACAAAAAAATTTTCTCTCGTGGAATTCACGTAGTTCAGACATAATGCACTGATAACAACGCTGAGAATTGTAACGCATGGACGAGATCGCACAGGTTCTGGTCGTTGTAAAATACAATGGCGCAAGCTGCAGTCTTTGCCTAGTATCTGCATTTATGTACAAGCACTAATTTCTCGCGGTGTTCTTACAATTAAGAGCAAAGAAACCTGTATTGAAATACAGAGATATATAAACAGGCAGAATATGGCGCTGCGGTCAGCAAAGCTTATATAACACCACAAGTGTCTGGCGCAGAGATCGGTTACTGATGCTACAATTGCAGATTATCAAGAGTTTGAATGTAGTGTTACAGTCGGAGCACGAGCGATAGGACACAGCATGTCAGAGGCAGCGGTGAAGTGGAAATTTTCCCGTGCGACCATTTCCGAACCTGTAAAACATCAAATCGCCGACATCGCAGCGCCCAGACAAAGATCCTGCACGAACGGGATCATCGACGACTGCAGATAATCGTTCATTGTGACAGAGGTGCGACCCTTCCGCAAATTGCTGCAGATTTCAGTGCTGGGCCATCAGTAAGTGTCATCGTGCGAACCATTCAACGAAACACCATCGCTATGGGCTTTCGGAGCCGACCGCCTACTCATGTGCGCTTGATGACTGCACGAAACAAAACTTTACGCTCACCTGGGCCCGTCAACGCCGACATTGGACTGTTGATGACTGGAAACACGTGGCCTGGTTGGACGAGTCTCGTTCCAAATTGTATCGAGCAGATGGACGTGTACGGATATGAAAACAACCTCATGACTCCATGGACCCTGAATGTCAGCAGGGAACTGTTCAAGTTTATGGAGGCTCTGTAATGGTGCAGGGTGTGTGCAGTTGGAGTGATTGGGCCCCGATACGTCTAGATACGACGGGTGACATGTACGTAAGAATTCTGTCTGATCATATTCAACCATTCATGTCCATTGTGCATTCCGATGGACTTTGGCAATTCCAGCACGACTATGCGACACCCCACAAGCCCAGAATTGCTACAGAGTGTCTCCAGGAATGCTCTTCTGATTTTAAACACTCCCGCTGGCCATCAGACTCCCCAGACATTGATATTATCGAGCATACCTGGGATGCATTGCAACGTACTGTTCAGAAGAGATCTCCACCCCTTCGAACTCTGACGGATTTATGGACAGCCCCCCAGGATTTATGGTGTCAATTCCCTCCTATATCAGTTTATTTGGCTCTTCACGTATAGTTTTGTCCAACCCCTGTATGTGTCGCGTAGCCTGACGCATTTCAGTCCTTATAAGTACCCATGACGCTTAGTTGTTTCGGGGACGTCGAAGGTCTCTTAGGTTATGGACACGAGTTTCGATGTTAGTAACTCCTTCGGATAACCTCCAGGTTGCTGAATACAGCATCTGATGGTCGTTGACCAAGTGCTATAGCGCAGAGTACTTGGTACGTAATGAGAAGAAAAAATGGCTCTGGGCACAATGGGACTTAACTTCTGAGGTCATCAGTCCCCTAGAACTTAGAACTAGTTAAACCTAACGAACCTAAGGACGTCACACACATCCATGCCCGAGGCAGGATTCGAACCTGCGACCGTAGCGGTCGCTTGGTTCCATACTGAAGCGCCAGTTGCTCGGACAGCATTGACCAGGCGTTTTCAATTGGTGAGAGATCTGGAGAATGTGTTGGCCAGGGCAGCAGTCGAACCTATTCTGTGTCCAGAAAGGCCAGTACAGGACCTGCAACATGCGGTCGTTCATTATCCTGCTGAAATGTAGGGTTTTGCAGGGATCGAATGAAGGGTAGAGCCACGGGTCGTAACACATCTGAAATGTAACGTCCACTGTTCAAAGTGCGGTCAGTGCGAACAAGAGGTGACCCAGACGTGTAACCAATGGCGCCTCATACCATCACGCCAGGTGATACGCCAGTATGGTGATGATGAATACACGCTAGCAATGTGCGTTCACCGCGATGTCGCCAAACACAGATGCGACCAGCATGATGCTGTAAACAGAACCTGGATTCATCTGAAAAAATGACGTTTTGCCATTCGTGCACCCAGGTTCGTCATCGAGTACACCATCGCAGGCGCTCCTGTCTGTGATGCAGCGTCAAGTGTAACCGCAGCCATGGTCTCCGAGCTGATAGTCCATGCTGCTGCAAACGTCGTCGAACTGTTCGTGAAGATGGTTGTGGTCTTGGCAAACGTCCCCATCTGGTGACTCAGGGATTGAGACGTGGCTGCACGATCCGTTACAGCCATGCGGATAAGATGCCTGTCATATCGACTGCTAGTGATACGAGGCCATTGGGATCCAGCACGGCGTTCCGTATTACCCTCCTGAACCCACCGATTCCATATTCTGCTAACAGTCATTGGACCCCGACCAACGCGAGCAGCAATGTCGCGATACCATAAACCGCAATCACGCTAGGCTACAATCCGATCGTTATCAAAGTCAGAAACGTGATGGTACGCATTTGTCCTCCTTACACGAGGCATAACAACAACGTTTCACCAGGCAACGCCGGTCAACTGCTGTTTGTGTATGAGAAATCGGTTGGGAACTTTCCTCATGTCAGCACGTTGTAGGTGTCGCCACCGGCGCCAACCTTGTGTGAATGCTCTGAAAAGCTAATCATTTGCATATCACAGCATCTTCCTCCTGTCGGTCAAATTTCGCGTCTGTAGCACGTCATCTTCGTGGTGTAGCAATTTTTCTGGCCAGTAATGTAATTTGTTTAGAACGATCTAGTTGCCACACCAGACGACTGACTTTTCTAATTACCAACCAGAAGGTTTTTACTATTTTACGAGTACATGCATGTCCGAAGGGACATTGCGTCGTACATATTAACAGTACAGGTACTGTAGTATCATATTTATTAGCTGATACCAGGCAGAAATCTTCAATCAAAATGCCCTTACTCCACTTTCCTGTGCCGGAATAACATCATGTGCGGGCTCCGACCCATGAACGAGGACATATTGAAGTTGGGAATGGCCTTTGGTGGTGCAGGACAGGGGCAGCGGTTAAGACGAACGCTCGCGCAAGGCGAAAAATCCGGCTTCGAGTCCTGGTGAGGCACAAACTGTCGTTGTCGTCATTCCATTATACAACTGATGGTTATCTGTATTCGCAACTGCGAATACGTTGCACTTATAAAAGAAAGTTTTTCCTTCGAGTGTTATCAATAATGAGGTACTGCGTTTCATTTGTGACAGTACAACTACAGAAATACAGCAGTAACGATATAACTAGCAGTACTGTAGTCAAAAAAAGGATTTATCATGTATTTTAGATTTTTTACGAGAGTATAACAGAATTAAATTCCAGACACGTCTCTCAGTTTTAAAAAAATGGTTCAAATGGCTCTGAGCACTATGGGACTAAACTTTTTAGGGCATCAGTCCCCTAGAACTTAGAACTACTTAAACGTAACTAACCTAAGGACATCACACACATCCATGCCCGATGCAGGATTAGAACCTGCGACCGTAGCAGTCGAGCGGTTCCAGACGGAAGCACCTAGAACCGCTCGGCTACACCGGCCGACTCTCTCAGTTTTGATCTTTGTTTCTTACAGAACTTCATTCTTGGGATCAGATATTTCAGTGTTCACTGAGAACTCTGTGCTGTTGAGGAAGAAATGGCAACATCTTCAACAGGAGTGTCTGGTACGCTGCTGAAAATCTTTGTGCGTTTCTCTTAAGCTGAAACTTAAGAATGAAAAAAAGTCATAATGTTCAAAAGAGAAATCACCACCAGCGATGGTGATTTCTGTTTTGGATATTATGACTTTTTTTCATTCTTACGTTTCAGATTAAGAATTTTTATAGCTATTAGAGACAAATGGGTATGAGACACTTTGATGATACTACATTTGGACATCTCACATGCCTGCTCCGAAAAAAATTTTTCAGCAGCGTCTTTAAATCCGAAGAACTGTGTTGTATGCGCCGGTATTACATGTAGAAGAGGATTCACAGCTTTAGCAGAGACTACAGTCTGTGTATCAGGTAAGCGGAGGCGCCCTTGAAGCGTGGCTCTTGGATCTCCAGAGGCATGTACTTTCATTCTTTCTTTCTTTAGCTTGTGCCGTTTTTCCCGCGGATACGCGGTGTCGGCATGGTTGATCGGATGTGGCAATGTTGGTTGAAGGGGTGGCAGGATGCCCTTCCAGCCGCCACCCCGTACCTCCCGGGAAGGAATTAGTGTACCCCAACTGTCTGCGACTAGTGTAATCCATGGAATAGTGCAAAAGTGTTCAGATGTCTGCGAGCCATATAACTGAGGCGGGACGTGGGGACCAGCCCGGTATTCACCTAGGGGGGATGTGGAAAACCGCCTAAAAACCACATCCAGGCTGGCTGGCACACCGGCCCTCGACGTTAATCCGCTGGGCAGATTCGATCCGGGGCCGGCGCTCCTACCCGAGTCCAGGAAGCAGCGCGTTAAGCGCGCTCGGCTAACCTGGCGGGTGCTCCAGAGGCATGTACTGCTTTGCACAAAGACAACATGCCATATGTGGTATCGATAGCTACGATGCCACAATGTAGGTGCGCTCTGCTAGGTTGGCACTACGATACCGACACCGACGACAGCGCCCTATAGCCGGCGCTGTGCAGCTCTACGAGAGACGCTCCAGATTCAGCCCACTTGATTCCGAGTAGACGACCTAGCAACATTGTTTCTACTTCATATGGGGCTAGTCATTACAGACTTTGTTACTTCAGTTACTTCAGTGATAGTTGTCCAAGTACTAGTGGCTATTAGCGTTGATGCCTATCCAGCTTCGCACCTACGTGCTCTTCAGTGCAAAGTTACGTATGTCATTGACTGCTATTCTCTATTAAATCTTCTGTAAAGTTATACGCAGTACCGCAGTACTTCACCTTTTCCTGCTCCTATTCGGTTCCAACATTGGCCTACCCTTCAGCTTACAGGACCAGACCCACGCGCATCCTATCCAGGCGGGATACAAAACCATATGGTAATGAATGTTGGAAACATTTTCTGCATTATTTGGCACACAGGTAGGGACATGCAACAGAGTACCGATAACACAATGGCACTGAAGAAGTGTTTTGTAAAAAAACTGAAATTACAACGATTGCCGTTTTCGCTATTTAAATAGTTTCTATATTCATCGATTTGTATTTATTTTAACGGCTTGAATCTGTAACCCCACAAACAATTATACTAATTTCAGATGAACCGCCTGCAAGTTCGACTTGGCTGTTCGTTACAGACATCATTTTGTTTTCTAAAAAACCTTTACAGGTGCAGCAGGGCTAACAATGCCGGACGCTTCGCTCTTTCTATTGTGTTACGAGCGTAACGCAGCTCGCCGATTCAGGAGCCGCCTTCTTGTGTGAGTGCTACAAGGCTGAACAGTGAACTCGACGGAAATCCCAACACATACCTCTCACCTCGTGGAAATTACTTTGCTACTGGCGGCAACATAGAAAAGGGGACACAAAACTTCGAACGCCACAGTGCAGTCGAAAACGTATGTAGTATGCACTCACACGTTCAGAATAAATAACGGGATGTGGGGAGGAATAAATAAATAAAAGCGAACGCTAGCATGGCAGTACATTCGACGAAAAAGTCTGGAAACTACATCACAGACACGCGCTCGTGGCGCACGCGCGTCCGCACACACACACACAGACACACACACACACACACACACACACACACACACACACACACACATGCATAGAGTGTGCTGACAACGAGATGAACATATATCTCCTCACAAACGGCTCTCGGCAGGGTAAATAAAAAGAAATTTAGCTGCGTCTCTACGTTGATCAATAGACATAGTCTTTTCAGTTCTCCACCAAAAAATTCTGAAAGCATTTCTCCACATTTCGCTTCGGAATGTTACATGCGGGGCCGACTCTTTTTCAGCGGCAGAGTGAAGCAAAAGCTTTGTCAAGCGCACGGAATACCGTTTTGCCGGACAACAGCCTGCCTGCGCATTGTGTAACGATCGCGTAAAGTTCTTTTCTATTTATCTCTTGTCTCGAACAACACGTGCAGTCCACTGTCGAGTTTCTGAAGAACGGTAGTAAACGGCATTGGTCAGTCAGGAAATTTCTGAAATGAAATTTGCGGTAAAATTTCAGCAATAAATGAGAGCTCGTTGTCCACGTCTGTTTACGAGAGTGAGTGTGTACGATGACTGCTGTGAACTGGAGAAATGAGTATGTTAATCTATTGTATTTTTAGAGGTATTTCTTTACTGTTGGACTTAAATACTTCGTGATATTGGGTCAACGAGGTGCACTTTTGTACCTAATAAGACGTTCTTCATTTTAACTTAACCGTAGATCTCATACTGTCTGCAGAACGGAATATTGTGAAAGAGCTGTAATACTAAAAGCTACTACAGACCTGGCCGCAGTTTGCACTAGCTAGTGGAGAAGAAAAAGAGATAATCAACAGATAGGGACGTTGAGGAAAGGGGCAAGAATGGGTATTAGAGAAGAAACCGGTATGATCCGTAGAACAGTCGTGAGGACATGGTAGAATGGAGATAGGGACGTTGAGGAAAGGGGCAAGAATGGGTACTAGAGAAGAAACCGGTATGAGCCGTAGAAAAGTCGTGAGGACATGGTAGAATGGAGAAAGATACGCACACATACCGGCTCATACGAGAAGAAAACAGTACACTTGAGAAAACGACAGCTACTTCAATTCGATGCAGTCATATACCACCTGGGGGAGAGGAGGTGTACTGATAATGGTATCAACTTCGTCCGTCAACAGATAGCGTAGTGGAAAAGGAGTAGCTGCCAGAGCACCGTCTGTGTCCATCCTTTAATAGAAAATCCTCACAGCTAGAAGACTCAGTGTGGTGAAAACTAGTGAACGAAGCTGGCAGCCACGCCTTGCAGATGCACTCGTGCTTCCTGCAGCCAAATGAGTGAGTTTGAAAGGAGTCAAATTGTGGCCCTCACAGTGGCAGTACGGTCTTTTCGGATAATTGCCATACAAGTTGGAAGAACTGTGTCTGTTGTGGAACGATGCTGGTATCAGTGCTCACTTGAAAGTTCACACACTTGTAGACGAGGCTCTGGACGTCCACGCAGCACAGTCGCCCGCCGGGATCGTCGTATTGTAATAGCAGTAGTAGCGGGTCGTACAGCTACCACAGCACCGAGAAGAGGGCTTGTGAGCCGTGTCAAAGCGAACTATTGCGAACCAGTTATCAGCAATAGGATTACGGGCATGCACAGTTCTAGCCAGTGCTCCACTCATGCCTCAGCGTCGAAGTGGACGTCTCGATTGGTGCCGTCAAAAGATAACTCTGAAGATGGAATGAAGCGCGGAGTTCTCCAGCGATGAAAGCACATACTGCCTGCCCGGAAGTGATGGTCGTTTTGGCGTACGACGTAGCCCTGGTGAGCTCTGTCTCGTAAAGTACATTCGTCCAAGACACATTGCCTCACCCCAGGTCTAATCGTGTGGGTTGCGATAAGCTACAACTCTCGTCCATCTTTGGCGTTTCTGGAGGGGACTCAGACTGTAGTTAGACCCATTCTTCTGGCGTTCTTGCAACAGAAAGCTGATGTTTTGTTCCATAAGATAACACTCACCCACACACTGCCCGTGAAAACGAATGTGCTCTGCAAGACGTGCAATAACTTTCCTAGTCAGCACGACCACCGAAGTTGTCTCCAATCGAGCGAGTGTCGAATATGGTGGGACGAGAAGTGACTGCGTGACCCATCATCCAACAGCTCTTACAGAACTACGTGACCATGTCGAGCAGGCGTAGCGTAACGTACTCCAGGACAATATTCGCTATCTGTACGATAAACTGGATCCCAGAGTCAGTGTCTGCATTTCCAACCGTGGAGCGTACATGACGTATTACGGGAGGTTCAGAGTGGGTCGATAGCTGCTACCTAATAACTACTTGTGCTACTCATCTGTAAATGTAATAGTTTCGTTACTCCATATGCACTGCTGAGTTAATTGGAAACCTCTAAAAGTTTGTACCCATTTTTTTAGGCAGTGTACATCTGACAGAGTCAGAAATAGAACTAGGCAGGTATAATGTCAGAAATGGAAAGGGAGAGTTCTGTAAGAAGGAAAAAAGAATGTACTTCAGTATTGGTCGAAAGGATCAGTAATTTTTAAAATAAACGTTAGTAGGATAAAGAAACTTATCTGACCTTCTCGCAAATGCAGTCGTAGTAGTAATCATAGTTGTAGTTGTTTTAATCATCCGTGGATAACTTAGGCGAGGTTTCTCATTAAGTGACAGTTTTTGAGAATTAACAAGAAGAAACATAATTTATTTAGACAGGCATTTATATACAAGCTCAGTTTGGTAAGGATTTGACAATCAGCCAGCCAAGGCCTCATAGTGGGAACTAGCCCAGCATTTTCCTGAACTAATTTAGGAAAACCAAGGGAAACCTACATCAGTATAAGTTGCAACTGAGGCTGCATGGCCCCGAATGCAAGGCCACTGTGTTTAAAACAACGCAACATCATTCGGTTTACGCCAAATGTACAATACCGATTTGTAAAGCGATTATTTAGTAATGATAAAGCTAATGCTAGCGTGTTCATTCATTTATCACTACCGATCACCGCACTCTAAACACACACAATGTAAGACTGCATATAAGGGGCCACCAAACGAGTACAAGAAGGATGCGAAAAAGCAAGAAAACTTATTTATTTCAAAAGTAATTGCCCTTAATGTTAGTACATTTATCCGACACTGAGTCAAAATGTCTAATGCTCCTGTGGAAAAATATTGACAGTTACATACGGAACATTCACTGCACCGAGGAGTGCACCTGTTGGTCCGAGCAAATCGACGGTCACGAATGTATTTCTTAAGGGCTCCAAAAATGTGCGAATTTGGAGAGATCGGGACTATAATGTGGATGTGGCAGGGCAGCCCAGCGAAACTTATGCAGTATACTCGAAATAGCCTTAGCAGGTTGTGGGTCCACAGTTTACTTACTGTTTTCCATCTGTCCCGTCCTCGTTTGAGTGCCCTTCATAAAATGTCAGCCATTACGACTACTGTGACTATAATGGATTTCCACTTAGTGTACCGCAACCCCTATTTAATTGCCTGAAAAACTGAACCTGCATTCCACCAAAATGAGTGAGAGGCTGAGATCAGAAAGAGGATAATGGTTTAGTATTATACACTAAATAGCTTCAGGGGCAATATTATGCAAAAATAGAAAGAAAGTGGAAGAGTGTTGTGTGAAATGTTAGATGTTTTATTATTATTATTATTATAATTAGTGGTAGTAGTAGTAGTAGTAGTAGTAGTAGTGGTGATGACACTATTTATTATCTTCATTCATTGATGTTACACTTCTTACAAAAGCCCTACTCTGTTTATGTACGTATTCCTTCACCATATACTGACAGGAGACAGAAGTCATGAGAAGCACATAATATACAGATGGTGGTAGTATGGTTACACAAACTATATAAGGGCACTGTATTGGCGGAGCTGCCATCTGGACTCAGGTGCTTCATGTGAAAACGTTTCCTAATTACTTATGGCCTCACGGCGGGAATTAACAAACTGTGAAAGGGAAATGGAGCTAGGCGCGTGGGACATTCCATTTAGGAAATCTTTTCGGAAGTCAGCATTCGAAGATTCACAGAGTCAAGCGTGCACCGAGAATACCAAATTACAGGCATTACCTCTCACCACAGTCAAGAGAGTGGCCGACGGCTGTCACATAACTGCCGAGAGCAGCAGCGTTTGAGTAGAGTTGTCAGTGGTAATATAAAAGCAACACTGCATAAAATAACCGCGAAAATCAATGTGGGAAGTACGACGGACCAATCTGTTAGGACAGTGTGGAGAAAGACCCAGGTCCCTGCAGCGCCTTCACTTGGCTCGTGACCGCATCCGTTGGACCCTAGAGGACTGGAAAACAGTAGCTTGGTCAGATGATCCCCACTGCAGTTAGTAAGTGCCGATGGTAGTAGAGGGTTAGAGTGTGAGGGAGGACCCCACGTAGCGATGGACTGAAGTTGTCAGCCAGACACTGTGCGACCTAGTGGTGGCTCCATAATCGTGTGGTCTCTGTCTACATAGAATGGACGTTGTCCTCTGGTTCAACTGAACCGATCATGGACTAGAAATGGTCGTGTTTGGCTACCTGGAGACCATTTTCAGCCATTCATGTTCTTGATGTTCCCAAACAACGATGAAATTTTTATGGATGACATTGCGAAGTGTCACCAGGCCCTAGTTATTTGCGATTTGTTTGAGGAACGTTCTGGACAGTTCCAGCTAATGATCTGGCCACTCACATTGCATGATGTGAATCCCATCGAACACTTATGGGACATAATCGTGAGGTCAGTTCGTGCACAAAATACTGCACCGGCCACACTTTCGCAGTTGTGGATGGCGATAGAGGCAGCATGTCTCAATGTTTCTGCAGACGACTTCCAATGACTTGTTGAATGCATGCCAAGTCGAGTTACTGCACAACGGGCAGAAGGCGGTCCGACTATGACTTTTTCCACCTCATTGTAGAACGTACTGACCTGTTGCCTTTTGCCTACTAGTGCACTTCCCAGCTTCTTTTATGGGCGGTTGGCGGTACGGATTTTGAAAACGTCATTAGCGTTGCATGACGAAGTATTTCATGAGTAATTATTATTATATGCTTTAACTTCTTGTAACTCTGCTTTATAAGTTTTATAAAAATAAAATTACTTCCCTACATTATAAATGTGGGGAAGTGGGAGATTAGAAAATTTTACTACTAAGGACTCACTAAAATGGGGCTGATTTTACTTTGTGAATCCACGATTCTACAGTCAGAACTTTTAAAGTTATTTGTGAATCTTTGCAACATTTCAGACAGTACTTCATTATTGATCTCTGCTTTACATGAAACTGACGGAAGTCACTATTAACATTGCCAGCAAAATCATTAACATATAAAATGTAAAATCAGACTCCCAACACATTCCCTGGAGCACACCTGAACTTATTCCTACATCTGTCTATGACTTTCCATCCTAGATAATATGTCCGATTCTCCCTATCAAGAAATCGTCACAGGCTTTATGGATTTATCAGCGAAGGTGCCTAATGTGCAACATGTGTTTCCATCTGTGTGGAGGGACACCAGCGTCCTATAGGTCGGTTGCAGAGGCTGTGTTTTCTTGTTACACAACGTCTAAGGCGCACAGCAGTGTCAGTTTTCGTAGGATGTACTGGCTGTTTGCTTGTTGTGGCTTTGAGCTTCCTTATTGGAATGTGCGGTTAGCGTACTGTACCACCACCTCTTCGCAAAATGAGCAAATTCGATATAAATGCATATCTCACAATCTGGAATGGCTGGTTTCAAGGTGAATACTAGTCTCGACAGCGAGTATGTGCGAAACTAAAATTGTTTGGAAAAAAAGGACAACATGAAGTGGCCTTCAGTGTCGCCAGAAATCAATCCTTTTTAGTAGCTTGAAAATTCTGTCCAGCGATACCTTCGATCACATAATACGTGCACATCTACGGCTTCAACATCGTTGTTGGATGGACAACAAGCTTAACATAAATATCTCATAGGAATTTTGCCATATCGTTTTTCAGTCTTTGTGTATTCCGCTGTGTAGTTTATCATAGTGCGTTGATGTACAGAATAGTAACGTTTTGCCATAATGTATTATAATTTGAAGATACCACCATGTATAAATAAAAGTTCATTTCTGCCAACAAAACTGAAGAGTAGATCTGACTACAACATACATCCCTTAACAAACGATTGAATTGAAGGTAGTAACATTTTTGTCCTGAACGAGGGAATGATTATTTATGGTACACAACCCTAGTGCTGTCAAACATTGCTTTAGACATTTGAGTAACTGTCGATTGGTAAGATGTGAAATAACAAAATACTTGACCGCAAAAATATTATGTAATTCAGATGCATAAATTAAGACAAGTGCTAAGCTAAATTTCAGATGAGTTGTTCCACATTTTAAATCTTCCCTTAGACTTCTCACAGCAACGTATTCTTTCATGCTGTAAAGTTTGTAAAAATTTCAGTCCTAAAAAGAATGCCCCAAAGAACTCTGAAGGTTGTGAGGAAGAAGTACTTGAAATAATAATCTGTAACAGTTAGAGAAATGAGATTCCGCTGCTTTGAATAGGTGCTACATAACTAACAGCTCCCACCTAAAATCTTTGTATCCTTTTAGATTTACATATCTTGCTCCGCTATGATCCCTGCTTTGGCATATATTCCCGTCCTGGCTGTATTCAGCGAACTGGGATAATTCAAAGCATTAGTCAATGATACCGTCACCCCTTTTAACATTCCCACAATCCATATAACAATGCCAACTCCAAAGAGAAACAGGAAAAGTGTTAGATTGTTAGGGGGAAGAGACCAAACAGCGAGGTCATGGATCTCATCGGATTAGGGAAGGACGGGGAAGGAATTCGGCAGTACCCTTTCGAAGGAACCATTCCGCCATTTGCCTGGAGCGATTTAGGGAAATCACGGAAAACCTAAATCAGGGTGGCCGGACGCGGGATTGAACCGTCGTCCTCCCTATTGCGAGACCAGTGTGCTAACCACTGCGCCACTCGCTCGGTACAGGAAATTTAATGTTGCAACTACGGAAGGCTCTAAAATTGAATTTGAGAGCACTCAGAACGATCTCCTTGTGGAAGAACCTTTGAGAAGTAAAACTGGTAAAACAAAAACCAAAAATTAAAATAAGTATACGGTGGCTTAAGAGAGAAGTACCTTTGAATTTGGGCACTGAGTTTAGGGAATTTATTACATGTTTCATGAACTTATGAACTCTACTGTACATGTAATTGAATTACTGGTTACTGGAATGTGGAATACATGTGCAATAAACAGGTTAATGATGATGATGTTTGGTTTGTGGGGCGCTCAACTGCGCGGTCATCAGCATCCGTACAAAGTCCCAATCGTTACGCTAACCAATTTAACCACTTTCACGAATTATGATGATGATGAAATGATGAGGACAACACAAACACCTAGTCCCCATCCAGAGGAAATCCCCAACGAGGCCGGGAATCGAACTCATAAATAGGTCAAGCAAACCTTCGAGGATGCAGTTAATTCTGGGTTTTGGCACAACTGTGCAGTCGTTCCATGAACTATGTATGAACTTTATTATTGGAATGGATTTGATGAATGATGTACGAGCTGTGTTGTATTTCAAATTAAAACATAGGAACATTGGATCAGAAGGCAAGAGAGAACAGTGAATTGTGAAGGGAAAACTACAGAGATATGTAAACTGAGGATATGGGAGAAATAAGTGACAGACTGTGTGAATAGAGGAACTGTCTGAAGAGAGTGGTGCCTTTTTTCTGTGCTCCAGAAAGGGTAAAAGATTTTGAATGTACTATAAAGGTCGGATCACATGAAACATTAATGAAGATAACATTACCTATAGCTTTTACACTGTGGACTGCTGTTGAAACTGAGCTTGATGTAGTGGAATTGCAGTTCAAGAATGTGCATAATTTTAAATACACGGCACTGGCGTATTTATGGGGCATATTCGTCTGTATAATATCCTACTCCTAGGCACCCGCACAGCAGTTTCATTTCATACGACACAGTTAAAGGGTTATTCACATCATAGCACAGTCCTCTAAGTGTGTAAACCTAAAATCGTGTAGAGCCCCGAGATCCCCAATCTGGATGCATTTCACGTGTGAAATCTGCCTCAGTTCTCCCACAGATAAAGCAGAGGTCGCAGATCACAGTTTTCAGTACACTTATCACATGGCAGGTTCAAAATGATTCAAATGGCTCTGAGCACTATGGGACTTAACATCTATGGTCATCAGTCCCCTAGAACTTAGAACTACTTAAACCTAACTAACCCAAGGACATCACACAACACCCAGTCATCACGAGGCAGAGAAAATCCCTGAACCCGCCGGGAATCGAACCCGGGAACCCGGGCGCGGGAAGCGAGAACGCTACCGCACGGCCACGAGCTGCGGACATGGTTGGTTCAAATGGCTCTGAGCACTATGGGACTTAACCTCTAAGGTCATCAGTCCCTTAGAACTTAGGACTACTTAAACCTAACCAACCTAAGGACATCACACACATCCATGCCCGAGGCAGGATTCGCCCCTGCGATCGTATCGATGGCGCGGTTCCAGACTGTAGCGCCTAGAACCGCTCGGCCACCCCGACCGGCAGTACACTTATCAAAACAAGTTTTGCATCACCCCGGTTCCCAGAACTCCTGAAGACAGACATTGACTGTGGAGACACAGTCCCTTTGACTGTTCAGATATGTCACTAAACCCGCCCAAAGGTATAAACAAGCAGGCATGTGCAGCGCCTATTAGACGGATGGGGTCCGACAGCTGATCAGTTCCAGTCATTCCACCAGGAAGGAGGTACACAGTTCGTGTTATTTGTAGTTCAACCATGCCTAGACGGTCAATACCACGGTTCAATCGCGTCCGCTTTCTTACATTGTACCAGGAAGCGCTCTCAACAAGGGAAGTGTCCAGGCGATGTCGTTCGGACGTGGAGGAGATACAGAGAGGCAGGAACTGTCGATGACTTGCCTCGTTCAGGTCACCCAATGGCTACTACTGCAGTGGATGACCGCCAACTACGGATTATGGCTCGGAGGAACCCTGACGGCAACGCCACCATGTTGAATAACGCTTTTCGTGCGGCCACAGGGCGTCATGTTACGACTCAAACTGTGCACAATAGGTTGCATGATTCACAATTTCACTAACGACGTCCATTGCGAGGTCCATCTTTGCAACCATGACACCATGCAGAGCGGTCCAACAACACGCCAAATTGAGCGCTCAGCATTGCCATCATGTTCCCTACACCGATGAGTGTCGCATATGCCTTCAACCAGACAAACTTCGGAGATGTGTTTGGAGGCAGCCCAGTCGGGCTGAACGCCTTAGACAACCTGTATGGTGAGTGCAGCAAGGTGGAGGTTCCCTGATATTTTGGTGTGGTATTATGTGGGGCCGACGTACGCCGCTGGTGATCATGGAAGGCGCCGTAACGGCTGGACGATACGTGAATGCCATCCTGCGGCCGATAGTGCAACCACATCGGCAGCATATAGGCGAGGTATTCGTCTTCATGGACGATAATTCGCGTTCCCATCGTGCATATCTTGTCAATGTCTTCTTTCAGGACAACGACATCGCTCGACTAGAGTGGCCAGCATGTTCGCCAGACATGAACCATATCGAACATGCCTGGGATAGAGTGAAAAGCTGTTTATGGGTGACGTGACCCACCAACCACTCTGAGTGATCTGTACCGAATCGCCGATGAGGAGTGGGACAATCTGGACCAATAGTGCTTTGATGAACCTGTGGATAGTATGCCACGACGAATACAGGCATGCATCAATGCAAGAGGACGTGCTACTGGGTATTAGAGGTACTGGAGTGTGCAGAAATCTCGACCACCACCTCTGAAGATCTCGCTGTATGGCGGTACAACATGCAATGCGTGGTTTTCACGAGCGGAATAAAAAGGACGAAAATGATGATTATGTTGACCTCTACTCCAGTTTTCTGTACAGGTTCCGGAACTCTCGGAACCGAGGTGATGCAAAACTTTTTTGGTGTGGGTATTAATCAGTGTCTTTCTGCATTTCAGACGGTATGTCTTTCTGCATTTCAGACGATATGATGCACATATTGATGTTTGGACTGGGAATGGCAAGAAAAGCACTTTTGAAGAAGAGAAATTTGTTAACCTCGTATATAGATTTAAATGTTACGAAGTCTTTTCTGAGGGTATCTGTCTGGAGTGTAGTCACATGTGGAAGATAAACATGGAAGATAAACATTTTAAATAAAAAGAGACTGGGAGCTTTAGAAATTTGGTGCTACAGAGGAACGCTGAATGTTAGATGGGTAGATCACGTCAATGATGAGGAGGTACTGAACAGAATTGGGGAGAAGAGGAATTTGTGGCACAACTTGACAAGAAGTAGGGATCGGTTGGTACGAGATGTTCTGAGGCATCAAGGGATCACTAATTTAGTATCAGTGGGCAGCGTGTAGGGTAAAAGTCGTAGGGGGAGACCAAGAGATGGATATAGTCAGCAGATTCAGAAATACGAGGGTGTGTCAAATGAAAATCTTAAACATTTTTTAGCATTATTTATTGTGCAGAAGTGGTACAAAGCTGTATCACTTTCCAACATAATCTCCCCCACGCTCAATGCAAGTCCTCCAGCGCTTACAAAGTGCATAAATTCCTTTAGAAAAAAAAAAAAAAAAAATCTTTTGGTAGACCGTGCAACCACTCATGCACCGTGTGGCGAACCTCTTCATCAGAACGGAACTTCTTTCCTCCCATTGCGTCTTTGAGTGGTCCAAACATACGGAAATCACTTGGGGCAAGGACTGGTGAGTATGGTGGATGAGGAAGACACTCAAAATGCAGGTTTGTGATTGTTGCAACATTTTGCGAAACTGGAGCGTGTCATGCACAATGTGATGTGCTGACAAATGACTAATCTGTAAACATGCTGCAATGCCATTAAGTGTCACTCTTCCGTTTTCCTTCACTATGGCTTCAACTGCTGCAATGTTCTGTGGAGTCACAACTCGTTGTGCATGACCTGGACATGGAGCATCTTCCACTGAAGTCACACCATTTGCGGACTTCCTACTCCATTTGTAGACTTGCTGCTGTGACAAACATGCATCACCGTACTGAACCTTCATTCTTCGATGAATTTCAATAGATTTCACACCTTCACTACGCAAAAATCGAATGTCAGAGCGCTGTTCTTCCCTGGTGCAAGTCGCAAGTGGGGCGGCCATCTTTATACTGATACTGCGACGGTGTGTGTGCATTGCACTATGCTGCCACATACAGGCCATTCTGCACGCTGTTTGTAGCACGCTTACAGGACAACGGCGCGAAATTTCGATTTGTTATCAAAAATTTAAGGTTTTCATTTGACTCACGCTCGTATGTAGTTTGCAGTAGTTATTCGGTGATAAAGAAGCTCACACAAGGCAGAGTAGCATGCAGCGATGCATCAAACAAGACAACAACAACATAAATACCACAAATCTTGGTGCTATTTTGCATGTCTTTGTTGCTCGTTTTACATTATTTGACATCGATGAAAAAATCGGACTATAGGTCTAATCAAAGGCAATGACTGTCGTATAAGATATTCACATCGGTTTTTGTCGACTAAATTTCGATTGATAGGGACTGAATGAATGTAAATAATACGGCTTACGTCATTTAATGAGACCAGCTGACTGTTAAAGATAAGTAACCTGGAAGACGGAAACTATAATGGCGGTTCGCGGAAAGAGACACATTATTTTTTCACGTATTTTGTGCGATCTGAAGTTTTCTAACTAGTAGAATTCTGAACTGTACCCCATCTCATGTCGTAAGTTCCCCACGATATCTAGGCAAACGGATTCGCCACCATCTCAAAATGATAATGATGTTTGGTTTGTGGGGCGCTCAATTGCACGGTCATCAGCGCCTGTACAAAGTCCCATTTTTTTTATGCAGTCCAATCTAGCCATTGTCACGAATGATGATGATGGTGATGATGATGTTGATGATGATGATGAAATTATGAGTACAACACAAACACCCAGTCCACAGGCAGAGAAAATCCCCTACCCGGCCGAGAATCGAACCGGGGACCCCGTGCCATCATCTTAAGGTGGTCCCTGATGACTGATGCTCTGATCTTGTCGGCGCCATATATACATCGCGAGTTACCCCCTACATCACTCCGCTTTAGTCACTATCTATGCGGCTGCCCTGGTGTGTGATGGTGTTAGTGGAAGTGGTGATGGTGGGGTGGAAGGTGTGGGAGGGGGGTGATGGGAAGGGGCAGGGGAGAGGGTGCCTGGCTGCGTTAACGTGGTCGGTTGCGCACTTCACTGTAACGGCATGCCTTTCTTTTTCTCGATTCAGTACAGGTTTCCAGCTTGACAGTTAGACTCTTAACTTCATGGCCTCTTTACTCACACAATCCCAGAAGGAGGAAGATTGCCTAAGTATGTTGGTTTTGTTGTAATGTGTTGTACTGTCAGTTTTTATACTATGATCGGCCACAACTGATCTGGCGGCCTAGCATCATTCAGTGTAGCCTCTATGTTACGGCACCTCCCAACCATCGCGCACGTAGCTTCCTTAAGGTAGGCTTTGCCGCATTCGCAAGGGATTTGGTAGACCTCTGGTTTGAAACAGTATAATTTCGTTTCTAGCTACTGTTGTAACTAGACTATTCAGTGCTGCAGTGCACAATTTGTACACAAGAACGAATAGAAAAGTCACATTTTTTTCTAATACACTGCTGTCAGAAAACGATTTAAGTTGTCCTACAACATTAGTAGAGTTCTTCCTTTAGTGTATAACACACTGCGTATGGTAAGTACGTAATAGCACATTTCGGAATGTGGTGACTTAGTGGTAGAAAACGATTCTAAAGATCTCGGGTTTACTTCTCAGCCAATTAAAGTTTTTTTCTTCAGTTAGTGGTTCCATCAGGTCTGGTAGCGATTTATTATTGTGTAGAATTTTATTTCCCTCTTATGTGCTAGATTTTCCCAGTACAAGAGATAGTAAGTCCACAATGACACAGCGAAATATTTTATGTGGGGACATATTTAAGTCTCAGAGTATACATATTTTAAGGAACGATATCCAGTAGAGGAAACTATAAAAAATGATACTCTATCTTTTCGATTCACATTAGTTACAGAACATCAAGGAAACTCTTGGCGGTCTTCCGACCTATATACGCCAGACTGCTCAAAATGTTGCACATTAATTGTATATTACTGATGGTTACGCTCTTCTTGTTTATACAATGTCAGTATCTTTTCATCACAATTTCCTTCCTAAGTTGGTTTGTGTGACCGAGGGGTTCTAGGCGCTTCAGTCTGGGACCGATCGATCGCTACCGTCGCAGGTTCGAATCCTGCCTCAGGCATGAATAAGTGTGACGTCCTTAGGTTAGTTAGTTTTTAGTAGTTCTAAGTTCTAGGGGACTGATGACCTCAGATGTTAAGTCCCATAATGCTCAGAGCCATTTTAACCATTTTTTCCTTCCTAAGATTAAATATATGGCCTTTGTTGTTGTTGTTGTTGTTGTTGTCTTCAGTCCAGAGACTAGTTTGATGCAGCTCTCCATGCTACTCTATCCTGTGCAAGCTTCTTCATCTCCCAGTACCTACTGCAACATACATACTTCTGAATCTGCTTAGTGTATTCATCTCTTGGTCTCCATCTACAATTTTTACCCTCCACGCTGCCCTTCAATACTAAAATTGTGATCCCTTGGTGCCTCAGACCATGTCCCACCAACCGATCCCTTCTTTCAGTCAAGTTGTGCCACAAACTCCTCTTCTCCCCAGCTCTGTTCAGTACCTCCTCATTAGTTACGTGATCTACCCATCTAATCTTCAGCAATCTTCTGTAGTACCACAATTTGAAAGCTTCTATTCTCTTCTTGTCTAAACTATTTATCGTCCATGTTTCACTTCCGTACATGGCTGCACTCCATACAAATGCTTTCAGAGAAGACGTCCTGACACTTAAATCTATACTCGATGTTAAGAAACTTGTCTTCTTCAGAAACGCTTTCGTAGCCATTGCCAGTCTACATTTTATATCCTCTCTACTTAGCCATCATCAGTTATTTTGTTCCCCAAACAGCAAAACTTATCTACTAGTTTAAGTCTCTCATTTTGGAATCTAATTCCCTCAGGATCACCTGATTTAATTTGACTACATTCCATTATCCTCGTTTTACTTTTGTTGATGTTCAGCGTATATCCTCCTTTCCAGATACTGTCCATTCCGTTCAACTGCTCTTCCAGGTCGTTTACTGTCTCTGACAGAATTTCAGTGTCATCCGCAAACTTCAAAGTATTTATTTCTTCTGACAGAATTACAGTGTCATACGCAAACTTCAAAGTCTTTATTTCTTCTCCACGGATTTTAATTCCTACTCCAAATTTTTCTTTTGTTTCCTTTACTGCTTGCTCAATATATAGATTGAATGACATCGGCTATAGGCTGCAACTCTGCCTCACTCCCTTCCCAACCACTTCTTCCCTTTCATGCCCATAGACTCTTATAACTGCCATGTGGTTTCTGTACTAATTGTAAGTAGCCTTTCGCTCCCTGTATTTGACTCCTGCCACCTTCAGAATTTGAAAGAGAGTGTTCCAGTCAACATTGTCAAAAGCTTTCTCTGAGTCCACAAATGCTAGAAACATAGGTTTGCCTTTCCTTAATCTATCTTCTAAGACAAGTCGTAGGGTCAGTATTGCCCCACGTGGTCCAGCATTTCTACGGAATCCGAAGTGATCTTCCCCGAGGTCGGCTTCTACCAGTTTTTCCATTCGTCTGTAAAGAATTTGTTAGTATTTTGCAGCCGTGACAAATTAAACTGATAGTTCAGTAATTTTCACACCTGGCTGCACCTCCTTCTTTGAGATGGGAGTTATTATATTATTCTTGAAGTCTGAGAGAATTTCGCCTGTCTCATACATCTTGCTCACCAAATGGTAGAGTTCTGTCATGGCTGGCTCTCCCAAGGCTGTCAGTAGTTCTAATGGAATGTTCTCTACTCCGGGACCTTGTTTCGACTTAGATCATTCAGTGCTCTGTCAAACTCTTCACTCAGTATCATATCTCCCATTTCATCTTCATCTACGTCGTCTTCCATTTCCATAATATTGCCGTCAAGTACATCGCCCTTGTATAGAACCTCTATATACTCCTTCATCCTGCTTTCCCTTCTTTGCTTATGGCCATACAGTAATGATATTCCTCTTAGTTACGTACCCAATAACAATCGAGTGTGAATGTGTTGGGTCTATTTTCGTCGTAGTGGGTTTCTACGATGCATAAAAATAGAGAAAAGGGTTTAATCTTGTGGTTGACAAATAATACTGTTTTACATGTTATCTCAGTTCTTATTTTTCAAAGAAAGTTTACCTTTCAATTTTCAGGTAACAATACGTTGGGCGTTTCGTCATGCCACATTACTCTTCATAAATGAAGAACATGAGCTCATTTTTCTATTGTTATTTTAATATCTTTCCTTCTATAAAACAGAAATGACTTTTGAAATAGCTACGTTGTAATGTACTCGGATTATGTACCACTGTACGGACGAAATAACTGAAAACGAATCCTTTTTTTTAGAAACATTTCAATTTTTGTTCAAGTAAGGAAATTAACTACTTATCTTCTGATAACAACAGCTCCTCTCTCCACATTCATGCCAAATCGTCGTTGTTTGTCATAGTCGGCCAGTAACCAATTAATCCAAACACGGAGGGCACGCTATATTTGATAACAAATATAATTCATCAATATAATATACGTCACAGGACACTATTTTACATGAATGAAAACATGTACGTTTAACAATGCTTCATATATTCTCATAATAATTTACAGATAATACGCTTTACAGACGTGAGCGGATAATATCGACCCAGAAAATAATCATAAAGCTCATACCAGGTAACTGATATCTCCACTCTTTTCTTTACAGCGACTTGTCGATATTCTCTGTTAGACTGTTCGCTACCACTGTCATTGTGCTTTTGACTTTACGACACTTTGCACTTGACCCACTCGGACTTTTTTTCATTTATTTCCAATTATGGCAATCCAAAAGGCGGTTCAAAGTGCTGCTGTTGTGTCACTTGCCTGATCGATGTCCTTTTAAAGACGGTAGGTGGATAATTACACGTTGCGACGCTAAGATACTGTGCTGTTGTCAGGCCACACGCAATCTGGAGAAAAACGTAACGGCTACCTAAGGATTGACTATTGTCTTAATAAATGAAATGATGATTAAATCAAGACCCTAAGCTGCCGACAGGCGTAGATATACATCAGCGGGGACAGTTAAAAACGTGTGCCCCGACCGGGAATTGAACCCAGGATCTCCTGCTTACATGGCAGATGCTATATCCATCTGAGACACTGACGGCACAGAGCATAGTGCGACTGCAGGGATTTTTTCCTTCCACGCTCTCCGTGAGACCTACATTCCCAACTTAATGTCCACACACTACAATCGTAGTGCTCCTGCCCATTACACCCACTACTCGCGGCAGGTACGAAAAAACAGATACCATCTTCATGTAAAGGCTAATCGTCCATTGACCTTCTTGTGTGAGAATGGACACGAATTGCCCGTACTCCTACGGCACTCGGTAAGATTGTCCGCCACGCGTAATGAGTGTAATGGGCTGGGGCACTAGGATTGTAGTGTGTGGACATTAAGTTGAGCATGTGGGTCTCACGGGGAACGTGCAAGGGATAAATCCCTGCAGTCGCACTATCCTATGTGCCCTCCGTGGCTTAGATGGATAGAGCGTCTGTTATCTAAGCAGGAGATCCCGGGTTCGAGTACCGGGGTCGGCGCACACATTTCCAACTGTCCCCGTTGATGTATATCAACGCCTGTCGCCAGATTAGGGCCCTGATTTGATTATCATTTCATTCTAGAGAGCTGCACTGTCATCGATGGTATCCTTTCGGCATGTCGGAAAGAACAGATACGAACTTCATATTGCCATAATAGGTTCTTTACTCCTATCTACCAGGTTGCTGAAGTTGTTTCTAGGATTACCCAGGGAACAACGCCATAGTCAGTAAGCAGTACGGCTCTTTCAGTACTATGCTGCTTCACAACAAGCAACCGCATTTCCACCAAATAATACGTAAGGAAATAACCTATCTGCTTCTTCAATAGTGATTACCTTACGGCACGTTTTTTTAGGAGTAGGCCTTCTTTAATCAACATAACAAGAAGAGGAATCACCGAATTCGAGTCACCACCCTACATCCGGTTGCAGAGATACTGTCTCACGCGTCAGATTTGCAGCTACGCATAGTAACTTCTAGCAACCGCAGATTTGTGCAAATTCAAAACTGGACACAAATATGTATACACTGCTGTGATGGAAATCATCCACCTGCTATAATGTTTACTGTGCGTTCTGAAACCGGCTACATGTGGCGAATAAGTTTACTTATTTGTTTTTGTTTAATAATCGCTGATACGTACAAAATCTATAAAGTGTATGCGCTTGTACGTGGCCATATATTTTAGCGCAGCAAATGAAATGTATCCGACGGAGTAAATTACACTGGCACAAAGAGGGGTTGCGGCTATTTTAATACCAAAGAGAGGCTGTTAACTGCGACATCGGAGAAGGGTAAACATGAAACAGCACAAATTCCCCGTTAGATGAACGCGTGGCGCGACTGCCGACCCGCCAGTACGGTGACAGACCAATAACTTTCATATCGACCTGGAGCAACAAAGAGTTTGGTGTGTAGTTCTCCTAATCGGCCAAATATGTTAGAGGATTAAAGTTCTCAGAGTGCCATATACGAGACTAACAGCGACTGACTACGCGGTTGTAGGGTAACCTGGGGCTTCACATTAGGAAAAAAATATTTTCCCAAACATGTTTTATGTACTGGGACAGAGATTACTTTTCAGTATACAGAAGCAGAATTGTCATTGTTTTAATTAACTCTTGAACTATGAACGCATATTAAAATCTCATGGGCTTATTCTGGTTGAAATAAAGAGAGAATTTTAACTCAAAAAATGGTGGATACTAGGCCGGTAGCATCTACTCATCACTTTACAAGGGAATAGTGAGCTTTTATTTTACGGAAATGTTAGATACAAATTTAGAAACAAATTATATTGTGTAATGGTTAAAACATCGCACAAAATAAACTCCGGGCTATAAGCTGTTATTACACTACTGCACATTAAAATTGCTACACCACGAAGATGATGTGCTACAGACGCGAAATTTAACCGACAGGAAGAAGATGCAGTGATATGCACATGACTAGCTTTTCAGAGCATTCACACAAGGTTGGCACCGGTGGCGACACCTACAACGTGCTGACATGGGGAAAGTTTACAACCGATTTCTCATACACAAACAGCAGTTGACCGGCGTTGCCTGGTGAAACGTTGTTGTGATGCCTCGTGTAAGGAGGAGAAATACGTACCATCACGTTTCCGACTTTGATAAAGGTCGGATTGTAGCCTATCACGATTGCGGTTTATCGCATCGCGACATTGCTGCTCGCGTTGGTCGAGATCCAATGACTGTTAGCAGAATATGGAATTGGTGGGTTCAGGAGGGTAATACGGAACGCTGTGCTGGATCCCAATGGCCTCGTATCACTAGCAGTCGAGATGACAGGCATCTTATCCGCATGGCTGTAAAGGATCGTGCAGCCACGTCTCGATCCCAGAGTCAACAGATGGGGACGTTTGCAAGACAACAAACATCTGCACGAACAATTCGACGAGGTTTACAGCAGCACGGACTATCAGCTCGGAGACCATGGCTGCGGTTACCCCTGACGGTGCATCAGAGACAGGACCGTCTGCGATGGTGTAGTTAACGACGAACCTGGGTGCACGAATGGCAAAACGTCATTTTTTCAGATGAATCCAGGTTCTGTTTACAGTATCATGATGGTCGCATCTGTGTTTGGCGACATCGCGGTGAACGCACATTGGTAGCGTGTATTCATCATCGCCATACTGGCGTATCACCTGGCGTGATGGTATGAGGCGCCATTGGTTACACGTCTCGGTCACCTCTTGCTCGCACTGACCGCACTTTGAACAGTGGACGTTACATTTCAGATGTGTTACGACCCGTAGCCCTACCCTTCATTCGATCCCTGCGAAACCCTATATTTCAGCAGGATAATGCGCGACTTTATGTTGCAGGTCCTGTATGGGCATTTATGGATACAGAAAATGTTCGACTGGTGCCCTGGCCAGCACATTCCCCAGATCTCTCAGCGATTGAAAACGTCTGGTCAATGGTGGCCGAGCAACTGGCTCGTCACAATACGCCATTCACTACTCTTTATGAATTGTGGTATCGTGTTGAAGCTGCTTGGGCAGCTGTACCTGTACACGCCATCCAAGATCTGTTTAATTCAATGCCCAGGCGTATCAAGGCCGTTATTACGGCCAGAGGTGGTTGTTCTGGGTACTGATTTCTCAGGATCTATGCACCCAAATTTCGTGAAAATGTAATCACATGCCAGTTCTAGTACAATTTATTTGTCCAATGAATACTAGTTTATCATCTGCATTTCTTCTTGGTGTAGCAATTTTAATGGCCCGTAGTGTATTTACTCATTGACTGGATGATAATTTAATACAATGATTTTTCAGTTACAAACTAAAGAAAGATTTTAACGAAAGTAATAATAATTATAATTATCATATAATTATTGATGTTGATAAAAACGTTATTTCAGTTACGTTTCCAACAAAGACGACGCTACTTGGTAGCAGTTAATGTACACTGAGGTGATAAAAGTCATGGGATACGTCCTAATATCGTGTCGGACCTCCTCTGTCCCAGCGTAGTGCAGCAACTCGACGAGGCACGGACTCAAAAATTCGTAAAAAGTCCCCTGCAGAAATATTAAGCCGTGCGCCCTTTGTAGCCGTCCACAATTGCGAAAGTATTGCCGGTGTAGGATTTTTTGCACGAACTGACCTGTTTATTATGTCTCATGAATGTTCGACGGGATTTATGTGGGGCGATCTGGGTGGCCAAAGCATTCACTTAAATTGTCCAGAACGTTCTTCAGACTAATTTCGAACAGTTGGGGCACGGTAACATGGCGCATCACATACATTAAAAATTACATCGTTGTTTGGAATATGAAGTCCATGAAAGGCTACAAATAGTCTCCAAGTAGCCGAACATAAGGACTTTCAGTCAATGATCTTTCCAGCTGGACCAGAGGACCCAGTCCATTCCATGTAAACAGAGCCCACACCATTATGGTGCCATCACTAGCTAGCACAGTGCCTTGTTGACAACTTGGGTCCATGGCTTCACTATACGGTGCTCGACACATTACGCACTTATCAAACAAATATTGAAAAACATTATCAAAAACGCTATAGTCCACAAGGACCTAATGCCAATTCGAACCATGTGAGGGAAAGTAGGAACAATGTGGCAGTTGACTGTAACGCACTACTAGTAAAAAAAAGAAAAAAAGGAAATCTCGTCTGCTAGGTCAGTTCCGATATTAGTAAAACGGAAGAAGGTAACAACGTGAATAGAGAATGATACTAAATAAAGGAAATGATGCTCAGAAATTAAGAAACTAATAAAAAATTTTGGACTCGTTGTACAGATAAAGTATATTACTCTCCGAATTATGTTGCTGAGTGGGGTGAATTAAAAGATGACAAAAATGAGAGATACATAATTCGAGATGCTGATGAAGCTATAGCAGATCTTAATAGAAGTAAAATAATGTAGTAGTCAACGTAAGGGGCCCAAAGTTTTAGAAGGTGAAACAATACAGAGAGTGACATAACTCATAAATATAATAAATAGTGTATAAAGTAGGGATGAAACCTTTACAGGGACACTAACTGTACCCATAGCAAATAATTCAAATGGAAAGGACTGCAAGGATCACAGAACTATTAGTCTCATGCTACTAAAGCCTATGCTCGTATAATGCTGGGAAGAATGGAAAGCAAAACAGAGGGAATAACTTGTCAGACGATAGATCGAGTGAAATGGCAAATAATATTTAAAATTTTGAATTAAAAACAATCATTTGGAAAGATAGAAGACTAATAACAGTAACAATGCAAATGAAGAAATGCATCAAGCATTTATTAAGAAGCAAAATAGAACTTACATGCAGGAAATATTTGGAACGGTTTCAAATCTAGCTGTGTAGAAGAAAGAAGAAAATTTAATCAATAGACCCAAGTTGGAAATCATGAAATGTTTGTAAGAAAGTGTAATTCTTCTGAAGTATACCAGAATGAGAGAAGTGGACGGTTTCAGACATACATGCATGAAAAACCGCTTGAAGTAGGCACATGAGAAGACTCACTACACTTAGAACTCGTCATTATAATATATGCCTGATGTTCCTTAGGGTACGTCTACTTGTGAAGTCGGTTTGTTGACTGAGGCCTGTAAATATTTCATTGTTCTCAAGCATATTTAAGCGTGCTGCTTCTCGCGTTGGTGCTGTTTGTAGGTTTCCGCCCTCTGTTGGAGGTCGGACGGTATCGTTTAGTGGGCATGGTTGTGGTTGTTTGTCTTCTTCTCGTGTTGACTGGCGCCACTCGGTTTCACAAGCGTTGCTTGTCCGCTAGTGGCAACAGTGGTGGTTATCGATATGTGGTAACTCTTGCCCTATCTTTGGACGGACGTCGTTGTTTTTCCGGGTCGTGTGAGCGTGGCAGTTCGGTTGGGGACTCAGGAGGAGCCAGGTCCGCGCAGTGCAAGAACACGCTGGGACTGCTGGCGGCGCGCATGGGCTGCTGGATGTATCCTGCATTTGGATTCAAGTAGAGAAACCTACACCATTGCGAGATCTTGCGATTGTCCAGTGACTTGGGTTCCTGTTGCTGCTCATAGTGTTGCCGAGGCGAAGAGCAGCTAGTGGAGTGCTTGGGGAAGGCGGATCTGATTAACTGCCCTGGACTTCTAATTAATATTTATTGCGTTCAGTTTGTCACTATTTGTGAAGTTCAACTAGCGGTATTTTTCCTGCCTCATGGCTGCTAACGCGCCAGTTACCTGCCCTGGTTTTCAAGCGGATAGCTGCCACCGCTCTGCGAGGAGGAATGGGGTGTATTCCGGAAAAACAGGTACTCAGAATGGCAGATCAGACGCGCTCTCCGCCTCACCTCTACAGTATAGCATGTGGAGACGGAAGAAGTCACGGAGAAAGAGATAGCCACCGCCTATATATCGTATACTGGCGCACTATTGGGGAGAATAGGACGAATACTGAGGAAACACCGAGTAGGAACTATCTTTTGCCCATCAAAAAAACGCGAGCATTATTGGAAAGTGTCAAAGACGATTTCGGTTTGCGGAAGGCCGGCATATACCAGATTCCGTGTCAATGTGGGAAGACTTGTATTGGACAGACAGTGCGCACCATCGAAAATCGTTGCCGAGAACAGAAATCGTTGCCGAGAACACCAGAGGCACACTCGACTTGGGTACCTCAACAAGTCGGAGGTCGCAGAGCATTGTTTGTCCGAAAATCACTAAATGGACTACCAACATACCAAGGTCTTGGCACAGACATCCAAATACTGGAACAGCGTCGTTAGAGAGACTATCGAAATTCGTACCAGGGACGGACTCATCAACCGAGTTTGCGGCTACAACCTCAGCAGGGCATGGGAACCAGCACTGAGTCTAATTAAAAAGACGCTCAGCAAAAGAAACGAAAGGGCGACTAGGGCGGACGAGGCAATTACACCGACGCCTACACAGACGCCGAAGCCAGCGTCTCACCGACCGCTGACGCGCGGGCGTGGACGGCGGAGAGAACGCCTCGCGAGGGGAGGGGATTCAAGACGGCCGCCGCCCCCAGGAGCTCAGTTCGTCAGCGCACCTGACGTTGGCGACATGTCTGATCGCCGAAATATTGTGCCCGTGGACACTATGGACCAGCATTACACCCGTCGACTGTTCGAACAAGAAATACGCCGGGAGAAGCTGAAGAATCACAATTACACAGTTGTTTGTTCCTTCATTAATAACGTGTAATATCTTTATTTATTGCTGAGTTTGGAATTACCGTTTTAAAATAAATTTGTTTAATTGCAAAAGGGAACCAACAGTAACTGATTACGGTCCCGTCCACAATCGTAACCGAATGCTGCTTTCCTTGACTACCAGGTTTCAATACACACTAATCTGCCATTATTATGGAGATCCGTCAGTGCGTCAGAGTTAAGTATATCTGCTCCAAATTATCGTAGTCCCGTACAGAACATCCTACCAGCTTACCAACACTGAACCTGTCGCAGTATCCGCAAATATTCTTATAATTATCAGATTGTTTATGTGTGGCCTTCTGTAGATCGCGAGGAAGCATTTTACCCTGTGCATGTCAGTATGAATGTTTCTCTGAATACTTGTATTTCGAAATCCTCTCTGACGTACAGTCGTATAGGGCAATGCAACACATTTAGCTTATTCGTTGGTTTGTTTTTCAACTAAAGTAGTTCATCAGTTCTCTTCTTGTCATTAAGGGGAAATTTTATGTCCCATACCGACAGTGCTAAATTATCGAATTTTGCGACCCATTATATTGGAAACTTTTCCCTACTTATTGAATGCACCTTTCTATATACACTGAACTAGAATTATTACTAATATTGTATTGTGAGGCATGTTGTCTTTTTTTTTCAAACACTCAATTTTTTGATAGAATTTTGTAAGTAAATGAACATAAAAAGAAAACAACTCAGGACATTTTGATTATTCCAGTTACATATTTGTTGAATCTCATACTTCACATGCTGTAAACTTTTCATTTCCCTACCATCAGTAGATTTTTTAGAAAAGGGTCGTTTATTGCAAAAAATGTAGCTCAGACATATTAAGGTTTAAAAATTTTTTTATTACAAATTCTTACACAGACTTACATTTCTGAGTCTTTTATGAACTAGAACTGTCCTGTGTCTTCTTCAGTGTCAAAACAGCCCGTTGCTTGCCTCCTCCTTTTATTTCTTGCTTCTTTTGTCATTTGGTGAGCAGCTAACTCCGCTTCACGTACACGAAGCTCATGCAGTTCCTGCAGTCCTTTAACTTTGTTCTGTGCAAATCTTATCCCTAACTTCTTCAGAACCTTAAGTCTTTCATAGTTCCCACCATTAAAAGTAATAAGGCCAATAAATACATTTTCAGGCACACAGCACCACACAACATTATTGAAGGACTCATTCACATTTTGGGTCTTCCCATGCAAACACTTCTTTAGTAGCTCTGGATTTGCCAGTCTCTGTAAATAGGTTTGATTGCCTCGATTACTGCCAAAGGAAGAGAATGTTTATGTGTAAATCCATGCAGGATGCCATAAAATTCAGCTTGCCTATATTTACACCAAGTGTTTGGTGGAGGTGAACACAAAGCAATACATGGCTTTTCATCAGTGTTTTCAAGTACTTCAGAAGAAAATGCAGGTCACACGTATCTGTTACCCGCGAATCTGCGTCTCTTGAAGTTACTTTTACACTTATTCATTTTATTTACGTATAAAAAGCAATAGAAGTTAGCTTACTACAAAAATAGGCGATAATCACACTACTTTCAACGAAACCTAGTACCAAAAACAAAGGACTGATTAGTTTATTTGAAACAACAACTTCTGAGACTTAGCAGTAGGCAGAAAACAAAGCAATTCACAGCCTTTTAGACTGTGTAGTTCCCAAGATATGACTGCTCAACTGTGGTAGTATACATACGTATGTGTAGCCGCGAAATTCAAAATGTTATTTGAAGGTCCCACAATTGTCTGATTTTATTGTGTTATATACAAAAGTGTTCAGGAAAGTACAGAGTACATTATGGAGTACAAAACAGAAAACGTCGAATTTCAACAAATTTCATGTACAATGTTCCCCTAAATCTCTTGGTGGATACTGTCTCCACAATTTCACTTTAGTATCCGTTCCTAACAGTTCATTCTTTAAGTATAATTTTATCCTTATTTCTACAATATCTTTAACTGTAATTAGCTTCATTTCATTATTTTAAAGTGGAGCATTACTTGTTGTCTTGCATATTAATAACCGCTTGAGATTTATCTATGACAAATGTCAGCGGTCAATTCTAAGTCATTTACTGACCGTGAGTTCATTTCATATATCTGTGCAAGGTCCATTTAATACTCACACACATGCTCAAGGCGGCGTCGAAGTCGCTACTTTACGAATCAGCCCCGAGATTAAGGAAGCTGACGTGCGGAGCCGTTGTATATGATCACAAAGTTGAGTCAGTGCTGGGTAAGACATTGACAAAAGACAGAGTGCGATTCTTTAACAAGAGTTATCGACCCGAAACATTAGGAAGACGTTTTGTTTGGCTTTGTTTGGCTGTTTGGCTGTTCCAGCGTCATGATCGACCACACCTTGATGGAGATGTGAGGCGAATCAATGTGGGGTTAGGGATGGCTCTGATGACAGCCAACTTTGCTCATGTTTCTCTGGTGCCCGTCGGGACTATCAGCAGATGGGGTTTCCTTAGGCATGGCATACACCTAAACAGGACTGGAAAGGGAAGATTGGTACAGCTGATTCATTAAAGTATAGGGGGTGGATCTTGGGCCACACATGGTCAAATGCCTATTGTCATAGGTAGGAAAAGTAGGTATTTTTAGGATAAATCCAGATAACAAGTTCCTCTGCCTAAAGAGTATCTCCAGCACTTTAAAAAATACTGAAACACTCAAAAGACAGATTTTAACACCTCAAATATCACATATACCAGATGTCACAAAGAAAAACAAACCACTGGAAAGAGTAACATGGGGCATTTCACAGACTTAACAATCCTCCATAAAAACATGCAATCAATTAAAAAAATGCAATTACTAGAAGTTGAGCTCAAATGTTCCAACTGCACAGTAGTTTGTATTACTGAGCACTCGTGTAAAGACACAGAAATCCAACATGTGGTATTATCATTGTATGAAAAGGCAAACTCTTACTGCAGAACTACTTCAAGGGGTGGAGGATCAAGCATTTATATCAGAAAAGAAACACAGTTCAAATCGAGACATGACCTCAGTACCGTAAGTGAAGAGAAACACTTTGCAATATCAGCTAATGAATTAACAAGTCTTGATATCACCAAGAAATTAATGATTTTGTGTGTGTATAAATCTCCCAGTGGTAGTGTGGACACTTTTTTCAATAAGTTAACAGAAGTTCTAGATAAAGTGACAAGTACAAAGGTCAACATAATTCTGTGTGGGGACATAACATCAACACTAACATCATAAATGAATCCAGGAGCACCTTCATAAACATCCTTCAAAGTTTTGGCATGTACCGTCTTAGACATAAAAACTGACCGCCGGCCGGCCGCCACAGACACTAAGTCCGAGTCGTTCACTTAAAGTGACCAATAAAACTGACCACAACTGACATCTCTAGGTCAGGCCATCTGCACAATTTGGCAACACTTTAAGATGCGGAAGTGTTAGGAGGAAGTGTTGTCTACTTTAGAGATGCTCTCAGATTTTGTGAACTCATGGTCTAGTGGTAATTGTCGTGCATTCTAAACTTATAGCGGCCTGTTCGCGTCCAACTATATTTTGTAACACATTTCGGCCCTTGTCTAAAGTTATGAGTTTGATTAAACATCGAAGATAATTCGCTTGACATTCTACCCACCAACAATAACAAGTATTCCAGAAACAATCCTGCAGAACAGCTCGTGGCTGCGCCGCGATCAGAACAGCCTACGCTCGAGCGTTTTCTCGCGCTGCAGCGGCTACTGGCCACCGGCCAGACGCCACCCGCCGCCTGAAATCCGGCGCCGATCATGTGAACACTACTCGACGGTATCAGTGTATGTATCAACTGTCATTTTCGAATTTGAAGTTTTAGTTATCATCTTGCAGTCAAGCATTGGATTTTGCATACTTGAAAATCATGAACTGCAGTTAAGCATTGTAAAATTGAGTCGCAAGTGGAAAAAGGTGTAACATCTGCAACACAACGTCTACTTTTGGTATAACAGAGGGGTGAACGCAGAAGAAGCAACTATAAAGATTTGAATTGTGTGTGGAGCGAGTGCTTTTGGGAAAAATACGCCAGAAAAAGATATTTTTCTTTCAAGAAAGATCGTTCTGGCATGAATGATTTTCCACTTTAAGGAAAACTACTGATATATGTGATAGATTACCATTTTACCATCATGCGACATCTGTATTCAACAGGCAAAGTTCAGAAGTCTGGCGTAGGAGTACTGCATGCTCTAATTCGAAACAACAAAAATCATGGAGTGACTATTATTGAACGTCATCAGGTCGCTCATTGAGCATTCCTATGCAGTATTGTTATTGGTGACGTGTTGTGATGCCTTTATCGTTAACTTCCTAAGAAGACATGAAAGTCTGAGCCCCACCAAAAGACGTTGTTGTTGTTGTTGTGGTCTTCAGTCCTGAGACTGGTTTGATGCAGCTCTCCATGCTACTCTATCCTGTGCAAGCTTTTTCATCTCCCAGTACCTACTGCAACCTACATCCTTCTGAAGCTGCTTAGTGTATTCATCTCTTGGTCTCCCTCTACGATTTTTACCCTCCACGCTGCCCTCCAATACTAAATTGGTGATCCCTTGATGCCTCGGAACATGTCCTACCAACCGATCCCTTCCTTGGTCAGGTTGTGCCACAAACTTCTCTTCTCCCCAATCCTATTCAATACTTCCTCATTAGTTATGTGATCTACCCATCTAATCTTCAGCATTCTTCTGTAGCACCACATTTCGAAAGCTTCTATTCTCTTCTTGTCCAAACTATTTATCGTCCATGTTTCACTTCCATACATGGCTACACTCCATACGAATGCTTTCAGAAATGACTTCCTGACACTTAAATCAATACTGGATGTTAACAAATTTCTCTTCTTCAGAAACGCTTTCCTTGCCATTGCCAGCCTACATTCTATATCCTCTCTGCTTCGACCATCATCAGTTATTTTGCTCCCCAAATAGCAAAACTCCTTTACTACTTTAAGTGCCTCATTTCCTAATCTAATTCCCTCAGCATCCCCCGACTTAATTAGACTACATTGCATTATCCTTGTTTTGCTTTTGTTGATGTTCATCTTATATCCTCCTTTCAAGACACTGTCCATTCCATTCAACTGCTCTTCCAAGTCCTTTGCTGTCTCTGACAGAATTACAATGTCATCGGCGAACCTCAAAGTTTTTATTTCTTCTCCATGAATTTTAATACTTACTCCGAATTTTTCTTTTGTTTCCTTTACTGCTTGCTCAATATACAGATTGAACAACATCGGGGAGAGGCTACAACCCTGTCTTACTCCCTTCCCAACCACTGCTTCCCTTTCATGTCCATCGAGCAAAGAGTAGTGTGAACATAATATTTTACATCTGATAGCTCCAAAAGTTTGTTTTGGGCTACGAATTCTGCCCCAAGGGGTGTGTGCAACACAGCTGGAATTTGTTGCCAACAAGACACCTTTCGGTCACAGTGTAAGAAAATCGAGCAACAAAATTACATCAGCTGTGCTTCTGCAGGATAACGCATTATTGATTTGAGAAAGAAAACCATCCAGGAGACACGACTTAATCAGTAATTGACTATGTGGCCACAAATATGGATAGGGAAAATGAGATGTAGCTGTAAAAGATGTCGGACTAGCAGACCATGTCAAATAACAACAGTAAAGTCACACATCGAATCATTCCCTAAACGACGAGACTACAAACGACATCGATCAGAAATTAGAATAAAAGATTTTTCAAAAGAACTAGAACAAAAAGCTGGGATGAAGTGTATTAGGAAACCAATGTGAATATGAAATTCTCTAATTTCTCCACATTGTTTAAATTGAACTTTGAAAAGTCATTTCCAAAAGTATGCATGTCTGAATCAACATCTCACAAAAACAGATGGATAACAGCAGGTACTAAGACGTCCTCCCAAACACTTAAACACCTCTGTTCCATGAAAAAGATACGCAATGATCCAGAATTCTAAATTTCTATCATAGATCTATAGGAAGGTACTGATTGCTTAATAAAGTCATTTAATGACAAAATAATAATGCAGAGAATAAAAGCAAAGCAGTCTGGGATCTTATGAAAAAGGAAATGGGGGGGAGGCAAACAAGTGCAGAATAACATACTGCTAAAGGAGGGGATAAACTAATAAATGATCCACAACACTTAGCAAACTAAACGAGCATTTTTCAAGTATTACAGAGAAGTTACAGCAAAAATTCCCCCAGACAAATATAACACCTGTAAATAATGTTGCACTAAATATAAAGATGTTAGTTCCATCCACAGAGAATGAAGTCAGTAAAATAATTCAAAAACTAAAGAATAAAAAGTCAGTAGGCTTAGATGAAGTACTAATGTGCATACTGAAACAATGCATAGGGATTATACAAGGCCCCTCAACAAATATAATTAATGAATATTTCACGTCAGGGACATTTCCAGAGCAGTTAAAACAGGCAAGAGTTCTGCCTCCCTTTCTGAAAGGTAACGTAGAAGACAAATAAAATTACTGGCCTATTTCCCTGCTGTCGGCGTTCTCAGAAATAATAGAAGCAATTATGAAAGACAGATTAATGAATTACTTGACTAAATACAATCTTTTAAGCGAATCACATTTTGGTGACAGAAGTGGCAAAAATGCGGAGTCAGCCCTAGTAGAATTTACAAAAGTTGTACTTGGTGCTCTTGATAAAGATGAGTGTCTCACAGGCATATTTTTGGATCTTTCTAGGGCGTTTGATACAATCGACCACATAAATTAGAAGCATTAGGAATAAGAGGGGTAGCAAATGACTGGTTTCGATCATACCTAGCAGATAGGGTACAAAGAGTAGAGATAACACGTACTTCAAATAGATATAAACATTTAGTGAAACACTTATCAGAACCAAAATATATTAATATAGGTGTTCCGCCAGGTGGCATATTAGGACCAATACTGTTCTTGATATACATCAATGACTTTCCCAGTAGTGCTACTCATGGTGAAAAAATCCTCTTCGTTGTCGACATCTATATTATAGTCACTGAGAAAACAAGAGAACTCCCTGCCGAGAAAGCAAATGAAACTCTCACGGAAGCTTATGATTGGTCAATAAGCAATAAAGTGACATTGAACATTAAGAAAACTAATGCCATGAATTTCAGTTTGAAGAGGAAAAATGACAATGTTAAAGTAAATGTAGATGGCACCTCTACAGACTGTGTAACAAATGCAAAATTTCTAGGAATTAATATTGATTCTCAGTTGAAGGGGTGTGAACACACAAAGGTACTTGCAAACAGAATGACATCAGCATGTTATGCCCTCAGTATCCTATCATCAGTGTGTAACATCCAGTGTCTTTTAGTTACATATTATTTATATGTATACTCAATTCTTTGATATGGAATTCTTTTTAGGGAAATAAATGCACAAAATATGAACACAATTTTCTAACTCCAGAAAAGAGCCATAAGAATAATAACCAAAGATACTAGTCGAGCTCACTGTAAAGATCTTCTCAGAACATTGGGGATTTTAACAGGTCCATGTGAATACATTTACGTCAGTTGTACACATCAAAAATAACATTGGTAATTACGGCACAAACATCTCTGTCCATGACCATGCAACAAGAGATAGACTCAACTTACATTTACCAAGAAAACATAAATATAAAACTCAAAACAGCCATTTATACCACGGAATGAAACTGTACAATAATTACCAAAAGAGGTTAAAGAAATTGCCAAAATACACTTATTTAAAAAGGCAGCTAAAAAGTACCTGCTATGCAATACATTTTATACATTGAAGGATTACTTAGCTAAAACAGAGTAGGGGTTTCATACAAACTGTTATACAGTAAATAATAATAATAATGATTATAAAATATCCAACATTCCACATAACACCTTTACTTTATGTTTTTTCCATCTTTTTTTCCTTTGTAGAAATACTTACCCCCAAGCTATGCGTAGTACAATACTACCACCTCTTCCTCTTTCTGAGCTCAACATCTTACTCATTATGGAGGGATGCTGACTCAGTTTTTCAGGATAGCAAATGGGAAGTTGCTGTACGGAAAATGGCCCAGAGATCACCAATGTGTGTGTGTGTGTGTGTGTGTGTGTGTCTGTGTGTGTGTGTTTATTGAGTGAAGTGTTATGAACTAATGTGTGTATAGTGTGTGCAGTGACTGATAGTGAGATATGAGTGAACAATGTGGCATTACATTATTTAATAAGTTATTTGTAAAAAAAGTATTGTATACGAGGAGTATTTCTAATGATTGTATCTAACTAGAAGTCTGTAAATACATGTGTATACGAATAGCTTATTTTAAATTAATCTAAATTTATAAATACGTTGACATGTCCTATATCCTTATAAAAAAAGATCTACAGATGAATAAAGCTACTACTACTACTACTACTACTACTACTACTTCTTGCAAATCCTTTAATAACAAGAGTGAATCACAGCTGTCAAATCACTGTTTCGGCACAGATGACTGTTCGCGTTTACAATACCGTCCAGTATTCAGAACTTGTCTAATATTCTTTCGTCTTTCTTTTGTTGTCTGGACTCAGATTACCACTTTTGCAACTCCCGTTGGCTGCAGAGATTGCTTATTTGTAAAACTTGCCTCCAGGATTCGATGAAAACTACTTTCTTATTTGAACTTGCCGATAACATTTATGTTGACATAATTTTAATAAAAGCCTCGCACTAATACATATTCTTCGATAAATCTTATTCTTACTCCATTTATCACATTGCTCAGTGGTTAATGCGGGCAAATTGCGTTCTCTGAGAAATACTGCAAGTGCAGTAGTACGAGATGCGGCTATAAAAGTATGGGTCTATTGTTATGAAACATATTATTTCCAAAAACATTCATGTTTACTTATTGTCAACCTCCATAAACTCCCCCTCGCCCCCCCCCCCCCCCACCACTGTCCTACATCGTTCCATACGAGTTTTCCGTTGATGTAAACAGTGCTGGAATTCATCATCTGTGAATTCCTTGTTGAAGCGTGCCGCTTTTGCTTTCACCGTTCCATCAGACTGAAATCTTGTTCCTTTTAATGCAGGTTTGACCTTGGGGAATAGATGAAAGCCACATGGTGTGTAATCAGACGAATAAGATATCTGGTCTAACAAAGCGATGCTGTATTTCGCGAGAAATTTCTTGACTGGCAATGCGGCATGAGCCGGTACGTTGTCTTGATGAAGGACCCATGACTAGTCGGTCCACAGTTGGGGTCGGTTTTTTTTCTTATTTTCTCACGGAATAAAGCGCGCACCTGAAGGCAGTAATGCTGATTATTAGTTCGGCCTTCAGGAACCCAATGAAAATACACAATTCCATGAATAAAAAGAAAATCATCATAATCTTGAGTTGCTCATTTCAGTTCTTTTCGCTCTCGGTGAAGTTGGGCCTTTCCAGTTTGAAAACTAAGATTCATCAAGTGATATCATTGGTTCCAAGATATTAGGATCATTTTCAGTGGTACTCCAAGTGTCAGTACTAACTTATTCATGAGCTTCTTTTTCTTCGAAAGTGGGAACTTTCGGCACCAGTTTCGCTTTTCGCATGTTACATTGGTTATGTAGAATTTGCCTTATGCACTCTTTGTCAGTTCCTACAGTTTCAAAAATCGATGGAATATTCAACCGACCGTCAGATAGAATCAGATGACCTACTTTTACAATAATTTCGTCCGTTTTTATGTTGAAGGGCGCTCGGGCGACAATCATCTTCAACGACTTCTCGCCAACCTTCGAAACGCTTGAACCACTGACTACCTCGTCTACGTTATAAACAGTCTTCACCACATACTTCTTTTATCACAATTTTAAGACAACACGTTGCTCTATTATTACACTACTATTTTTCTGGCAAAACAAAATTACAGCTCTTCAAATGAAGGTCACAGCCACACTGATCACCAGAGATGCCGCACTGGTCCGAGAAGGCTTCATGCTTGACAGCTGTTAGCTGTCGAGGGCAAAAACTGTAGAGGAAGACAGAGATCGGAATACATCCAGCAAATAATTGAGGACGTAGGTTGCAAGTGCTACTCTGAGATGAAGAGGTTGGCACAGGAGAGGAATTCGTGGCGGTCGCATTAAACCAGTCAGAAGACTAAAGCCCCCCCCCCCCCCCCCCCCCGAAAAAAAAAGAAATCGTGAATCTGGGAGATCGTTTGTACTTTTTATCTTCGAGATAGGTATTGTACACTCGAATTCACCGTCCATAGTCGAACTGTGGAAAATAAAGGAACACTCTATTTTACATAAGTGCCAGCTGTTTGGCCACACTGATAAATTTTTTATGCTTTCTAACTTGGCTTGGACAATTCCACTGTGTAAACATAATGAAACAGGGCAGAGACTGCGATATGTCAGCATATTTTTATATTAAAATTCGGTTCGTTTCTCAGATTTTTTTATATTGACATATGTTACCACAGCACTTTTATTTTTAGAACTATTGAAAATCATTAAAATTTACTTTTCATGTCAAGAACAAATATTCCAGTACAATCGCTATATAAACATATACAAAAATATTTGTGATGTGTTATTACTGGCAGAAAATTTTGTTTAGATTTTTTATGAGGTGAACTGTGCTCATACTTCAAGAGAGGCTCATAGCTGCAATATAGGACAGACAATATTTATCGTGCGCTATTCGGATACCACTAAGTAATTGTGAAAATATTAGCATTTCATATCAGCGTGGGACACTAATGTGCATTAGGCTGTAACGATAATATAAAGTCTTTGTATTTCGTGTTGTTTAATTACAAAATGGGCTCGTATTATAAAAAATTATTTGTCTACAGAGACGTGGGATAGAGAAAACCTGTTTGTTATTTTTTTAACAGCGTTTCGCATACTATCCACAGTTAAGTAATTCCCTAAATGATTCATCAGAAGTACTTTATCTTTCTCGATTCTAGTGGAATTTTATGGCGTTACTGAATGACACATTTCATCTCGTGACCATAGTTGGGTTCAAGACGCACCACTTTTGAAAATGGGAACGAAAATTTTGCAATTATAGGAGGCAACATTCTCGAGGGCTAGACCTGACATCCCTTTGGTGCTGATCCGATATGTCTGTTTTTGTCATTAGCATCCTGACTGGTTTCCTGCTGTCACGAATTCCTCTCTTGTGCCCACCTGTTCGTCCCAAAATAGTACTTGCGTCGTACATCCTCAATTATTTCCTGTATGTGTTCCTGTATCTGTCTTACCCTCTAGTACCGTCCAAGCTAATTTCTGATGTCTTGAAACGTATCCCATCCTGTTTACGGAGAACTTCCTCACTCTTTATCCTATCAGTCCATCTAATTTCAACATTCTTCTATAGCACCGCAGCTATCGCTTCAGTTCTGTTCTTTACCGATTTTTCCTCAGTCCATGATTCGCTAACATGCAGTACATTCTCATATATATCTTCGTGAAATTTAGGCCCTTGTTGATACCAGTAGCCTTCTTACGGTAAGTATTGTCCTTTCTTCCTTCTCCTAGTGTGGTTTTTATAGTTTACTTGCTTCCCCCGTCATGTGTTATCTTGTTTCCAAGGTAACAGAGTTCCTTCTGTCTTTCTACTCCAGGACTACCGGTTTTGATGTTATGTTTATCCCTAATTTCATTTAATCTACTCTTCATTACTTTTGTCTTACTTCAGTTTACTTTCAACCTACATTCTGTACTGATTACTCAGTACATTGCAATCAACCGGTCCCGTAATTCTTCACTGAGGTTAGTAAGAATATTACCAGTAATATCGTTTCACCTTGAATATATACCAATCAGTTTTTCACGAGGAGAACGGGGTTCAAGGAGCGAGCCTTCGCGAGAGCATTCTATAGCAACATCAACAGACTATAGGATTCAGGCGTCTGCTGGAAACATTATCAATAACGATAACGGCCAATCCTTCCACCACTAGCTGTGGAAGCACCACATCCTAACACGTATAAAGGCACATTTGCATGCCGTGCGTGAGTTTCCTCGGAAACGCGAAATCTTAATTAAGTAATTAATCTCTGACAAATAAATAAAGCCTATGGCACAGAACTACAGCGCTATGCCGCTGATAAAACAAAATACAATTATGACACTCTTATGTTTGATTAACAAGAAGGAGGTCTGGAGAATAGCTGGTGCGGGAAGCACGTATATTTTATTAACTCGCACACCGCCATATGTGGTGTTAGATAAGAACACTGCGAGCTGCAATCTCACTAGGCACTCGACCCTGTAAAGATTCTGTATTTATGAAAGTAAGTTGAATTATTTAACTGTAGGCTTATTCGTTGAATATATCTGATTTAACTAACTGTGTAAACTTTTTTATGTTTAGTAGACAGTCACCTCTGTACGACGTATTGACATGGCTGGCAAATTATTCTAATATTGAGATTTAGATTTGAGTCCGCACCTACCGCAGCAGTCTTTGGAAACGATTTAAATACGAAGTCCGATTATTTGAACCACATTTCACGGTCAACTACGAATAACATTGCATTTACGAAAAAGCCATTGTCAAGCGTCTGATGTCAAAATAATTAAACGTCCACGTTCTAGATAAGCAAATATTAATTACATCCAATCACTATCATACATATACAATAATTAATATTTATATTTAATTTTATTTATTTATTTATTTTATACACGGCAGTGCCATATTCGTTAGAGCTGAGATGACGGTGACTTCCGCAGGAAAAGCTACAACCAAAAATGATATCGAAATGCAGCTAAAATTGAAAAGTTTGCCGTAACATCAGTGTATAGACCTCCAGGAAAAAAATTTGCTTTAACCCCCCAAAAAACGTCACAAACCAGAACACCAAATTCATTGTAGGAGATTTTAAGTGCCACAGCACCACTTGGGGTATAGTGAAACAGACGAGAATGGACACCTGTTGGAGGAATGAATAAAAACGAGAAACCTCAGTATCCTCCATGACGCGAAACTTCCCCCTCCCTCACAAGTAAAATGTGGAAACGTATATATAACCCCGACAACTGCCTTACCAGCTCAAACATAAAAGACTGCTGTACTAAAGTAGTATATCAAACTATACCTCAAACACAGGATAGACCAGTAGGGATACAGGTGTATACAGCAGCCAAGACCACTACAGTACCGTTTCGCAGGAGATTTAATTTTAAAAAGGCCAATTGGGAAACTTTTGCTGAGTAACTGGATAAAGCCATAGTAAACCTCGCCCCAACCCCAGAGAGCTACCAGGCATTTATGCGAATGCTACAGAGAATCTTCAGACAACATTATGACGAGGCTACCGACAGAGTACATTCCACGTCTCTCACATGACTCCAGGCGTCTCCTAGCCAAGTACGAGGAATTATTTTAAAGGACCTCTTTAATCAAGAAACAATAGCATGTGGCACGGCTTTGATGGAAATGCTAAGTGAAGCTCGGCAAAATAGATGGATGGAGACCCTGAAGAGGATGGATACGACACATAACAGCAAAATAGCCTGGAATCTTATCAAAAACTTGACGGAGACCCAAATGGTCACAAACAGTCTGCCGCGGTAACACCTAATCAAGTGGCTCATCAACTGCTCCTGAATGGAAAGACTAATACAAAACAACAGAAAGTAAAAATTAACAGGATTTTAGAATCAGAAACTAATAGGTTTTTAACACCCTTTACAATGAAGGAACTCAACAATGGTCTGTGCAAAATGAAAAGCGGCAAAGTAGCTGAAGTGGATGACATGTGCATGGAGCAGATCAAACGCTTTGGACCGGGCACAAAGGACTAGATCTTGTTACTTTTCAGTCAATGGCGCGAAACATGTAAGATCCCCAAGATGTGGAGAAAGGAAAGAATAGTGGCACTCTTGAAACCCGGCAAGGCACCTGATTCACCAAAGAACTATCGCCCAATATCTCTCCTGTGTCATTTTTACAAACTGTATGAGAGACTTATTTTCAATCGTATGACAGACTCTATTGGGATGAAACTTATTCCTCAACAAGCTGGTTTTGGACGTGGAAAATCAAGTACTAGCCAAATTCTGTGCTTAACGGAACACATACAGGAAGGATACGAAAATAAAAAGATAACAGGAGCTCTGGATGACCTTAGCTCTGCATATGATACAATTAACCATAGGCTGCTGCTCCAGAACTAAGAGACTATAAGTTTGTTAAGATTATCGAGTCCCTATTACAATATAGACAATTTAATAGTGTACTCAATGGGAGAAAGAGAAGATGGAGGAACAGAAAAAATGATCTGGCCCAAGGAAGCGATTTGGCACCCTCCCTAATTAATCTGTACACTAACGACCAACCGATGCCTAAGCATACAAAACATTTTCTGTATGTGGATGACCTGGCAAATACAGCACAGGGGAGGAACTTTGAGGATGTACAACAGAAGCTGGAGAAAGCTCTTACGGAAATGTCAGAGTATTACAAAAACAACTTTATTAAGCCGTCCACCTTCGATCCTGGCAAGCTAACCGTACACTTAACGTCTCTTGTAATAGTACCACACTGGAGCACACCGACAAACCAACTTATCTGGGCGTGGTGCTCGATAGATCTCTGACATACAGGTACCATTGCGCAAAGACGCGACAAAGGGTAGCTGACAGAAACAATATTCTGCAGAAACTAGCTTACAGCAAATGGGGTGCTAAACCTTCCATATTAAGAACCACCGCAAAAACCTTATGCTTCTCTACAGCCGAACATGCCTGCCCAGTATGGTCCAGATCTACCTAAGCAAAGAAGGTCGATTAACAACGGGATGCATAAAACCTACTTCCCAACCAAAACTATATAGAGCTGTCGGGTTTGCGAATCCCAACTCTTTCAGAACATCACATGAATTCTCAGAGAGGCTCAGACAAATTATTGACGATCGGTGTCCCCTTTTTGGCAGCGAGTGTAAACCAGGGTGATTGAAATCCCGTGAAAGGTTCTTAGCTACTATAGTAGAAGAACCACCAGCTGATTACCCACCTGCACAGGAAGTGCCCAGCGGATTTAGCACAAACTGGAAGACATGTAGGACACTCAACCGAATATGGACAGGGGTGACCCATGTGAAAACAAATATGATTAAGTGGTGTATTGGAACCACGGATGATAAGCGTGACTGTGGGCTGTGTAGGATATGGTGCATGTGCTCGCCTACCCAAACTGCCCTTATAGGTGCAACCCCGACGATTTATGGCTGGCCAAGAAAGAAGCCTTGGACGTGGTCCTATACTGGGCTGAAAGATTGTGACCTAGTTTCCGGGTACGAAGAAGTGAAGAAAGTCTAGTAGAACTCAAGGGGAGTTAGGATGAAAAAAAATTTTTTTTTCACATTTCCGAATTTTTATCTCATTACAAAATTTGCAATTCTCCGAATAAAATGCTATATAGATCACTTATAAACTTGTAAAACTTATACACATCACTTATAAACTCACACAGGAAATATTTTATTTTATTTTTTGAATATAATCTATAACGGTTTCTTTACTACATTCATAAATTCGTACCATTGTGTGCCGCGATTGGAGTAACTGAACTGTACACAAAATATGTAATTTTTGTTTAATGTGATTTTTAGCTTTCACAGACTGGCATAAGGCCTGTGTTTCCATGAGAATGTGTAATAGCAAATGTTGTGACCATAAATTCGTACGCAGTCCCTAACTTCTATTTTTTTTGGACCAAACCACATACAAATCGTGTATTAACGAACCTCATATGAAATGTGATTCTTGAGTTTCTCCCGGCGTATTTGATAATCAAAATATCCACGGGTGCACTGCCAGTCTACAGTGTCCCACGGGCACAATATTTCGGCGATCATGCATGTCGCCATCATCAGGTGAACTGACGGACTGAGCTCCTGTGAACGTGCCGGCACGGAGATCCGTACGCTATGGATGCTCAGAGGGGACTGGGTTCGGTCGCGGCGGCGGCCGATTTAAATACTCAGAGAGTCTACCCCAGGAATTGGAACATCTGAGAACTGTATTTCGAAAAAATGGGTACTCAGAGTGGCAGATTCAACGTGCTCTCCGCCCAACCACTACAGCACAACCTGTGGAGATGGATGAAATCACGAGGGAGGAGGTAGGCACTGCGTTTATTCCATATACAGGCGCCCCCTCGGGGAAAGTCGCCCGCATTTTGAAGAAACACCGGGTCGGAACTGTGTTTTGTCCTCCGAATAAAACTCGTGCACTGGTGGGGAGCGCCAAAGATGACCTCGGTTTGAGGAAGGCCGGCGTGTACCAGATTCCGTGTCAATGTGGCAAATCGTTTATTGGTCAGACGATGCGTACCGTCGAGGATCGATGCTGTGAACACCAGAGGCACACTCGATTGATGTATCCAAGCAAGTCGTCGGTCGCTGAACATCGTTTGTCGAAAAATCACGTTATGGAGTATGAACGCACGAGGATTCTGGTACAGACGTCGAGATACTGGGACAGCGTTGTTAGAGAGGCCATCAAAATTCGCACAAATGACGACCTCATAAACCGTGACTGTGACTATAATCTTAGCAGGGCTTGGGAACCAGCGATTGGGTTAATCAAGAGTAAATCGAGCAAACGTATAGTTGTGACGACCACGGCGGACAGAGCGATCACTCCGACGTCATCTCAGACGCCGGCGCAATCTGTTCCGCCGCGCGACCGTGGCGCGGAGCGGGGACAGCGGAGGGAGCGCGCCGCGGGCGGAGGGTGCTTAAATCGGCCGCCGCCGCGACCGAACCCAGTTCCCTCTGAGCAGCCATAGCGTTCGGATCTCCGTGCCGGCACGTTCACAGGAGCTCAGTCCGTCAGTTCACCTGATGATGTCGACATGTATGATCGCCGAAATATTGTGCCCGTTGGACAGTACACCCGTGGATATTTTGATTCTCATATGAAATGTTCGCCACCTCTGATTGACATGAGCAATAAGCCAAATCTCGATTATAAAACTGGAGAATAGTTCTTAAGTTTTTTCTACCTGAAAGTTCACATAAACACCAAACTATATTAGAACAAATAAACCCTCGGTCACAAATATTAAGTCAAAATTGACCAGGTTTCGACGCTACTATGAGTGTCGTCTTCAGAATTAGACTAACTGTTCTAAAACATATTAGGTATATAATACATAATAAAATTAAAGTTTTTACTGACTGGAGAAAGATGCAGTACTTATAAGTCACAAATTAAAAAAGATCTAAGCCGGAAAGGCGACGTCATGAATAGTTGAAAGTGAGATGGCGAGCCGCTAAGGGCTGCTCTTACTGTGAACAAGGGTTGCAAGAAGACTGAGGTGCCGACGTTAGAAAGTGTGGGCAAGTAAACATGGTGTTGCTACGAGAGCCATCTAGTAGCCGCAGAAACAACTAGGCTACTGTACGTTCAAAATTACACACATGAAATTGTGATGCAGCTGATTCAGGCATAACGTAAGCACTAATAATAATTAGATGAAGTTACATATTTATCTGGTTAAATAGAGATACATTTTGTAGCGTAAAAGACGTTAGTTATGACATACAAGAAATCAGCAAAGATATGACAGGAAAACAACATTTGGGTAAACTGCGTGAGTAAATCTGAATCAAAGATCAAGCCATGGCTTTATATAGTTGAAAAAGGTTTTATTTTGCAGCTGCAGCTGTTCGTTGAGAATGAGACCATCATGACGAGAGAGATGTTTGAAAATCTCCAGTTCCTCTAAAATATCTAACCCACGCCCCTTTCTTTTCGGTATGCAGAATATTGTTATCGCCTATGGCTTTAGGCACGTGTCCAGTAATTAAGAGATTATCGGCCAAGGATGAATTTAGGGGACTGGTGGCGTTCTTTCACAAAAGATGTTGTTTAAATCTGATGGTGAAAGCACGTCCAGTTTGCCCTATATAATAGGAGGAGCAGGTATTGCAGATGATCTTATAAACGCCAAAAAATTCTGTAGGGGAGCGAATGGATTTCAAATTATGAATGAAGTTTCTGTTTAGATTATTATTAGTGGAGAAGGCAACATTACAGTTGTATTTGTTGCGAAGCATGCGCTGAATCTGATAGGAAATGTGTCCTATGGAAGGAAGAGAAAAACGTTTTTTTTGGGTTAATTTCAGTGCATGAGGTGTTGAGCGTGGTAGTTCTTGCAGTTTTCTTTTTTAGGATATCGTCCACTATGTTAGGCGTATAATCATTATTGGCACCTATGGTTTTAAGTAAATGAATCTACTCATCAAACTTTTATGTTGAAAGTGGTATGGAGGTGGCTCGGTGGACGGCAGAGTGAAAAAGGCAATTTTTTGAGACTGTGGATGAAAAGAGGAAGCAGGCACGATTTGGTCAGTATACGTTTCTTTTCGAAAAATATTGAAAGTGATGTTATTGTCTTCTATTGTAAGCGTCATGTCTAAATAATGTAACTGGCGGTTTTCGTTTTCGAGATCAATAGTGAAAGACATTTTTTCATGGAGGTCGTTAAAAAGTTTACATATATGATCAGTTCTATCGGCGGGTCCGTTATAGATGACTATAATATCATCAACGTAACTTGTGTAAGAAAGGATACCTAGTGAAGCGGCTGAGACACGGTTAAACAGCCTTTTTTTCCAAGGAATTGATAAAGACGTAGGCAAGGATGCCGACTAAAGGTTTGCCGATAGCGAGCCCATCAGACTGCTGGTACAGTTGTCCGTTGAATTCAAAGTAGTTGTACTTGACAACTACATTAATGAGATTCATAAAATCGGTAATCTGTTCATCTGATAGTTCTTTTTTAAATTGACGTAATTTTCTTCCACAATGATGAGCGTCTCATGTACCGGGACATTGGTATAAAGATTTTTAATATCTAAGGAAAAGAGCTTGGTATCTGAACTGCGTACTAAGTTTTTAATATTTTGGACCAAAACGTGGCTGTTAGGAACGGAATAATTATTTCCGCAAACGAAAGTTTTTTTCAATGTTTCGTGTAGAAATCGGGCCGAATTGTGATATGCGCTATTCATGCTATTGGAGATTGGACGTACTGGATGATTATGTTTCTGAATTTTGAACTGGGACCGAAGTTTAGGGGGCTGAGGGTTCATATTGATGAGTAGTTTCTTTTGGCAAGGTTTTATAAGAAATTTTGCATTGTTAATGGCTGACCTCCCTTCTTTCTGTAATTTAGCAGTCGGATCATCATGCATCTCTGATATGTTGTTTTCACTGAAGAAATTTTCGGTTTTAGAAATATACTCAGAAATATAAGCAATGACTAGATAACAACCTTTATCGGATTTAGTTATTAAAGCATTTGCTGTTTTAAGTTTATTATTAATGGAAGTTACTAAAATTCTATCGTTATGCGTAGCATTAGACAAAGTAGCTGCATTTGTTTCTAGCATGCGGGTTACATCTTACGCAATTCTCGCTTGAGAATTATTATCTTTCTTATTATAATCGAGACCGATTTTTAAATCAACAAGCATATTTTCTCTCACATTTCTGTCTGACAGGTTAGGCCTGACATTGTATTTTAGTCCTTTTCCTAACAGGACTTTTTCATTCTCCGTAAAGACGATGTTGGTTTTATTTAAAATTCTTTCATGGAAGACGTGACTGCTTAACGATAAGTAGTTGTTCTACACGGAGAGAAGTTAACAGGCTGTACATACGGTTACCAAATAAATCGGTTTATCCGGAGTCCACCTGGCTTTAATGCTTTATTGTAACCCCACGTTGCAAATTTACAAAACAGTCACATATTAAAAAAGATCTAAGCCGGAAAGGCGACGTCATGAATAGTTGTAAGTGAGATGGCGAGCCGCTAAGGGCTGCTCGTACTCTGAACAAGGGTTGCAACAAGACTGAGGAGCCCACGTTAGAAAGTGTGGGCAAGTAAACATGGTGTTGCTACGAGCGTCATCTAGTAGCCGCAGAAACAACTAGGCTACTGTACATTCAAAATTAGACACATGAAATTGTGATGCAGCTGATTCAGGCATAACGTAAGCACTAATAATAATAGGATGAAGTTACATAACACCAAACTATTTCTCAGGAGTTTTCCTGCAACAAAAGGACTCCGCTGCTCCAATTTTCAAGCCGTTTCCTCTTAATTGCCGCCTTCAACCAATCGAAAAGGCTGGTGTCATTCAACAGCTCTGAGGCAGGTAGTCCATAAGAAAAACATTGTTTTCTCATAGAAAAAGGACCCTATATCTTTCATGACCGACTTCTGGGTGCAGGGATTGATCGGTCGCGGGGATCAACTTTGGCACCTTTATTTTGACTATTCTTTTATTTAGGGATCACTAAAGTGAGGTCAAGTCACTAACCGAGATAAAAAGCTCTTTCTAGGAAGAAAATTGTATAAAACAGATCTGAATGTCTAAACTCGTGCCTTCTACTGCCCACTGTTCAAACATTTCGGAACCAAAAACCAAATTTTCTAAAAGCTTCGTCACATCTAGCATATTGTTCATACTGAAACATGCTCACCGAAATTGTCCATTACGACGGCTATCTTCATGGCAGATATTCGTCAGTACTGAACCGTCACATTATGGACAACACCGCTTGTTGCTTGCTCTATTGTTGTCCTGGGCTGACCAATTCGTGGTTCATCTTCAAGCATGAAATGCCAAGCCATGAAACGACGGTATCGTAGGATGGACGCTTTGACCCTAGTGTCTTTGACATCTCAGTATGCACTTCCTATGTAGACATTCCCAAAATAACAAAAATTTCCTGATATCCTGCTACACCTGAAAGTCAAGTTAATAATAAGAATAATTAGATACATAACAAGATATCAAGTTCCAATATGAAAAAAAATCATTTTTCAATTCCAAATCAAGTAGGCCGAAACCAGGGGCATGGCAGCACCCCGTCTAACAGCGTGAATGTTATTGTCGAATAAAAAGAGAATAGCAAAAGGAAAATAACAGATACAACACTAACACATTATTCAGCTGCTCGTACAATTAATTTCAGCTGCTTTTGCTCTTCGTATAACTGGTAGTTCAAAAAATGGTTCAAATGGCTCTGAGCACTATTGGACTTAACTGCTGTGGTCATCAGTCCCCTAGAACTTACAACTACTTAAACCTAACTAACCTAAGGACATCACACACACCCATGCCCGAGGCAGGATTCGAACCTGCGACCGCAGCGGTCGCGCGGTTCCTGACTGTAGCGCCTAGAACCGCTCGGCCACCTCGGCCGGCTAACTGGTAGTCCTGGAAATAATGAAACTCCTGAAATATTCTCAATAATGTCTTATTCAATACTTTTTCGGGTTACTCATTACGAAAGAAAAAAATGTTCATATGTGTATGAAATCTTATGAGACTTAACTGCTAAGGTCATCAGTCCCTAAGCTTACACACCACTTAGCCTAAATTATCCTAAGGACAAACACACACACCCATGCCCGAGGGAGGACTCGAACCTCCACCGGGACCAGTCGACGAAAGAAAGTGGTGACTGCACAAAAATAAATACTAAGCATAGTATGCGATCTTAACGCACAACGACCTCATGGGTACCTACTAAGCGAGTTAAACTTCACCTTCAAAAAATATACATGTATACGTATATTCACTAATGAAATTCGTCATAATCAGTCCATCACAATTTGAGAAGAATGTGATGGCAGTAAGCACTAGAACAAAAAGTAACCTTTGTTAATCACTATGAAAGCTGTTAGTGCCTCAGAAAGGAGTTCAACATGCATCAATAATAGCACTGGCCAACAAATAAACCATTTTTGAATGTTACCTGCACTTCATGAGTCAATTCTTACTAATTTTGGTTTGAGAGAAACGAATACGACAATGAAGAATATTACTTTAGCATTAGTTTCTGTGATACACACTAGGTCGAAGTATTTCATATTAACGGATTATGAGAAAAAGATACATTTTAATAACATATGATAACAACACTGAAACTGTATTTGAAGTTTTTAAATGGTAGTTACATTTTAAGAGTTCTACGTTGCTGCAAGAAGACCTCGCCCATGGTTGGGTCTGAAGAGAATCATATGGTGGCTGCATGAGATCTTGTTTTAGATTGCCTCTTGCAACGGAGTTCCAGTGCGTCCCTACACAAAGACCGGCAGTAGTCCACAAGCATCGCTTCATTCCAGTGGCCCTGGTATCTTTGCTCCATAACAGAAATGTCCCGATTGAACCTTTCTCCATGTTCATCATTGACCGATCCACAACTAGAAGGGAAAAAGTCTAGCTGGGAGTGGAAAATGGATTTTAAGGGACATTTTGCATCAAAGGTTACGGTATTTTGGCACTTTCACCAACTGAGCAAGGTTATCCTCTCTTCTGTTACCTAAAAATCCACGAACAACTCCCTTGAATGCTTCCCAAGCTTCCATTTCTTTTCCCTCCAAATATTGGTCAAGTGCAGGATCCTTTACAAGTTCTCGAATTTTTGCATCTTCAACTTCTGCATCACTTAATTTCGGAAATTTCTCTCTTAGTAGTTAAAGGCCCGTCCTTCTTGGTTCATACCTTTGACAAAAATTTTCATTAAACTCAGCTTGATATGCAGAGGTAAAAGAAGAACATCGTTTGGGTCCATGAGAGGCTCGGCAAAGACATTTTTCCCGTTTGGGTTAAGATTTCTTGCAGGCCAGTCTGCTTTAATATAATGCGATTTTCTATCCGTACTGTCCCACATACGTAAGACGCAGCAACGTTTTCTGTACCCCAGTTGTATTCATAAGAGTATGGCAATGACTTTTACATCACCACAGATATTCTATTTGTGTTATTGTATTTGTGTTCATGATATTTGATTTAGTCCAAGAGTGCTGTCATATTTGCTTATGTCTCCTTCATGTGAACTGCGTGACCAGCAGGAATAGAAGTAAGACGGTTGCCATTCTGAAGTAACACAGCTTTCAAAGTTTTTGGAGGATTCTACCAATAGCCGCCATTCAGTTGAATTATGTTTCAAATTCAAAGACTTCATCAAGACGTTAATGATGCAGCAAACAACAAGATCGTTTTTCTTCTCCATAAACGTAAACAGTTCCACGCGATGTCACTTTCGAGAAGATTCCATTTCTGAGTCGACACCCAAGAAATTCTGCCTTGTCCTTTGACAGGTTGAGGTCTCTAATGATATCGTTCATTTCCGTTTGACTCAATTTGTGCAGTTTATCATATTTTCCCTCGAAATCAGGATCACGGGATATGGAAGGCTTCTTTGGTTCTTCTTCTTTTTTATCCACACTGTCTTCATTTTCTACTTCAAAACATACAATTTTTGAGTGTAGTAGGAACTGGTAAACTATTTAAACGCAGAATGACTCGATTAGCAGATCGAAGATTCGGGTACTGACCTGTTCTTCTTTTCTTCATACAGAATCTTGCCTTTATAGGTGGAGTCAAGCAGAAATAGCAGTCACCTGTATGGTTTGTAGGCTCCCGACAAACCATAGGCACAGCAAAAGCCATAGATCGTTTTTTATTTTTTAGCCATTCTCGCAGTGTAACTGACCATGCGGTGCAACATAATATGTGGAGCCCAAGACTTATCCAGTTCCCTTGCTTTCATTCCGAAATAATGCTGATGGGCAGTCTTCACAAGAGACGTCAGATTGCGTTTTTGTGAGTAAAATGTTATTTTACCAGAGGTGTAACAAAAATTATAGATTTAATTTACACATTTTCGTGACATTTTTACGAATTTTATTCTACAAAAGCACTCTCAAACCAGAAATTCTGCTTTACTTACAGCAGAAAATATATGAAACTCACAGTCAGAGTCACAGTATCTTTGTTTATGACTTACAAACAGCATAATTGCATTAGTGTTTTGTTATTGGACAGGTGTGCCAACTCCGAAAACAAAATTTCCCCCTAACTGAAAATATTGACTATAAAAATGAAATGTCACTTTATCTCCAAAGTTAATATGTCATTTTATGGTGATTTTTTAACTCAGCATATAGAAATACATAGGAATTAACTATTCTTGAGCCCGAATCATTTTCATTGTAGGCCAGTGTAATTTTTGATCATTTGGGCAATAATATAAAATGTTACAGGTACTAAAACATGTTTTCAGATCTAACTTAGATAATTTCTTCTGGACAACTACTTTATTCCACAGCCGGATTATTATATGAATGTTGGTTGCTGTAAAACAAACTAGTTTTAAGTACGGTTTTAGAATGAATGTGACTGAAAGATAATATTTTCATGAAGGTGGAATGGGCAAGCCGGTGTGCGATTTAGGGACATGTAAATGGCTAGCATGTAGCCATTCACTGAAACTAACCATGTATACATACCCTGTAACCTGGCTCGTTCCACATCTTTCCGAGAAAAGTTGTTTATGGAACGAGTTACTAACTAACTGATAATGTCACTCTAAATGTAACTCAATTTCTCTTTATTTTTAAAGTTATACCACTGGAGTAGCAGCTTTTCCGTCTTGCAAGATTACGGTAACAGAACAAATTTTCGTTCTGTGCTGAGTACACAGACATCACTTATTATTCTGTATCTAGCCAACTGGAACACAGCGGGCCTGTTTTAAAACGCACGCGCTCACAAGAACCTCATGTCCATTCACCAGAGGACGACAAACGTCAGGTGTAGTTTGACCCAAAGTCGTGGCAGATCAACAAAAAAAGCATACACTACGGAATTTCATGTTGACCAGAGCAACTCATTATTCATTCCGTTCTTAACTGGTTTCCTCATACAGTTAGAGTGACACGCCAGCTTCGGGTTACGGCTGTAGAGTGGAAACACCAGTTTTCAAGGTAGAAAACTGCAAAAGAATCTATATCGTTAGGAATCTATATTGATAGGAAAATACGTGGTTTTCTGATGTAGCCCGTTTCTGATGCAGCCCGTTTCTGTGTGAACACTGTTGTAACAAACAGAAATTCCGCTTTCAGACTCATGTTTACAGTGTCATCAAAGATATCCTACCACCATTAATAAGGAATGAGTCCACCCTTTGCCCGTATGGCAGCTTGAACTCTGCTGCTGACACTTCCAACGAGGCATCTGTGGAGGAATGGCAGCCAATTCCTCCTCAAGATCCGAAACCTGTGTGGAACGCTGGAGTCTCGAGCGAAGTCAACGTTCTAATATATCCCAAAGTTGTTCCACTGGATTCGGTTCTAGACCCTGGGCAAGCTAGACCATTTCCGGAGTGTTATTGTCGGCAAGCCACTGCCTTTCCCACCGGGTGCACTGACAAGCTGATACAGACAATCATCGTTTCCGAACTGTTTGTCTACGTCCCACAGAGCAGAATGCTGTAAAAATTGTTCATATTCCTGCGCATTTAGCGTTTTCTTACACTAAAGAAGGGATCCTCACACTAATCACGAAAAACCCCGACATTCCGAAACACCAGCCCTTCCAGACTTCACGTTTGGCACTACAGCTGGTGGCAGATAACGTTCTCCGGGCATTCTCTTAAACCACATGCGTCCATCCCATCGCCACACGTTCTATTCATCACTCCAGATTACCCGTTTCCAGAATCCATTGCCCCCTGCGTTCCTCTTTACACCAACTCAAACATCGCTTGGCATTGACTACAGAAATCTGTGGTCTACAAGGAGTTGCTCGACCATTCTACCCGATTCTATTTCACTCCTTACACACAGTTATTGTGCTCGCTGGACTGCCGTTAGCACTTTGGAAATCACAAATGATTTCTTCCACTGATTTTATGGGATGTTTTGCTATCGTCTTCCACAATGTTCGATGGTCCCCCTCCGTCAGTATATGTACATGTTGTCTGTTTGGTCTTGATTTAGCTGTAGCGTTTCCACTTCCCAGTCACATCACAGCTGGACAGCTTTAGAGGAGTTTAAATATTCCTAATGGCTTTCTTATTCAGTAGACCTCCAGTGACTTGTTCACTTTCGACCAATGAGTCCTTCTGACCGACCCATTCTGCTTCTACTGCTTCTCTGCTGAAAATACTCTTCGCCTCCTTTTATACTGGCGAGTCTACCTCTCGTGCTATCTAGAGAGCAATACTGCATTACATAGAGGTGTTCGAATACTTTTGATCAGTTAGTGTAGATCCACACGAAAGTGATGTAGTGGGAAAAATGTATTTAACCAGCTATGCTAATCGGTATGCAAGCCACAGCGTGCGTACCTAATCTGTTCCAAAACGCCTCGAGTGAAACTGGTTCTATTGGTGATAAAATGGTAAGATCAAATGGTTTGGACAGCCCTTGGGCTAGCAACCATTTGTATACCCAACAGAAGGGTCGCTTTAGTGTCGCTGTCCTACAGTACAAGGTGAAATTACGAATATTACAATCTTCTTCCAGCTTAGGAAAATGGAGCAAATCGGTTGGTTCTTTTCACATTTGATGCGTTCTACGGTAGGTTTGATGGGACTTACAGAGGCACCAAGGGTTCAGGAGCGGTTCCCCGGAAAACCTCAAAAAAGGGTATTCTTACTTTATTTTCGCCGTCACCATTGAACCAGAATTCAGCCGACAATTCCAAGACGGCTACGTACAGCATATGATTTAGATTTCTAACGTCTTTTACCATATTTTCCTAAGATCTCGATCTCGAAGCAGCTTGAAAATTTTCTTAATATCTTTATCCGTTTCCAACACACAGAGGTTCAAAGTTATCCTACTTCTACACGTAAAATCCAGTATGAGGCGAAATCTAAGCGATAAATAAGACCAGAAAATTGCTCGAATTTGAACGGTATATACTTCACGAATTTAGGTAGAAGAGCCAACATGCTGTTTTCAAAAGTCTTTACCCATTCTCGAGAAACTCGCCGAAAACTTATTTCTGGGTACCAATACCCAACCGCGGATTCCGAGACGGCTTTGCACTGCAAATGGCTGTGATTCTTGCAATGTATTCCTAACATCCCGAACGGACTTGAAAACTCCCTTCATATCTTTATCCGTTTCCTAGACACAGAGGTTCAACATTACCCTACTTGTACATATAAAATAAGCAAGGAAGTTTATAATATGGCGTAGCAGGGAGAAATATGCTCTAAATTGCCTACGTTATCGTCTGGGAACCACATGTACTAGTACTGAAGCATATGAAAAACGTTTTTGTACGTAAAATACAGTCTGAGCTGTAAAATTAGTTTCAATTGCATATACGATAAAGTAAGCTATGAAAATTTTCCTTACCAATACTTTTCTTTCTATATGAGTTACATGTTCTGCTTACAGCAGGGAAAAGAAGGAAACTAATAGAAAAATGATCCTCTCGTAGCACAAAAAATGCGAATATGTTCCTATTTATTTAAAAGACTGACTGAAAACTTGTCTGATTATACCTTCATTAGCACCTTTAAAAATTTCACAATTTTTTGGCATGCGAACATATTCGTCCCTTTTTTATGATAAGGGAGAAGACAGTGGCAGTAGTTCAAATGGTTAAAATGGCTCTGAGCACTATGGGACTTAACTGCTGAGGTCATCAGTCCCCTAGAACTTAGAACTACTTAAACCTAACGAACCTCAGGACATCACAGACATCTATGCCCGAGGCAGGATTCGAACCTGCGACCGTAGGGGTCTTGCGGTTCCAGACTGTAGCGCCTAGAAGCGCTCGGCCACCTCGGCCAGCACAGTGGCAGTGGCAAAGGAACCGAAAAGTAGTACATACTGGAATATAGAAATAGCCAGAGAGACAATGGCAGTGGGGGGCAGAGAGAGGGTCGCATTGGAAATGGAACATAGTTGCTATAATCAGTTCATCATAACAATAAACCTGGTGTAAGCCAACACACACGCAATGATTGATTAGAAGCCGTAGCACACGTACACTGGTGTTGCTACGTTCTTGGAAGTAAGTCCTACTTATGGATTAGATATATTATTACTCAGTTACGTTAAATGGTACTTTAAGATATTCAAATGTATTAATCGCCATCAACGTTTTTCTCAATCACTCTTTAGCTACGTAGTTTTTATTTGAAAAATCGTTACGGTCACAGCCTCTGTAGCGTTGTGCTCAGATTGTCGCGCTGTTAATGCGCAGTATGAAAATAGCTGAGGTTGCTTTCTGTTCCGTGGTGAAACACGCGTGTGGATTACGGTTAAAAGTGCTGAGATATAGGCTGCTCTTAATATTTTCCTAAATTTACGGAGATGATATGCTTTGAAGTTTTCCCAGCGACTATAGTTTTCCCAGTCACTGTATATAATACAGTTGATTTATAAACCTAAGTCGTATGTGTAGCGGGATGGTAACCAAATACAGCTAATGGCTCGTTGGTTCAAATCTCCACAGTATCATTTCTTTCTCGTTCAATTTGAAATACCTACATCTCGTAATTACAAAACTCATCATCATTTTTAATGAATAATGCACATCTTCTTGTTTCTAATTATATATTGGATCCGAAATTCCTGTGTTCATTTTAAATACAAATTCTTAATTATAGATGTTTTATGAACGACTGTTCATGAAAGTTGCTTAAATTGAGAAAACATAATTTAATTTTTAAGACAAGAATGAAAACCAAATCCCCTTCATTTGGACTATGTCCATCGTTTTATATCACAGAGGTAGATAAGTATCGTAGAAACATGAAAAATAATGAATTTTAACAGCATCGAGTACATCATACAAATGCTGCATTTTTACATTTGCTAATGTACCATTACAATATGAACCCAACAGGACTGATCTGGAGCCATGTTGCGGGACTTGGCCCGAGAAGTAACAAGACTGTTAAGCTGCCAGACGTACTGGAACTAACGCACGCAGCTTTCTCACATGGCGCTACCGAACGCTGGTGGGATATAGAACGGCTCGTCATAAAAGAAGAAAAGAAACTGCGGCGCCTGGTTGGCTTCGCGGATTCTGTTGTTGATAGACTCCTTATCAACGTAGCGGGTGACACTTCCAGAACTGAAATGTATTTCTCGGATTCGGATAAGGAAGGAGCTAAGACATTACCAGACGACTGACTGTAATTAATACCTTCAGTGGCTTCAGTACTCAATAATTCGGTAAAATCTCTGCAGTATGCTTTTGCATTAGACACAATTCGCTCAGAAAAATTACCCACGTTTAAGTTAGAAATTTTCATCACCCTTGTTTGTAATTAGAATACTATGTCAGGTGAGACCGAGTGCATTTCATCCTTTCCGTCTCTTAGTGCTGGAGTGTCTCCGAATATTATTTTACTCTCTTTAAAAATTAAATGACATTCGAAGCTATATTGTTTCTTTTCTCATCTCTTTTTACGTCTGGACTGCAACTGCTCACATCAATGAAGGTTAGTTGGACCGATGGCTGGCCAGTGCTGCCCAAGTTTAATGCGTCGGGAAAGCTGTTGTTCCGCGTTGTAGCTCAGTCTACGCGCGTGTAACACAGCATAGAACGTATCCTTATGATCGTACTGGCTTCCCTTCCACGTGAAACTAAATCCAATGAGATTCAAACAAACGCGAAAGACAACATGGCATAATGTTTACGTCATGTTTATTCTTATGATGAACGGATCATAGTGACAGAACAGTCATGCCATTTCAGTATTTTCAGAGCCCTGAAGAAAATAATTAGTGTCTGTCAGTCTGCTTGGGTCGAAGAAGAGGGGCATGTCTGGGTGCGGTCATGGTCCCGTAAGCAACCGCTAGTAGTCTTCCATAAAGGCACTGACCATTTTATCGCACGGCGAGACGAATTTCTTAACATATTGTGATTACTTTTGAAACAATAAACACTTTACTTATTTTTTTCCATTAATCTAATTGTCGTTTTAGTGCCCCTTATGTTTCATTCATATTTTCTGTGGTACGAGAGTTAAATTAGTGTAATAATTCTAAGATTTCATTTGTAAAGGCACATTAGAAAATGAAGTTAAACGTTTCTTCTTTCGCTTTGATAATTGATACAACGCCATACAGAGAGCTAATAGGTGTTAATAACTCACAAAACGGTTTCAGGAAGGGAAGTCGATCGATGATACTGTAAATCAGGCAACTGCTATCATTGGTGATTGATGGTGCAGTTACACCTATTAGCTCTCTGTATGGCGCTGTCCAACAGCATAAGAGTGTGAAAGGATGGATATCTCCGTGACAAGCATTTAATTTAAGTTTATTACCAGTTAATATCTCACTTACAGCAAGAAATCTGTTGTACAGCGTGTTTACTGTTCTGAGATTGGGCCATTCACTCTTTGCCTTTTGAACGTTTACGGGAGGAAGATTTACGTGTTGTCCGCAGTCAGTTGAAAATTTGGGGTCACAAATAGACTTTTAAACAATTATTCGTCGTTAATTATCTGGAATCTTGTGTTTTTCTACGGACGTTTCATACGAGCCGGAACAAAATCTGTGACGTAGATGGAAAATGGAGGATGGGACTGTTGTTAATGAAACCCAGTATTTCCAGCCCCACATCATAACTTTCTTTAACGTGCCAAGTGCTCACAACGCCGCGAGATAGCACTCAATTTTGCTGTGTCCAGTGATCATATAGTTTTGACTCAGTAGAGTATACAGAACGCTAACTCATCTCAGTGATTCGATATACAACTGTAGTTCCGTCTGTTAGCGAGATGTTGACGAAGAACGCAGCTCTCGTGTAACCATATGCATAGCCAACTGCCCCTTTGATGAAGTTCGACCGCGGTTAATCTGAATTCAGCTTATTTCGACAGGCTGATTTGTGTCATTGCAGTACCCGTGATGTGGGACAGCATCCACCGTTTCGTTTAACTTAATTTCGCCAGACAGATGTGTATGAAAGTAAGTGTGGTCGCTCTACTCCTAAACGCTACCACCTGGTGCAATAAAAAAAAGAAAAACGTTTTGATGGTGACGAGAGCCCCAACACGTCCTTAGTGTCATGGAGGCCAACAGTGTCACACTGGAACGTGCGAAACTTCCTGTCTCCTCTCACCGTTTCAGTTAGTCAAGGCCTACTCGCTATCTGGATCTAAAAATAAATAAACTGTGGAATGCTTTGGAAGGTAGCAGGACGGGTGTCGACGGCGTCTTCGTTGATCCCACACGATGCGCCGCGAGCGCCACACATTTCCGTGGGATAAGGTACAGCTAGACACCGTTATACGCGGATTCGTCACGCGATTTTAGTTTTGACCCTAGTGCTGCCATCTATTAGCAGTATATTGAGGTAGCAATGCGTTAGCACATTTCAAATCGCATCTTCTGTCGTCTTTGTCAAGACGCGAATCGTAAGTTCATGTCAGTAGAAGCGTGAAGTTGCGCTTGCCAAAGTCTGTATGTAAAATATCGGGTGAAAAGAAAAATAGCGTGCCTGTCGAGGGAAAGAAGTGTGTATGGAGGTCTTATTCACTGGAAACATAGAGAACAGTTTATAATTGCTGTGAGAGAGGTGAGAGTATTGTTGACGTTCAGGGTGCTTTGGGACTTACTGAATCTACTGTGAGAACTGCTAGTGACAATCCTGAATCAATGCAAAACACTGCTAACTATTCAATTGACTTAGGTGTTAGTAGATGGACCAAGTCTCCCTTGGAGGCGATGAAAAAAATGCTAAGGTATTGGATTGCACACCATCTCTCTGGAGCTGCTATTCAAGCTGAAGCTAAGAGCTTGGACGGAGATTTACCTGAAGAAGCGGACGATTCATCACATTCTCCGGCTTAAAACATCGTTTTGGCTTTCACCATCTGGAGCCAAAGAATTAGGAAAGGGGTTTAAAGAAATTGTGACAGAAAATGGATGTACTGGAAAACAAGTTTTCAACCTCAATGAAACGGGCTCTTTCGGGAAACGAACATCTATCCACACGTTCATTTCTACTGTAGAAAAACAGCACTTGGATTTAGGCTGTCACGACCTGGTGCACCTTCTTTTCGGAGGGAATGCTACAGGGAATCGGGGATTAAAACCTCTTATGATTTACCACTCATAAAATCCTGTGACACTAAAGGATTGTGACAAGAGCAGGCTGATAGGTCATTGGAGACGGAATAATAATCTTAGTGTGCCATTGTGTGTTTCAGTGTTGAATTTTTTTATAAAGTTGCACTGAAATGCTTTCACAAATATGATAATGATAATGGTCATCTTTGGAAAAATTACTAAGAAACGCTATTTCAAACTAATGTTGTAAGCGACAACTTAGCCCCATATTTTCCACATAAGACATGAATCTCTATTTACGCGAATTCGGTATGAGCGGGGATTGAGCGAAACGTTACTATCGCGTATAACGAGATTTACTTTCACATGTAACCCTCCGCCGGCGTGCAATCGCGAGTCCTCTCCAGCGCGCACCTTCTGAGGCGTGTGACGCCGCCGACTCCAACAGACAACGTCGTCTTCGCGTCGCTCTCTACCTTCATTTGTTTCGGTCGACAAGTTCTTTCAAGACGCCGCACACCAAAATTCACCCCCAAGATCTCGGAAGCCTTTCATTAGTGTTCATCGATGTACCGCGACACTACTAATCTTAGCAGCTAGCCAGTAACTATATCTTATAATCGCTAACATGTGAACCAGTCTGTATAAAGGACAATTCATAAATTGATATATCACAGCTCCTCTGAAGGACTCGTAACTTCACTAAAGTTAGGTATTGTATTCAAATGTTTCAGCTTGAACATGACGTAAATAAATGTGTTAATATTTCATTCGTTTCGTAGATGTGTATTGTGTTAAGTTACCTCGTAAAGTGTGAACACAGAAGTACTCTCAAAAACAAGAAAAAAGAGTCCAATAGACGCAAAATTTAGAATATTTCGATGTATTTCTGTATTACAGCTCTGCAGGTACACATTAGTTTGAACATTAGGAATCCTCCAGTCAGTTATGTGGTTCGAGGTAGGTTGCATTACAGTTTCATTGCGTTCATCTGATTTATTGTACAGTAAATTACTGGCAGCTTTGAATATATGTCGTGGTGTTTTGAATAGCAGGTGGTTATCATTACAGTGGAGCTACTCACAGAGATTATGGCCACCAAGTGCAAATCTGTATGTGTGAATACAAGAAAAATGTTTCCTGTTATTGATTAGGAACGGAACGTGGGCAGGAAAGGTCAAAAAGCGAGAAAGCCATAATTGAATTCTATTATTAAGCGCCGCTTACAAGCTTTCTTCAATACCAGCACTGGAGATGTCGAAATGCTGCATCCGTAAAACGACGTGCTCAACAGATGCTCGCAGCAATTCCGGTGGAATGTTGCTGCATACTGGCCTTCAGATCAGGTGGAGATTGAACGTGTCCCCGGTAAACGTATCACCAGAGCCAAGTCACACGGATGAAGATCAGGTGATCTTTCAGGCTATGCATCTGCGAGACCTCTGGAGAAAACACCGTTCATGGAAGGCTGTATTATGCAGACCACTCACTATGCAAGTGACAGAAGCTTAGTTCCATCTTGCATGATAAAAGTTGTTCCCATAAAGTTGCGCTCTTCCAAAGCAGGAATCATATGACGTACAAGGTAGGCAGCGATAGCGTGCAGACGTCACGGTACACCTTTAATACCCTCCGGTTCTATTCTATTCAAAGAATGGAATACACACCACACAGTCACGTACTGCGAGGGCAACGGCTCTTTGTACACTGTACATGGTTTAAAAGTACGCCAAATTTGAGAGTTCTGTGTGTTCAGTGCACCATGTACATATCCAAGTGCGTGATAGGCCACTGTATCCCATATTTCATTTTTGGATGAATCTTTTTCATTCTCTCCGCAGCTTTAGTGATGTCAGTAAGCTCTGAATAATTCCGTTATCAGCTTCGACGCATTTTTTGCTCGGGCGGACTATGAACGGAGACCCTCAACCGACCCGCAACCTACTACATAACGTGACAGTGCATGGTTTCGCATCTGCTGGGAGCTTGTTGCTGAGGACGTGAGTCCGAAGACTGGCCTGATGCAGCTGTCCTTGCTACTCTATCCCGTAAGGGCCTCTCCATTTCTGAATAACTACCGTGCCTATTTCAGTCTCCTTAGCATATTGAAGCTAAAGAAGGGGACCCTCGGTACTGTAAATCACGGATTTTGATGCGCTTCAAATATGTTGTAGAGTCACTTACCCAGAGTGCTTGGCTATCTGGTTTTTTAGCGACGGGCCTTGGTTTTGAGGAAATCGATTCTGAATTTCAATGGCTCTGAGCACTATGAGACTTAACATCTGTGGTCATCAGTCCTTTAGAACTTAGAACTACTCAAACCTAACTAACCTAAGGACATCACACACATCCATGCCCGAGGCAGGATTCGAACCTGCGACCGGAGCGGTCACGCGATTCCAGACTAAAGAGCCTAGACCGCACGGCCACACCGGCCGGCCGATTCTGAATTTCATTGCGTGCTTTGTATATCAGTAACATTACATATATTCCGAGGAAGTGAGCGTAGCGCAGCGGTAAAGGTTCACGGCTATCGAGCTGCCGGCACGGTACCTCTCAGCGTGTTCGCAAAGACCAAAACCCAACGATAAAAAAAAAAATAAAAAAATGCAGGTTCCGTGTTCGAATCCTGCTCGTGACTTTTTTTTCTCAAAATCGACCGAATTTTTCAATTTTATTTCAAAGAATATCAACAAACAGTTTAAGGTGTGCAAAATTATAAAGCTATATTCACATATTAATTTTTTCAAATATTCATTCCGTTTGTGGTTCGCAGTTGGAGTTCCAAATGTTCGTACAACGGTCGCTTCTTGTATTACCTGAAATCGATCTCCGCTCATTATCGTCCTCTCTCCCGTGAATAGTGTTAGCCGTAACGGGAACCCCGGCTCCTAGTTGTGGACAATGAGGATGCGAGTTGCATTCCTTTACGTTCGCATCTAACTACAGCGTCAGTTGCTCGCAAAGCGTCTCTAGTGCCGTGTGTTAGAGAAATTCTGTGAAATGGAAGAACCAAGTATTTCTGCAATAGTGCAGCCAGAAGAAGATCCACAAGTAGAAGAGTTGAACGAAGAATCAAAAAGGCGAAATCACAAATGCTATTAAACACGCCGAAAATCTACTCCGCGAGCAGAACTCGAACACAGTACCTCCAGCGCGGTAGCTGTGAAACCTTACCGGTACGCTACGCTGTCTTGCTCGGAATATATGTAACGTTACGGGTATACAAATTGCGCAATGAACTTCAAAACTGATTTTCTCAAAACGCAAGACTCGTCGCTAAAAAACCAGGTAGCCAGGTACTCAGGGTAAGTACCTCTACAACATATTTGAAACGCATCAAAATCCGAGATTTACAGTATGGAGGGTCCCCTTGTAAGTCTGGCTACAACTCTTACCCCCATACATCCCTGCGTTATCGGCTATTATATGATGTCTCAGGACATGTCCTATCAATTGATCCCTTATTTGAGTCAAGTTGTGCCGTTAATTCCCTTTTTTCCCAATTAGATTCTGTACATCGTCTTTAATTATTCACTCTGACTATCTGATTTTCAGTAATCTTCTACAGCACCATATTTCAAAAAGTTTCCGTTCTCTTTTTGAGTGAACTGCTTATTGTCCACATTTACTTCTGTATTAGACTCCACTCCATGCCGATACCACGAGAAACGACTTACTAACACATGTACATTCGATGTCATTAAGGAATTCCTCTTTTCAGAATCGCTTTTCTTGCTATTCCCAGTCTACTATTATATCCTCCCTTCTCCAGCCATTGTGTTAGTTTGCGGCCCAAATAGCAAAAGTCATCTACTAGTTTTAGTGTCTCATTTCCTAATCCAACTCTGTCAGCTTCAACTGATTTAATTCGATTGCATTCCATCGTCCTTGCCTCACTTTTGTTGATATTCGTCTTGTTAAAAGCTTTTGGCAAGAGCATCCACTCAGTTCAACTGTTCTTGCAAGTCCTTTGTCGTCAACGACAGAATTACAGTGTTATTCGGGAACATCAAGGTTCCTATTTGTTTTCTCAGAACTGTAACTCTCTTTCCAAAATTCTCTTGGGTTCTTTTCACTGCTTGCTCAACGTAAAGATTGAGTAGACTGGAGAGGGGCCCTCTCCCTTCTCAGCTTCCGATTCCCATTTACGGCCTCCGATTCTTGGAACTACCGTTCAAGCTACATATGGCACATAACTTTGCGCTCTCTTTATTTTGTCTTTGTTACCTTCACGATTTGAGTATAGTTGAGTCAACATCGTCGAAATATTTATTTAATCTACGGAAGCTTTTGTTCTATTTATAACTTATAACAACTCATATGACTTGGCTGATTGTTCGCCTATGACGACTGTCAGTGCATAACTTAAATTCTCCTGAGCAGTGGAAATATAGGAGATATTATCTGGAGATATTGCTGAGCGGAGAAGCAAAAGTACGAATGGGGGATTATCTGTGTTAATGTTTGGAAAAATATGATTCAGAAGGTGCTTATTGTAAAGACGCCACGCAGTATCCAGGGAGGGTGAGGATGATGAAAACACGTAGCACCCGTCTGCCTGAGCAACAACAGCAGAGCGACAAAACACTGGCAGCTAAAGAACTCCGGGACGATATTGCTGCAATACGAAATGTAATTTAAAATAATGTATTGTCAGTCTTCCCATACATTCGTGAACGAGTGGCGTAATACTATTTTTTGTTGGAGGCCAGTCTTTTATTGAACTGATATTGGATATCAGTTACCAGAACTGTTTAAGGCAGGGTGGGCAACTGTTTTGGTTCGGAGGCCACTTTTTGGGTCCGGATGAAACTGGAGGGCCGCACCTTTTAAACTGATTGCAGTCTTAAGTCGTATTTTCATTTCGGAAAAAGGTGTGAGACGTACCATAAAAATCAATAATAGTGCAAGTTTTAACAAATTCATTTATTGCACTAGTTTCATGTCGTTACAGCTGCCAGCACATTTTTTTTTTTTTAAATCAGTATATGAGATTACTTTTTTATATCCTCTTTTTAGTCTGCAAGTTAATGTCTGTCAAAGAGCCTTTCGGGGAATATATTAATTCTATTTGATCTTCAAACAAGGAAAACCATGCTCACAAGTATATGTAGAATATAGAGAACAATTTTTCAGCAAATTTCTGAGTACATGGAAATTTTTCAGTAGACAAAGGTTTGTAAAACAGTAAGAAACATTTCATTGACTTTGTGATCTGGCTGCCTGTCAATAAATAAATGGGAAATGTCTTTATGGGCGCTATCATCAGCTGCCGCGCCAATTGTCAATATACGTGAAATGAATTGGCAGTTGCGAAAATGGACAACCATCTGTTGTACAATGGAATGACGACAGTGAAAATCTGTGCCAGAGCGAGACCCTAACTCAGATTTCCCGCTTATCTCGGGCGTTGGCCTTACCATTTCATTATGTGTGCACGACTCATGGCCAAACTCAAACCTCCGTATGTCGTCAACTATCCGCCTGCAACGTGTACTAATGCATCAGCCATGTCTATTTCTGTACAAGGGAGACATAAATACACATAATGGGTGTACGAGTACAGGTTGTAGACACATGGTTGACGAACTATGGATGTGGCTGTGAGTCGCGCTCGGGTAGCCAAATGGGTGGACGGCCTCTCGCGATACGCGGGAAATCCGGGTTCGATTCCCGGTCCGGCACGAATTCTCATTGTCGTCATTCTGTTATACAGCTGATGGTTGTTCATATTCGCATCTGCCAATACATTTCATGTATTTCATAATGGTTGTAGTCGCCGCAGTGTCGTTCTTTCGGACATGCGTGCATGTCCGAAGGAACTTTGCGTCGCAATTCGGAATAACGCAGACACTGCAGTATCGTATCGTACCATGTACCACCTTGGTTTATGCTGTTAATATCTACAGTGCAGGAAATCTTCGGTCACACACGGGAAGGAAATCCCGGTTGAAAGCGGATTTTTCTGACGGTCATGGCGAGCTGTACAAAACACCTAGCGGGCCGCATGTGGCACGAGGGCCGCTATTTGTCCACCCCTGGTTTAAGAGAGACGAGCACTGTTCGGAAAGCAAGGCCCGATCGGTCGCGAAATGAAAATCACAATGAAAATCAAACTTTTTCATTTGAAATAGTTAGTCACACCTTCCAGCTACCTCTACAAATAGCCGCCGCTTCGACTTAGACATTTCTCGTGCCGTAGTACAAACTTTCCAGTACCTTCGCCACAGAAAGCAGACGCCTGTGCTTTCCGCCAATTCTCTACGATGTTCTGACTCTCGTTGTTTGTGGCAAAATGTTGTCCTCGTAGCCAGCGGTTCATGTGAGCAGAGATGAACAACGGAGGGAGCCAATTAAGGGCTGTATTGTGGGTGATGAGCCATTGCCCACCGAAAACGCTGCATGAGCGTCCTCATTGCCCCTGCAGAATACCGCTGAAAATTGTCTTGAAGAAACAAGTGCATGACATTTACTTTATGTCTGCTGCTTACCTTCAGGCGAAATATCTCACCAGATCCACATACGTGGTGGGAGACACTGTTGTTTTAGGCATTTCTGCGTGATCATTTTGCGATCTGAATTGAAAAGAGCGACGTGGAGCGATCTACAGGCACACTAAAGACACTGCTCAAAACATATGTGCAAAGTTCCATCGGATTTTCACAGTGGTCTGCATTTCGCGCCTAATCGGACCTTACTTTCCGAATACTCCTCGTAGTTATGAGTCTAGAAGACGCAGGCTTTTCTTCGTAGATTGAAGTGGTGTGTTGAATCAGGACTGTGACTTCAATTCATTAGTTGATATTCTCAGAAGGAGTGGATTGTGCTTGAAAATAATTACGAACAGTGTAGATAGACTTTGGAACTCAAAATTGCTCTTACGGCGTAGGAAACTTATACAGATCGTGAGTAGAGAATAACGTAAATTTAGTGCAGACAGATGCAGAGAATTTTAGTCAGGACAACATTTTAAATTAAAAATTGCACATTCACTGGGGATTTATATTAGCGCTATTTTGCCGATCATCTCACCTGGGAAAGAATTAACATTCTTTGAACGTCCAGCATTTGGAGCGTGAAGGTGGACAGACAGCACAACAATATACGATAAGCCACCACCTGATAGGCAGATCGCTATACTTGTAATAGAGGAACTATATAGAAGACAAACACGACATAGTTTCTGAAGCGGTATAATTTGTAAGAAGTTTAAATGTAAAATTTTTAACACTGACTGTATGAAAAATATTTAAACCGTCTGTTGATTCCGGATTCCGACCCAAATCGCTGTCCGTTGCTGATTTCGTGCTGCTATCTAATTACGCCTCCGTTCCCCTTCTGTCTGACGGCCCGAAACCTCCTACTCGTCACCGGCTACTCCCCTTTTCGTTCCAGCTTTTATACGTAGTATACGAGACGAATGATGTGGTGGGGAGTCTGGCTTATTCATTGCCCCAGAGGTGCAGCTGTTTCAGAATAAATTACGTGCATTTATAACATTGGGTTATAACCCAAACGGAAACGAACAAAGGTTCTCCCATATAGGTTGAAACGTCCCCTTTGGAAAATTATGAATGACTGTGCTGGAAAAACCGTTATGTTATTTGATTTTCAAACAGCTGAGCAAACCTGAACATACTCAGACGGTTCTCTCTTTACTTATTCTGATCATCACTGAACTGACACACAATATTTTTAGCCCAACGCAATCTGACTTTCAATGATCCCTACACAAAAGAATGACAATGACTAACAATAACCTATACCTTTCATGAATCACTCACCTCACAAAAATATTCGTTACTCGACCTACTGCAATACAGCGAGCGCCAATACTGCCAGCTGAATAAAAGATTCTAACTACTGAAGGCACTAACTACAGATAGGCATAGTTAGCAAATGAAAGATTTTCATAGAGAACAAACAATGTATTTACCTTAATATTGTTCAAAAGTCATCATATATATCTATCTATCAGTTCATGACATCCATCTTTACAAATTTCCTTTTTCTGGCGGACACACGTCCAGATCGTCCGCCTATAGTGACCTCTCAAAACTCTGCTTTCTCTCACCCCACATCCACCACTGCTGGCGGCTCACCTCCAACTGCACAACGCTACGCGCTGTTCACGTCCAACTGCCCAACACTACAATAGCAAATATTCCAGCAATGAGGCCAACCAGCTGCAGACTGCACGCAGCACAGACAGTGATTTTCATACAGAGCGCTACGTGGCGTTACCAACATAAAAACCTAAACAGCCTACTTACAAGGTAATGCTCAGTTATCACGAAACGGCTCTCGTAACATTTTTGTCTAACATATACTGTAATGTATACCAAGAATGTGAAGAATAGAAAGGGAAGGAGAAAAGATAACTTCTCGATTGGGCGCAGATGATTGCGCGATGCCGACCAGAAGATGTGTCATCATCTGCCACGCGGTGTTACGCGGATGCCGTGTGCAGGCGAACGAGGGCAAGACGCTGCTCTCTCGGTCGTTATCGGCTTTCTAAACCTTGCAACTACTAATTCTTAATCGGCTAGATCCTCAAATTGGCATCACATGGCTGATCGGTACCCGTTGAAGCGCTCCCACCAGGGAAAAGTCTATGGCAGTAACGAGAACCTCAATACCCCACACGGGAGTAGCACTCGCTGAGTACTCACCTACAGCGATGGACGTGATGAATAGGCAGGTGTCATATTAAGTGATATATTCATCACAGAAATGAAAACACAGAATATTTAACCAGAGCTATATGAAGGGGATGAGCCGTGGGACGCGACGTAAGGGCGCGTGCGTGATCCTACTGGCATGTGCGTGTTCTTCAAATGTCGCTCATACATGTCGCGTATATGGCCAAAAAGCGATATACAAAATGTATACGCGACATGTATGAGCTCGAGGGTCCGCATACAAGTTCCGTGAATTTTTGTATGAGGTGATGTATCGCGACATGTCAAATTGACAGTCGCTCATACATGTCGCGATACATGTATCCCAGTGTAAACGTACCTTAAGTTCTAGGGGACTGATGACCTAAGATGTTAAGTCCCATAGTACTCAGAGCCATTTGAACCATTTTTTGTACCTCTAAGCTTTTACATAAACAAAAAGCTACCGCGTCTGCTACTGTCAAAAAAAACTTTGTCTGTTAGTTCATGCACTAAATAATGGCTACCTCAACATTCATCTGTCTATATTTTAAATGTAAAGAGATGGCACTCTTGGTGTAATCTTCACCTGCCGGCAGTTTCTAAAGTGGACGCCTCAGTCTACATGTGGCTTTGTATGTATGAGCAGCCCATTGTGGCTCGCTTTCCATGTATTCTTTTTTATCGCTTTTTATTTGTCATATACGTGATATGTAAGTACAGTTTCTTTCTTGTACTGTTAGTCAGTACATGCACTTTTATATTTAAAAAAAGAAAATTTCACATAATTTTTTACTTATATTTTAGGCCAATTTGAATATTTAATTTCTGATAAAGGCTCTCATAGAAGTGTAGAAACCTGGTCAAAAGACTGAAATTTTGTGACCGAGGGCTGTAATTGCTTTAACTATTTACATACTGTTAATTCTGCCCTGTGTGTGCTGGCCAGGAATCCAGTTTTCTTATGCTTTCCCGTGACCCCTTTGGGGCTATCTACGTCTACATCTACATCTACATCCATACTCCGCAAGCCACCCGACAGTGCGTGGCGGAGGGTACTTTGAGTACCTCTACCGGTTCTCCCTTCTATTCCAGTTGAAACGTCCACTTTCAACAATTATACATGACTGTGCTTAAACTGACACACAATATTTTGTTAGCGCAACGCAATCTGACTTTCAAAATTCCCTACAAAAGAATGGCCCTGACTAACATTAAACTATACCTTTCACAAATCACTTACCTCACAAAAATCTTCGCTGCTCAAGCTACTGCAATACAGCGAGCGCCACTACTGCCAGCTAAATAAAAGATTCAAACTATGGAAGGCACTAACTACTGATAGGGATAGTTAGCAAATGAAAGATATTAATAGAGAACAAACAATGTATTTACCTTGATATCATCATATATAAATATAGCAGTTCATGACAAATTTCAAAACTCCGCCATCTCTCTCCCCACATCCACCACTGCTGGCGGCTCACCTCCAACTGCGCAACACTACGCGCTGTTCACATCCAGCTGCCACTGCCCAACACTACAATGGCGAGTATTACAACAATGCAAAGCAGCCACAGACTGCACACAGCACAGCCAGTGATTTTCATACAGAGGTGGCGTTACCAATATAAAAACCTAAACAGCCTACTTACATAGCCCCCATGCTCCCCACAAAAAATTTTACAAATTGGATTGGGCAGTGGCCAATACAGATTTGAAAAAAAATTTTCATAATTACAATAACAAAGAAATCAAATGCACACACTTATTGATACAATGTTGGTCAAAAGCTAAAAATTTCTCACAGTCCATAAAGACAGTCCTAATCGTTCATCACAGTAAAATAGCAGGGGTTTTCTCAAAGTCTGAGCAGTAAAAGAAAATGCACACAGAAGTAGTGGATTTCCATGCTGTCTTGAAGAAGTAGTGTTGTCCTTCCAATGGAAAGACAGTGCTGACTCTTGACATGCAGACAAGTAATGGGCCACAACAGAGCAAACCCACAGCAGAGTCAATCGAAATTTTGAAGAGTATTGGTAGGTAGGTCATCACAGAGCAGACCCACTGTAGTCCTGGTAGAGATTACGGTATTGGTGGGCCATCAGAGGCGCAGACCCACTGTAGTCCTTGTAGAAATAATGGTATTGGTGGGCCATCAAAGATGCAGACCCACTGTAGTCCTTGTAGAGACGGCCAGCAGCCATCTGTTGCGACTGTGCAGGTGCACAATCACCATTGAAGAGTCTTGCGAATAATATAGCAAGTCCATAACCACCACTTGTGCACTCACAAAGTTTTTGGAATTGTCCTTAGAACCAACAATGCTGTTATCCAGTCCCTTGCTGAATCATTAACACACGTGCAAACATTATCAGTCCCTACTTCTCACATATTGTCCATATACTATGACCAACGGAAATGTGTGCAGTGAAATGAATGCTTACAAGTTACTTAGTTTGATAAACTGGTGTCAATTACAATTTTATAACATGAGAATACAATAACAAAGGTGCAGAATACATCATTAAAGAACATAACAATACAGATAACATTTGTAGTAAAACAGGCTTTACAAAAGAATAGAAATAAACATATACATCAGTGGAATTATGACATGAGTACATACATAAACGATCACAATAACTTTTGAAACATCAACTTCACACATGAGCATTGAACAGAACAGAATTAATAATGTCTAACATCTTTACAAAGTAAATAACATATTATTAATGCCAATTATATTCGAGGATAACAGAATTCCTCATCATAGTGAATGTAGCTTAATATTAAAAGAAAAAAAAATTCTATGAAACTACACAGAGACAGGAAGAAAACAAATACACAAGGGTACACAAACACATAGTGGGATAACACCAATAGGAAAGGACAGGGTTCGTTTTCAGTGTAACATTTGGTACTGCAGTCCAACCCAAAACTTCATATATCTTTCTTCTTATTTCATCCTTTGTTTCCACCAAAAAATTCTATCTAAGCATGCTTTCTGTATTTATATGTTCAAACATTTCTTACCTCAACATTTATTTCCAAGAAAATCCTACCTAAACCTATTTTCTGTACTTTTTTTTCGTATAACTTCTCTATGCATTTCTTCCAATTCATCGAAACTCATTCTCTTAGAGGCTACCCCCTCTTAAGCTAACTTAAATCTACTGAGCTCAGATGGTAAACTAAGGAACGAGGCAATGCAGCAGCACAAAATAAGTAACACAAACAACAATGTCAAAAAAAATCAAATTTGCAAAGCAAGCTACAGTAAATCTAAATTACCAAGCAATTCAACATTACAACTAATATGAGGCAATGTGCAGCAACAATAAAAGTAAATCAATAGTAAAACTAGCTTAACAGAGTAATACAAAGTGAAATTTAGTAGCACTATGCCTGGCAAACAGCAGCAGCTAATGCAAAAACTTATATCTAAACATGACATAGCTCAAGCAGAAAAAATAGTACACTAAAGATAACAATGCAGATAAGGGAAATGTATAATCACATCTTAATGTCTAAGTAATTAAAGTGGTGCACCATAACAACTGAATGTAAAAAGAAATATTACCATGTACTTGAAAATAAAATTATGTGTTACTGTTACTAGTTCCTTCTTATTGTTCTTTCCTTTCCAAGGGCTCCTTTTTTAAAGAATGTGGATCATAAAATAATTATTTAATAGATCTGTTGACAGAAAGTGTTCACATTAGCAAATGCATTTCATTTTATAAAAGCAATGCTGCAACACAGCTGGAAACCAGATATCAAATGAAATAAGCAACTATGAAAAGCAAAGCATAAAAATATCATTCAGTAGTCATGTGACATTTCATAAGTTAGTAGAAATTCTCTCAACTCTCATAGAAAGACGCTTGTCATAATCAGGTGTGCAGATGTAAAAATATTTCTTGTTATTTTATTAGGCATTTCAGTAAATATCATAAATTACGAGCTCCACAGTATGCTTTCAACAAGGAAATGTCAGTAGCACGGACAATGGCCTCCCCTTTTTTTTTTCTACGTGTGCTGAAAGGCTAATGGCTTTTTTTTTCGGGCGGCTGTCGCCCAGGTGGGTGCCCGCGACGCATTACTACGTGCAGGTGGTCACTTAACTTTCTTATGGAAATATTTACGACAGCAGTTTCCGCTACAGTGACAGTCTCACATAAAAATATTTCACAGGTCAAGAATTAGCGTTGCAAATCTGTAGAAACAAAATCCTATAAATATAAGTGTCCAAAAAAATTTTCGCTGGCATTGTGATACATTCACGCATTTACACACATTTCATAACTCTTAAAGTACGATTCTTGGTTTCCAACATCCTGTTTCACAAGTCAAGAGTCCCTACCCACTATTCATTACTCCTTATCTTATTACACATATACGTATCCATCGACACTCGTCAATATTTCGTCATTATAAATATGAAGCATAATCAAATAACTCATATAGCCTCAGCCTTTTAATCATAAACATACCTCAGCAGCATAATACACATCGTCGTCGTAAAAATAACATCATAACACCTCAGTCCAATCTCAAAATCGTCGTAGCTTCCTCCAATAATTAAAAAAATTCTCGGCTCATGTCAAAAGTGTCATCTGCCTCAAACGTACTTTAAAAATCATGAATCTATACCAAATACATCATTCAAAGCTCTCATAGTATCACAATGGTTCCGGAAAATATGAGCATTTCACAAAGTACAGACAAAACACAATTTCATAAGTGTGAAGTTATCCAACTGTGTAATTGCGTAAACATGTGTCACTGATGTAATAAAAAAGTTTCTTTCTCTGTTAAATGATCAGATAGCTGTGTAATTCTGTGTTAGAGAAACATGGTAGCGATGTGTAAAGTTGTATAAGCAAATACCATATTAGCTAGGGTTCCTTGTGGTTGCCACACACATGGTACACAAAGTAAGCATGTACCCCCCTGAGGATTAATGTAATTATACCCTCAGATGTTACAGATTACAGCAATGGAATGAAATGTATCACGGAAAACTTTCTTTGTAATTCAAAAATCTTTAAAAATAAATGTTTTAAGTACAAAATTAATCAGTCAAATGCGTGTCCTGTAGCGCTAAATGTGCATCTTGCTGTAAGATAATCTCTGTGGAAGTGTCGTAGTTATTGTCCTCCGAAAGCTAAGTTCTGCAGAAGTCAATGTACTTACCTCATGATACACAAAAGTGAAATGCTTTGCGTATAGATATCTTAGTTATTACGCTTATTGCCATGATGATGAAAGTACTGTGCTGTAACGTATTGTTGTACTACGGAAAAGGCTGTCTCATTGTAGCTATACCACGAAAGTTACTACTAAAACATGTTTTACTTTCCAGAAGAATTCAGAAAAACTGTGCAGATATAAAGCAGATACAGCACAAAAGCAACAATGTAAATTGTGTCACACGTTAGTAGCGTCGTGATGTAATTGTGTAGCTGTCAAAGAAACCAAGTGCTAAGTCATCTGGTATCTCCCAGAAAGTACTTTAATTCAGAATGTATTTTCAAGTACACCAAAATGTTGCATGAAAATCTCATTAGCAGTGCCAGTATATGTTCTAAGTATGTGAGCCTTATAGTCGTTACGTAATCGTGCAACTAACAAGCAAGAATGCACACACACAATAACACTGTGTCGTCTGTTCACAATAACAATGCAGTGGTAATTACTGTCTAAATATGTTCCCTAGGTTCTAGACTGGATAGTGAACTTCAAACATTGTTGCATGTTAACAGTTTCGTAAGTCTGACAAAGCATACTAGCAATGTAAAGTGAAAAGTTTTATGGCAATGACAAAGTTAAAAAGCAGATTATCTTTCAATAAACGGTTTTACATGTGAAATGTGGTGTAAAGCTTTACTCTTCCTAGTGCACAAAGTTTCAACTTCAAAGCAATTATCATGTATACATCGGTAAAGAACGCAAAAATTTTTCTCAAGGCTAACGTCTTATGTTATTTTTCTCAGAGCCAGCGGGCGCACGCGGCTGCCTGCTGTGCGAGTCATTGTCTGTCTCTTTGTTGGCGCGCGCCCTTATTGGGATTTGGAGACCTAACTTCTACAAATTCGCCTTGCCGAGAGGGCCCAGCTCTGTTAGAATCCCGCCAGTTCTGATGAAATTCCCGTCTGTCTTTTTGTCGGTAGTTTATATAGTTTCTTGTTTGTCGGTCATGTGGTGGTGAATTTCTCCCTGAATCGTAACTGCGCGCTGGACCATTTCATCTAAAGTTATTCTGTCTCCCATGATAATAATTATTTTGGTTCCCAAATTGTCTGTTTCTCTGATTGTCTCTGTGATAGTCACTACTACGGAAATGCGATCTTTCTCTGTAACTATTATTACTCTGCCAGTGGTTGTCATATGGGTGGTGTCTGTTTTGGTCACGATTTGCGTTGTAAGAATAGACTTGTCGTGTCCAGTTATTGTTTCTGTCGTCACGGAATTGTGACGGATGTGACCTGTAGTGATTGTTTTCCTGTTTTTGCATCCCGCGACTGTCTGTGTCAATTTCCAGTTCTTGTAACAGTCCCTGAAATGCTTTAATGTCGTCTTCGCAACGTCCTGCCAAAATAATATGTCGTAAATGTTCAGGCAACTTGATTAAGCAAATGCGGATGAGTTCTGAGGGGCTGTATGAGTTTGAAAGATACTGATTCTTATGCAACATGTCTTCAAAATATTTCACAAGACTGGAGAATTCAGATTGTTCGAAATGTTTCATCATTATGATGCCATGTTTTACTCGGTCTTGTGTGGCTTGAGACCAATATGCTGAGAGGAAGACGAGGTAAAATTCTCCTTCACTGTGGCAATCGTGAATTACCAATCGCATTCTTACAGCTGGTTCATTCTCCAAGTAGCCACACATAAATTCTAATCTGTGTTCTAACGACCAGTTGGGAGGAAAACAATGCGAGAATTGATGGAGCCATGCTTGTGGATGAATGTCGTTGCCAGAATTCTTAAATGTTTTGAATTTACGTGTAGTCATGAACAGCTTATAGTCAAAATCATCATGTCGCCGAGTCGCATATCGGTCATTGTTAGGTCGTGTCGGCCGTTCCATCTCAAAATTCGGTGCACATTGCCAATTTCTTTCATAACTTCCGAAATGCCCTGTGTTATTATTTTGTGGCTGTTCCGTATTTCTGTGTCCCTCTTCCCCTATTGGGGCGTGAGTATCCTCTGAAATACGTAATTCTTGTATTACCTGTGTCAGCTGATCTTGTACTTCCCGGATTTCTCTTTTGTACTGTGTATTGATTTGATTTTGATTCTGTTTGAATTTTCTAATTTGTTCATACTCTTCTGTGTCAGTGAAGGCTACAGGTCTTGTGTCATTCAGATCATCATCTATCTTTGTAGATAAGTTAGTGACCTGATCCGAAAGTTCGGCTACTTTCTCCGATAGTGAACACATTTCCTCAGTGTGTTTTTCTGAACCAAGTTTCAGAGTGTCCATTTGTGTTGAAATCGAATCTACTTTGTCCTTTAAGTTTTCCTGAGTTTTTGCAAGTTGCGTAACCAAATCGGTAGATGCAACTGAGTCAATTTTAGCCCACAAGGTCTCATGATTTTCATGAACAATGGTTTGCAGTTCTTTTATGGCTGCTTCGTGATTCTGTAATGCATTTTCATGCCGCGAAAAAATAGGTTGAAAATGCTCACAAATTTGTGTTTTTACGTCATTACAGACTTTTTGACATTTCGATTCAATGTTATGTAACTCACTAGTTAAATCTTCACGTGTTTGTTCAAGTGTGGTGTCTAACTTTTGAAGATTTTGTCCCATTGCGTCTAACTGTTGCTGTGTTTGTCTCTGGTGTTGTTCCATTGTGTCTAACTTTTTAAGATTTTGTTCCACTGTGTCTAACTTTTTAAGATTTTGTCCCATTTGTCTCTGATTTTGTTCCATTTGTTGCATTAATTGCAATAATAATGTATTAGTGTCTGGAATCTGTTTCTCTACGCTTTTCGGCAGTGCATTTGCACCGGCAACATTCACATTTTGACAAGCAGAAAATGTGTCTTGACTTATTTGAGAAAACGGTGGTGATGACCCAAAACCTGAATCTACAGTATTTGCGAAATTGTGTCCTGTCATTTCGGATTCCTGAGGCGAGATGTTGCCGACCGATCGATCGATAATGCTTCCCTGTTCACTACCTGTTTCACTGTCTACACCATTGTTTGCAGCCCGCTCCATTTCCCTATGCACAATTACCAAATTACTACTTTGAACATCAGTTAATTCATTACTCGGTGGCGCTAACACACTGCTTTCATTTTCACTGTCATTTCTCAGTTTACTTTGGAGCCTAGTATTATGTTTTTCACACGCCATTATTGTCACAGTATTTCACACGACAACACAGAAAAACACAATTTGAAGATCAAAAATAAGAGAACACATTAACATAGCACTGAAAATAATATCTAGTTAATTGCAGCTGCGAAATACTTGGTGCAAATCTACATGCATGCCACAACTGTTTTACTGTACAACAATGAAAAACCACAACTACCAAGGAGATTCTCTCTACAATTACGCAGTAGCAATAAACAAAATCTACACTAATTACACAAACTACAAGAAAAAATCAGAAGATTCCAGTGAGGTATCCTAGGCTAAGGGTCGACATATGAAACGTCCCCTTTCAACAATTATACATGACTGTGCTTAAACTGACACACAATATTTTGTTAGCGCAACGCAATCTGACTTTCAAAATTCCCTACGAAAGAATGGCCCTGACTAACATTAAACTATACCTTTCACAAATCACTTACCTCACAAAAATCTTCGCTGCTCAAGCTACTGCAATACAGCGAGCGCCACTACTGCCAGCTAAATAAAAGATTCAAACTATGGAAGGCACTAACTACTGATAGGGATAGTTAGCAAATGAAAGATATTAATAGAGAACAAATAATGTATTTAACTTGATATCATCATATATAAATATAGCAGTTCATGACAAATTTCAAAACTCCGCCATCTCTCTCCCCACATCCACCACTGCTGGCGGCTCACCTCCAACTGTGCAACACTACGCGCTGTTCACATCCAGCTGCCACTGCCCAACACTACAATGACGAGTATTACAACAATGCAAAGCAGCCACAGACTGCACACAGCACAGCCAGTGATTTTCATACAGAGGTGGCGTTACCAATAAAAAAACCTAAACAGCCTACTTACACAGTCTCGTATTGTTCGAGGTAAGAAAGATTGTCGGCATCCCTCCGTGTGGGCTCTAATCTCTCTGATTTTATCCTCACGGTCTCTTCGCGAGATATACGTAGGAGGAAGCAATATACTGCTTGACTCCTCGGTGAGCCGGTTGAATTGGCCGAGCGGTTCTAGGCACTACAGTCTGGAACCGCGCGACCGCTACGGTCGCAGGTTCGAATCCTGCCTCTGGCATGGATGTGTGTGATGTCCTTAGGTTAGTTAGGTTCTAAGTTATAGGGGACTGATGACCTTAGAAGTTAAGTCCCACAGTGCTCAGAGCCATTTTGAACTCCTCGGTGAAGGTATGTTCTCGAAACTTCAACAGAAGCCCGTACCGAGCTACTGAGCGTTTCTCCTGTAAAGTCTTACACTGGAGTTTATCTATCATCTCCGTAACGCTTTCGTGATTACTAAATGATCCTGTAACGAAGCTCGCTGCTCTCCGTTGGATCTTCTCTATCTCTTCTATCAACCGTATCTGGTACGGATCCCACACTGCTGAGCAATATTCAAGCAGTGGGCAAACAAGTGTACTCTAACCTACTTCCTTTGTTTTCGGATTGCATTTCCTTAGGATTCTTCCAATGAATCTCAGTCTGGCATCTGCTTTACCGACGATCAACTTTATATGATCATTCCATTTTAAATCACTCCTAATGCCTACTCCCAGATAATTTATGGAATTAACTGTTTCCAGTTGCTCACCTGCTATATTATAGCTAAATGATAAAGGCTCTTTCTTTCTGTGTATTCACAGCACATTACACTTGTCTACATTGAAATTCAATGGCCATTCCCTGCACCATACGTCAATTCGTTGCAGATCCTCCTGCATTTCAGCACAATTTTCCATTGTTACAACCTCTCGATATACTACAGGATCATCCGCAAAAAGCCTCAGTGAACTTCCGATGTTATCCACAAGGTCATTTATGTATATTGTGAATGGCAACGGTCCTACGACACTCCCCTGCGGAACACCTGAAATCACTCTTACTTCGGGAGACTTCTCTCCATTGAAAATGACATGCTGCGTTCTGTTATCTAGGAACTCTTCAATCCAATCACACAATTGATCTGATAGTCCATATGCTCTTAATTTGTTCATTAAACGACTGTGGGGAACAGTATCGAACGCCTGTGTGTCTCAATCTGGACGTTTCTGTATGCGCCAAGCTTACACTAAAGTCCTGTTGTGGAATTAGCCACAGTTATAATCTAGTTGCCGGGACAGAGTGCCGCCGCAGGTTTATTTAATCAATTGTTTGTAGTTGGGCCACCATTGTCTTGCACAGTTGACATTTTATTGAGTACTATTTGTAGTTTCATGTATAATGCAAATGTCATTATACATTGTGAATTTAATTTAAAATCTTAGTTATTTGTATTTATTTCGCTAAAATCTTGGTAACTGTCGGTTGACTCGTGACTGAATTATTATTACATAACAATATTTATTAGGGAATGATAAATGAAGCACCAAATTGGGTGACCGTTCCACGTGTTTTCCTTAAATTAATCCCGATCCTTGTTCTGGGTCTCAGTAGACTCTTTGAAACGGAGTTGCATGTAACTTTGTTTGCAACACGATTGGTAACTTACTTTGACAGTGGCAAGTTTTTGCTTTAATTTAAATAATTTAATGCTGAATTTCTTGTTTTTGCTTCGAATGGACCTACTTTGGACCACGCTTGTTCAACTTTTGGGATTTTATCTTTGCCCAGAACCGTCGCAACCTGAGGTGATGTAACTCCTTCCTTTCTTCTGTCCAATAGGTATGTTTCCTTCGAGGTTTTTCCTGAAATCCTCAGAATTCCCTCAGGGTACGTCTCACATGCTGTCTGTTCTGGAGATCAGTTATTCCCAGTTCTTTAACGTACTTTTCAGCTTCTGTCAGCCAAGTGGTGCGAACCTCTCGTTTGCCAGAAGGTGAACAGACGGTTGATCAATCTTGAAACATGACTATAGAGAGCTACCCTTCTTTTTCTTACACAGTCAAAGAGCCTCTAGTTACGTTGGTAGAGCTCCGAGTTATGTCGCCTTCTGAATTCCCCGTCTTCTTCTACCAGTCCTAGGATCTTCCTGAGGATTCTTCTGACTTCCCAATTTTCCATCAGATCTCTCCGGTTCATGGAAAGACATTCCATGGCATACAAGGCTTCAGGTCGTATGACTGATGTGTAGTGCTTCAGGTTGCGTGAAAGACATTTTTTGTTGTAGGCATTCATAGTCAGTCGATAAGCTAGTTCCATCTTGTTGACTCTCATGGATAATGACGTTTCTTCTGATAAGTTGGGTTCAATCCATTCGCCGATAGTCTTAAATTTCTCAGTCCTTTTGATGTTTCCCTGATCTAGCAACATCTCTGTTAGCTCCTTCGATGTTGGTAGACACTTGAAGACCCACTTTGGCTGCCTGTTTTCTGAGGCAGTTTACCGGCATTGTTGCCATTTCAAGAGAATCAGCAATCAGTGCCATGCCATCTGCAAAAGTCAGGCAATCTACAATCAGTCCCTCGTTTCTTACGGCCCAGGTAGACACCATTCTGAACATCCGAATTGGTCAGTTGCTTGCACCATTCTCTCACAGCCATTTCAAGGACACAGTTGAAGAGAAGTGAGGAGAGTCCGTCACTTTGTCTCACTCCAGTTTTTATCTCGAAGCTTTCTGACATTTCACCTCTAAATTTGACCTTGGAATGGGTGTTGGTGAAGGTTTCTAGAATGAATCTGTGAGTTTTGTTGTCTAGTCGTAGTTCTTGGAGTATTTTGCTAAGCATCTCCTTATCAACGGAGTCATATGCCTTTCTGAAATCAACAAAGGTGATGACCACCTTGTAATTTCTCATCTTGTAGCAAGCTAATACAGTTTTAAGGTTGAGGATCTGTTCAGCACAGGATCCCTGATATTTTCCCAGTTGACTATCCAGATGATCTTCTGTCCTTGCATGTTACTGGGACGAGAGAAATTCCACAGTAGTTGTTTAGATCAGAAAAATGTACCTTTTTCTGAAGTGGACGGGTCAGAGCCATGTTCCAATGAGGTGGTAATTTCTGTGTTTCCCAAATATCCTGGATGAAGTTAGTGAGCTTGCCCATGACATTGCCTACAGTACATTTTCTGAGTTCAGCAATGATAAAGTCCTCTCAAGTTGCCTCATTATTCTTTAGAAGTCGAATGATTTGTCCAACTTCTTCCAATGAAGGAGGCAGTGAGTTTGGATTTGGTGTGTTTGTAATTTAAGTCTTCGCTGGGGGGGGGGGGGGGGGGGAGATCACATTTGAGTAGACTTTTAAAGTACTGAGCTAAGAGGTGACAGTTGTCCTTCTCGTTAAAAACCAGTTTGTCCTGCATGTCTCTGAAGTGGAGGGTTGCAGGTTCTGTAGAAATCCCTGAAGTTATTCTTACCAAAGCTCTCTTCGATTTGGGTTAGTTGGTTTTGTGTGAAGGTCCGTTTGGTTCCTCGAATTATCTTAGGTGTACGCCTTCTTTGTTCCAAAACGTTCTCCCAACGTCCTTGGTTTTCTTACAGTTCCACTTCCCCCAGAGTGTCTGTCTTTCGGCTATAGCATTGTCAGTCTTCATTCCATCACAGATGCTTCCTTCTTCTCGTGAGGTGAGTGAGTTCATTGGCCTTCTTCAGAAGAGTCTCCTCCAGTTGGTCCCAGCTGTTGAAATCTCTACTGTTCAGTCTCTGGCTCACTTCTTATCTGTTCTCAAGTCACTCCATATCAAATGTTACCATTTTGTAGGTTCTGTGTGCTCTAGTGTTTCTAGCCTGGTGTTTGTCAGTTCTGTCTGGACTGCGTCTGTGGTCGCAGTTGGTTGGGACCTGTACGTTGACTACTTTGTAGCCCTTGTTAGCACATTTCAGGGGGAGGATGGATACACGATTGCCTGGGGAGTTGAAGTCAATCACTGAATTCAGTATCTTGTGACTGATCATAAATCCAGTATCTAAGTGGGATAAGTTCATTACCCACTGACCCACTTTTCCTTTGAGGATTCTGTATCCTTGGGACTTCAAGGCGTAACCATTTGTGAATATGGTCTCCTGTACTGCTGTCAATGTGTTGTGTTGTGTCAGTGAATCTGTCGGATGTTTCAATTCACCCACTTTGAGCAGTGAATTAGTATTAAATGTTGCGAAGACGTTTTGCTGTCTTGGTCTGAGTTTACGTCCAGTGATTTCAGGACGCTCTGACTCATCCTCAAAGCATGTTGGTGCGGACTCCCAAAAGCCGAAGGTTCTCTAACATCACCTTGGATGATGGTCGATTGGTTACCACCTGGGGTAGTGCATTCAGTGAAACTTCCCTCCATGCTCAGTTGAAGATTATTCTTCCTGGGACAGTGGCGAGCCACTCTCCAACATATTATTTAAATTGTTAGCCTGAGAGGATTAATATTCAAGGTTGTCACTCCTAGAGAGATTGCCTTCATTACGGCTAAGGAGCTCTGTCCACTCCACTCTTTACTTATGAGAAGGGATGGTAGGAAAAAGGACAAGGCACGAACAGGATGAGGATATGAAAATGGGGAGAGATAGGCAGTTGTGGGACAGTCTTTCTCTGGCACTTTCCCTTCGACCTCTTCTGGTAGCTAAACTACCATCGGCATAGCCCTCTGGGTCAAGAGCATGCAGCCATGCGGACAGTGCTTCGTTAAAACGGGTTTCCCTGAGGAGGTGTGTTCAATTTATTTTTTATATCCCCATTCTTCATCTTACATTAACTCATACTGCAAGAGGACCATATAAAGGAAGTAGATTATTATCTTATTATGCGGGCAGTTCAATAAGTAATGCAACACATTTTTTTTCTGAAACAGGGGTTGTGTTATTCAGCATTGAAATACACCAGGTTATTCCCCAATCTTTTACCTACACAACACTATTTTTCAACGTAATCTCCATTCAATGCTACGGCCTTACGCCACCTTGAAATGAGGGCCTGTATGCCTGCACGGTACCATTCCACTGGTCGATGTCGGAGCCAACGTCGTACTGCATCAATAACTTCTTCATCATCCGCGTAGTGCCTCCCACGGATTGCGTCCTTCATTGGGCCAAACATATGGAAATCCGACGGTGCGAGATCGGGGCTGTAGGGTGCATGAGGAAGAACAGTCCACTGAAGTTTTGTGAGCTCCTCTCGGGTGCGAAGACTTGTGTAAGGTCTTGCGTTGTCATGAAGAAGGAGAAGTTCGTTCAGATTTTTGTGCCTACGAACACGCTGAAGTCGTTTCTTCAATTTCTGAAGAGTAGCACAATACACTTCAGAGTTGATCGTTTGACCATGGGGAAGGACATCGAACAGAATAACCCCTTCAGCGTCCCAGAAGACTGTAACTATGACTTTACCGGGTGGTAGGGGAGTGGGTGTGGCGCCACTCCATTGATTGCCGTTTTGTTTCAGGTTCGAAGTGATGAACCCATGTTTCATCGCCTGTAACAATCTTTGACAAGAAATTGTCACCCTCAGCCACATGACGAGCAAACAATTCCGCACAGATGGTTCTCCTTTGCTCTTTATGGTGTTCGGTTAGACAACGAGGGACCCAGCGGGAACAAACCTTTGAATATCCCAACTGGTGAACAATTGTGACAGCACTACCAACAGAGATGTCAAGTTGAGCACTGAGTTGTTTGATGGTGATCCGTCGATCATCTCGAAAGAGTGTGTTCGCACGCTCCGCCATTGCAGGAGTCACAGCTGTGCACGGCCGGCCCGCACGCGGGAGATCAGACAGTCTTGCTTGACCTTGCGGCGATGATGACACACGCTTTGCCCAACGACTCACCGTGCTTTTGTCCACTGCCAGATCACCGTAGACATTCTGCAAGCGCCTATGAATATCTGAGATGCCCTGGTTTTCCGCCAAGAGAAACTCGATCACTGCCCGTTGTTGCCATTTTAACAGCTCCGTACAGCGCTGCCACCTGTCGGATGTCAATGTAACTATACGAGACGAAGCGGGAATGTTTGAAAATATTCCACAAGAAATTTCCGGTTTTTTCAACCAAAATTGGCCGAGGAAAAAAATGTGCTGCATTACTTATTGAACTGCCCTCGTACTATCTTTTGGAAAAGTCTACAGAGCTCCCAGGGAAAAAATACATTCTGTCTTAGACATTCTGTTCTAGAGCCTCTCGTTGAGGAGTCTGATGGTCATTTACAGATAGTACCTACACTCTGGAAATTCCCGGCGATGGGTGTGACGCAAGAGCGTTTCACGCTGAGCATAGTGTAGAAGAGTTTGGTTTTGACAACACAGACAACATAGGGGAATATCGCACGATCCAAAAGCCGCACATTCAGCTCGGCTGCTGGAGTTCTGGCTCGCTCCCTGTACAAAGGGGTCCCAGAGAAGTTGCGACATACTTCTAGGGGCTTTAGAGCATGTCTTGTGGAACAAATAGAGGATATAAACCTGTGTCCAGAAATACCATTCAGCGACGTTACAGAGCGTCGAAATTATGGGCGCCGGAGCCTGCCACTAGGCCATCCCTTCGGCGGAAAACTTGACTTTGTATGCTGACGGACTGTAGACGGAACGTCTCACAATGTTCTTTGTTATTCAGTGATCGCGACTGACGCACTGGCCGATGTAAAGCTGTGAGGACAGTGACGGTAGAGCTCTTGCCCGCGAGTTTCAAAGGTCCCGAATAGGAGTCTGCCGGTAAGTCTGATATTAGCGCACACGGGGCTCCAGAATCAAAATATCATTTTGGAAACGTTTCCCAGGCTGTGGCTAAGCCATATCTCGGCAATATCGTTTCTTCCAGGAATTCCAGTCTTGCAAGTTTCACGGGAGAGCTTCTGTGAAGTGTGGAAGGTAGGAATGAGGTACTGGCGAGACTAAACGTCGTGCTTAGACTGCTGAGTTGGTAGAACAATTTCCCGTGACAGGCAAAGGTCCTGATTTCGAGTCTCGGTCCAGCATACAGTTTTAATCTGTCAGGAAGTTTCATATCTGCACGCAAGTCACTGCAGAGTTAAAAATGTCATTCTGACGTTAATGGACATTAATATGTGGTGTGTCCAGTCATTGGCTTTATGATGTCTCCTGAAGACACATTCAATGTGGTGTCTGAAGGTATGTCGAGGAATGGCAGCCTATGCTTGCCCAAGAGCCGAAATAAGAGGTGATTGTGATGTTGGACGCTGCGTTATGGAGCGATGTTCTTACTTACTTCAAATGTATTCCGTTGGGTTCAGGACAGGACCCAGGGAACACCAGTCCACTTCAGAAATTTGAATGTTCTCACACCATTGCCTCAGAGGTACTGCTTTATGACAGCGTGCATTGTCGTGCTGATATTAGCAATCCTAGTCCCTGAACTTTTCCTCTATGTACTGTATGAAGTACGCGATGCTGCAAATGTGTGCCGGTCACTGTGGCCGAGCGGTTCTAGGCGCTTCAGTCGGGAACTGCGCTAATGCTACGGTCGCAGGTTCGAATCCTGCCTCGGGCATGGATGTTTATGATGTCCTTGGGTTAGTTAGGTTTAAGTAGTTCTAAGTCTATGGGACTGATGACCTCAGATGCTTAGAGCCATTTGAAACATTTTTGCAAATGTGTTCATACCCTTTCGCATTTAGCGGTTTCTTAAGCTCAATAAAGGGACCACATTTAGCCACAAGGGACATCCTCAATCGGTCATACCACCTCCTTCATACTTCACTGTTTGCACTACTCATGTTGGCAGGTAATGTTCTTCAAGTATTTGCAAATTCCAGTGGGGGTTGGGAACGCGGTGGTAGTAAAAGCAACAGAAGACAGAGTTACAGGAGAAACTGGCTCAGTAGTAGGAATGAGAAAGAAGAAAAAATAATCGACTACCGCAATAAATTTCAGATAGTAGGAGAGAATACACTCCGCATACGCCACACGAGGGAGAGACATACACAGAAAAATCCGAGAGACACAGTTAAATTCCAGCTGCACTATGTCGTGGTCAGATAAAAAATTCACTATCAAACACTGGATTGTAAGTCGTATCCGGCAACAAACATAGATTCACATCACAGATTAGTAACGTTTAAGAGAATCGCCCAGAAGAGTAATGTGGAAAAAAGTGGAATACTGACGTAGTCAGGAACGATGAGAAGCGTTTGAAATTCTAGGGCATAAGCTGTAGATTCTGCGATAATGAATACACCAGCTAAAGATGAACTAAAGATGAACAGACCTTTCTAAAAGGGGCTATAACATAAGTTGGACAGACAAACAAACATAGGTTCAAGAAAAGCAATCGCAAAGAAACCAGGGGAGACAGAGGTAATATTTAATTGATTGGCGAAATAAGAAGTGCAACTCCTTTCGGTGAAAAGACGGGAATAGAACAATATACTTCACTTAGAACAGAAATATTTAGGAGTTAAGTGAATCCAAGTCGAAACAGCTGCAGGAAAATTGTGGACAAATTTAAAAGGAAACGCTCATCCAAACGACTGATTCGGCGTACACCTTCCATGAAATTAAAAGAAATGGCGTCATATTAAGAGCCCAAAGAGAATTCCACTGTTAAAAGCAGAGTAGACAGTGGATGGATGTAAACAGTACACTGAAGAGCTATATGAGCGGAAGGACTTGTTTGGTGATATGACGGAAGAAGGGATGGCAGTTGATAAGGAGACACAGGGGATCCAGTGCTAGGCACAGATTGTTATTAAATAAGACAGAAGGGACAGATAAAATTCCTTCGAAATTCTTAAATCATTACATGCAAGGCAACCAAACGACTGTTTTAGCCGAGCGTTCTAAGGCGGTGCAGTCATGGACTGTGAGGCTGGTCCCGGTGGAGGTTCGAGTTCTCCCTCGGGCATGGGTGTAGGTGTGGGTGTGGGTGTGTCCTTAGGATAATTTAGGTTATGTAGTGTGTAAGCTTACGGTCTGATGACCTTAGCAATTAAGTCCCATAAGTTTTCATGCACATTTCAACAGTTTTTTGGACAAACGACTGTTTAAGATGGTGTGTGCACTCTACGAGACTGAGAACATACCGTCAGACTTGGGGGATAATATCACCGCAAAATTCTGAACATAGCAAGGGAGAATTGTCGCACAGTCATCTGAACAGCTAATGCATCCAAGTTGCTGAGAAGAATAATACATAGAAGAATGGAAAAGAAAGTTAAGGATCTCTTGGATGATGATCAGTTTGATTTTCAGGAAGGTAAAGCTATCAGAGGCAGTGCTAGCGTTACAATAGAATATAGACGCAGTAATTAAGGAAAATCAAGATGCATACGTAGGATTTGGCGACCCAGACTGTTAGACATTGTAAAAAAAAAGATGTTTGAAATTCTTAGAATAATAGGCGTAATGTGTAGGGGAAGACGGGTAAGATGCACCCTAAAGCAAGAGGGATAAATAGAAATGTAAGACTAAGAACGAAGTGCTCGAATTAAAAAAAGAAAATGTGGGACAGAGAACCAATCTTTCACATTTACTCTACAATTTATGCATCAAAGAATCAATGTTGGACATAAAAGAAAAAAATCTAGTGTGGGATTGAAATTCAGGGGAGAAGGACATCAACGATAAATTCTCTGGTGACATTGCTATCCTCAGTGAAAGAGAAGACGAATTACAGGACCTGCAAAGTCCAGTGAGGTTAAAATATGAATTCAGAGTAAATGGAAAACAACACGAAAGTCATGAGGAGTAACTGGAATGAGATTAGAGATAAAGTTAACACTAAAATTAGTGACCAGAAAGTAGAGAGTTGAGAAATTCTGCTACCTTGGAAGCAAAATAACGTGGTGGATGAAGCAAGGACGATATAAAAAGCAGACTAGCACAGGCAAAGAGGCAAGAAGTCTGATAGTACAAAACATAGGCCTTCATTTGAAAGGGAAAGTTCTGAAAACGTACGTTTGGAGAACATCATTGTACGGTATTGAATCATGGAATCGGAAAATTCGGAAAAGAAGATATTTATAGCATTTCATGTTGTAGAACGATGTGGACTGATACGAATCCTCGGTCAGGAACTCATAGAAAACACTGACGAGAAAAAGGAACAGTGTGTTAGGACATTTGTTAAGACATCGGGGAATAACTTCCATGTTACTAGAGAGAGCAGCAGAGGGCAAAAACTGTAGGGGAAGATTGAGATTGGAATACAAAAATGGTTCAAATGGCTCTGAGCGCTATGGGACTTCTGAGGTCATCAGTCCCCTAGAACTTAGAACTACTTAAACCTAACTAACCTAAGTAGATCTCACACATCCATGCCCGAGGCAGGATTCGAACTTGTGACCGTAGTGGTTGCGCGGTTCCAGACTGTAGCGCCTGGAGCGGCTCGGCCATCCCGGCCGGCGACTGGAATACATCCAACAAATGATTGAGAACGTAATGACACAAGAGAGGTATTCAAAGCTGGCCGCACCGAAGCAGTCATAAGACTGAAGATTGAAGAGAAAAAGAAATTCATTGACCTGAATGATGTGGCAATAAAACATAGCAAAGAAAAGCTGAAGTTTAAGAAACTAGTTTTAAAACTTTGTTTATACAGTAGGATCGGACAAAACTACCACTGTCTGATAGAAACAGGCATCTCTGGCGTTGAAAAACAAATGGAAGCGTTGAAAACAAAATGTCAAGTCCAGGTGTGGTCCCGGTTTGGTTTTACACACAGTACTCTTCGACAGTGGTTTTATGCTAAGCTAGCATTAATTGTAAGTCTCTTATCCAGCAGAAGGTCCCAAGAAACTGGAAAAATGATGTGATACCTGTACATAAGAAGGGTAAAAGAAGTGACCTGTAAAATTACAGACAAATCTTCTTAACGCCGGTTTGATTGAGTATTCTTTAACATGTTCGATGTTAGAATATAGTACATTTTTTTGAGAAAGCAAAGTTTCTTATCTGCGACAGAACACCGATTTAGAAGGCATCACTCGTGCGAAACACAGCTTGCCTGTTTACGGAACGGTACTTTGTGAACTACGGACGAAGGGCAACAGGCAGATTCGACATTCTAATTTTACGGAAAGCGTTTGACACACTGCATCTCTGCAGACTGTTGAGGAACGTCCGAGCATATGGAACAGGTTCTCAGCTAAGTGAGTGGCTCGGAGACCTCTTAATTAACAGAACTTAGTGTGTTGTCGTTGACGGCGAGTGTTCACCAGAGACACGGTGCCCTCCCTACCACCTTCAGAGAGGGTGAGAGCCCGACACCACCGTGGCTCCAGGCTCCGGTTCATATTTATCTCGACCTCAGCTAGCTCCCGAAGGAGGGTATTCCGGCTGCAGTGTATTGCTCACGGTTTGTCGAACTTCGTGCGCGACTTGCCGGTCACACCTTTATTTACACTGATGGCTCCAAAACTGACGATGGTGTCGGCTGTGCCTTTGTCGTCGGGGCCGACACCTTTACATACCGGCTCCTCCACCAGTGTTCCAGCTTTACGGCCGAGCTTTTTGCTCTCCAAAAGGCCGTTCAGTATGCCCTCCGCCACCGCCATTCATCGTATGTACTCTGCTCTGATTCACTCAGTGCTCTTCAGAGCCTTGGAGCTCCATATCCGGTCCATCCCTTGGTGCAACGGATCCAGCAGTCCCTCCATTCTTCTGCTGCTGATGGCTCTCCTGTCAGCTTTCTGTGGGTTCCCGGCCATGTAGGAGTACCTGGGAATGAGGCTGCTGATGGTGCAGCCAAGGCTGCAGTCCTCCTGCCTCGGCCAACCTCCCATTGTGTCCCGTCGTCTGGCATTAGTGGGGTTGTTTGTAAGAGGCTTGTGTCTTTGTGGTGGGATACTTGCTCATCACTTCACGGAAACAAGCTCCGGGCAGTAAAACCGTTCCCAACTGCTTGGACAACCTCCTCCCGACCATCTCGGCGAGAAGAGGTCCTTCTGACCAGATTGCGGATTGGGCATTGCCGGTTTAGCCACCGCTACCTGCTGTCCGGTGACCCAGCCCCGCAGTGCCCTTGTGGCCATGCCATGTTTTATTGTCGTGTCCCCGCTTTAGTCAATCTCGTGTTGTCCTGTCGCTGCCATCTACTTTACAGGATATTTTAGCTGATGACGCTGGAGCAGCTGCTCGTGTTCTTCGTTTCATTACTTTGACTGGCCTGTCCAAAGACATCTAACTCCTTCACTTATTTTATCTGCATCTTTGTAAGAACTTTGTGGGCCCCCCCCCCCCCCTTGTGTTTTAATAGATTCTATGTGCTCTAACAATTGTGACTGGGTGCTAATGACCTCAGTAGTTGAGCGCCCTTAAACCCCAAACAAAAAACAAAAAAACAAAAAAAGTCAGAGACACGGGTATCATCAGAAGCTCCCAAGGAAACTGTGATAGGATCGCTCTTGTTCCCTATGTAAGTAAATAAAATGAGTGATAAGGTGAGCAGCAATTTGCGACTGTTTTCTGACACCGTGGAGTACGGGGAAGTATCGTCGTTTAGTGACTGTAGGAGGACACAGAATGTCTTTGAATACCTATTTGGGTTACGAATGCACAGCTGGCACTAAATACAGAAAAATATAAGCTAATGCGGATCAGTAGCAGAAAAAAATCCCTGTAATGTTCTGTTGCAGCATTAGTATTTTACTGTTTGACACAGCCACGTCGATTAAATATCTACTAGTAACATTCAAAGCGAAAGAAATCGAACCGCATGGTCAGTTGGTAAAAGGAAGATTTATTGCGAAAAGTTTAGGAAAGTGTAGCTTACCTATAAAGGAGACGGTACAGAGAAAACGTGGATGAGCCATTGTTGAATACTGCTCAGTTATCTGGATCCGCACCAGGTCGGATTATAGGAAGTCATCGACGATAATAATGATGATGGTATTTGGTTTGGGAGGGGGGGGAGGGGCGCTCAACTGCGCGGTTATCAGCTCCTTTACAAATTCCAAAACTTTTCTCAGTCCAATCTCGCCACTTTTATGAAAGATGAGGAATTGATGATGACAACACGAACACCCTGTCCCCGAGGGAGAAAATCCCTTACCCGGCCGCGATTCGAACTAGGGAATCTGTCAGCTAGAGGCAGCAACGCTAGCCATTAGACCACGAGCTGCCGTTGAAGACATCGATGCAGTGGCGCCTGTTACATTTGTTACCGAAAGATTCGACCAACATGCGAATACTGCTGAAATGTTACATGAACTTACGTGGGATTCCTTGGAGAAGAGAACACGTTCTCTCGACAGAACAGTTTTGAGAAAATTTATAGAGCCCGTGTTTGTGATGGAATGCAATGACGAATCTACATGAACACTGATCTTTGAGTTTTGATTACCTACACACAGGGAACGTGGCAAACTCATCGTATCATGCCCCCTCCCCTCCCTCATCAACCCCCTTCCCTTCCGCCCTTACCACATCCAAGCATTTCGTTACCTCCGGTTACTAAAACGAAAGAGAGAATCACCATATACCCAAGAATCATCCATATTGTTGTCTATAACCTACTTGGCACCACAATACGACAATAACTACGTCGGTGATGGACATGGTGCATATCATCATTCGAGTTCAATGGTGGTAGCAGCTGCACGACGCCTACATGCGATTCTCGGTATGCAGTCAAATACTTACACGTTCAGTCTCCGAAACCTTTCCGTGGCACATAGAAGTGAGGAGAGCGGCAGAATTCTTCGTCAGCATTAGCAGATTCCACATAGCTTCATCAGTATAACTTTACCTACCATTATAACGAAGTAACTATTCAGAATGTACCTCAGAGTCAGACCCCTTGTTCTCTGTACTCCACTTGGTACCCAGTAAAGTTTGATCTTTGTTCTCCACTTGGCGCAAGGCACAATGAACTCTCAAATTAAATATCACAATGTCATTACAACATCATAAACGTCTGTTTTATTGTTGAAAAATGGTACAAAAGACACGTGATTAATATTATTGATACTACTGAAGTAGCTTACTGGTTAAGGAAAACTTGATGCCTAAAACATGACTGTGGACTCTCTAATTAACTGTCACTGTGTTATTTTCACTTCAAAAATGTCTGTACTATTTACAAAATTCGTAAGGATATTGGCATTTTAATATTAGGCTTACCTGAGTCTATGTTACTGGTGGTACAAGAATTGAATTTTTACGATCCGATATTTTTAAAAGTTCCTCTCAGTAACACTTCACTTTATCATACACGTTACTTTTTTGGGGAGGATGGGAGAGGAGAAGATAATGCATAATCTGCATCAGAAAAATATATTTTATGTTTGAGCCGTGGCGAGGTTGCTGGGGTCGCCTTCCGATTGCTTCGCGCCACTAGCTCGATCTGTCATGTGATGTCCCTCTGGTTTGAGGCGACTTAGATCTTTGCTCGAGGTTGTTGATGGGGACGGGCCATGTTGTGACGTGGCGAACTGAGGAGTGGTGACGGACCGAGGAGGACGACGTGAGGGGTCCGCCCGGCGAGCAAGGCGAGCATTTGCGCGAGCTTCTTGAGCACAGAGTCTGCCGAGTGGTCCCTGGGCATGTTTGTGGGCAGGTTTGAATCCGTGGCTGACTTCTAGTGCTGCCTTCGTGCGTAGCCTGGCCAGTCGATTCTGGGACGTAGCACACCGATGAGAGAGTTGAAGGCAGTTTCGCCGTGCAGAATTCTAGGGCCCTTTGGAACCGGCAAGCTTCAGCTTCGATCCGTGAACTACAGTTAAGTTTTGGATATTGACGTCATAGTCGTTACTGATACCCATAGGTCTGTTGCTATCGCTGCTATTTCTTAGCTGATCTGTTTCACCACCAGTTGGTTCCTTTAATTGTGGCTTTTGCTTACTTTTCCTGAGTCGATTCTGACCTGGGTTCCAAAGATCTTTTGTGGTATGGTAGGGTGTCGCTTTCGACATACCTTCAGACATAGCAGACATCATCGCTCTGTTAATTATACTGGATTAGGAGGCGCTGGGTCTCAAAATTGAGCAGTTTCTGAGACTATGTAATTGGGTTTGGTAGCCTAATTTTCTTTTGGGCGTTTCGCCATCGTTGTAGAAGCGGTGTTCTGCAGTGAGGCGGGTATACCATTTGGCTAAATATATTTGCTTTCCTGTATTTAATCTTGATGTTTTACTATTTACTTTGCCGGTCTGCATCAGATGGAAAGGGACTTGGAATTCCGGTTCAAAATGGTTCAAATGGTTCTGAGCACTATGGGACTCAACTGCTGAGGTCATTAGTCCCCTAGAACTTAGAACTAGTTAAACCTAACTAACCTAAGGACATCACAAACATCCATGCCCGAGGCAGGATTCGAACCTGCGACCGTAGCGGTCTTGCGGTTCCAGACTGCAGCGCCTTTAACCGCACGGCCACTTCGGCCGGCTGGAATTCCGGTCCTCTCTTTGTAACCTTTCTTATATTTGGTATAGTCTTGCGCTCCTTGCGTATTAGCCTACTGCTGCACCCCTTCTGAGAAGGCAAGTCAAACTCTTTGTTAATTAATTGAAGCAGTTATTCATGAAGACCTACCTGTTTTCTATTTGGTAGTCTTCCTTAACTGAAGCTGTTACTATTGAGGGCCTGCTTGTTCTCTGTTCGGGAAGTTTACTTAACTGGAGCTGTTATTACAGGAGACCTGCCTCTTTTCTATTTGGTAATTGTACTTAACTGAAGCTTTTGTTATTGAAAACATGCCTATTATGTATTTGGTAATTTTACGTAACTGAAGCTGTTATTATTGAAAGCCAGCTTGTACCCTTGTAATTAAATTAAGAGCTATTTCTTATTTTGGGTTAGCTGAATCAAGGCCTACCTGTTTTTATTGCCCTGTTATTGAGATCTGATATCTTACTCAATCTGTGTTGTAATTAACTGAAATTGTGATTGCCAAAGGTCTTCCTTCCGCCCTACATCACTTTATCAACAATTGTTGGTTTTAACTGGTATTCGCGGAGTGTTGTGGCATTCTGTTGGCAGGGGAGCTTAGAATTCTCTACCCTTTCTCTGGTAATTTGTCATTCCTGTGATCATTTCCTTAGTGCGTAAGGATCTCTTATTGTATGTCCAGCATTGTAATAATTTATTCCGTTGATCGCAGGGAGCTCGCTTGCTATGGATTCAAGGGGCTGCCCTGGAATCAGGCATCCGAAGAAAGAGTACTTGCAGTATGAACTTAGAATTCGAAAGCTTAGCACCGAGGGTAGTTTTCCAGAGCTGGCGGCAACGTTGCGCGCAGGGTTGCACACCCCGCCTTACGTTCCGGTGAGCACCGTTGAGGAGGTTGGTGTTTCTCTCGATAGTATTTTCATTACGTTGGATGAGGTGCTGCGGAACCCGTCCTTTCTGCAGGAAAGTCAACCTACTGTTACGCAAATTGGTAGAATACAGGCCCCCTAGCGCATTTGGGGAATCGTTTGAGGGACATTACCTCCTTGCAACTTAGCCAGACAGACTTTACAAGGGTAGGGCAGTTGAGTGACCGAGCGAGGGATCTGCAGCGTTCTTAAGCTTGGAAAGTCCATCAGATACCCCCACGAATCAATTCTTTGATCAGGCTACTCATTTAGCCAGACCACGCAACCCAATAATGTGCGTACTCAACGGCTTTTCAGAGCTTTCACTAGGTACAAAGGCCATGTCCAGCAGTCTTTGTGCCTGCTGGTGCGATTTGAACTTTATGCGGATACCTTGGGTACACCTCACCATGCGATACTAGCATTATTTTACCCATTGGCGAAAAGTACTCTGAGTGATTTTATATCTGAAGTCCTGAAGCCAGATGGTTCTATAGGACAACTAAGTGGACTGATTGTCGATAGGTCACGGGTGCGGAACGAGGTTGAACGCGAATATTACTGGTGGGTGCAGGCATCATTTGAACTGCTGAGGCAGTATGTCGAGCGAGTACCTCTAGCCACCTTGGCTCTTGGTATGTCGGCATCGGAACTCGATATCATATCAAACATTTTGGAGGGCATGCGTCTCTAGGATAAGACGCGTTTGGCCTGTTCTTCCCGCCCCACTAGCTTCCAGGAACTGCAGACATTGGTTAATTCCACTGAAGCCTTGTCATTTGCCGATAAGGAGACGGAGGCGTGGGTAGCACTTGGAAAGTCATCCGTCCACCTCGATTATTAACAAAATGGCTCAAATGGCTCTGAGCACTATGGGACTCAACTGCTGCGGTCATTAGTCCCCTAGAACTTAGAACTAGTTAAACCCAACTAACGTAAGGACATCACAAACATCCACGCCCGAGGCAGGATTCGAACCCGCGACCGTAGCGGTCTTGCGGTTCCAGACTGCAGCGCCTTTAACCGCACGGCCACTTCGGCCGGCGATTATTAACAGTGCTCCTCAAGCATCCAACACATTTTCTGGGAAAGGTTGTTTTCGGTGTGGCGTCCGTGATCAGTTAGTGTACAAGTGTCTGGTAGCACGAGCTCCTAGAACCCGCAAATGACTCCAGGTGAAGAAGCGAGGAGAGGGGGGAGACTGTTACCGCCGTAGGCGTACGCCACGGTGCGCGCATATTCAAGCTCCTTCCGGATCTGCCTTCCTTTTTATCTGTGCCCGTCTAGGACAGCAACACTTGTGCCAGCATTTGGGTTCTGGTAGCTCCGTCTCCTTGTTGAATTATGAACGGTTTTCGCACCTGTGATCTAGGTAAGCAACCATGGTATATGAGTGGCGAATTTGATTCTTAACCAAAACGTCATCGGACCCTGGTTGGAAACGGCTTAAATTATATATGCTTGAATTTTGATTAACAGCCGGCATTGGCGGCCGAAGACTAACGGCGTAAGAAGTCACCCTCATTCTGCCAACGGCCTTGTCAAAGAGGGCGGAGGAGCGGACGGAGTTTCAGTACACTTTCTTGTCCTTGAGGTGGAAAACTGCCGCTAAAGGCGGAAGAACCGCCAATGTTGAATGGTATGAGGATGGAGAAGGCAATGAAAACCACTGAATTAAAGACACGCAACATGTATCCACGGGGCATGTGGCCTGTAACTGATAAAATGTATTTACATTTTGTCAGTTACCGGCCACATGCCTCCACTGGCAAAAGATTCCGTAATAGTACCCCATTCGTTTCTTTCGGAGGGCTTTGCCTAGGGGGGATGACCATGAGAAAATCATTTAATAATAAACGAAAGGATAACGTTCTACGAGTCGGTGCGTGGAATGTCAAAAGTTTGAACCTGGCAGGGAAGCTGGAAAATCTGAAAAGGGAAACGCAAAGGTTCTGTCTAGAAAATACGTTCAAATGTGTGTGAATTTCTAAGGGACTAAACTGCTAAGATCATCGGTCCCTATACTTACACCCTACTTAAACTAAATATTGCTAAGAACAACACACACACACACCCATGCAAGAGGGACGACTCGAACCTCCTGCGGGAAGGGACGCGCAATCCGTGACATGGCGCCTCAAACCACGCAGTCACTTCGCGTGGCTCAGTTTAGATATAGCAGGGATCAGCGAAATGAAATGAAAGGACAAGGATTTCTGGTCAATTAAGTAAAGAATAATATCAGCAGCAGCTTAAAATGATATAACAGGCGTAGGATTCGTTATGAATAAGAAGGTAGGGCAGGGAGTTTGTTACTGTGAACAGTTCAGTGACAGAGTTGTTATTATCGGAATCGGAAGCAAACCTACACCTAAAATAATAGTTCAGGCATACATGCCGACACCACAGCTGAAGATGAAGAGATAGAGAAAGTATATAAGGATACTGGAAGGATAACACCGTACATAAAAGAAGATGTAAATATAATAGTCATGGGGGAATGGAATGCAGTTGTAGGGTATGGAGTAGAAGGAAAGTTTACAGGAGAATATAGGCTTGGGACAAGAATGAGTGAGAAGAACGACTAATGCAATTCGGTAATAAATTTCAGCTAGTGATAGTGAATATTCTGTTCAAGAACCACAAGAGGAGGAGGTATACATGGAAAAGGCTGGGTGATAGGGGAAAATTTCAGTTAGATAACAGCATGTTCTGATTCTGAAATCACATCTGGAATGTGAGGCATATCTAGGAGCAGATAAAGACTCAGATCACAATGTAGTAGTTACGAAGAGCAGGTTGAAGTTAAAGAGATTAGTCAGGAAGAATCCAGACGCAAAGAAGTGGGATACGGAAGTACAGAGGAATGGAATGATATACACGAAGTTCTCCAAGGCTATAGATACAGCAATAAGTAGTAGCAATAAGGAATAGCAATAAGGAATAACTCAATAGGCTGTACAGTTGAAGGAGACTGAACATCTCTGAAAAGGGAAATCACAGAAGATGGAAAGAAAACCATAGGTGAGTATGTGTGTATTGAAGCAGGGACCTAGAAACGACGGAGAGGCTTCATGCCCGCCTTAACCCTCAGTCGTTCACAATCCCACAACAGGCTACAGCAGTCCACTCACCCCACCGCCGCCCCACACCGAACCCAGGGATATTGTGCGGTTCGGCCCCCAGTGCCCCCCCCCCTTCCTCCCCCTCCCGGGAACGTCTAATACCAGACGAAAGTAACCCAAAACGTTTGTGCGGTAGAGTAATTATGGTGTAAGCGTACGAGGAGACAGTGTTTGTGCAGCAATCGCCGACATAGTGTAACTGAGGCGGAATAAGAGGATTCAGCCCGCATTCACCAAGGCAGATGGAAAATCGCCTTAAAATCCATCCACAGGCTGGACGGCACACCTGACCTCGACACTAATCCGCTGGGTGGATTCGCGCCAGGGACCGGCACCCTTCCCACTCGGGAAGCAGCGCGTTAGACCACGCAGCTAGCCGGGCGGGCAAAACATAGGTACAAAGTAGGTAACTGTGAAGAAACCATCGTTAACAGAAGATATACTTCAGTTGATCGATGAAAGAAGGGAGTGCAAAAATGTTTACAGAAATTCAGGAATACAGAAATTCAAGGCGCTGAGGAATGAAGTAAGTAGGAAGTGAAGGGAAGCTAAGACGAAGTGGATGCATGAAAAATGCGAAGAAATCGAGAAAGAAATGATTGTCTGAAGGGCTAAATCAGCATAAAGGAAAGCCAAAACAACCTTCAGTGAAATTGAAAGCGAGGGTGTTAACATTAAGAGCGTAATGGGAATTTCACTATTAAATGCAGAGGAGAGAGTTAATAGGTGGAAAGAGCACATTGAAGGCCTCTGTGAGGGGGAAGATTTGTCTGATGTGATAGAAGAAGAAACAGGAGTCGATTTAGAAGAGATAGGGGATCCAGTACTAGACTCAGAATTGAAGAGTGCTTTGGAGGACATAATTTTAAATAAGGCAGAAGGGATAGTTAACATTTCATCAGAATTTCCAGCATTATTGGGGGAAGTGTTAACAAAAAGACTGTTCAGTTGGTGTGTAGTATGTATGAGACCGGCGGCATATCATGTGACTTTCGGATAAATATCATCCACACAATTCAGAAAACTACAAGAGCTGACAAGTGCGAGAGTTATCGCACAATCAGCGTACGAGCTCATGCAGCCAAGTTGCTTAAAAGAATAATATACAGAAGAAAGGAAAAGAAAACTGAGGGTATGTTAAATGACGATCAGTTTGGGTTTAGGGAAGGTAAAGGCACCAGAGACACAATTATGACGTCGCAAATGGTGTTGGAAGCGAGACTAAAGCAAAATCAAGATAACTTCATAGGATTTGTCGATTTGGAAAAAGCATTCGACAATGTCAAAAAGTGCTGAGAAAATATGGGGTAAGCTGTAGGGAGACACGGATAATACATAGTATATAGAAGAGCCAAGAGGGAATAATAAAAGTAGGAGACCAAGAACGCTCAGATTAGAAAGAGTATAAGTCAGGGATTTAGCCGTTCGACGATACTGTTCAATCCAGTCCATTGATGGAAGTGAAAGAGAGCTTGAGGACTGGGGTTAAAATTCAAGGTGAAAGGATAAAAATGGTTCAAATGGCTCGGAGCACTATGGGACTTAACATCTGTGGTCATCAGTCCCCTAGAACTTAGAACTAATTAAACCTAACTAACCTAAGGACATCACACACATCCATGCCCGAGGCAGGATTCGAACCTGCGACCGTAGCGGTCACGCGGTTCCAGACTGAAGCGCCTAGAATCGCACGGCCACACCGGCCGGCGGTGAAAGTATATCAATGATACAATTTACTGATGGCATTGCTATCCTGAGTGAATGTGAAGAAGAGTTATATGATCTGCTGTTTGGAATGAATAGTCTAATGGATACAGAATATGGACTGAGTGTAAATTGAAGAAAGACGAAAGTAATGAGTAATAATAGAAACGAGAACGGCGAGAAACTGAACATCAGGATGGGTACGAAGTCGACGTGTTTATGGAGTTCACCTACCTAGGCGGTAAAATAACTAATGTTGAATGGAGCAATGACGACATCAAAAGCAGAATAGTACTCACAAAAAGTGCATTCCTGGCCTAAAGAAGTCTTCTAGTATTAAACATAGGTCTCAATTTGAGGAAGAAATTTCTGATAATGTACGTTTCGAGTACAGCATTATTCGGTAGTGAAACATGGACTGTGGGAAAAGCGGAACAGAAAAGAAACGAAGCATTCGAGGTGTGGTGTTACTGACGAATTTTGAAAATTAAGTTGACGGATAAGGTAAGGAATGACGAGGTTTTGTGCAGAACCGGAGAAGAAAGGAATATATGGAAAACACTGGCAAAGAAGAGGAAAAAAATGATAGGACATCCGTTAAGACATCAGGGAATGACTTCCGTGGCACTAGAGGGAGCTATAAAGGGAAAAAGCTGTAGACGAAGATAGAGATTGGAATACATCAAGCAAATAATTGAAGAAGTAGGTTGTAAATTCTACTTTGAGATGGAGAGGTTGACACCAGAGAGATTCGTGGTGGGCCGCATCAAACCAGTTAGAAGACAGACGAAACAAAAAGAATTTTTGAATTTGGGCGTATGTGTAAATTATCCTCCGTGCACCCCTGTCCTCTGAGATGACGTGTGGCCAATGGACAAGAGGTACCTCTGCTTGGCAGGTGCACGGTAGTTTGTCCATTTGTAATATCTCATGGCCCGTTACGCTCTTGCTTGTTAAAAATCTAGAGCTCAATCTGTTGGCCAGGTTCTCGACTTTGCGAGCCGCACCTTCTCTTTTATGATTTAGCCTTTTTCTCTTGCCATTGTGCAAGTGTGGAGGATTCAAAAAATTATAGCTCCGGTGAATTTGATGTGGCTCACTTAGAGCCGGGTCAGGCAGGGCAGTTGTTAAATTTATTAGGGGAGTTTCTGGAGGTTTCTTCTAATAAAGTGGGGGTCAGTAGCATCATGCAGTACCATATACGCTTGGCTGGAGGTGCGACAATCTCCTTATCGCCTGTCGCCACCAAAAATGATAATCTTCAGACAGAAATTGGCGAGTATGTTGAAGGAGGGGGGTTATCAGGACGTCTGCATCTTTCGACGCATCACAGATTTTTCTCGTTTCTGAAGCGCAAGGCCAGGACTACAGGCCAGTAGTTGATTATAGACTCCTTAATAAAATGCTTATATTGGAATCTGCCCCTTTGCTGGATCTTCACAACTGCTTTACCTCTTTTCAGGGGCTAGGTTGTCCATGGAGCTTGAGCTTAGCCAAGTTTATTTTCAGATTCCTGTTACCGAGGAGTCTAAACATGTCACCGATTTCTGCACTGATTTTAACCTTTATGAGTTCAAACTGGTGCCGTTCAGCTTGTGCACTGGGGCGGCGATTTTGTCCCGTTTGCTACATCATATCCTGAACGACATGAAGTTTCCATGCGTCTTTAATTACCTTGATGATGTTGTTATTTATAGTCGTTTGAGGATCATACTGCCCATCTTCAGGAGGTCTTCTCCAAGTTTCGATGTGAGGCTGACTGTTAAATTGTCCGAGATTACACTTGCTAGGAAACAAGTGTTCTTTCTGTGCCATTTAATTTCCAGGGACGGCATTTGGATTGACCAGAAACGAACTAAGGTATTGAAGAAATATCCTCAGCCTCGAAATAGCAAGGAATAGCCAGATTTATTGGGATGGCGAATTATTTTCATCGTTTTACCCCTGATTTTTCCCAGATGGCCGCTTTCCTGAATAAACTACTCAGAAAGGGGGAGAAATCTGTCTGGGGTGAGCGCCAACACGCGGCTTTTGAAGCTCTCAAGACTTCCATCACCAGCCCGCCGGTCTTAGCCGTCCCGGATTTTGTCAAAAGATTTCTCGTTCAAACTGATGCCTCCAGTGCTGGTATTACTGCAATGTTGTTGCTGGAGAATCAAGGTATAAGACGCCCATTAAATTTCGCATCTAGAAGGTTGTCTGGTCCCGAGATGAATTACTCCGTTCATGAGTGTGAGGCGCTAGCTGTGCTTTTCGCCTTAGAGATGTTTCAGTTCTGGCTTGAGCATAGAGAGTTTGATCTCGTGACAAAGAACCATGCACTATGTTTGCTATTGGCTCGAGCCAGGGCAACTGGTAGGATTGCCAGATGAGCGGTCCGCGTCTCCTCGTTTCATTTCAAGGTGCGACACATAAAAGGATCTGACAATCACGTCACCGACGCCCTCAGTCGCATCTTTCAGGAGGATTGGGCTGTCGAGAATAATAGTGTCAGTGAGTCCCACATGGTTGTGTGTGCCGTTTTAGCTGAAGATCTGCAGTTTTTTGTGGACCTTGAAACCAACTCCGTTATGGAATTAGGTACTACATCAGGAATGGCATACTTTGCAAACGCGCTAACGAAGCCGAGGTGCCCCCCATTTTCCATTATTTTCCTACTTCTGTACTGGGAGGACAAGGCTCACCTCACTTGGCATACTTTGTATAAGGATATCAGGTGAGTGGGGGTTGAGTGTGAAGCCTGTAAGAAGGCTAAACTCAGTAATAGTCCTCCGAAGGGATTGTTACAATCCGAGCACGAGGATATCTCTATGGACAAACTCTTTATCGATTACTTAGGGCCTCTTCCTCGTACCAAGGATTGAACCGATACATTCTGGTGGTTGTTGACGCGTTTTCATAATTGTATAGTTAATCCCTAGTCGTGGGGTTACGGCGGCCATTACCATTGCTCATCTAACCAACATCTTCAGTTGGTTTTAACTTCTAAGTCTCTTGTTAGCGATAATGCGCCGGCGTTTGTTTCCGAACAGTATAAGCCGTTTTGTTTTTGTAACAATATTAATCATCTAACCACCACACCATATTATTCCCAGGCATCTCTTGCAGAGAGAGTGAATCGCAGCTTTGATCGTTACACCATAAGTTCCCGAGTAAGTGGGATACCACCTTGCCTTTGCTCAGTTTTGCATTTAACACTACGCAGCAAGAAGCATCCAAGACAGTTCCTGCCGCTCTCTTGTTTCCGTATCCCATCAATTTCCCTCCATCCAACTTGTGGGATACCAACGATCTCCTGCCTTCGTCCGTTACTCCTGAAGACCTTAGGGAAAATTGGGAACGGGCCAGGAATAACATTACGTTAGCCCACCGCCGCCAGACACGGCGATATGATTGGAACAGACGCCCCTTTCAGGACAAGGTAGGAGATGCGAATTTCGTGAAGAACGGTGCCGGTCGGGTGACGGGTGTTGCCAAGCTCGGGAAGTTCACTCCACGTTTCATAGGCCTTCGCTCTATCATCAAAATTCTGGGTCCACTTAACTTGCTTGTGCGGTATCTGGCCACTGACAAGGTCCTCAGAGTACACCCTAATAAACTTAAAACAGATAATTAACCTTCCCCTTCTTCTTGTGAAGGCTATACCGTGGTCCGTTGGTATAAAAGGGAGGGGGAGGGGGGGCGGTAGTTCCACAGCTGGGTTGTGGCGGCCCCGCCATGTCCTTGTATGTGCAGCGCCGGTGAGAATTTCAGTATTAATAAAAGGACAGCAATAAGCCTCAGAATCCGTCGTTTATTGGAGCAGACTAGACTTCGACTATTACATAGTCATCATCGGTGCAGTTGGCAAGAGATGAGGTAGGTTCCAGTGTGTCGGAGTACAGACACTAATTCATGATACGGGCATGAATTTGACTGACGGAACTCTTCTGTAAGTCACAAGCTTACCCATATCACGTATTAGTGTTTGTATTCCGACACATCAGGACCTACGTCACTTCAGTGCAACTACTTAATAGTCGACATCTATATCTTCCCCAGTAAACGACGGATTCTGAGACTGAGCACTGTCCTTTTATTAATACTGTTTGCAGACTATATCTCCTTTCCTCATCATAATTAGTAACCCAATAATGCCAACATCAAACTTCGCGCTAAGATCTGTGATATTTGTATCCGCCAACGTCACATTTTCTGGTACTTTCATACATCACCCATACTTGAATTATACGTTTTGGAGAGCTCTTTAATGTGGCGCAACAATTCAATTGGACTAAGAGAAGCACCAAATACGACATATTAACTTCGTAAACACTTAGATCAATTGCATGGGGGCTTAATTAAATATGATTGAAAATACTTTTTGTTTTTAGTAGCTGTATGTCCGATTACGCTGTGTCTCGTAATCGGTTGGCCCTGACTAGTATTATTACGCTATGTGACTGCAAAGAACAACAACAAGAATGAAATGAAATTTTTCGTTAACACAATTAATTAATTAAGTCCCCAGCAACTATAAAACCTACTAAACCAAAGCACAAGTATAACTGTTCTGTATGTGGGAGTGTGACTCAACGTACATCTGGCACGGTTCTTCTTCAACACGACAAGAATTTTTAAATACCAATTATACTGACGTGATAAAAGAAAATTAGAAATACCGTAATTGCTCAAGGAAAGTAGAATTACACTCTAATACAAGAACACACGCCAGATGCTTTGTTGACTGAACCTGTAATGACGCATCATTTAGGACACTAAAATAAAAACAAACTGAGTTAATTACCTCATTTGTATTGATGAAAATCATTCTAGTCCTTGCATTATATCTCAACCAGAACTCTCCAATATCACATCTCAGCAAGCACTGCCTAATAGCACATCTCAACAAACATTCTCTGCTACAACATCCCAGCACAGACTACCACGAGACCTCGACAGGCACTGACTAGTACGAGCTCTTAACAGGCACTGACTTCTACGAGCTCTCGACAAGCACTGTCTGCTACGAGCTCTGGACAAGCACTGTCTTCTACGAGCTCTCAACAAGCACCGTAGAGGCGGCTTAATAATACTCTTTGGCGCAATCTCTGGCGCAGTGGCTCAGTGTAGCCACCTTTCATATGCCCCTCCTCCACAGGCCAGAATTTGATGGTATTTTTGCCAGCATTGGTGGTGAAAATACCACCAAATTCGTCCAGAAAAATACAGACAAAAATAAAAGATAATATTAATACCTAAATATCACATAATTAGTTAAAATTTTGGCTTTGCACTGACCTTTCAATAACTTAATATACAAAATACAGTAGGCAATACAAATTCTTTTCATACATGTGGCTTTACATAATAGTTTGCACAATACACAAAAAATCATTTTATACAAATGTTCACATAAAATACTTTTAATTGTTCAAAAAAAAAAAAAAAAACAAATAGTTGATAATTCCAGCCCAGCAATGGTCAACAGGTGCAAACACCAACAAGTGACATCATTTCAGCAGAAACAGTCCATCAGTTGCACCCAGCAATGTTGAGAGCAGGTGCATACACCAACAAGTGACATCATTTCAGTAGAAGCAGTTCCATCTGTGGCACCCAGTAAAGTTGAAGAGGTACACACAGCAACAAGTCACATTAGTTCAGTAGAAGCAGTCCATCAGTGGCACCCAGCAATGTTGAGTAGGTGCAGACAGCAAGAAGTAACATCATTTCAGTAGAAACAGTTCTAACAGTGGCATCCAGCAATGTTGAGTAGGTGCAGACACCAACAAGTGACATCATTTCAGTAGAAGCAGTCCATCAATTGTACCCAGCAATGTTGAGCAGGTGCAGACACCAACAAGTGACATCATTTCAGTAGAAGCAGTTCCATCTGTGGCACCTAGTAAAGTTGAAGAGGTACACACAGCAACAATTCAGTAGAAACAGTCCATCAGTGGCACCCAGCAATGGTCAACAGGTGCAAATACCAACAAGTGACATCATTTTAGTAGAAACAGTTCATCAGTGGCACCCAGCAATGTTGAGTAGGTGCAGACACCAACAAGTGACATCATTTCAGCAGAAACAGTTCTAACAGTGGCACCCAGCAATGTTGAGTAGGTGCAGACACCAACAAGTGACATCATTTCCATACAAGTAGTCCATCAGTTACACCAAACAATGATGAGCAGGTCCAGAGAGCAGTCCATGATATTCACTATCACCGATCACACTGTTCATCAGAGTATATAAGCACAAATTAAACATGTCCTAGTGACACCAATCATGTAGAAAAAGTACAAGTAACAGTCCATAATATTCACTATCCCTGATCACACTGTTCATCAGCAGAAATTAAACATTCCTAAGTCTCACACATTATGTTGAAAAAGTGCAGGTAACAGTTCATAATATTTACCCTCACTAATCAGACAGTTCAGGCATGAACAATAGTTTGAATGCACATGCAAATGCTTTTGCACTAAACATACAAATCATAACAAACACACAAATGATGTCAGATAATTTTCATATTAACTATTACAAATACTCAAATATCAGTAAACCTATAATATTTATGGGTGTCAGTGCAAGCCACTACAAACAAATAAAATAATATTTACGAGATAGGTGGGTAGGATTAGGAAAGGAAAACACACAAAACACACTCATTCATCTTTCATCCACATTAAGTACTACTGTGTAACTGAATAGTGTTAACTGTGTAAATGCAATTCTGTCAAAATCTGATGTTCATCATGTGTATCAAGTAGTAGTGGCAGCAATGTATAACAGTCAATAATAGTTAAGTCAACGTCATAGTCATCATGTCAAGACCAATGTTTGCCAAGTCAGATCAAATGTACTGTTGTTGAACAACTGTCAGTGAGCCAAGATATGCAAATACTTCCTCTCTTCAAAAAAAAAAAGTATATGCTGCTTAGTGATTTAACAAAGTGTGTGTATAGACTATCTTCCTTCTACTTTAGTGTTCTAGTCTCCTGTCTTCATCCTCCTTGTTCCATAAGACCAACAAAAAAAAAATGCATCTCACTTACTTTACCTCTTATCCACCAAAACTCCAATAATCATCAGCTTCACACAATCTCAATAATACCTCAATAATACCTCTTCAATACGTCGATACATATAAACCTTATTGCCAATATATGCTTCTCACTTACTTTTATCCACCAAAACTCCAATAATCATCAACTTCACACAATCTCAATAATACCTCAATAATACCTCTTCAATGCGTCGATACATATAAACCTTATTACCAATATCATTTCACATCCATAACAACTCTTTCCTCTAGTCAGTCTCCTCGAACAAGTACAGATAAAATCCTAATGCAAACTTCAGTTCATCATCCCATACAATCTGAAGACACATTGCCAACACACAACCTCTGTGTAATCCATCTGACCCAAATCTTCTGCTCATTATGAATTATAAACAAAGAAATGCATACATGACCTCTAACAGACTTAGTTCGAATAACTCTCAGTAATTAAGTACGATTACGGAATGTGAATGATCACAATATTTCACAGTGTGTACACCACTTCAAGAATTATGGCAGAAGCAAACATGTGGAGTATTTCTTGTGTCAAGTGTCACTTCCTATTTCAATTGCTCACGAAAAGTGCAGTGTAATAATTGTCAATGGTCTAAACCTATTTTTGGTATGTCATGTCGTTAGCCTCCTTCCTATTAGCATAAATTTATACAGCTTCCATAAAACCCCAGCTCATGTGACTTCAACGAAGTTCTTTGTACCAATGTCGTTCGTCGAATTATAGCAGTTCATTTTCTTATCTTAAAAATATAAGGCACTGAGCGTAAGCAAAACAAGCAATAGCGAGTAAATATACCAGTAGAGAACAGAATGTCAACAAGTGGATGCAGCACAGTTCCTACAACGAGGCTCTGCCAAGCAAATAATCTATAATTAACACCATACTGTAACCTAGACTCTATGTTCGTACACTGTACATCAGCATTGCTATATACCAATTGAAAGAGTAGTTGTGACAACAAACAGAAATGTATAAATATGCAATCCATACGCATAGCAGCAAACAGGTCATTAGCATCATATCAGCATAAGCAAATAAATGATCATATGTCCTCTTAATAAGTAAACATGAAGGCGCAAGCAGATAAATCACAAAGTATAACTTACATACATAAACACAGTCAGCACAATTAATCAGGTTACAATTATAATTTAAGTAAATAAGCACAGCAGGCACATAATTAAAAAAAATATGACATCAGTGAAAAAGCATAGCAGCCAAGCGATGCATAATATATACAAATAACAACCCTGTTCATTAATAAAACATTGACAAAAATCAGAAAATGTACTCAAGCACGTCGCTTCACACGTAAATTCATAGAACATGAAATTAGCAAAAAGTATGAATCACGTAATCGCGAGCAGCAAATTACGTCTAAAGTACGCACCTAAGTGGAAATATGTTACCTGAAAAATGAACTCAATTAATAGTTACCCTTTTTAGTTTATTAGTTTCCTCTTCGAAATTACATTCTTCCTGAAAATTTCTCGATAGCAAGTCCTCTTAACGTCGGAGACACACAGAATTTACCCGAAGTTCTTAAATATTTTATACAACCGTATCCTGAAAAATACTGAATGTTAATAACTTAATTCATCAAGTCACTATAGCTTTACACTGAATTTAATCGGAGAAATTAAACTGTGTATTTGTTTACGGCTGTCAGTGCATTCGCACTGAGCGCTCGATCAGCTGTAGGCGCTTGACGTAGGAAGCAATTGTTCGCGGTCAACGACTGCCTTGTGCGGCGCGCAGACTTGACTGTTGCTTTGAGTATGTGCCGCCGCCAAAACACAGCGCGGTATCCTTGTATGCTCTGCATGTTTACATCTAGCTGTTGGTTTCTCAAAAGTATGTTATTCCACAAAAATTTTTACGTTAGATATATGATGTATTCCTTTAGAGCGTCGAGATTTAAGAGTTTCTACTTCGACAGTGTTATCATGAATAATTTTGCGAATTCTATATGGACCGTTGTAAAGCAGAAAAAATTTGCGACACAAGCCTTTTCCTTTGTGAGACAAACGGTGGGACTTAATTAACACCTTCTGATCAATTGACAAGATTTTTGAACGACCAGGACGTTTAGCTGATCTCTCTCTTCTAGCAGCCGCAGATGCAATATTTCGTAGAGCCAGGTTGACAACTTGAGAATGCCGCAGTTTCCGTGAAGGCGGAAAAGGAACTATTTCAGATATGCGATTTGTCGGTGCTTTATTTTTTAATACCAGTATTGGCGGTAAAGAAGTTGAATCATTAGAGAGATCATTCAGAATGTTTTGAAAAATATGAAGATACTGATCCCACGTTCTGTGATTCTGATGACAATAAAGACGACACAATTTATCGATTTCCTTCATCCATCTCTCTGAAGCGTTAGATTGAGGGTGAAAAAGTGAAATGAAAATTGGTTTAATTTTACGACGCTGTAGAGTACGAAGCCAAATTTTAGAACGAAACTGTGATCCATTATCTGATATAACCTTATCAACATGACCAACTTCTTTAAGAAAATGTTTGATGAAAGCATTAGATACTGAACGAGCTGTTGCTTTGCGTAACGGTGTAAAACACACATATTTTGATGTCAACTCCACTGCTACGAAAATGTACGCAAAACCATTAGTAGAACGAACCACTGGACCGAACAAATCGACTGCAGCCATCTCCTTTAATTTCGCTAGAATGATAGGAAACAACGGCGCTCTGTGAGAAACTGTTGGCGGCTTAGCCTTTTGACATAATTTGCATTTGGCCAGAACAGATCGAATACGTTTTTCCATATTACTGAAGTAGCAATTTTCTCGTAATTTGTGAAAGCATTTTCTGGGACCAAAGTGTGCATAACTGAAATGCGTATACCAAATCAATTTATTAACCCACTCATCAGGAATACATACTAACCAAACAGAGTTGTCGACCGATCTTCGTTTAAAAAGAAGTTTCCAGACAGATCGCAAAAACGAGGTGTGGCCAAATAGTCCAAACTAACAAAGCGTCTATGAATATTACAGACACCAAGGAAACTACGAACATCACGTTTTGTGGTAGGAACAGCATAATTACTAATAGCGTCTAATTTCTCTGGATCAGGAAGAATACCTTCTGTAGAAATAATGTGACCGAGAAATTTCACCTGAGAACGACCAAATTCAGATTTTTCTAAGTTCACTGTAATGCCAACTCTTGCAAAGATACGTAATAATGAATCCAAAATTTTGTTATGCTCGCTCCAAGAATGTTTCGCAATAAGAATATCGGCAACATATGAAGTAATATTGTTACGAAGATAAACAGGTAAAATTTCGTTTAAGCTAGGAATGAATGCTGATGAAGGTACAGAAAATCCAAATGGTAATTTTCGAAATCTCTTTTGGGTAAAATCGTCATATCAGGTTATTGTTTACTTACTCTCTAAATAGATTGATAGTCGAAGAGTTGGTTTGACAGATGCAAAGAATAGTGAAAGAGTAGGCAGCGGTGCAGAAAACTAAAAGAGAAATAGCACCACTACAGCTCGCGGCCCTATGCTCGCTACGGCACATATTCACTTAGAGTAGTGAATCCCCTGAGGACTTTAATAGCCGCACATAATTTCAAGTTTGTGACTTAGTGGCAAATTTGGCGGAAGTGCGTACATAAATTGATCTAACCATGCACATGGATGTATGTCATTCTTAGAATTGCGAAATATCTTAATCTTCCGAACAGTCAAAAAGTGTTTATAGTCAAAGTTTTCGCCTCGTGGCGACAAAGACCTACCGCGTCTGTCCCAGTCCCAATGTCGATTATTGCCAAGTTCACGCGCCTGGCGCCCTCTTGTCGCATCCCGTAAATGAAACAAATTATTTTCTTCAAACCCCTCTGATATCTGTGATTCCAAATTTCTTTTGCTGTCTTTTCCTACAATTTCGCCTTCGATCTGTTTGACTTGCTTTCGTAATGCCTCAACTTCCCTTTTAACGCGGTCATTAAATTTTCCCTGATTTTCAACATGTTTATTTTGTTCTGGTACTCTTCGGTTTCTGCGAATGCTAATGGAGCTGTATCATCCGAATCTCTGTCCCCATGTAAACTAAGATTTGTCAATTTATCTGATATCTCCTCAACTCTTTCCGCTAAATCACCTATTTTTTCTTTCTGTTTGTTTACGTCTTCCGTAAGTGTCGCGACTCGGGTTTCAGTATTAACACATTTAGTAGTTAACTGTTCATACTGTTGTGTTAGGTTATTTGATCTGTCATTTGGTACGGGTTCCTCGATTCTTTCAAATATTTCTTCCTTATCTTTTGCACGTTGTAAATTTAACTCTGAAAATTTCTGTACTATCACGCGATCTCTTTCTTCCTGTTCTCTATCCTGTTCCCTTTGTCTGATCTCTACTGCAATTAATCTATTATTGTGAGCATTCAAAATCGGTTGTACTTCTTCTCTGATTTCTTTCTTTAATTCATCTTTCATATTTTTGAAACATGTCCCTTTTCGTGAATCTATTCGTGTTTCCAAAGTTCCCATCTCTGTTTTAATTGTTCCTATCTCTGTTTTTAATTCAGATCCTAACTGTGATCCAAGTGAGTCTAACCGTGTTTCCATTGTTCCCATTTGTGATCCCAGTGAGTCTAACCGTTTTTCCATTTTTCCCATTTGTGAGTCTAACCGTGTTTTTAATTCTGATCCCAAATTTAATGTTACACCCATCAACTGCTCCATGTTAAATGGTTCAGAATTCTTTTCGCCCCTAACATTTCCCGCAAAACTAACTTCCTTCTGCATAACCATAAGGCTATCTGTGTTCGATACTATTCCAGACTCTTCTGTCGTTAATCTCGGATTCTGCGAATTTTCTGATTGAGAAAAATTTTGAAATGGTTCCGTACTATTTTCCCGACTTATTACATTGTTTTCCACCTCATTATCCATCATACTGTTTTCCTCTGTTGGCGAGTTCGCCATGTTAACAATTTCGTCATTCTCACTATTCATCATTTTCGCCTTTTTCATTGATCACCTAATCATTTACAAAACATAAAAAAAAATTCGTCACTGTACGAAAATTACACACAATGACTCTTTATCTCCAACAATACCATTTACACGCAATGTCTCCCTCAAACACGATCAATCAAACAATTGAAATAATTGCACTAGATTGTCAAATGCGTATACAAGACAACAAATCAAATTCTGAGAAAAAATACCATTAGAAGAATGACAATTACCAAATCTACACATGCAAAATAGACTACAATTACTAACTACAAATTACTACAACAATACTACCGTCTACTATTTTTACAATCAGAAGAATTCCAAGGGACGATCCTGGCAGGGTCGCCACGTGCATGTGGGCTTAATTAAATATGATTGAAAATACTTTCTGTTTTTAGTAGCTGTATGTCCGATTACGCGTGTCTCGTAATCGGTTGGCCCTGACTAGTATTATTACGCTATCTGACTGCAAAGAACAACAACAAGAATGAAATGAAATTTTTCGTTAACACAATTAATTAATTAAGTCCCCAGCAACTATAAAACCTACTAAACCAAAGCACAAGTATAACTGTTCTGTATGTGGGAGTGTGACTCAACGTACATCTGGCACGGTTCTTCTTCAACAAGACAAGAATTTTTAAATACCAATTATACTGACGTGATAAAAGAAAATTAGAAATACCGTAATTGCTCAAGGAAAGTAGAATTACACTCTAATACAAGAACACACGCCAGATGCTTTGTTGACTGAACCTGTAATGACGCATTACTTAGGACACTAAAATAAAAACAAACTGAGTTAATTACCTCATTTGTATTGATGAAAATCATTCTAATCCTTACATTATATCTCAACCAGAACTCTCCAATATCACATCTCAGCAAGCACTGCCTAATAGCACATCTCAACAAACATTCTCTGCTACAACATCCCATCACAGACTACCACGAGACCTCGACAGGCACTGACTAGTACGAGCTCTTAACAGGCACTGACTTCTACGAGCTCTCGACAAGCACTGTCTGCTACGAGCTCTCGACAAGCACTGTCTTCTACGAGCTCTCGACAAGCACCGTGGAGGCGGCTTAATAATACTCTTTGGCGCAATCTCTGGTGCAGTGGCTCAGTGTAGCCACCTTTCACAATACGGCAGCTGCTCGGCTGGCTTCTGTCAAATACGTTCGGCACTCACTTGATTGTACTAACACGAGTTTCAGAAATAGTAATGTCTTTGCACAAGGTCCCACCCAGAGGAAAGCTCTGTTTCTGATTGTGAAAGAAAATTCGATACATGCAACAAAGTAAAATGGAACATTATAGAAACCAAAATGTATTTTTCTTTTTATAGCAGCAGAAAACACATGTGACTCACTTACTGACATTACTGGTCCACTTTATGGGTAAATGCACACTTGGCTACGACAGAAGTTCGATACTTTAAGGAAAGTAAATTAGCAAATTAAAGAACCCAAGAACTGTCATACTATGTTTCTGTAACTGTACAAAACAGATGAGGGTCACTTATTTGTTCTACTGATCAACTACTTCTTAAAAGTAAACCAAACATTACAGTGATCCCTGGTTTTCGAGGTATTAACTTCATGCTGCAATACGAGAAGTTTGTCATACTCTGCTGACAATGCTGACATCTGCTGCCTCACACTGGCAACTACATAACATATCAACGAAATAACAAACTCAACTGATGTTTTAACACCTAAATTTAATACACATACATACAGGTAAGAAACGAGGGTAACTATGCATTCAGCTACCCACCTTCAACTACTATTCAACATCAGGAAACATAACCGTGACCAACCATGTTAAAGTATTGACTAGATTTTGCATGACAGTGATTGAAGCCTGCCTCCTTGGTCTCCGAAACTGCACAACGCCAGAAACACTCTTCTGTACTTCCAGTACAAGAGCTAGCCGACAGCACTTGGGAATTTCACTTTTCATTTTATTTCCTGCGTAGTACTACTCTTAAGACATTCCACACTCGCTTGACAGTATATGACAAGTCTTTCCCCATATTCAAAAATAATTCTTGTATATAACTTTACGTTTAGTGCTTCAGCAAATGAATGGTCGTTAAAGCTAGTTATTCGTTCAGCTTTCAACTCTGCAAATTGTTGCAGAAGAATGTCGAGACCACCATATTTAGCCACAATGTAACCACCTTTCAGACAGATCCAAACAGGGATGTAGGTTTATAATGTAGTAGGTCTGTAATGTGGTAAATGTTCTCGGATGCATCATTTTCTGCAAGCTCTTCAACGTATGGCGTTGTCCTCGATGGTGAGTGTTCATCGGAGGTGAGGGTATCATCTGGAGTGCCCCAGGGAAGTGTGGTAGGTCCGCTGCTGTTTTCTATCTACATAAATGATCTTTTGGATAGGGTGGATAGCAATGTGCGGCTGTTTGCTGATGATGCTGCGGTGTACGGGAAGGCGTCGTCGTTCGGTGACTGTAGGAGGATACAAGATGACTTGGACAGGATTTGTGATTGGTGTAAAGAATGGCAGCTAACTCTAAAGATAGATAAATGTAAATTAATGCAGATGAATAGGAAAAAGAATCCCATAATGTTTGAATACTCCATTAGTAGTGTAGCGCTTGACACAGTCACGTCGATTAAATATTTGGGCGTAGCATTGCTGAGCGATATGAAGTGGGACAAGCATGTAAGGGCAGTTGTGGGGAAGGCGGATAGTCGTCTTCGGTTCATTGGTAGAATTTTGGGAAGATGTGGTTCATCTGTAAAGAAGACCGCTTATAAAACACTAATACGATCTGTTCTTGAGTACTGCTCGAGCGTTTGGGATTCCTATCAGGTCGGATTGTGGGAGGAAATAGAAGCATTTCAGAGGCGGGCTGCTAGATTTGTTACTGGTAGGTTTAATCATCACGCGAGTGTTACGGAAATGCTTGAGAAACTCGGGTGGGAGTCTCTAGAGGAAATGAGGCGTTCTTTTCGTGAATCGCTACTGAGGAAATTTCGAGAACCAGCATTTGAGGCTGACTGCAGTACAGTTTTACTGCCGCCAACTTACGTTTCGCGGAAAGACCACAAAGATAAGATAAGAGAGATTAGGGCTCGTACAGAGGCATATAGGCAGTCATTTTTCCCTCGTTCTGTTTGGGAGTGGAACAGGGAGAGAAGATGCTAGTTGTGGTACCAGGTACCCTCCGCCACGCACCGTATGGTGGATTGCGGAGTATGTATGTAGATGTAGATGTAGATTCCTTGGTTATTTACAAGTTCCATACAGATTTTTTCACATACAATTTTCAAAGTAATTTTTAATGCTATTTGCACATGTGCAACGGATTGTTAATTCTTGAATGGCAGATTATATTCTTTATTCCTGGCAGTTGTTTTCATCAAATTATACGGGCCACCACTCATTTGTTGGATTGCGATGAAATTTCCTGCAAATTGTGTTTTCTTCAATTGTTGAAGGTTACCTATTGAAGGTTGTTCTTGCAGCTCACATTCCATACAGGCCATTACTACTGGGCTTAGCATATGACTGTGCTGGTGAAGCATATCAGCCTGCGTCACCTTATAGCCAGAAATGGAAAGAAATGATAATTAAATCAAGACCCTAAGCTGCTGACAGGAGTTGATATACATCAACTGGAACAGTTGAAAATGTATGCCCCGACCGTGACTCGAACCCGGGATCTCCTGCTTACATGGCAGACGCTCTATCCATCTGAGTGACCGAAGGCACAGAGGATAGTGCGACTGCAGGAATTTATCCCTAGCACGCGCGCCATGAGACATACATTCTCAACTTAACGTCCACACACTACATTCGTAGTGCCCCTGCCCATTACACTCATTACTCGCGAAAGACAATCTGTTAAGGTTACCCGGCCTTTGACCTTCTTCTGTGCGGATGCACACGCATTGCGCGAACTCTATCGAGATTCAGTCAGATTGTCTGCCACGAGTAATGAGCGTAAAATGGTTCAAATGTCTCTGAGCACTATGGGACTTAATATCTGAGGCCATCAGTCCCCTAGACTTAGAACTACTTAAACCTAACGAACCTAAGGACATCACACACATCCATGGCGGTGGCAGGATTCGAACCTGCGACCGTAACAGAAGCGCGGTTCCAGACTGTAGCGCCTAGAACCGCTCGGCCACAGCGGCCGGCTAATGAGTGTAATGGGCAGAGGCACTACGAATGTAGTGTGTGGACATTAAGTTGAGAATGTGTGTCTCATGGCGCGCGTGCTAGGGATAAATTCCTGCAGACGCACTATCCTCTGTGCCTTCGGTCACTCAGATGGATAGAGCGTCTGCCATGTAAGCAGGAGATACCGGGTTCGGGTCACGGTCGGTGCACACATTTTCAACTGTCTCCGTTGATGTATATCAACGCCTGTCGGCAGCTTAGGGTCTTGGTTTAATTATCATTTCATTCTAGACAGCCGCGCGGTCACCGATGGTATCTGTTCTTTCGGACATGTCCACTTCATATAGAAATGGAAAGCATAGAGTGGACAGAGTGAAGGGTTAGCACTGGCGAACAGAATGAGGATTTGAGAATTACCTTACTTCTCTGCTTGCCGCCTCCGATGTGGTAAGAAGTTTCGTCTCCTCGCTCCACGATAACTTACCTGGAATGACTCCAACAATCCGCAGGCAGCTGGCCACCTTCCAAGGCCTGCACTCTGTACATCATACCACGAAATTCATATTCTCTATTTAGCAAATCTTCCTGTTCTCTTTTAAAAACTTCCTTCGTGTGCCCATTCCTAAGTCCTTTCCGTCGACATCTTACACAAAGTACTACAGTTGCGCTTTATTTACTTTCACCTCTTCCCTTTCCAGTTTTCTTTTGCGTACACGTAACACATTAACTGCACTTGAAGAAGTATTTTCTGTAAAAGCCTGTTAGTATTTTTTTCTTAAAAGATTTAGAACAACATTATTCATGTAAACCATTCCTAATTCAGCGATTTCTGCATTATACAGCATTGTGGAGAACAGTGCCCGAACTGATAAAAATACATTTCTCCAGCTTTAATATAACGTTTACGTTGTCGTTGTTGATCACACCAACTATTGTGTAAGCAATTCGATATTATGCAGATCCTGCAAATATGAAAACACCTAAAGATAATATATTACCGCGCTTAACACGGTGTCCGAAAACCTGTTGCGTTCAAAACAGTTTCCAGTCATCTAGAAACGCAGATATTCAGAGCCTGTTTGATTTTCAAGAGAATGTTAAACCAGTCTTCTTGCAAAATGGTGACAATTTCAGTGAAGAATGATGGAGATCGATAGTGATCACTCACCTTTCCTGGAAAGTGAGCCACAATGGCTCAGTGATATTGATATGTGGCTGCTATTGTGGGCAGCAAAGATGCATCCAATTCATGCTTGTGCTCAAGAATCAGTCTTGGACAATGCACACTGTGTGGACATGGCCTCTAAAGTCTTCGACTCCAGCATCACTATGGTATCATCCTGGTCAGTCCAAATGTTCACATAATCCTCTGCAGCAATGTGAGCTTGTAGAGTAATCATGGGGCCTATTGAATAACACGATATGGCTGCTCAAATGGCAACACAATCCCAGCCATGTTTCATTCTCAGGATGTAAACTCGGCCAGAAGTTGAGAACAGTGTGCAACAAGATCCATCCGACTACATGACTCTCTTACTTTGCTCCATAGTCCAGGCTCTGTGCTTTCGGTATCAAGTTTTCCTATTACGGCCATTTGCATTCCTGATTTGGTGTTCTGAAATTCCGGCTCACCCTGCAGTGCCCTGCTTTCTGCTGTTTTGGTGCTGAGAGGGCTCTGGAGTGCTACATTAGATTAGATTGGATTTACTTACATTCCGATTGATCTGTGGTAAGGAGGTCCTCCAGGATGTAGAACATGTCAGAAAAGGAATAATACATGACAAATATTTACGACTGAAACAAATAAGATAATGTACCTTCCACAGGTCCTAAGTGGAATGCTCGTCATTTTATTAATGAACAATCAAAGAATAATTTTACAAACAATGATTTACTAAGATCGCATTAATGCACTGAATTTAAAATTGAAAAAAAAAGTTCTTTTATTTATAAGGTAATAAACATATAATAGAACTACTATAATACTTATTTACAATGAACACATTACTGCACTGAAATGGTGCAGAAGTTAGATTGTACTTATATATACACAAATCAGTTGATTCTACTGACAAATTCACCAATGGAGTAAAAGGAGTTGGCCATCAATAAATCCTTTAGGCTCAACTGAATTTCATTTGCTGTTAAGCTTTTTATGGCTGCTGGCAAGTTATTGAATATGTGTGTTTCTGAATATTGCTCACCTTTTTTTTTTTTTTTTACAGGAATAAGTGACTTTAAATCCTTGTGAAGATTCTTCTTATTTCTAGTATGAATTCCATGAATTGAGCTGTTGGTTTGAAAAGGTGATATATTTTTAATGGCAAATTTCATTAAGGAATAAATATATTGGGAAGCAACAGCTAGTTTCCCTAGTTCCCTAAACAGGCTTCTGCAGGATGTTCTTGAGTTCACACCACATATAACTATTATTGCACGTTTTTGTGCCTGGAAATCTTTAGCTTGGCTTGATGAATTACCCCAAAAAATAATCCCATATGACATTATGGAATGAAAGTAAACGTAGTATGCCAGCTTTTTCATTTTATACCCTTATGTCTGACACAATTCACATTGCCAATAAAGATTTGTTAAGACGCTTCAGCAGTTCTGTGGTGTGCTCCTCCCAGTTGGATTCATTAGCAAGCTGTAATCCCAAGAATGTAACACTGTCCACTTCTTCTATCTGCTTGTCATAGTATGTTCGGCATATACTCGTGGGACATCCCTTACAAGTTCTGAACTGCATTGTGTTTCTCCAAAGTTTAGTGACAAGGAATTTGCTAGGAACCAGTGATTAATGTCCACAATCATTCTGCAATATCTGCAATGTCTTTTGCAGCTATCGTCTTCTTATTTTTCCTCACAGTCCTCTTCAGTGACTGCCTCTCACGATTACTAATAACACAGTTTCGTCCGCGTTGTGGTTTTTCTGCTTTCCGTGTATTCAGTAGGATTCTTCAATACAGTGACTCTTGAAACACGTAACGCTCTAGCTATCTTAACTACGGAAGCAGTCACCACAAGAGCACATACAATTCATCCATGATAGAATTCACTTAGCTCCAACATAGCGTACTCACAGCTACACAGAACAATGTTCTGACCATGACTGACACCTGCAGCGTACTGGGAACATTGCACAGTGACTGCTGTAAGTAGGCTGTTAATGTTTTCTTATTGGCAACGTTACGTAGCGCTCTGTAGGAAAATCTCTGGCTGTGCTGTGTGCAGTCTGTGGCTAGTTTGCATTGTTGTCTGCCATTGTAGTGTTGGGCAGCGGCAGCTGGATGTGAACAGCGCGTAGCGTTGCGCAGTTGGAGGTGAGCCGCCAGCAGTGGTGGATGTGGGGAGAGAGATGGCGGAGTTTTGAAATTTGTAAGACTCGATGTCATGAACTGCTATGTATATTATGAGTTTTCAACACTATTAAGGTAAATACAATGTTTGTTCTCTATTAAAATCTTTCATTTGCTAACTATGCCTTTTAGTGCCTTCCGTAGTTTGAATCTTTTATTTAGCTGGCAGTAGTGGCGCTCGCTGTATTGCAGTAGTTCGAGTAACGAAGATTTTTGTGAGGTAAGTGATTTGTGAAAGGTATAGGTTAATGTTAGTCAGGGCCGTTCTTTTGTAGTGATTATTGAAAGTCAGATTGCGTTGCGCTAAAAATATTGTGTGTCAGTTTAAGCACAGTCTTGTATAATTGTTCAAAGGGGACGTTTCACTGCTCGTGATCAAATATAACAGCGCAACCTGCTGGCTTGGCCAGCGTCTTCGTTAATCTGTACGCATGCAGTTCCCTAGTTACTTCCATTTTCTTGTCCAATCGTTGTAAGGTGTGTGGCACAGAGTACAATGTAGCACATCGTACATACTGTCTGCAATTAATGCACTTAGGCAGCCTACCACAGTCACACACCGTTCATTATATAGTTACAAATCACTGCTTCGAGTCCGGTAATAGAAAGTCTTTTAGCCAAGGAAGTTGAGAAAGTTTCTCGAAGACGCGTTTCACCAACACTTTATAAAATCGATGAGAAGGTTACCTATCGTTCATCGCTGCTGGACTTGTGATTTGACATATACATTTTTATATATCTTTATGCTACAATTGGAGCTAATTCTCATCAAACTGGCTATTGCAACTGCCTTATGATTGTTCAAAATAATATTGCTGTGTCCTTAATAGTCTTCTTGCACACGGAAGACATGGTTTGAAGTTAGGTAATAACAACTGTCCATTTTGTCAAAACTCCCAGCAAAATTATGTTCCACACCCATAACCAAAAAGTTACGGTAGTCTTAAGGAACAGCTGCAGTCTACAGGGAGTTATGCAATACCTCAGGCAGCTTATTCTGTTGTATTTACCACATAGACAAGTGTTCAAATCATCACATCTTCCGTTCTCTAGCTTTACAGACCATCCATACTACGATTGTTCTTGGCTGTGCACTAGCACAAAGCTGGCCACGTCTGGCAGCAACCTCATACATATGCAACCCACATCTCTTAACAAGAAATAAAACACATGAAAGTCTGAACACGCCGAGAAGACTTGACATGTAAGAGACTAACTAAGTTAACACACAAATAAGCACCGCCCCCCTGACAACACACATAAGTGACCACTTCCTACCCCTGAGTCTATTTCCTCGCTCCATGCTTGACGTTTCATGGGGACTGTGCTAAGATGTGTGAGTAAGTTTATTCATCAAGTGTTCAGCCAAGTCAAGACTTATTGGCTCATTCAAACTTGCATGTGTGTCATGTCTCTTATTACAGAGAAGTGGCTGCACATGTATCAGAACGCTGTCATAATGGTCTAGCTGTGTACTAGCGGATTGCCATGAACAGTTATAGAAAGAACGGTCTATAAGAAAGAAATGTAGCCCCTATACTGTATTTAACAGTTATCAGCATGCTAAATTCTACGGAATGAGTTGATTGGGCTGTTTCAACAACTCTGTGTAGACATGCGATACCCTATTCATAAGATGTAACACAAGATCCTAATGAGGTTTTTAGCAAAATTGAGGTGTGTGATTACCTAACATCAAAGCACGAACTCTGTATAAAAGGAGACTACCAAGTAAAAAGAAATGTGATTGTGAATAATGATAAGATAGTGGAAATAGACACTTTAATGTGAATGAGCGGCAGTTGTAGAATCAGTCTATATAATACTTTCATAGGCCAAAACAGAAGCCCAAGAGTGAACTACAATACGTGTAAGCATCTTATCGGTCTTATAGTGTTCCTAATATGTCTCTATAAGAAACTCTCTCAATCTCTTTTTCTAAAGAACATGAAACTAGCAGACTGAAAGCTAAGTTGTGTAGCTACAGAACTGATTGCATGTTTGACCTTGTGAAAGACTGACTAAGCGTACTAAATGACACAAAACAATATTTACAATCTGGTTCACTGCAGTATGTGGCAGTCCCTTATTTGTGGCATATAATGTTGGACAGCATACAGAATAGTTGCTACATTATCAAGATAGCAACCAAACTTGTCACAGAAGTTATTTGTTTGATTAACACACAAGTGGCAAATTCATTATTTATTTTTATTAAAAAAATACTATCAATTTTAGGCGAAACATGTCCCATCCCCAGAATATACAACGAGGAGGACTTCAGAGTCGATCCAGCCGAGTTTTAGTGTCACCGTCTCCCCAGTGTGTCCTCAGGTGTTTAGTGGGAATTAAGTTGTGGGGATGAGCAGACCAGTCTTTTCGCCGATTATTCTATCGTTCCTCGAGCTCCTCCGGCTGCGCTGTTCGATGCGGTCGAGCAATGTCATCCATAAAAATGAAAACAGGACCGAATGAACACCTGAAAATATTCACATGGGGAACGAATACGGTGTCACGATAATTTTGACTAGTGACTGTCCTGTAGTCAACGATTTGTAGATCAGAACGCCCATGCAACATTTTTCATCACATGCCATGACACATGGACCACCAAAACGAGCATATTCAACACTTTTCCTGTCTGCATTATGTGATTTCATCTAACGCGATCTGAAGGTACCTCCAGCATTTCGAAGGTTTCTTTCAGACCTCCAAATTTATATCGATACTTCCAAGTTCCTTTGGATCTTTCATCGGTATTATTGCTGCAGAGAATTCCCCTTCGTAAAGTTTGCTACACAGAATACTTTTCTCAAATACATGTTCTAGTAACACCACGCGATGCTCGTGCCGCCAACTTTATCGCCTTTGAACAATAACCCACTAAAGATACGTTACCCATATCCAACAGCACACTGCAGTGCTCCCATCATGTCAATGCGAATTTGAAAGCAAGAGAACATATTTTAGTTCCTACATAAAAAATTAATTTAATATTCCCCACTCATAATCTGAAGCTGAGTCTCTTACACACATTTCCAACATTTGTTACCTACTGTTCAGAATATGTTTATATTGGTATGTGCTTTTTGGTCTCCATATCATCAAAAGTATCCCGACACCTGTTAGTGGGCATTAATGTGTGGTGTGTTACCCATCATCTTTATGAGGGCTTGAACTCTACTTGGGTCACTTTCGGTGAGGTGCCTGAATATCTGTAGAGGAATGGTATCTCACCCTCCCTCAAGAGCTGACACCCGCGAAGGTAGTCACGTTGGACGCTACGATCTGGAGCGTAGTCTTTTAAAGTCATCCCTCAGGTCTTCCGTTGGTTTCGTTCGGGTTTCTGGGCAGGGCAGACCATTTCAGGAATGTTATTGTCAACAAACCATTGCCTAACACATTCTACTTTAAGGCAGTGTCGAGTTTTATGTTGTTGTTGTTGTGGTCTTTAGTCCAGAGACTGGTTTGATGCAGCTCTCCATGCTACTCTATCCTGCGCAAGCTTCTTCATCTCCCAGTACCTACTGCAACCTACACCCTTCTGAATCTGTTTAGTGTATCTATCTCTTGGTCTCCCTCTACGATTTTTACCCTCCACGCTGCCCTCTAGTACTAAATTGGTGATCCCTTGATGCCTCAGAATATGCCCTAGCAACCGATCGCTTCTTCTAGTCAAGTTGTGGCACAAATTTATCTTCTCCACAATTCTATTCAATACCTCCTCATTAGTTATGTGATCTACCCATCTAATCTTCAGCATTCTTCTGTAGCACCACATTTCGAAAGCTTCTATTCTCTTCTTGTCTAAACTATTTATCTTCCACGTTTCACTTCCATACATGACTACACTCCATACAAATACTTTCAGAAACGACCTCCTGACACTTAAATCTATGCTCGATGTTAACAAATTTCTCTTCTTCAGAAACGCTTTCTTTGCCATTGCCAGTCTACATTTTATATCCTCTCTACTTCGACCATCATCAGTTATTTTGCTCTCCAATTAGCAAAACTCATTTACTACTTTAAGCATCTCATTTCCTAATCTAATTCCCGCAGCATCACCCGATTTAATTCGACTACATTCAATTATTCTCGTTTTGCTTTTGTTGATGTTCATCTTTTATCCTCCTTTCAAGACACTGCCCAATCCGTTCAGCTGCTCTTCCAGGTCCTTTGCTGTCTCTGACAGAATTACGATGTCATCGGCAAACCTCAGAGTTTTTATTTCTTCTCCATGGCTTTTAATTCCTACTCCGAATTTTTCTTTTGTTTCCTTTACTGCTTGCTCAGTATACAGATTGAATAACATTGGGGATAGGCTACAATCCTGTCTCACTCCCTTCCCAACCACTGCTTCCCTTCCATGCCCCTCGATTCTTATAACCGCCATCTGGTTTCTGTACAAATTGTAAATAGCCTTTCACTCCCTGTATTTTACACCTGCCATCTTCAGAATTTGAAAGAGAGTATTCCAATCAACATTGTCAAAAGCTTTCTCTTAGTCTACAAATGCTAGAAACGTAGGTTTGCCTTTCCTTAATCTAGCTTCTAAGATAAGTCGTAGGGGTCAGTATTGCCTCACGTGTTCCATTTCTACAAAATCCAAACTGATCTTCCCCGAGGTCGGCTTCTACCAGCTTTTCCATTCGTCTGCAAAGAATTCGTGTTAGTATTTTACAGCCGTGGCTTATTAAACTTATAATTCGGTAATTTTCGCATCTGGCAACATGTGCTTTCTTTGGAATTGGAATTATTATATTCCTCCTGAACTCTGAGGGTATTTCGCCTGCATCATATATCTTACTCACTAGATGGTGGAGGTTTGTTAGGCCTGGCTCTCCCAAGGCTGTTAGCAGTTTTAATGGAATGTTGTCTACTCCCAGGGCCTTGTTTCGACTAATGTCTTTCAGTGCTCTGTCAAACTCTTCACGCAGTATCATATCTCCAATTTCACCATCCACATTCTCTTCCATTTCTATAGCGTTGTCCTCAAGAACATCACCCTTGTGTAGACACTTTATATGCTCCTCCCACCTTTCTGTTTTCTCTTCTTTGCTTAGAACTGGGTTTCCGTCTGAGATCTTGATATTCATGCAAGTGGTTCTCTTGTCTCCAAAGGTCTCTTTAATTTTCCTGTAGACAGTATCTATCTTACACCTAGTGATATATGCCTCCACATCCTTACATTGGTCCTCTACCCATCCCTGCTTAGCCATTTTGCACTTCCTGTCAATCTCATTTCTGAGACGTTTGTATTCCTTTTAGCCTGGTTCATTTACTGCATTTTCATATTTTCTCTTTTCATCAATGAAATTCAATAACTCTTCTGTTACCCAAGGATTTCGATTAGCCCTCGTCTTTTTACCAACTTGATCCTCTGCTTCCTTCACTGTTTCATCTCTCAAAGCTACCCATTCTTTTTCTACTGTATTTCTTTCGCACATTCTTGCCAATCGTTCCATAATGCTCTCCCTAAAGCTCTTTACAACCTCTGGTTCTTTCAGTTTATCCAGGTCCCATCTCCTCAAATTCCCACCTTTTTGCAGCTTCTTCAGTTTTAATCTACAGTTTCATACTACAAACTATTATCATCTTAGAGCTGTTCCGCCGGCTGTTGTGGCCGAGTGGTTCTAGGCGCTTCAGTCGGGAACCACGCGACGGCTACGGTCGCAGGTTCAAATCCTACCTCGGGCATGGATGTGTGTGATGTCCTTAGGTTAGTTAGGTTTAAAGAGTTCTAAGTTCTAGGGGACTGATGACCTCAGATGTTAAGTCCCATAGTGCTCAGATCCATTTGAGAGCCGTTCCTCTACTGTATGGCTGACACAATGGTGTAAAATGTGCTCATATCCTTGTGCTTATAGTGTTTTCTTAACCGCAATAGTGGAACCACACCATGCTTCACTCCAGGTTTACTGTATCCCTTGGACCTTCTTATTGTCGATGAAACACAGAAATTGCATCGGAATTAAATACAAAAGGCATAATGCCGACTTAAGTTCAAGAAGACTGACACTTCTTACTGACAATGTTTTGAACCATTCCTGTGACACTAGTTATAGATTCCGATGCTTCACTTGAGGTTTACTGTATCCCTTGGACCTTTTCAAATCCTACCTCGGGCATGGATGTGTGTGATGTCCTTAGGTTAGTTAGGTTTAAAGAGTTCTAAGTTCTAGGGGACTGATGACCTCAGATGTTAAGTCCCATAGTGCTCAGATCCATTTGAGAGCCGTTCCTCTACTGTATGGCTGACACAATGGTGTAAAATGTGCTCATATCCTTGTGCTTATAGTGTTTTCTTAACCGCAATAGTGGAACCACACCATCAACACGAAAGTCACACCCATACCGTGACTCCACCTCCTCCATACTTTACTGTCGGTAACACACGTGGTGGCAGACATTCGCCAAGCCCAAACCGTTACACAGGATTGCCGTACGGTATAGCGTGATTATCACACCAAATCACTCGTTTGCAGTTACCCTTTACCCAGTGGCATAGCTTTTTACATCGCCTCAAGCGTCGTTCAGTACTGCCTAGAGATGCGTGTGGCTCATGAGGACTGCTCGACCATCGCACTCCATTCCTTTCAACTCCCTAAACACCGTTACTGTGCTAGATATACTATAAGTAAAATTCTAGATCTCATGACTGAATCGTACCGCTGACTTTATGCGATTTTATACAGTGACCCTCCATAATGTTTGATGGTGCATGCCTCTCAGTACAGTGTGGTCTCTTAGGTCTGGTTTATCTGTGGTAGTTCTCCCATGTTTCCACTTCAGTCGACTTAGGCAGGTTCAGGAGGGTTTAAATATATGTGATGGATTTGTTAGGTAACATAAAATGATTAACCTACTTTTAAGTCACTAACCCACCCATTCTGCTATTACTGCTTCTCTACTGACAACCCAACACGACGCAACCCCCAAAACACCACAACACTTCTCCTGACATCTAGTGATCAGTTCCACATTACATGGGCATGTCCAGGTACTTCTGTTCAGTTGGTGTAGCGGAGACTTTTGGTTTCGCATTACAATACCTAGTGACCGATGATACACCCTTCTTTCTACCTCAATTCTGCGTTTAATTTGAGTCATCACTGTCCTGCTTCATGAAATTTATTGTCGGGAAGACCCATTTTGTCTTAGTACTGATTAGTGTTTGTCTAATATCATCAGTTTGATAATATCCTAAGTGTCTGCATTCACAATGAAACCTCTCATGCAGTCGGTAGCTGTATACTTGAAGTGTGATGATGGCTCCTGTGAGTAAGCAGGTATGAGTTTCTGTCTCCGGTCCATTCGTAATTACAAAGGTATCCATATTGTGGTCACCATCGGTAGCAGGTTCCAGCACGTACCTCACAATATGATTATTTTACTTCACTAACTAAGCAACTAACTCGCCGATTGCTGGGATCAACAAATATATTAGCATGTGCCCAAAACAGCTACAGAATTAAGCTTTAGGTCAGAAGTGTACAGGACGCCTGTAAACATACTGCAGTTTTGCTACCCGTGTCGGAATCTATAGTTACAGTTTCGCGACTGCGAAGAGTGATTCTTACAGAGATTCATGCGTGAGCTTTCGTTGTGTGCAGCTAGAGTACTACTGGAGAAGTAGCTAACAGAATGCCAACCGTTTCGTTTCCAAAAGCGGATATTACTTTCGTATTCGTAGTCATGTACTTCATAGTATTGCTTCATTAGTGAAAGTGTACACAAATTATTGTGAATAAGTGTTCCGCCTGTACTCATGTGGCGTGTTGTCGAGCCACTAATCAACCGCATAAACTCAAGAAAACGAGTTGAATGTGATTCAGTGATCTTTCTATTTGAGAGTATAGACTGTGTAATTAGAATGAACTAATGAGGTTACTTTCGTTTGTGTACCATGTCTCGTGATGAGCAGCCAACTGCGTTGCGAAATGTTTACGTGTACACTCGTGGAAGAGATCGCCAGCACCGTTAGTGTGAATTCCTATGAACTATCACACTTACCAAAACTACAACTGAACATCCAGACTCTGCTTCCAAAATGATCGAGGTGCTGGCAAATGAGCAGTTTGACTGAGCAGCACAACAATACGTAAAAAATATTGAAAACAGACCAATGCGGATGAGTGTTCATTACAGTTTGTGACTATTTTGTTGTTGAAAAAGTGGTTCATAGAGTAAGACACATGAATCTGTACCTGGTACTTTTGGTCGTCATTATCTGCATGTCTCTTCCACCCTTAATTATGCAACGTAGAGCTGAAAAGCGCTGAGCGTAAAATGTAGGTCCTAGAAACACGTTCGTTAAATATTCAGATCCATGTGCCTGAGTGTGTAGCTGTGTGAAATCCCTGTTTTGAAGGCTGCAGGATTATTTGTACCCCCCCCCCCCTCGCAGTTTGCACGCCGTAATGAAGCCACCATATATATTAAAACTGTGGGCTACATCGGAACTCTGGCCTTTGCCATTAATTACTTAAGTGCTATGTCAGAGTTCGAAGCTCTGCTGCACTCGTAATCTATTTGATAGTTTCATCAATTGATTGCTTTGTGTGGTACTATACACAATGATATACACAATGATATGGTGGTACATTACGTTCATTGATGGGATCAGGAAAAGGTTATAAGTTCGATAGGTCAAGCACATAAGAAACTCAAAGGGAACAATGAAACTGTTTACTTTATTTTAAAATATTGTAAATTATTTATGAAGGACCCAACTTACTTAGAGGTAAAGGATATTTACAGTCATTAATAGGTTGTATTCCATGTCAAACATCTCTGAAGCAATTTTCCTTCGACCTGCATAAAACAGATAATCACCTACGATAAGAGAAAACATATATCTTCAGTAACATTTAACACACCAATGGGCACCGGTCACTTATTTTCAAACGTAAAAATTGCAAGTACTTATTCATAATAACTTCAACATTGGACAATAGAATAATATCTACAAGAAAATTGTTGATGTGGACGTTTACAAAAATATCACTTTGAGAAATAGTCATAGACAATTCTTTTGTCGTATTTTATCCTGAAAATAAATTCTCTCTCTGTATTTTACATTCAATATTCTTCAAAATAAGGCCTTATACCTGTTAATTTTTGTAGTTCTTTTGTCAGTCGGAAGCCAGACATCACACTTGAAATATTTATTCTGAGTTACGTGAAGTATTGTCAAAAGCTTAGCAACTAACAGCTTTGGATCTGTATCACGCAATTCAAATACACAATTATCAGTATGCTTTTACACACATCAAAATTTAGAGAGATCAGAGTGAAGTGTAATTATAGTTTCTGGACTGGTAATTTAATAATAAATGGACGAGAGACTTAGTTTACTAAAGTCAAATACTTCCACTGGAAAGCACTTTTACCCGCACCTTGCTGTTTATAAACTCGACGTAAAATCGGTATATGATCGACGCATTTATTTAACATCCACTGCGTGCATAATACAATGTCATTCACATTAACGTTATGGTGTATATAAGATCTTCATCAGGTACTGAGATCGTGTCCACCATAGCAGAAAGGACTACAGTATCAAAAAATCGAAAGAAAGAGAAAAATTTGAAGTTCAAAAAAGCATTTACACAAGAGTAGATGTGTGTAGCCTGTAAAGAATTTGGAAGTTGTTATATGAGGGGTCGTATCAATCTGACGTACAAAGTATGTTCTAGCAGCGACTAGCGAAATATTTTGGTGACTCACCCAAGTTGATTAACTTTAAGTAATGGTTCCAATGTGGATTGGAGAAAATTATAACTGACAATTACTGATAATAATCGTTAAATGAGGAATGAAAATCAATCATAACAATGTTACCAGCTGTAACAAAATAACTGGTGGAAATATGATCAAGTGATCTCATGTTTCCACTACGTCACACAACGGATCGGGTGTGTTCGAACATGTCGCAGAAATCAGGTTAAGGCCAACGTAAGGAGCATGCTACAACATGTTATGGATACATTGTACCTAGAATAAAACTGATGCAAAAAATTATTTCAACACTCAGAGACAGTGCAATTAAAACAGCGAAGAATGCACTATAAAACACTGCGAACTAAGTCGTAAAACCAGAAAATAATACTCAAAGTCAATGTGGTCAGCAGTGCAGTCCGACAATAACGGAACGTCGGTTAATTGTTCAAGTAGAAGTTAAAACATCGTCGTATAACAAACTTTTCAGAACGGACTTTTATCTCCATCGATACAAATTTTCTGTTGTATATGAGTGAAAATGTTCAGACAAATGCATGCGTGTCTGTCTCTGATGGTGCTTTTCAAATGAAGCAATGTGTGGACATATGTATATCTATAATTTTCTTCCTATGCGGCTCGTTTCAGCCCATCCAGAGCCGTGGAATCACAGAACCAGCAGCATTTTGACCCGAAAAATTCGTCATGAGCGTGATTAACAGCCGTTATCTCATGTTTGACGCGCAGTTTCGGGAGCAATGTTATATTGGCTACCTTTGAGGCAATGTGGTGGCCGTAGCAGCTACGACATAACATGAATTATTATTTAAGAGAAGAGAGACCTATACGAGCTGTATGTAAGGTACGGGACTGGAGTATTTTGTTGCCGATACTGGTCGTAATGAGTTGCGCCAATTTTCAAATTCAGATTTCATTTATGACGCAGAATGATAATTTTCGTAGAATGCAGTCTTACGTTCTTCTGTCTGGTACTTGTTTTTTAGTTCAACCACTCCAAAGATTTCACAATCTACGGGATATCAACCACTTAACACCTCTTACCATATGAAAAATTTCAATAGCTAATATGCATTCCTCTGTAAAAGAGGCAATCGTCTTAAGAATGTTGTAAAGACAGCGTGCGTTATTTACGAGATTTGCTATTAGATAATTGTATGAACAACAGCTTTTGTTAAAATGAAACCAACACAGTAAGTTCATTTTTCATGTTGTTTGGAGAAAGCATCAGTGAGGACATTACTGATAACCGTATTATTTCAGTCAATTCTGACGAAAATGGTTTAATGGCGCCATCAGATGCGACTGGTTTGTAACTATGAATAGCGAAGAATTATTTATGGAATAATGGTAATGACGAATTAAAAAGTTTCGACTGTAATGAATTTTACATAACACAAAGGGTAAGAAGTCGTGAGACCTTGGCCTCTGTAAGACTGAGTTCTGAGAATATGAAAAACGCAATTGAGAAAAACTTTGGCATTCATCCTTCTTCAGAACCAAGCAAATACTGCCATATTCATACTCAGAAGAAGCTCTTACACAGTTCTATTAGATTTTAAGGTGTTGATCTTGCAACAGGCCATACAGGTCTAGCTTGCAATTTCTTCATTTGAATAATGACGCTAATAGGTGATGGTGTGGACAAGACGAATCAATGAACATAAGACCTTGGGGAACACAATCAAAACAAAAGATCGAGATATTTTGACCATACAACTAGAGCAGAAAAATACAATATTCTAAGACTGATAATGGAAGGAAACGTTATAGGCAAAAGATCAGTAGGAAGAAGATGAATATTGTGGGTACGATATCTGAGAGAGCAGTTCGGATGCATTTTCTTACAGCTGTTTTAAATACACAAAGTCAAAAACAAGACTGGCCATAACGATAACCGCCCTCTGAAAAGGCAAGGCCTCTTCATAAGAAGAACGTTTAAATTCCAGGTGTTTATTGTTTAAAATGGCTCCTCCTATCAAGCCATTCAGTCTTGAATTTGCTGCTTCCGGAGTGACTAGGCAGCTTAGGAATGAAGCGGCTATGATGATAACACAGCGAAAACATCCGGGTAGTAACATCCTGTATGCACATATCTATTGCATGGAATCGCGACCTTTACTTATAAAATGTAAACTGCTGAATTACTCCAATTATGTAGGCCAGTCCTCTACAGTCTGGAAACCGATCATCTCGAAAGTGTAAGTGATCGGGTGGGAGTGGCTGATGCAATGTAGGTGATCGTCTCGTTCGATGTCTCGGTTTAGAAGTGTCCGTCGAAAGCCAACCCGGCGCACAATTAACATTGAAGAATTAACAGGGCGCGACTGGAACGCCAGTCCTGGTGCTGTCTGATGAAGAGTATAGCTTAACGGTTCACCAGAGCGGAGCTCACACTTTCCACAGCTAGGCGTCGATATCACATGCTGAGGATGTTTCGTCGAGGAGTCGCCGATCGGCCGCGCCGGTGGTGAAGGTACGGCGAGACCAGCAGGGCTGCCAACCGCGGAGAGGGCGAGGCGCCCGCATCAGCAGCAGTGGTCGGCGAAGGCGGCGCTGGCGGCGGCGAGCAGCAGCAGCTCCACCACGGGGTGCGTCAGCCGGCGCTGGCCCGCGTGTTGCATAGCCGCCGGGCGCTCGCCTGCAACGAGACGACCGGCCGCTCCGTGAAACAGCTGGCGGGACTCACCTGCCACCTCTGACCGCAGTTCGGTTTCTTTCCGGTGCCCAATCTTGAAATACTTTCTAGCGTAGACTTTTAGTTGACTAGGTTATTAAGCACACAGAAGGAGATTTTCAATCTGCAGTGGAGTGTGTGATGATATGAAACTTCCTGGCAGATTAAAACTGTGTGCCGTACCGAGACTCGAACTCGGGACCTTTGCCTTTCGCGGGCAAGTGCTCTACCATCTGAGCTACCCAAGCATGACTCACGTTCCGTCCTCAAAGCCTTACTTCTTCCAGTATCTCATCTCCTACTTTGCAGACTTTACAGAAGCTCTCCTTTATTAAGACCACAGGCCGAAAATTTAGCCATCGTCAGAATATATCAACGTCTATACTGATACTCCGGAAGTCATCATATGGTGCATGGCGGAGGATACCTACTTTTTTCTTTTTGGTCATCAGTCTACTGGCAGGTTTGATGCGGCCCGCCACGAATTCCTTTCCTGTGCTAACCTCTTCATCTCAGAGTAGCACTTGCAACCTACGTCCTCAATTATTTGCTTGACGTTTTCCAACCTCCGTCTTCCTCTACAGTTTTTGCCCTCTACAGCTCCCTCTAGTACCATGGAAGTCATTCCCTCATGTCTTAGCAGATGTCCTATCATCCTGTCCCTTCTCCTTATCAGTGTTTTCCACATATTCCTTTCCTCTCCGATTCTGCGTAGAACCTCCTCATTCCTTACCTGATCAGTCCACCTAATTTTCAACATTCGTCTATAGCACCACATCTCAAATGCTTCGATTCTCTTCTGTTCCGGTTTTCCCACACTCCATGTTTCACTACCATACAATGCTGTACTCCAGACGTACATCCTCAGAAATTTCTTCCTCAATACCTACTATCGGATTTTTTTTTATTAAGGAGGCTCCAGTTTAGTTACAAGCAGTTGAGGAACGATATGCCTGTATCACTGTTACTATTTGATTTTCCCTGTCACAGTAGCGATATCATATACAGATGATTCTGAGGACACCGTTGTCAGTGGGTGCAGTGGGAAGCAAAACATTTGTAAACCTCCCATTGGAGATTCAACGCCCTGCGGGTTTCCAAAACGTAATAAATGAAATGATGTTGGTGGCCCTCAACTACGTACCTTCGGACTCAGAGTTGCAGTATTAAAAGTTTTGTCTGGTTTAGTTGTCTAGAGGCTGCGATACGTAGTTACCGCATTACAGGTCAAATACTGCTGAGTCTACAGTATACGATAAGAACACACACATGAATCGAATGGTCGAAGGTTTCTATCACTCGGCAAACGCGAATTATGAAAGTAACATATAAATTTATAAATGAATGATAGTAATTAAATAAAAACTGCAGGTAGTATCTTAACGACTTTTAATGATGAGTACGATAGAAGAAGGACTTTTGAGAAAGCGGTATATTTCTGCAAAACACTTATTGGTGTCTACGGTCCAGCAATTAAATAAAATATAAGTTGAATAACAGGGAAACAACAAATTCCTACTGCACGTAATTAGTTATGAACTACAACATAGCTCGCGAGATATTCCCTTCTAAACGCACACTACGTCTTCACTGCAGAAGCCACGGAAATCTCACAAGTGCACAAGTCGGCACTCCGAAGTAATTCTATCCGTCGCGACCACGCGCAAACCGCTCCACACTCTCAAAGTCCAGCTCCGCGTCCGTCGCGTCCAGCACTTTGCGTCTCCTGTGAGACTGTCCAGAACCCTCAGCGTCCTGTGCGACTGTCCCTAGCGCCGCACTCTTCCGAACTACCTCGTGTCCTCTCCGGAAACTCTCTTAGTAACGAGCGCTGTGATTGGCTAGAGCGTTCCCTGCATGTCTCCATGTCTACGTATCCACACAAACCTAATGAAACACATACGAAATACTTGATTTACATCTAAATAACTTGAAATTAAATAAATATTCCTACGGCTGGACCATAAACACGCTCTAACACACATTATTAAATACATAAAGAAATTAAATAAACTTATATCAAAGGAATAGCAACAAAAGGTAGGCCAGTAGCCTAACGGGTCTGTGCTTTCTAAAACACAGTAAATAATTGACCAATTTCTTCATGATTAGTATATATCGGATATAAATAAAGACACAGATGAATAAATATATTTATAAGCATGCTGCTACCGTTTTTTCGTATAATTGTGGAGTACTTATGGCCTGACGCGATCGATAGTAATCGGCCACTTTGACCTCCAATGACTCATGTACTATTCAAGTCATATGCCTGTAATTTATATCAATTTAGGTTTACACTAATAGCTTTCTAAAGACAAGTCGGTCGACCACATCGGATGAATCGTTTAGATTTTGGAATTTCGTTGCTGGGGATTACTTGTATAATTTACCGTCAGATACTAAACTTTAAACTAATAAAGATATTGAAAATCTGATTACACCATCAGAATCGCCATGCAAATAATATTAATGTACATGTATCTTTTTGAGGTATCATGATTCATATGTCTACTATTAATTTCTATACGAACTGTGAAATGTCTGCCATTAACGTTTCACAAAGTCTGCCATCTTTGGCCGTCTCAGCCCACAGTGTCACCAAGTAATTCCCAGCCACGTGCTGGATGGACCACGCACTGGGGCTACCCCTCTCGTCCGGCTAACGTTCGCCACCACGTGTTTGCTGCCGGGCCCTGGCTGGCCGAGCGGCCCGTGTGGCGACTGCTTCCTCCGAAGTTAGAATATTTTCAGGGCGCCACGGCTCGCCCGTTACCTCACAGCCCTCACGACAAAAGGTGGCATAAAATGGATGTCTTGTACAAAAAAATACAACTGAAAGTGAAAATAATGGTGCATTCCTTCCGAGCCCCAACTCTTATACCTGACGGTGGCAACGTAGCACCTGATTCCACACCCGCAACCACTGCTAATCGCACTTTTCAATACGCACAGTCTTAAATAATATTCTTCATAAAATCCGTATCACACCGTAGGGTCACTGTGCTTGTAGCTTCTTACAGTCTCAAAAGAGACCTTCCACTCTGGCCCACATTTTCTGTTATATGTGTAAGGCAGGTTGAAAAAAAGTTACTTCATAAAAACAATAAGAACCTTTTTTCCGGTAACGGAAATTTTGTAACTTAAGATTTCCACTACCAATATATGTGCCTACTAAAATTTCATTAACATTGGACAAATATATTTCAAATTATATAGTTTTAAACTGCACAGTTCTGAGCGAAGACCCCCAAAATCGGACAATGTTTGTTGCAATCTAAAATTTAAAAAAAAAATACTGAATTTTAAAACCAAATTGGTCCACATAGCCTAACGCAGAAAGTATTGGCACAACTCATTTTGCGATAGACCTATTGGTTTGCAAGTAATTATAGCCTAAACTCGAGTCTCCATCATAAAAAAATCCTGTTGTAGTACTACTGCTATTCAATCCTTTTCCTATTCCACTCGGAGCCCTTATTTTTCTTTCCTTGTCTTCGCGATCGTCGCTCGAGATGTACGTTAGTGGCAACTTGGTCGTTTCGCAGTCTACAGTAAATGTATATCCTCCAAATTTTCTCAGTAGCGTGTGATATTTCTGGCTCTAGTAGCCATCATATCTAGGTACCAGATATTTTCCTCAGAGCACTAGAAATTGCAGCATTATGCCTAAGTCGCAATCATTAGTGTGACCTATCCGCCTTTCTGGTGGAAAATACCCCCCCCCGAATTTAAGTCTATCAATGAAATTCGCTGATACGCTCGGAAGCTACGCGCACTGATTCTAGCTTTATTTCATTAATATTTTATTAACGATGGATTAAACTTGCTTAACATTTTGGAATAAGAATCTCTAAATAGCAAGTTATCGCCTATTGCAATATAACCAAAAGCTAAATGAAAAGACATATGGTGTCTCGGAGCATTACCGGATCAGATCTCAAGAGGTATTCATAGTGGACAGACATGTTGTCTGCTGCGGTAAGTCAGATTTTAATTGTGTGCAGAAATAATGCGCTCAGAACAGTGAGAATAAATTACATATATTCAGGCAATGGTGTTGCAAGATGATGTTTTTAAAATGTTCATCCAGCGTAGTGCAGCAGCTCGACGTGCCGTGGATCCAACGAGTCGTTCGAAGTCCTCTGCAGAGAGACTGAGGCGTCCACAATTGCGCAAGTGCTGCCGGTGCTCGAGTTTGTGGATGACCTGGCCTCTCGATTATGTCCCATTAATGTTCGAAGGGGATTCATGTCGGGCGATCAGGGTGGCCAAATCATTCATCTGGATTGCCAAGAAGGTTCTTCAAACCTTTGACATGATATCGTTCTTTGGGAACGTGAAGTCCATGAATGGATGCAAATGGTCTTCAAGAAGCCAAATATGACGATTCCCAGCCACTAATTAGTTCAATTGGATCAGAGGGCCCAGTCTATTCCACGTAAACACAACTCATACCAGTATGGAGTCACTTCCAGTTGCACAGTGCCTTGTTGACAACTTAGGTCTAAGGCTCCGTGAGGTCTGTGCCACACTCCAACCCTACCATCAGCTCTTAGCAGCTGAAATCGGGACTTACCCGACGAGCCCACGGTTTTCCAGTCGACTGGGGGTCCAACCGTTATGGTCACGAGCTCAGGAGCGGCGTTTCTGGCGATTTCGTGCTTTAGCAAAGACACTCATGTCGGTCGTCTGCTGCCATACCTCATTAACGACAAATTTCGCCACACTGTCGAAACGGATAAGTTCGCCGTACGTCCCACATTGATATCTGCGGTTATAGCATGCTGTGTTGCTTGTCTATTAGCACTTACAACTCTGGGCAACGCCGCTGCTCTGGTCGTTAAGTAAAGACCGTCAGGCACTGCGTTGTCCATGGTGTGAAGCTACGCCCGGAATTTGATATTCTGGGTACATCCTTGACACAGTGGAACCCAGAATACTGAATTCCTTACAGATAACCGAAATGGAAAGTTTCAATTATTGAAAGCAGGAATAATGTTTCCAAATTGCAGTTTTTCGTTTTTGCTAAAATAAATTCGAATGACACCCCTTTAAAAGAAGTCAGCGAACTACACTCGTGCTCATAAATTAAGGATAATGCTGATACATGGTGAAATAACGCTCTGGTGGGCGGTTTGCGGGTTTAAATCACCTCGGGGTATGACCATGCGGTGCATTTAAGCTGCGGCCGTCGCACAGTGGCGCTGGCAGCAGACCAAATATACAGAGATGTGTTGGTGCATGTCAGAGTACGGTGCAGCGAGTAAGTGTGGAGACGTTTTCAGACGTGCTAATAGTGACCGTGTGTTCAAAATGTTCCAGGTATAGTCTGAACAGTGATTCTCGCCGAGTTTTCATCTGGCATGAACCAGGAACCAGATACCAACCCCTTAATGTCCTTGAAAGGGACCTGTATGGAAGTCGTGGTTTGATGGTGTGGGGTGGGATTACGACTGGTGCACGTACACCCCTGCATGTCTTTGACAGAGGAACTGTAAAAGGTCAGGTGTATCGGGACGTCATTTTGCACTCGTATGTCCGCTTCTTCAGGGGTGCAGTGGGTCCCACCTTCTTCCTGATGGGTGATAACACACTGCCCCACCGAGCTGCCATCGGGAGGAGTACCTCGAAACAGAAGATATCAGGCGAATGAAGTGGCCTGCCTGTTCTCCAGACCTAAAGCACATCTAGTACGTCTGGGATGCTCTCGGTCGACGTATCGCTGCACTTCTTCAAACCCCTACGACACTTCAGGAGCTCTGACAGGCACCGGTGCAAGAATGGGAGGCTATACCCCAGCAGCTGCTCGACCATCTGATCCAGAGTATGCCAATCCGTTGGGCGGCCTGTGTACTTGTGCATGGTGATCATATCGCATATTGATGTCGGGGTACACGCGCAGGAAACAGTGGCGTTTTGTAGCACATGTGTTTCGGGACGGTTTTCTCAACTTATCACCAATACCGTGGACTTACAGATCTGTGTTGTGTGTGTTCCCTATGTTCCTATGCTATCAGCGCCAGCTTCGTGTAGTGCCACGTCGTGTGGCACCACTTTCTGCAATTATCCTTAATTTATGAGCATGACTGTACTTCATTACATAACATCAGTTCCTCACTAACGGTTTACTACAGCATCAGCAACAGATCTACGATCGACGTTCAGCTGTCTGCCCAGAGGACGACTTCAGAAAAATGGAGGTTGGTCAAGTCATTAGAACTATGCATTTCACTTAGGGTGGTGAAAGCAACTAGGCACCTCGCGAGTAATTCATTCCCAGAACAATGGAATCCTTAACATGTCATCTGCAGTAACACGGAGGAGATAAACGGATAGTAATTTCTCCCTTAAATCATTCTAAGCGTCTCGTGAAGAGAACGTACTCTTTCCTAAAAAGGTGCCTCCTATGGTTTACGTAACACTCGCGTAGTACTCGCTCGGTGATCGATCCTAGCGGTAACGAATCTAGCAGCACGCCTCTCAGTTGTTTTGATGCATTCCTTTAGTCCAACGTGGTCGGGATCTCAAACACCAGAACGGTACTTAAAGATGGGTAGCACGATTATTCTGTACACAGTCTCTTTTATAATAGGGCTACATTTTTGAGCCGTGGTAAAAAATTGCTGTTTTGAAGAACGCGCCGCAGAGCGTTGTGTGAAGCAGTCTCCCTCTGGTGGGAAAGCGGAAAGGTTGTCTGTTCGCGTGCATTTAAGGGGCGCGATCAGCTCGGCAGTTGGTCAGTCGGAGTGAGGCTAGGACAGTCTCGCGTCACCAGTTGCTGGTCTGTCTCTCGTTTGCATTTGTGCGGCAGTTAGTGTCGGTCTGTCGTCGGTCGTTTGAATCAAACTTTAAAGCCAGAAATGAGAGTCTTGCCACTCCGCCAGCTAGTGGTCGCCCGGTCGGGGCTGAGTTCGTGCATCTGAGTCTGCGCGTTAGGCCACCAGTCTGCTCGAGTTGCTCGGGCAACGGTCATTGGCGGTTGGATCGGTCGGTTGGTCGGTCGCGCACTGAGACACGAGATGGCCTGTCCGCCTTGAGCGTCGGCGCATGTGAGGTCCCCACGTGAGTCAAGTGGGCCGCGCCGTATAGAAAGGGGTAGTGGCTTCGCGGTTCACAGGAGAGCAACAGGAGCCAACCCACGACATCGGGCTGGCCGGGGCGAGCTGCGACGCAGTGAGACGGGAGATCGGCGCCCCTCCTGCGTCCGTTGAAGCGGCTGGCAGCCGACGGTTCGGGAGAGCGTTCGGGGTGCTGCACCAGGTCTTCGCCAGAAATCGCAGTTTATTAGAAGTTAAGTGATTGGAGATATTTTGTTTCCTTTACTTTTTTTTTAAATTCTTTTTTAAGATAACCATCATAATTAATACAAAGTAACCCACTTCCTTAGCTCATTAGTGGGTCCTAATAGTTATACATTTTTTATTAAATTGTGCAGCTAGTTTTTTAGTTTTATAGTGAGCTAAAGTTACTAACAACAATGGGCATTAATATCTACATCTACTGTCTATACCTAAATCCTATAACTAATTGAATTTATACTATATATTCTGCAGCGTCACATGTGTGCCAGTTAGAATATAAACCTACTATATTTGCCTTGTTCTTCGAGCTAACCCCGAAGGACATGCCCCTGGCACTGGGCAGGCCTCGACGTTATAATTCGCTGCAGTACCTATTCTAGTTTCCTATATCTAAGTCCTACAAACTAACTTATCCTACGTCATGTCCAGTGTGTGTCATATTCGGTGGTTGATCCCTACTACCCCTAGTCCTGCACATGGCGGATTCCAACTCGGATGAGGTCGGCCAGTCCACGCACAGGCGGCGCGGGAATAGGGCTCTTGGTCGAAGTCGGTGATTATTGTCCTTGTTATTTACGGTATCTCTCTAAGATATTCAATTAGAAACTTTCGTGATACCTCGTTTGCCAAGGTGTTTAGAATCTGAAAAGTTTCCTCTCGTCTGAGCAGTTGATACGTGTCATGGTTGGGAAGTCTGTCTCTTAGTGTATTTGCAACTTCATTGAAGAGGGGACATTCGTAAACAACATGTTTGGGTGTACCCTCCGGATCGCCACAGTCACACCCTGATGTTGCCCTTTTCCCAAATCGACATAAGTACGTCGGGTAGGGCCCTTTACTTGTTAAATTCTACTTCCTTTCTTGGTGAAGTCACCAACCGCTTTTGTTTGGGGTCGTCCCACCATTCTTCTCCGTTTGCCCACCCGCGGGAAGGTGGTTATTTGTGAATTGGGTTGGCCGTTATCCCTTGTGGAATTGGGGAGGCGTAGAGCAATCTGCGGTTCGGGTTGTTTAGTACCCCTCCCTTCCCCCCCGTCAATCTGCCATACGTTAATAGCTGCCTCTGTCATGTTTGTCGGATTTGGTCTTAAAGAACTTATTGTTATTGCTTAAAGGCCGAATTCTTTAAATATGTTTTTATCTTGCCTATGATCTTGCGAGGTGGTATATGTGTAACGTAGAGCATGTTGTACATTTTATGGGTTTTATTTAAATAGTCATTTTAAGTTATGAGGTTGCCACCCTTCCACCGTAAGAGTCCTTAAAAAAATTGCACTTTCGGTGGCAAATCATGTGAGTGTTGTACCATTCCCATCCCTCTTACAGGGTGCATAGTTTACGTGTTTGTGTGAGTTGTTAAAAATTTTTTTGTGTAAAGTAATCTAGTGTGTTGCAAATTTGCACCAGTGTACTCTTTCAGAGGTTGTTGTGAGCGGTCATGACTACGGCCGTGTTGAAAGGGAGCAGGCAAGCTTCTCAGCCCGAAGGCTCCTACTGTTAATAATGTTCTTTCTGCATCTAAATAAAAATGTAACTTGATATTTCGAGGGTGCTTTTCTGCTTATAATTTTTAAATCTGTTTTTGAAAAGCTTTTAGGAATAAAATTCACATTTGTTAAAAGAAATTTTATTTTCCATCAGTTACTTCCTGGCAACTACTTCTACCCTCACCAAGTGTGATTAAATGTGTTAATGTTCTTGATGAATCGCTAGTAAATAAAGTAAATTCTTTAAGAAAAAAAAAATTGAATGTAAATTCACGGTTCAATTTTCCTAGAATTTTTCCATTAAACTATAGTGGACCATTCACCTACTCTACAATTTACCCTACCTCCTCGTTCCATTTCATCACATTTGCAACGTTACGCTTATATTTTTAATCGTTGTGACTGTGTCGAGCAGCGTACAACTAAGACCGCATTCGGATATTACACTATTATTTATTCAACTCATCTACATTATATTACATTTTGGCATTTGACCATTCGTCACACCAAAAAGAAGTTCTATCAAGTCTTCCGGTATCCTTTTAGAATCACCCAACGACGACACTCTCCCGCAAACTGCAGCGTCATTAGTGAACAGTCGAACATTGCGGCTCATTCTATCCGACAGATGGTTTGGTTATCTAGAGAGCGAGAGCTGTCCTACCACACTTCCCTGGGGCACTCATGGTGATACCTTGGTCTCCGATGAACATTTATTGTCGACGGCAACGAACTGGATTGCATTACTTGAGAAGTGTTCATCTACATCTACATCTACATTGATACTCCGCAAGCCACCCAACGGTGTGTGGCGGAGGGCACTTTACGTGCCACTGTCATTACCTCCCTTTCCTGTTCCAGTCGCGTATGGTTCGCGGGAAGAACGACTGTCTGAAAGCCTCCGTGCGCGCTCTAATCTCTCTAATTTTACATTCGTGATCTCCTCGGGAAGTATAAGTAGGGGGAAGCAATATATTCGATACCTCATCCAGAAACGCACCCTCTCGAAACCTGGCGAGCAAGCTACACCGCGATGCAGAGCGCCTCTCTTGCAGAGTCTGCCACTTGAGTTTATTAAACATCTCCGTAACGCTATCACGGTTACCAAATAACCCAGTGACGAAACGCGCCGCTCTTCTTTGGATCTTCTCTATCTCCTCCGTCAACCCGACCTGGTACGGATCCCACACTGATGAGCAATACTCAAGTATAGGTCGAACGAGTGTTTTGTAAGCCACCTCCTTTGTTGATGGGCTACATTTTCTAAGCACTCTCCCAATGAATCTCAACCTGGTACCCGCCTTACCAACAATTAGTTTTATATGATCATTCCACTTCAAATCGTTCCGTACGCATACTCCCAGATATTTTACAGAAGTAACTGCTACCAGTGTTTGTTCCGCTATCATATAATCATACAATAAAGGATCCTTCTTTCTATGTATTCGCAATACATTACATTTGTCTATGTTAAGGGTCAGTTGCCACTCCCTGCACCAAGTGCCTATCCGCTGCAGATCTTCCTGTATTTCGCTACAATTTTCTAATGCAGCAACTTCTCTGTATACTACAGCATCATCCGCGAAAAGCCGCATGGAACTTCCGACACTATCTACTAAGTCATTTATATATATTGTGAAAAGCAATGGTCCCATAACACTCCCCTGTGGCACGCCAGAGGTTACTTTAACGTCTGTAGACGTCTCTCCATTGATAACAACATGCTGTGTTCTGTTTGCTAAAAACTCTTCAATCCAGCCACACAGCTGGTCTGATATTCCGTAGGCTCTTACTTTGTTTATCAGGCGACAGTGCGGAACTGTATCAAACGCCTTCCGGAAGTCAAGAAAAATAGCATCTACCTGGGAGCCTGTATCTAATATTTTCTGGGTCTCATGAACAAATAAGGCGAGTTGGGTCTCACACGATCGCTGTTTCCGGAACCCATGTTGATTCCTACATAGTAGATTCTGGGTTTCCAGAAATGACATGATACGCGAGCAAAAAACATGTTCTAAAATTCTACAAGAGATCGACGTAAGAGATATAGGTCTATAGTTTTGCGCATCTGCTCGACGACCCTTCTTGAAGACTGGGACTATCTGTGCTCTTTTCCAATCATTTGGAACCCTCCGTTGCTCTAGAGACTTGCGGTACACGGCTGTTAGAAGGGGGGCAAGTTCTTTCGCGTACTCTGTGTAGAATCGAATTGGTATTCCGTCAGGTCCAGTGGACTTTCCTCTGTTGAGTGATTCCAGTTGCTTTTCTATTCCTTGGACACTTATTTCGATGTCAGCCATTTTTTCGTTTGTGCGAGGATTTAGAGAAGGAACTGCAGTGCGGTCTTCCTCTGTGAAACAGCTTTGGAAAAAGGTGTTTAGTATTTCAGCTTTACGCGTGTCATCCTCTGTTTCAATGCCATCATCATCCCGTAGTGTCTGGATATGCTGTTTCGAGCCACTTACTGATTTAACGTAAGACCAGAACTTCCTAGGATTTTCTGTCAAGTCGGTACATAGAATTTTACTTTCGAATTCAATGAACGCTTCACGCATAGCCCTCCTCACGCTAACTTTGACATCGTTTAGCTTCTGTTTGTCTGAGAGGTTTTGGCTGCGTTTAAACTTGGAGTGGAGCTCTCTTTGCTTTCGCAGTAGTTTCCTAACTTTGTTGTTGTACCACGGTGGGTTTTTCCCGTCCCTCACAGTTTTACTCGGCACGTACCTGTCTAAAACGCATTTTACGATTGCCTTGAACTTTTTCCATAAACACTCAACATTGTCAGTGTCGGAACAGAAATTTTCGTTTTGATCTGTTAGGTAGTCTGAAATCTGCCTTCTATTACTCTTGCTAAACAGATAAACCTTCCTCCCTTTTTTTGTATTCCTATTAACTTCCATATTCAGGGATGCTGCAACGGCCTTATGATCACTGATTCCCTGTTCTGTACATACAGATTCGAAAAGTTCGGGTCTGTTTGTTATCAGTAGGTGCAATATGTTATCTCCACGAGTCGGTTCTCTGTTTAATTGCTCGAGGTAATTTTCGGATAGTGCACTCAGTATAATGTCACTCGATGCTCTGTCCCTACCACCCGTCCTAAACATCTGAGTGTCCCAGTCTATATCTGGTAAATTGAAATCTCCACCTAAGACTATAACATGCTGAGAAAATTTATGTGAAATGTATTCCAAATTTTCTCTCAGTTGTTCTGCCACTAATGCTGCTGAGTCGGGAGGTCGGTAAAAGGAGCCGATTATTAACCTAGTTCGGTTGTTTAGTGTAACCTCCACCCATAATAATTCACAGGAACTATCCACTTCTACTTCGCTACAGGATAAACTACTACTAACAGCGATGAACACTCCACCACCGGTTGCATGCAATCTATCCTTTCTAAACACCGTCTGTACCTTTGTAAAAATTTCGGCAGAATTTATCTCTGGCTTAAGCCAGCTTTCTGTACCTATAACGATTTCAGCTTCGGTGCTTTCTATCAGCGCTTGAAGTTCCGGTACTTTACCAACGCAGCTTCGACAGTTGACAATTACAATACCGATTGCTGCTTGGTCCCCGCATGTCCTGACTTTGCCCCGCACCCGTTGAGGCTGTTGCCCTTTCTGTACTTGCCCAAGGCCATCTAACCTAAAAAACCGCCCAGCCCACGCCACACAACCCCTGCTACCCGTGTAGCCGCTTGTTGCGTGTAGTGGACTCCTGACCTATCCAGCGGAACCCGAAACCCCACCACCCTATGGCGCAAGTCGAGGAATCTGCAGCCCACACGGTCGCAGAACCGTCTCAGCCTCTGATTCAGACCCTCCACTCGGCTCTGTACCAAAGGTCCGCAGTCAGTCCTGTCGACGATGCTGCAGATGGTGAGCTCTGCTTTCATCCCGCTAGCGAGACTGGCAGTCTTCACCAAATCAGATAGCCGCCGGAAGCCAGAGAGGATTTCCTCCGATCCATAGCGACACACATCATTGGTGCCGACATGAGCGACCACCTGCAGATGGGTGCACCCTGTACCCTTCATGGCATCCGGAAGGACCCTTTCCACATCTGGAATGACTCCCCCCGGTATGCACACGGAGTGCACATTGGTTTTCTTCCCCTCTCTTGCTGCCATTTCCCTAAGGGGCCCCATTACGCGCCTGACGTTGGAGCTCCCAACTACCAGTAAGCCCACCCTCTGCGACTGCCCGGATCTTGCAGACTGAGGGGCAACCTCTGGAACAGGACAAGCAGCCATGTCAGGCCGAAGATCAGTATCAGCCTGAGACAGAGCCTGAAACCGGTTCGTCAGACAAACTGGAGAGGCTTTCCGTTCAGCCCTCCGGAATGTCTTTCGCCCCCTGCCACACCCTGAAACTTACATATCGGTGAAATAATTTCGTGTATTAGGACCTTCGTTAACGGACTGCAGTGCTGCACCGTTTCAAACGATTTCCGGAAATCTAGCGAGATAGAATCTGCCGTTCTCCTCCACTCATGGTTTGCAGGATACAGTGTGAGAAAAATGCAAGTTGTGCGATTCTATTAAATCACTGTTGATCTGTGGATTGTAGCTTCTCTCTCTCAAGCAAATTATTTATATTTGAACTTGAATACGAGAATTCGGCTGCAGTATAAGGTGAGGACATTGGCCAGTAAGGTGGCGGATTTGTTAATTTGCCAAACGTACTTGTGCGAATCATCTGCAGCTCTTTTCCAGTCGCTTGGGATCTTCCTCCTGGCGGGACATTGTGATAACTGGAAGCTCTGTAAATTGAAGGTAGATGGGAAGAAAGGAAACAAAGGAGAATGGACAATCGATGTCAGTTGCATCGAGATTTCACGCAGAATCAGCGCCAACGAGCGAAAATGTGTGCTGGACTGGGATTCAAACTCGGGATATTCTGCTTAGTAGGCAGTGCGTTAACCACTTTTATTTTATTTTTTCGTGGGGGTATCAGGTCACGGGCTGGTGGAGGCAGGGTAGGCAGGGGTCGCAACCCGACGCCTGGCCAAAATGTCTCAACCTTCTCTTTTCTGGGGATACGGTCGAACGTATGATAGGGATTTTCTTAAGTTTTTTATTTTTACAATTTTTATTTGAGGTTTTTTGTGTCTTAAGTTTTATTGTCTCTCGTAGGTGCTAAACACAACATACAGAAACTAATGGTGCCATTCAATACATCCAAATGTAAAAACGGCTCTTAACTCCGTCTAGATTTCAAGAGTTCACTAAAAAAAGAGAGAAAAGAAAACGGGACACTGCAACGGCCCTGTTGACGTGTATCCAGGTCATCTTCTAACTAACTTAAAAAATATATATAGTTTCCTGAATACATCAGGTTTGAACTCTAATTCCTGAACGTTGAGCCATCTCCTCACTTTGTTTCTCATACCTGGAACACCCCAACTAGCCGGAGGGTCCGTGAATAACGAACCCAAGTAATTGGAGAAACATGTTCTATATTTCACGTGTCGCCGCGAGATATCATGTTGTTCTTGCAGTATGTGCGGGAAGTGTATGACGTTCTTGTCATCGGAGCGATACCAATAATACGTTGCCATCCCGTTTATCCAGTTTACTGCGTTTGTTCGGGAACAGTAGGTCGTCAGCTTTGATCGCCGTGTGCGCCAACATTTTCGTCGTTAGAAGCCAACAGTCAACTTCTTGCGACAAACCAAACGGTGCTCGCCGGAGTCGGCGACCGCGCGTTGGAGCCATGTCTGCGTGTCGACCAGAGTGCAGTAGTTGATGGTTCGGGAATTTGCCGTTCACCATTACATACCAGAATGCATGTACCTCTGTAGGGAGAGAGGGAAGATGGACCGCTCTCCATATTCTCTGCCACTGCATCGCAGTGTACTTCTGTTCGGCCACATTGCGAGATTGTTGTTGAAGTAAGCTTCGATATATTTCTTTCATTTTGGGCAGCCTGGTCTCCCACAAACTTTACTGAACGTAACTGTAATCGGCGACGAACTCCCGAAGGTGTGCGAGCGGTGCCGTGATGTGGCCTAAACTGACTGGTGGACGTAGTAGGCTGGCAGACTGGTAAAACAGGAAAGGCGGCCAACTGTGACGAAACTAACACCAGACTTTAACGCTGGGCAGAGCACAAGTGTGTCTGGGCACACAATGCAGGATGAACCTCCGCAGCTGAAGACCCATGCATGTGCCAATGTTAATACCACACAACTGAGACTGAAAAGGGCACGTGACCATCGGCGCTGGACGTTAGCGCAGTGGCAAGAGCTGAATGGTCCGATGAAGCCCGATACCGTTTCCATCGTGCCGATTGGAGGGCGAGAATCCGTCGTCTTCCAGGAAAATATCTCCTGGACACCCGTACTGCAGGGACAGACACAAGATGGTGGCAGCTCCAATATGCTCTGGGGAACTTTCACGAGGACATCCATGAATCCAGTGGAGCTCGTGCAAGGCACCATGACGGCGAAGGAGCATCGTACACTGGCTGCAGTTCACTTACACCCCTTCATGACGATCATGGTTCCCTAAAGCAGTGGCATTTTTCAACCAGATAATGCGTCATGCCACAGGACCAGAAGTCTGATGGAGTGGTTTCAGAGAACCACTTAATAATTCCTTGTGTAAGACGTGTATATTTCTATTGTCTATTGTCAAATCACAATTTATGAAAGATGTTTATATTTTATTAATAGGATTAAGTAGGAATAATTAATATTTGTCATGTTTAAAATAATTGTGGTAGCAGGGAATGTCTGGACCAAAGTATTGTTGACAAGAGAGACCGCAAATTGATATAATTTTAAAAAGGGCGGGAGAGATCTCGAATGGATACATTTTAAGAAAAGAGACCGCGCATTGATACATTTTGTAATGGTAGTAGGGATTGTCTGCACCAGAAAGCATTGTTGGCAGGAGAGACCGCACTTCGGCGTTCGTAGGACGTCAGTAGTAAGCGAAATGTGAAGCAAGTTGGTAGCAGATCTGAAGCGAGAGGTTGAGAGGAGCAGTGCGCCTGCCAGCCACCAGCTATGATTTACAAGAGATTATAAACGGATGTACAGAGACATCAACTAACCATTATCATAAGAGGAACTAATATTATTGAATTATTTTATTTCCGAAACTCAAGACTACTGAAGTTATGTTTGCGCAATGCTAGTTGTAAGATTATTATAAAAATTAAGTCCCATTTGAACGTTTGTAAAATCATTACATTATCAACAGTAAACATTTGAAGCGTTTAAAGAATATAATTAATTTTTTCCAGCAATCTACATTTACATTTATACTCCGCAAGCCACCCAACGGTGTGTGGCATTACTGATTATAATCCATCCCAAAAACCATCAACGTAAAACTTTGCAAAAAGTTTATTGTTGAAAAAAAAGTGTAACTATGAATTACGTAACTTCAGTCAAATGAATTAAAGAATAACAACAGCTTTGCTATTAAAGAATAACGTCAGCTTTGGTAATAAATACAGCCACTTATTATGACAGCCCATCAGCAGTTAATAGAGTATAGTAAACCAGAGTAAGTATATTCATGTCGCAGTTCGATGTAGTAGTCAGATGGCAATCCAGTAACAGTAAGAAGGGTAAGGAACAGTTTTTGGTTATTGCAGATAACGACTTAGGGCCACGACGACGACACATTCTATGTTTCATCGAAATAACCAGCAAATCACTTTTAATAAGCAGCAATTAAATTTGTATGCGAAGATTGAGAAAGAGAATAAATTTCAAAGGGAAGATATCACTTGTTATTATTAAGCAAGAGATAAAATCCTGAGGGAAGGATACATAGGTTATTGTAAAAGGGAAGGTTATCATTAACAAAAGAGGTTTAGAAGAGACTGGAAGGTTTCACTTGGAAAGAATTGTTTACCTACTCATATGTTGGTTTCTCTGTTATGGGATTTATTATTGCCCTAGTATCGTCAGCATTAGTTCCAATTTTGCTCTTTGAATGTTAATTGGAAGGTTATTCACACATATAAGGAATAGGAGTGCACCCAAAAGTGAACCCTTTGGGACTCCAACCCTTTTTTTTTACCTTTCCGACGTTATCTGAATTATTCAGCACAACTATTTTATAGTTAAGTATGATTCGAACCGCCTGTGTATAAAACGCCTTTAAAAGACCACAAAACATAGCAACTGGCGATATACTATTATTTAAGGCTTGTAATATTTAATGCGTTAACGTGTAAATAGCATTCTCAGTCGAGCAACCCTACTGGAATCCAAACTGTGTGTGATGAGTAAATTGATTCCATTAAAGTGTGAGACTACTCTTGAGTACAATATTTTCTTGAATATTTTGAAAAAAGATATGAGATTGCGTAAGTCTGTCTTGTCACATTTCAGTTTCTGCACTGTCGCGCCATGGGTTTGTTTCTCCATGCGTGGCCAGAAACAGTGTTTCAATACAATAAATGAGCTTCCAACCCATATAAATAAGTGTAACTTCTAACAAAATGTTTTCACAGTCCGGCACCGCCTGCGATGACGACAGGACTACGCCAGGCTCCAGAGAAATGTGGGGCAGCAAGCAGCCACTACGAGAATGGGCTCCTGCCACTGCCGGACCAACTTCTAGCTCCAAATCCGCGTCCCACAACTTGGTTCCAGTGCACTGGTGGCCTGCCTCGCGTCTCATTCCGAGAATGCCAGACTCCTGCCATGGAGTGCAGCAGATGGTGACTAGGACAGTACAGCCGCTCGTCCTTCTGTGCCGGTGCGGGCATCGTGCCGTTACGCAGCTTTGCCCCCACGGCTAGTTCCACATCCAGAGGCTGTCGTCCTCTGCAAGTGTTGCAGTATTTCGTACCGCTGGCATCTTCAGTGAGCAGCTACTCTGCACCCAACTGGGGCACGCATTGCTGACTGGGCTTCCGGTGACAGCATTCCCGGGCACAGACGACACGACCAGCTTTCTGGGCCGGCCGCTGTGGCCGAGTGGTTCTTGGCGCTTCAGTCCGGAACCGCGCTGCTGCTACGGTCGCAGGTTCGAGTTCTGCCTCGGGCAAGGATGTGTGTGATGTCCTTAGGTTGGTTACATTTAAGTAGTTCTAAGTCTAGGAGACTGATTACTTCAGATGTTAAGTCCCACAGTGCTCTGAGCCATTTGACCCATTTGAACCAGCTTTCTCCGTCAGCTGGCCGCTGCAGTGCACGTTGAGCCATCCATACTGTGCACGTAAAAGAGGCGCTATAGGTGTAGTAACACATGGTTCAATAAAAAGGTTTACTTTCTTCTTTTAATTGTTTGAGCTGCGCACGGCCTGCACCCAGTTTCGACTCACTGACGCTACCCACCCGAGAGGTTCTCTTCCCCTGGGCCCGTTTCGGTACACACCTGTAGGGTGCCAGCCTCGCTGCCAAGTAGTACCGATCCCTAATTTACGGGAACTGTGTAGCGTCTGCATAGATATCTCGCACCATATATCTCCGGATACCTACCACGAACTTGTCGAATCTACACCACACAGAATCGCTACTGTAATGCCTTTCAAAGATGGAACAGCCCTCTATTTACCAAATGGTCGATGTAGTTTTGTTCATCAGTGTATTTCTGATCGAAAGAATGAAAAAAAAAACTTAGGAAGTGCAACACATAACTTTTCGTCGACGATGGCCTCATTAGATTCGGACCATAAACCTAAACTACACAAACATCGGTCACGTCCCTTGCAAACGAACTATTTAGGCATTTTCCTTTTGCGATTTCAAGATACTGCGGAGAACCTAAGTATGGCCGGATGTGAGTACGGTGTACCCTCGTGTTGAATGAGAGGCAGTGTTCAAAAATGGTTCAAATGGCTCTGAGCACTATGGGACTCAACTGCTGTGGTCATAAGTCCCCTAGAACTTAGAACTACTTAAACCTAACTAACCTAAGGACAGCACACAACACCCAGCCATCACGAGGCAGAGAAAATCCCTGACCCCGCCGGGAATCGAACCCGGGAACCCGGAGAGGCAGTGTCTGGACAAGTATTCCACGTCGCTCTTTTTTCTGGTTAAAGAAGCGCTTAAGAACACGAGTCAGTCTCTAAGAACTGATTTTAGCCTAAGTTAAACGAACAAAGACAAAAGTTGACAGACTGGTGCCGTGTGGAAAAAATGAAAATGTTCCTGAAATTGCTCGCCAAAACGCATATATTCATTACACAAGTGATGTGCGAATTGGACTTTGTCTTACATTACGGCGTGTATTTTGTATGTTAACATACTGTTACTAGCTGAACCAGGCCTCATCTGAAGAAACAAAATTTTGAGAATGAAAATGGTCGGATTACTTCAAAATTAAAAATCAGTGGCATTACTGAATGAAGGCAGGGGGTCTCGATACTTAAACTCATCCACAGCAAGAAATATAGGAGGAAAAGGTTCAGATCACTTTTCATATTATTCTGATACGAAATACTAATATTTGATAACATTCTGATACGAACATCTTTTAATTTTCATTTGTAAAGCTATAAAGTGCTGATACTTTCCAGGACTTTTCTGCATGCTGTCTTGAACAATGCGGCCGATGTTTACACTCGTTTCTCTTATTTTACTTGTGATGTCCCTTCTGTTTAGATTGGGCTGCCGCGAAAAGCTGAATATACGACTTTGGATCAGTTTTATTTTGAATTGCAATGAATTTGTAATGAATTTGTTGACGTTAAAATAGTGTAGTAAGCAAAGGGAAAATGGCAAGAAACTGCAATGCAGGAACCTAAATAATGTAGAACCGTCAGAGGCGAAGATAGCCCAAGTTTCATAACGGCTCTTGATATGAAACCGAGAAAATTTTTTGTGTGGCTATGGAGGATCACATTGCATGGAAGTGGATTGCGAAAAACTAAACAAGAAAAATCGGAACGGTAATAGGAAGTCTAAGCGGAACTGTAATCGAAAGATGTGATGAAACCCTTTTCATACAAGTTTTGGCTACTTACAATGTGGAGGGATGAAACGGGTTGAACGTACCAGACTCACCGTTGAGCACGTGCACGGCGACGCTCTTGGTGTTGGCGTTGGAGGGGCTGCACGTGTAGGTCCCAGAGTCTGGTGCGTCCGCACGCTGTATGAGCAGGTAGCTCGTCGTGAAGTCGCCCTTCTCCGTGATGACCGACACCCCACCGCGTTCCGAATCATAGTTGATCTCCTGCGACACGAGGCACAAGTCAGTAGTTACAAAAGGGTCTGTGTAACGCTCCACATTCAATATCTAACCGAGCCACCAAGGTAATGCTTTTCTCTGTTGATACATACCAAGAAGCAAAATAGTGTTGAATGCTCTCCCAAGAGCTAGTAATACTATTATGGATTGCACAGCTGCAACAATAGTTAGTAATAGAGTGGGAAAATTGTTCATAATGGAATGTATTTCTCTGCTGCTCCTTTGTCATCAGGTTGAGTAGCACACACAAGCATAGACTAGATTTCTGGATAGATTCTTAGACATCTTGTGAACCGATGCAAATGTCTTTTTCCCGAAGAAAGAAGAATGACCTCTCATAGCCTGTAACTATCCCGTATTCGTTTGCAGAAAGTCTCTTTCAGCGGAACTTTATACATAACCTGCGAAAAATACATCAACGAAGGCATACAACGATGAAACACGGAAGAGACATACAAATTGTGCTTACAAAAATTTGAATTTTCTTCGTAGTGACACCTGTTGGATTCTGTCTCGAGTTCTACAGCCGACGTTCGTTTGACGATTATTCTGACGTTTCGCCAGCACGAGTGGCTAGCATTGAGAAAGCTCCACCGTTTGTTGCTAGTAGTTGACTGGAGTCGAGCTCGCGACCGCAATTTATGTATAACTTTCGCGCCATAGTCTGAGGACTTTTACCTGGTCATTACCGCTGTGGTTCCCCCCTTACTACCTGCCATGCCCGTTCGCTGTACCACGGGAATCCAGGACCTGTTCAAGGTCAGGCCGTCCTATTTCTTGTCGAACTTGTTGTCATGATTGTGGATTTATGTAGGATTCCTGAACAAGCAAGCGTGGTAGCTTTCTCTACAACGAGAATTTCCCTGTCGGCAAATTTTGTCGTGTGGTCGGTCTCAAACAGCGCATTCTCAGTCATCGCCATTTTCTCCACATGTCCAAGCCTGCAACAGCATTCATTTTCGGTGATCGTCGTGTTGTTGGGTCGTCCCGTCATTCGAACATACACCTTATAACTGTACAGGGCATGCAATATATTCCTGACGTTGCAAATGGGTCTCTTCTGCACTTCGCCGACACTCTTCGACCTTCTTGGTCGGTTTGCAGATAGTCTTGGCCCCACGTCTGGGCAATATACGGCAGTTCCTGTCCGAGGCAGAAAGGGCATACCTAAATTCCTTCTTCCGACGCGTCAGCTCGCAAAGTGTTAAGTTTTGTGATACTTCTTACGCAACTGCGGCAGACCCACTGTTCTGCACAGCGCTTTCCAGGTGTTCCGTCTTGCATGTGAGGAGGTGCGGCTCACATATTCGTCCTGCCCCTTTCTTCTGACCCAGCTCATGATTTGACATTTTCTCACATATCGGTCCGTATGTAGCAACAGAAATTCGCAAACATGGCAACAGTTTCAATAAGAAAGAGCTAAGCCTCAAGTTGGACGGATCCTGGATTTCCATGCTGCAGCGAACGACTGCTTTGCAGATAGCAAGGGGAAAGCCACAGCTGAGATAATCAGGGAGAATCCGTCAGTCGTGAGCGCAACAAAAAAATATAGTATGTGGCCACGAGCTCGAATCCAGTCGGCCACCAGCATTGAAACGTGAAGCTTTGATGCAGAAAGTCACTTTTGCTGGCGAAACGTTAGAAAAATCGCCAAACGTTGATTTAAGAACCCGTGAAAGAAGGCAAAAGGCAATAAGTCAACAAATGACCCCGGAAACCTCAACAGGCCGCGCGGAGTAGCCGCGTGGTTACAGGCCCCATGTCGCGTGTTATATCCTAGCCAGTAATCCGAGCCCGCTGCCAAAAGGTTGGCAGCATCAAAGTCCGGACTCCGTCCGCATAAGCAGCGCCAGCGAGACAGGAAATCGCCGCAAGTCTGCGCGCGCCACCGCTGGCTTCTGGGTTCTTAAAGCGTTGGAGTCGCGAGCGCTAGGACAGTTCTGTATTCGCCGCTCAGTTGTATACTCGCCACCGAACTGTGTGCTTGCTAGTCAGTTGTGTGTTCATCGCAGCAGAGTTGTTTGTCGTCAGCCGACGCTGACCTAGCCGCTCCGACTCGAACTAGACAGATTTCTGTAGACACGGAGTTCACTACTGTGTTTCTGTATCTTCGTCAATAAAGATAAGTACCGACTTTTATTTAATCAGAGTGTTTGGGTTTTCATCTTTCTGTTCACTGTTCCAGCGGACCGGTCGGCCCGCTATTAAAAGTGTGGCGGTGACTTCGTAAGCCGTTTCTACAGCGAATTGTTTGTCGCTACGAACACCGCCACAAAACTGGCGACGAGGACTTCCGAACTCGTGTGCAGGGCTGGTTCAACTTGTTTCTGGTTATACTAATTATAGCGATAAACTTTTGGGGGCTGGTTTAATTTGTGTTCACTATGTCTGCCGAATTACAACAGTTGATCTTGTTACAGAGTCAGCAAATACAAAGTCTGGTGGAAGCAATCGCCAAACAAGCGGCAAATCCTCCAACACAAAAGGAACAAGCACAGGCAGCACCACATTTCCGTGCTTTTGATGGATCCAGAGAAGAATGGCGAGAATATTTCGCGCAGTTGCAGGCGCACATGACAGTCTACAAAATCACAGGTACTGAGCGGCAGCTTTATTTAATTTCCACTGCAGACGTGGAAATCTATCGACTACTTTGTAAGTTGTTCCCGGAATCCCAGCCAGAAGCTTTATACTATGACGTTGTTGTTAACAAGCTTGCTGAGTATTTCGAGTCGCGAGTTCATGTGGCAGCAGCCAGATTCAAGTTCTTCAGATTAAAGAAACTGCCACATCAATCTAATAAACAGTGGTTAACAGATTTACGGGGCCTCACCCGTCAGTGCCGATTTAATTGTGTGTGTGGAGCTTCCTACAGTGATGTCATGTTACGAGACGCTATTACTCAAAACATTGCAGATTCTCGTATTCGTGCTGCTATCTTAAAGTTGCCTGACCCGTCATTAGAGACGGTGATGAACATCATTGAAGCCCAAGATACTTTTGACTATGCTGAGTGTGAGTTAGATCAGCCATGTATTTCTCAAATTGCCTGTGCTAAGCAAGTTATGTCACGCCCGCGGCCCCACCGGCAGAGTCAGACTGTAAACACTAGCCGGCCGCGTCATGTTAAACACATTCGTCAGCCGCGTGTGCAAAATGATAGAGTTAAGTCTTGCCCTAAGCGTGTTCTTGCTCATCCTCGTGAACGTTGCCCGTTAAGAAACGCGGTTTGTCACTTTTGTCAAAGGAAAGGACACATCCAGACTGTTTGTTTGCGTAAACGCAAGAACAATTCTAGTGCTGCCCAGCCCATGGATATTAATGTTCTTCAAAGCCAGCCCGCCCAGAAGGTCGCGTTTAAAGACTCTTCCGCGGTTCGTGTGGGTAATAAACTTGTTCGCAATAAGCCACCCACCCAGCCCTCTGCTATGCGACCCAAGCGTAATTCAAACGCTGTGAAAAGTGATGTACAGACTGCAAGTGACGCGGGAGTTGTTGTTCCACCCGCCCAACCCACGAGTTGTCGTAAGCAGCGAACACGCGCTAAACGCGCTGATTTTGTGTCTTCCGCCTCCACTGCACCGATCCAGAGACAGTGTAATAAACTATTTGTGAAACTACGCATCCAGGATAAGACCTTCAATTTTCAATTAGACACTGGTGCGTCTGTCACTCTCATAAATAGTGCTACGTATGCGGCTATCGGCCGCCCTAAACTTTCAGCGGCAAAAAATTCTTTGGCTACTTATAGTGGAGAACAAATTCCTGTGTTAGGTGTATGTAGCGTGCCAGCCACATTCCGTGGCAATACAAAAACAGTTTCATTCACAGTGCTCCGCGCTACAGACAGTGTAAACATTTTCGGATTAGACTGTTTTGACTTGTTTGGCCTGTCTATCCAAGACAATGTGTTGCAAATTAATTCTGTTGTTGTTCCTCAACACAGCATAACCGATTTGTGTAAATGATACAGTGACATATTTGAAGACGAACTAGGTTGTGCTGCGAACTTTGCCGCTCATATTACGTTAAAAGATAATGCTCAGCCTCGATTTTGTCGTGCTTGTCCAGTGCCTCACGCCCTCCGGGCACCTGTAGAAGATGAACTTCGTCGTTGGCAAAACAACGGTGTTATTCAACCCGTTTCAGCGAGCCAGTGGGCTTCTCCCTTAGTTATTATAAAGAAACCGTCTGGCAAGTTACATTTGTGTGCTGATTTTAAGTCGACAGTTAATCCTCAGACTGTCATTGATTATTTTCCTTTGCCTAGACCGGACGAGCTGATGGATAAGTTAGGGGAAGCTCGTTTCTTTTCCAAAATTGATCTCCGTGAAGCATATTTGCAATTGCCCCTCGACGAGCAATCACAACAGTATTTTGTCATAAACACGTCGTTGGGGTTGTTCCGTTTTCTGCGTTTGCCTTTTGGTTGTGCGTCAGCTCCAGCTGTTTTTCAGCGTTTTTTGTCACAACTTCTGGCTAATGTGCCATCGTGTTGCAACTATTTAGACGATATTGTTGTGTCCGGTCGGACGCCTGCTGAACATTTCCGTAATTTGGAGTGTTTGTTTCAAGTGTTGTCTCAGGCAGGCCTACGTTGCAACATCGATAAATGTTCATTTTTCCTTACGGAGATGGAGTATCTGGGACATGTTATTAATGCTCAAGGCATTCATCCCTCCCAGTCACATTTAGCAGCTATTCGTGATTTGCCCGCCCCTCGCAATCTGCATGAATTGCAAGCAGTTCTTCGCAAATTGACGTATTATATTAGGTTTATACCTAATGCATCACAGATTGCTGCACCGTTGCATCGTCTCCGCCGTAAGAATGTTCCGTTTGTGTGGTCAGCTGATTGCCAATCAGCCTTTCAGCAGCTTAAAGAGGCTTTATTGAATGATCGTTGTCTGGTCCATTACGACCCTAACAAGCCTCTGGTGTTAGCTTGTGATACCTCTTCTTTCGGCCTCGGTGCTGTGTTGTCTCACCGAGTCGGTAACACCGAACGTCCTACTGCGTTCGCATCTAAATTGCTAAACAAAGCTCAGTGTAATTATAGCCAATTGGACAAGGAAGCGTTGGCTATTGTGTTCGGTGTCACAAAATTCCATCACTACCTCTATGGTAGAACATTCTATTTAGTAACAGATCACAAGCCCCTGACGTCAGTGTTTCATCCCTCTACACCAGTTCCTCAGCGGACAGCTCAGAGACTACAACGTTGGGCTCTTTTGTTATCGCAATACCAGTATGAGATACTGTATCGCCCTACAGCTCAGCATGAAAACGCTGACGCGCTTTCTAGATTGCCGATTGCTGCGGATGATGTCTTCGATTCCTCTGAAGACTCTTGCCATCAGATTGACGCCGATGAGCATCAATCCCTCCGGGATTTTCCGATTGATTATCGTCAGGTGGCACGTGAGACAGCTACGGATCCTCATCTGAGTTTACTATTACGTTTTGTTCAACGTGGTTGGCCGTCCAAGGCAAAGGACATATCGGATCCTGTGGTTCGTCGCTATTATCCGCAACGTCATCTGTTGTCTGTTTCGCACGGAGTTTTGCTGTTACGCACCGAGAATGACCAGCTTCGTGTCGTGGTTCCCCAAGTGCTCCAATCCAAGGTCCTCGACTTGTTGCATCAAGGTCATTGGGGAGTGGTCCGCACCAAGCATCTTGCCCGCCGTCATTGTACATGGATCGGCATTGATAAGCAGATTACGCAGATGTCTACAGATTGTTCGACGTGTGCCGAACACCAAGCTGCTCCGCCTCAACGGTCGCCGTCGTTGGGAACGTGGTACCGTGATAAGTGTCCAGGGTCGCGGTTTTTATACTGTTCAAGGTGCTACTGGGGTGCACAGGAGGCATCAGAACCAGTTGCACCGCGCTGGCCGCGGGGATTCTGCCGCTCGTTCTTTGTCCACAGATTTGGTCCGCGGCGGGTTCCAGCCGCGCCTTCCGACTTCGCTGCCGCCCCCAGGGCAGCAGCAGCAGTCGTCGCCGCTACCACGCCGACAGCCCATCCCGTTGATGCCTCCCGCGCAGCTTCATCCGGGAGCGCCCCAGGTGGTCGCTCCGGCGCCTGCGGTCCCTCTTCAGTCGCCACCGCCTTCGGAGCGGATGGACGTCGACCCCTCAGCCGGGCCGCCTTCCCAAGCGGTGGCTGTGCAGCCTGTCCTGCAGCCGCTTTCCTTGGGCACCCCCAAGGAGTATGACACCGCAGCGCCTTGTCCGGCGCCCACTCAGCAGCCGTCGACGCAGCGTCAGGAGACGCTGCCTCTCTTCGTGGGTCCCGACGCCCCGTCGCGTCCAGTACCAGAAGCTGCGCCCGTGGTCACAGGCGTGCACCCTGACCTCGGTTTTCAGTCGGTGTTTCCCGAGGCCCTGCGCAGCCAATGCTGGGGTGCGGACCGGGGACTGCCACCGACAACAGTCTCCGCCCCGGTCTCTTCTGCTACGCCTGCGGCCAGACCCCTCCCCCGCCGTCGACGCTCGCCACGTCATTATTCAACGACGGTGCGGCGATTTGGGGGGGAGGAGTGTTATATCCTAGCCAGTAATGCCACCCGAGCCCGCTGCCAAAAGGTTGGCAGCATCAAAGTCCGGACGCCGTCCGCATAAGCAGCGCCAGCGAGACAGGAAATCGCCGCAAGTCTGCGCGCGCCACCGCTGGCTTCTGGGTTCTTAAAGCGCTGGAGTCGCGAGCGCTAGGACAGTTCTGTATTCGCCGCTCAGTTGTATACTCGCCACCGAACTGTGTGCTTGCTAGTCAGTTGTGTGTTCATCGTAGCAGAGTTGTTGTTTGTCGTCAGCCGACGCTGACCTAGCCGCTCCGACTCGAACTAGACAGATTTCTGTAGACACGGAGTTCACTACTGTGTTTCTGTATCTTCGTCAATAAAGATAAGTACCGACTTTTATTTAATCAGAGTGTTTGGGTTTTCATCTTTCTGTTCACTGTTCCAGCGGACCGGTCGGCCCGCTATTAAAAGTGTGGCGGTGACTTCGTAAGCCGTTTCTACAGCGAATTGTTTGTCGCTACGAACACCGCCACAAAATCACGGATAGTGCGGCCCCTCCCGCCGGAGGTTTGAGTCCTCCCTTGGGCATGGGTGTGTGTGTGTTGTTCTCAGCTTAAGTTAGTTTAACTAGTGCGTAAGTCTAGAGACAGATGACCTCAGCAGTTTGGTCCATGAGGAATTCACACACACACACACACACACACACACACACACAAACCTCATCAACTTTCTTCATATTGATACAGTGTACGCACAACTTGAGGAATGACTAATGTCACGGAATCAATATGAACCCAAGGAAAATAAGGCGATGAGAGTGTATCGCATGAAAGTGAAAGCAGCACAATGTCGAACTGAACAGATGGCACAATACAGATATTTGGGAATCGTGTTAACTAGTAAGTGAAGGAACGAAAAACTAATAAATAGAAGAACTGCAACGGCAAAACAAGCTTCTCAGGAAAATAAACGTTTACTACACATAAAAATGGGGTTGGAGTTAACGAAAAGGTCTGTTCAATGGTTCTAGTGGCATGTTGTACAATGCAGCATGATCAAAGGACAAAAACGTACGTGCCGTTTCATCATACCGTTATAAATCACTTTCCTGTGTCATCCGTCACACCACATAATTATATCATTATAAATAATGCTGAGACCTGTCAGGAAATGCAAAAATGATGTTATGACACTATGATTAAAACTCTTTACTCTGGAAAATGTGGTCCATAAAAGAGCACAGAAAATACGTCCTGCGAATATATTTTCACTCCAGCTGCCTCTGTTATCATTGGAACAGTCTACATGAATAGTTGTGTCGTGTTTTATTTAAAGACGCTAACCTTTGTAATAATTTACGTAATTTATACGCTTTTCACGGTGTACATAAACCTTGCGCTCGTTTAATGTTGCTATATTCTTACACGTTACTTACAACTCTGGTAATCCTCAAGGGAAGTGGGACAGCTGATGGACAGGAAGTACTTCAATAGTGATGACAAAACGAACAGCTGTATTGGAATCCAACGTCGTTTATTCTTTTTAACATATGCTACCAGTTTCGAGAACAAATACATATGGAAACACATATAACATGATAGAAGTTATGAGAGCACAGACAACGTAAATCATACCGTATGACTAAAAATGAGGATAAAATCACATCATAAAATTACACGATAAAAATATACTACTGTTATCCATACAAAACAAAATTCAGTATCTAACTTATATTGCAACTTTTTTTTAACCCAGTTACAATGAACTACACCAGCAAAGCAATCGAAGCCACGTACATTCCTGTTTGGAACACCTACAAATATGAGGTGCACAAATAACAAGAAAACGAAACCAACTGATAACATAATATCACATGGATGGAGTGGACAAATGCTACACAAATCTAATGAACAAACGTTCACTCGAAAAAAACAAACCCGCCGACATAATAGAAAACACTCTAATGACGTCAAAAACATAGACAATGTAAAACACAGTCTAATGCCTGTTATACGAATAGACACGTACTCCACTGATATTACCCTACAGAAACCCATTCATATCCGTAGGGTCCACGACGCTAACTTAGCAAGCATGTAACTTGTAAATGTGAAAGGCCCTGGAGGCAACATCTCCAAAGAAACAACAATGCAAGTAGCCAAAGTTCCTACTAATTCCAAGAAATCTACTGGACCTAAAACAATGTTGCCAACATTAGTAACATCCGCCGTCAATATGTACCCACAGGGTTAAAAGTAGCATAGAACATACATGTCGACGAACGACGAACTAACGCCGAAGAACATCTCGTGTGCCAAATGAGCTCTTTACATGTAACAGTAGTCTATAAAGAGTAACTTAGTAAAAGTCGATGAGCAAAACCAGTAGTTATGTGCAACTACACATACAAGACCATTAACCTTTAAACGTCCGCCGGCCGTGGTGGCCGAGCGGTTCTAGGCGCTTCAGTCGGGAACCACGCGACTACTACGGTCGCAGGTTCGAATCCTGCCTCGGGCATGGATGTGTGTGATGTCCTTAGGTTAGTTAGGTTTAAGTAGTTCTAAGTTCTATGGGACTGATGACCTCAGATATTAAGTCCCATAGTGCTCAGAGCCATATGAACCATTTTCAAACGTCCATATGGATATCCAGCAGAATAAAAACGAGAACAGGTACGAATTACTACACAAGAACAAGAGAATAAACTCCGAAGATTCTATAAGAATGGGAACCCAGATGATAATTTAAGCAAACTTGACAAACGTCGAGCGCATCTATATACCCTCTAGACGATACGCGTAATTCACATCTTAGAACTCGGCACACGCAAAGTATACTGTGATAGTGGTACATCAGAGTAAAACCAAACTGTGCACCAAAAAGACGCTTTGTGAAAAAGAAAATAAACACTGAACCCACTCCCAGTTATTAATTAACAGGATGCAACCGTACATACAAAACAAAAATAAAAATAGCAGTTGAAGTCATTCATTATGTAGCAGTACATCAATCGCAACAACGTCACAACCGAATACTACACAAATAAACGCAATGTAGTCGTAAACTATGATTTGGGTTGTCTATGTTCTCATACTTTTCTATCCTGTTACGTGTGATTCCATATGCAGGGACCTGAAGATGACACCATTTGGTGTCGAAATTGGTAGCGTGTGTAAAAAGAATAAACGACGTTGTATTAAAATACAACTGTTGGTTTTGTTACCATTATTCATGTACTTCTTAGTTAAAAGGTGAGATACGACAATAACGTGTATACATGTCGCAAGATATTTAGAGTTCTAAATGTGTATGTGACACAATGTTTCTGAAATTTTTGAAATATAGTATCTTATATGTGGCACATTAGTTTCATTCTGTAGGCCTATATACAACTGTTCTTTATCATTTAATTAACTGTTGTACTCGTAATAATATTTATTCAAGCCAGGCCGGTTTCGGGATTCTAAAATTCCATCTTCAGGTGTATGGAATTATTATATTTAGGAACACATTATGCGTGGTAGGGCCAGTCAGAGCAAGAGTTCCAGTCATTGCATGTTGGCGGAAACCGTCCGCCGCCGAGCAGCCGCACGTTAGGAACGTCAACATTACAGTGTGGACGGCCACGCCGGTGGTTTGCGGATCGCTCTAGATTAATTATCGAGCCTGTCAGCTGCGAATTTTCTACGTACTAAATCTTGTGCTTCACCTTTTAACTTTTGCTATACGTCGCCTGACAATGTCCGTAACACGAAAACTGCGATTGCGAAAGTAAATAATTTTTTTTAGTCCGTGGGTACTAAAATGTCTTTTTTAAAATTCTTATATGGCTGAAGAAGCCCAACACGAAAAGTTTTTTCAGAATACTGTATTGACCACAAGATGTATACCTCCAAAAGCTATTCGTTTTTGTATATTTCTATAAGAGTCAAGAACTATTACTTTCCGTGATTTAATTTCAAATAAGATTTGCTTAATAAAATCTCCATTCTTGAAGAAACAAACTTATAGCAATGTCTCTTTCCAGAACTTATCTTTATGTTAATTTTACTTCGCATTTTCTTGGGAGCAACAAAGTACTCGCTCGAGGAACTGTACATATCTACTCTACGTTTTCACTTTCTTTTTACACCGTCGCTCCTAATCTAGTTCTTAGTCGCCATAAATGCGCAAAAATCGGAAGACTTCCGTCAATTAGCGTATCTGCTCTCTCGCCATTCTTTGAAACTCTACGCCAAGCAGGAGCAAGAACTCTAGGCTAAGCGCAAATTTAGACGCGTATAGCACTTGTGACGTGACACTACACTTCACTACAGCGCGACGGACACGTTCCGCACGTGTCGCGTGGGTCCAACGCATATTGAGACACCTACACATGCGCCGGTTGGCGAGGCTCTGCGCTGACAGTAACGAAGCGCACGCACATTGTAATCTTTCTCAAAAAATTTTGCAGATAATATTCATTAAAAATATTTCATTTTTACTTTGCTTGTAGCGTTACATGTCAGCTACGTGCTCAAGTACCCATAATCTCGCTAATGGTTATACTTATTGTGGTATACACATTTTATTAAGACGCTACGCAAAGATCGAAACGTTTGCAATGGAAAATAGGGGTCGCTATGATTTTGCGTTTGGTGCGTATTACACCATATGTTGGTACGTATTAAATTTAGCTAACATGTTGAATTTTTCTTTAGACTTGGGAGGAAGTCTCTATCTGCCTCCGATCTCGAGAAAATGGATAAAATGGATCTTATGTAGCGCGCTCACTCCCGATCTGATGCCCGCGATTATGAAATATTCACAACGTCTCTCGTATCTCCTAAACCACACCAGACATCGAAACGACAGTTTGGCGTATGATAGCACAGAAGGAGGAGAGTATTTAGCCAATTCGTAAACATATGTAACTTTCCTATCTATGGCGATATACCAGTAGTTACACTTCCCTTTTTATTTTATTTTTTTTTCGCACCAGTCACTGTAATTTTTTAAGATTTATCGACAGCTAGTGAAAGAAGAGTTTCCTAGTATAAAAATAAACATGAAGCTTCTTATGTTACTGCAAACCGACAGTATAGGGTTTTTCGTATACTACTGGGTTCTTTGATTGCCGATTACTTGTTTAATAAGGCACTGTGTTTCAGAATTCTGTCGCTGTGAGATGAGTTTGTGCAAATTACAGTTTTGGCACAGGAAGTACAATTAAACCAGCCAACAAGAGAAATGTGGCCGTTACTCATAAACGGTGATGCTTCTTCGAATGAGAATAGGTTAACAATTCAGACAAAAATAAGTTGCTAATTCTGTCGGAATTTTGGCTGAATCCCCGTAAACCATCGTATTTTTAACACTGAACGACTGGAATGGAAACTTACCAAAGGATTTATTCCTTCTCCTGATCTGAGCAGTGTTAAAATAACGACGACCATTCCCTTCAGGTGGAATGATAGGCACATGCCAGATGCTGGTTACTCACCTACGGCTTGCCAAACTGACAATATGTGATTCCAGAATAACATAGTTGTTACTGAGAAAAATAAACAATTGATCTGTCGCTCAACACAATGATCAGTGCATTGTCAGCAGCCGAGCATAATGCGGGCGAAAGGAACTCGGTAGCTAGCCAGGTGTGCCTTGTCAGTGAGAGTTAGAAAAGCATTGTTATGAAAGTAGATCTGCCTTTGTCAGCAATACATTTCAACAAATTAAGTATATCTAATTACCACACTCTTTCAGAATACTCATACTTTCGTAATAATACCGATTATTTTTTTCATTTGTGTAGCCTGTTGTATAATTATTTTATTAATGCTGACAATGTGTATGTAGCAACTGAAATGCTTTTCCTCAAGACGGCGAGCCAATTAAAACATTGTTATCTGTGACTGCTTTTCGACTGTTCCTAGCTTGCAGTGGAAATGTGATGTCGACATGTACATAGTACAAAGTCTCTCATTGCATCCATATCCAAGTAACGATAGTGAAACTTATGTACTTCATTCCTTGGACACTTTTTCCACGTGCACTAAGGGGTCATGTCTGTGGAAATTACGCCTTTTCGACTTTTGCAACCGATCGTAGAGATACCTCAGCCTAACAGGCAGCAAGTAGATAACCTTGTTTTACTTTCCTGCCTTGCTTCTAAATCACGTGATTTTTGATATTCCTTACCTCCTTATTCACTACCTTCACGATGAATCGTCTGTCCCTTCTTGCAGATCGGAAAACATTGTGGAGGCAGGAGATATAATTCCAGTTGCTAATGGCTCACCAGTTATTGAACTGTGCATTGTTCTTGAAAATAGAATAAACGAAACAAAGCAACTGTACAGATACATGTAACTGAAAACTATTATGTACTAATGAAAAGGGATGAAGCGCTTAAACGGCGAAAAGCGAAACACTACTTGGGGATAATAAAATTCAGTATACACTATAAGGCTGTATTTTTCGGTTGGGCAATACTTCCACTGCCCATATGCGCTAGGCTGAAGGGAACATACGGCAGGACCGCCTTCCAGCTCCCCGCCTAACCCCTCCCGCAGGGCTCACGTGGCGCGTGGAGCGAGAAACTGTGCCACAACCACAACGCAGCGCGATGCGGCGCAGACGCGTGTCGCGTTCCAGTCGCCTCGCGTCGCAGTTTGCGCTGTCCCATTTGAACCAGTCAAGTTACAAAAATGCGCGCTGCGCTACGTCGCTCCACACGCGCTATACGCGTCTCAATTTGCGCCTGAACAAGAGCGAGCTGTGTAGTGGCAGGTGCGTGAACCAAGCGCACTGTTGCCACATCAACCGTGTTAGCACTATGCCACTCTTGGGTGATAGCTCTGTCTTTAAAATGTTGCTAAATTACACTGCATTAATAACGTTTTGACAATTGCGTGCGTTTACAGACGCGGACGATGAGAAATGCGCCTTCTCGTGGGCAGAACATACGAATACGAAGAGTAGGAGAACTCACGTACTTCTCTGGTTAATTCTCAATACTTACGGTGGCAGTTTTGTACATAGCTGGCTGGTACTACATGCGAACTGGCTAAAATATGCGAGTACAACTCGTGTGTACAAAAGTGTAGTTGGAATTTCAAATCTTCTTTAGGTTCCTTGGACATTCTACTTTAAACAAACATATTATGGGATTGGTTCAAATGGTTCAAAAGGCTATGAGCACTATGGGACTTAACACCTGTGGTCATCAGTCCCCTAGAACTTAGAACTACTTAAACCTAACTAACCTAAAGACATCACACACATCCATGCCCGAGGCAGGATTCGAACCTGCGACCGTAGCGGTCACCCGGTTCCAGACTGAAGCGCCTAGAACCGCTCGGCCACAACGGTCGGCTTTCAGTTCACAGATGCAACTTCACTGTAATAGTAAATATAGCAGAAACAACTGAAAAGGTGTTCCGGTATTCAAATTCAGTACATACCGCAGTAGGCAAACAAATGACCTTTCTGTTTAAATTTCTATCACTGCCAGTTTAAATCTAGCGAAACACAAGAACACGGCAGAATTGACCGTTCACGATGGAATACAGCGTGATACATGGAAACATGGAAAGATACTTAGTCCAACATTACTCTCACTGGAATCATATGTTCGGATTGATTTCTTGAGTTACCTTCAGGAAAATACTTTATAACAGCACAATCTGTGAAAATAATAGCATAAAAGTGTAATCTGAACCACCATCAAATATTCCGTTCTCATCATCCGCAGACTGGTCAGGGACTTTGTAAACCATTTCCTCCAGACGATTCCCTTCTTCATTGCACATTTTGAACACAAAATCCACAAAAATATCACACAAAAGGCACGAAACAGACAAGGCATGAATGTCGACTAATGCCTACGAAAACTCTTGTGATAACAAGGATTTAAATTTTTCCATTCATAACGTAACTACCATCTAGCAGGAACTAAAAAATCAGCAGACCTGACACGTCTGCAAGTGCCGTAAATGTACGTTTGACGCCGTGAAAAATCATCATAACCGCCGTGACGTAAGATTAGCCCACCACACATCTCACTTCGCGCTTGCACCGCAATATTACGTCAGCCGAATGTCAAGTGTTACACTGCTTTTGTTTTTTTTCCGGTCGGGTTTGGTTTGGCGCTCGATATGTGTCTGCGGCCTTGGCGGGGTCCCATCTCGCCATCCCTTCGATATGGGCCGGATAGCATCCAAAGCAATCCTGGAAACAGTATCTGTGACTCGATATCCTGGAAAGTGCAGCTCGCATCACACTACTTATATGCAATTTCTCATGTCATTCTACTATTATCCTACTGTGACGACTGGAGGTGTAGTGATTCTGGTGTTTTAGCACCTGCCTGCATCCCTTTTATTCACACCACCACTACCACAGTGAGCTGGATGTAAGAGATGCAGCCCGCATCTCGTGGTCGTGCGGTAGCGTTCTCGCTTCCCACACCCGGGTTCCCCGGGTTCGATTCCCGGCGGGGTCAGGGATTTTCTCTGCCTCGTGATGGCTGGGTGTTGTGTGCTGTCCTTAGGTTGGTTAGGTTTAAGTAGTTCTAAGTTCTAGGGGACTGATGACCATAGATGTTAAGTCCCATAGTGCTCAGAGCCATTTGAACCATTTTTTTTTTTAAGAGATGCATTGAAGCGGCACTTCCCAGTCTGGACAGTGGCAGAGATCGTAACATGATTAGGGTCGGGGGATGGGGGATGGGGAACGCACCTGGCCGTCGTGCGTCCAGATGATGGCGGGCGGCGGCTCGGGGCTGTGCTGAACGATGCAGGTGAGGTTGATGGTGCTGCCCCGGTAGATGTACATGTGCGGCTCCCCCAGGATGGTCGTCACCGGCTCTGCAACAGTGGACGTTGATCACCGGTCAAGCAACGACCCCCGCTGACAGCAACTGCTGTGAATGTAGTCTCGGTATTCCGACAAACGATACGCCGACCATGCGAGTAATGCACTGCAGTTGACTGTACTACTAAGCACCGTACCACTAGTACATCAGTCGCCCGCACTTATTGATTTCGTTTAGCAAAATATACTATTAATTGAAATATCAAGAAGGCAACAGGGCAGCAGAATAAAATATAGCAGTCATGCAGAGCAGAATATGAAGAGTAAATAATTGGAATTCTAGAGGCAATGGGATTTTTGTGGAAAGAGCAGAGCGTTCTGATGTCCTTATTGGCGTTTATCAGGAGAATTAGTAAATGTTTTGGGAGGTGGTAGTGTAGACTAATTCGGAAAAAAATTACATACATACTTTTTTTTGGTTACGGAGATACAGCCGTTAGAACGAAGCCCAAACAAAGTTGATTTCCATAAATTCCATCTCTGACAACATAACACTTCCGAATTGTAACAACAACACGACATGTAGTGCTCAGAGGTGGTCATTGTGTTCTTTTCTGATAGCAGCACCCTTCATAATCTGAACGATGAATTCATCTCTCATGTTTACTTGTTCTTTGTAAACTTAGTCCTACAAAAATCGGAAGGTTAGATGGCGAAATGTTACGTGATACCACGTACTAATACGTTTGTGACTATTACTGCGCCATCTATCACAAAGCGAAAAAAGTGGTCCAACTAAAACATTCATAATTCTTTACGTACTACACGAATATGTAATAAAAATGTGGTTTCCTATTTAAAAAGACGCAGTTGATATCCGCCAGACCTAGGGCAGCGCCATCTAGCGGGCCAACAATAGCGCCATCTGGTTTCCCCTTCAAACTAGACAAGTTTAGTTGTTTGTAATTTTTTCGTTTGACGCATATTTCGTGAGATATTTGGCCCGGTCACGATCAATGGACCAGCCTATATATATATATATATATATATATATATATATATATATATATGTGTGTGTGTGTGTGTCGCGAAAGTGGCGGTGACTATTTAGCTGACTTTTCATCAACGCCGCTATCATCGGCTATACCAATGTCTACCGCCGCAGAGTGAAGGGGCAGACAACCTGAAACCTATCCAGGTAGGTGGGCTGGTTGTATAATGAATAGTGAGAGGGAGCAACTCGCCCCGCCACTCTACATACGGGAGTACGTACGCAAATTTACACAAGATTCCAACATGTAAATCTTAAAGCGTGTGGTAATATTTTGACATAAAACATTACGTGAAAGAAAGTGTAATGTGAATTCTACAAAAGCGTAATCTAAGGAATGACCTAATGAACAATTTCTTATTGCACATTTCCGTAGGAAACAATGGACTATGAACGTGTTGAAGGCTATATAATTATTTTGAAAATGAGTTTACTTTCTGTTATGTAATGTTATTCTGTGAAACTGTTCAATGTGAAATAACTAAGCTACAGAAACAGCAAGCTGAAGGTTCTAGAGTAAATATAAAAACAGTTTACATGTAAAAATATTTACACAATTTGAACTGACATAGAAGTTCACTTTCGTACATACATGCGTCCTTTCTGGTAAAACCAAACATTCCAAATCGGGGTAATGGAAGTGTTCAAATTGTTAGCCTTCAGCAACAATACATTGCTGTTTACGATCGTGACAGGCCTTACAGCTCTCATTGAACTGTTCAGTGGGCTATCTGCGTATACAGTTCGAATTTCAATCGAAAAGGTGCTCAGGTTACATGGTTTGCGTGTTCCACTTTATCTTTCACTGTACCCCATGAGGAAAAACAGAGGAGCGTGAAGTGAGGAAAGGATACAGGTAACTCGACAGGTCCTCTAACTTGACTACTACGCTGGTACATTTTGATGCATGAATCGAAGGGAAAATGTAATCAGCAAGTTCTGTTGGTTATTTTTCTCTAGGGGCAGAAACTTCAGAATAGAAAGCCTCTGTCACACACCGTTCCATGGATCAAACATTTTGTTAATACTGCAATTATTCATTCTCATGCTACTGTCTCTCAATCGCAGCTACACTCTCAAGCTTCCAGTATCACTTAGTAACTTGTTTTGATCTTAACAAAGCAAGCATACACCCTATTGTCATCTTGACATTGCTCTCCAGCTAAACAATTAAGGGTGTCCCAATTCCCATGGAAGGTTTGAATCATGCGCCATTTGTGCGGCAAAGTGCTGATAGTATTAAAAGAGAAAAAGACAGCCGGAATACTGATTTAAATTCATCAACTGTGAAAAGATTAATAAAAAACTCAGGGAGACTGAGTGAATCAGTGATCTCGAACACTGTGGCCGTCCTTCAAGTCGTTCGGTACAAAAAACGGAAGCAGTCCGTGTGTGTTTTGTTCAGAGACCAAGAATACGAATTCGGCGCCGTAGTCAAGAGCTGGACATATGGCGTATTCTCACTTGAAACCTCATGCTAATAAAATTCAACTGACTCAAGAAATCGAGCCTAATGATTAAGCGTAGCGAACAGAGTTCGTTGAACGCATTGTAGAACAAAAAGTTGATGTTGATTTTTCAAACAAACTCATCTTCAGCGATATGGATTATTTTCATCTCGTTGGCTTGGTTCATGGATTAAATTGTCGCATTTAGGGTTTAGAAAATCCACGAATGAATCATGAAAAAACAAATGCATCCAAGACCAGTCACTGTTTGGTGCTGATTCTGGGCTTTAGGGATCAAAAATACGATTCGTCAGGCAATAACAGTTAATTGCTTTGCTCTGTAGTTACATGATGAGCCAGTTTTTGTGCCTAAATTGCAAGATATGGATCTAGACAACACGTGGCTTCAACGATTCGTGCCACATGCCGTACGTCCCGAGAAACAAATCACAGCACGAGTCATTATTTCCTGGCCGTGTAATCTCTGATTTTCGTGACCAGAATTCGCCACCCAGAGCATGCTGTGTAACGACGTTGGAATTTTTTCTTTAGGGTTTTTTGAAGTATAAGATTTACCCTAACAACATCACGACCAGGCACACCTTGAAGGAGGCAATTCATCGCTGTGTTAGCTAAATTCGGCCATATTCATGCAAAAAAGTCATGGGACATTTGAAGAAAAGCCTACGTATGTTCCAAGAAATTCGTGGATGCCATTTACCTGACATGCCACTCAGTACATATCCCTATACTCCATGCTTTATGAACCAATAAATAAAATTAATGATAATAGTTGGTTTTGTATCCAAACTATTTCTTGTGTGAATGTTTGGACGCGCGTGCGCTAACTGGGTTTCGCTAACAGATCGATGATACGACTGTCATCGGGAAAATCAATCCTTTTTTTTTTTTTTTTTTTTTTGGTCATCAGTCTACTGACTGGTTTGATGCGGCCCACCTGTGCTAATCTCTTCATCTCAGAGTAGCACTTGCAACCTATGTCCTCAATTATTTGCTTGACGTATTCCAATCTCTCTCTTCCTCTACAGTTTTTGCCCTCTACAACTCCCTCTAGTACCATGGAAGTCATTCCTTCTTGTCTTAGCAGATGTCCTATCATCCTGTCCCTTCTCCTTATCAGTGTTTTCCACATGTTCCTTTCCTCTCCGATTCTGCGTAGTACCTCCTCATTCCTTACCTTATCAGTCCACCTAATTTTCAACATTCGTCTATAGCACCACATATCAAATGCTTCGATTTCTTCTGTTCCGGTTTTCCCACAGTCCATGTTCCACTACCATACAATGCTGTACTCCAGCCGTACATCCTCAGAAATTTCTTCCTCAAATTAAGGCCGGTATTTGATATTAGTAGACTTCTCTTGGCCAGAAATGCCTTTTTTGCCATAGCGAGTCTGCTTTTGATGTCCTCCTTGCTCCGTCCGTCATTGGTTATTTCACTGCCTAGGTAGCAGAATTCCTTAACTTCACTGACTTCGTGACCATCAATGCTGATGTTAAGTTTCTCGCTGTTCTCATTTCTACTACTTCTCATTACCTTCGTCTTTCTCCGATTTACTCTCAAACCATACTGTGTACTCATTAAACTGTTCATTCCGTTCAGCAGATCATTTAATTCTTCTTCACTTTCACTCAGGATAGCAATGTCATCAGCGAATCGTATCATTGATATCCTTTCACCTTCTATTTTAATTCCACTCCTGAACCTTTCTTTTATTTCCATCATTGCTTCCTCGATGTACAGATTGAAGAGTAGGGGCGAAAGGCTACAGCCTTGTCTTACACCCTTCTTAATACCAGCACTTCGTTCTTGATCGTCCACTCTTATTATTCCCTCTTGGTTGTTGTACATACTGTATATGACCCGTCTCTCCCTATAGCTTACCCCTACTTTTTTCAGAATCTCGAACAGCTTGCACCATTTTATATTGTCGAACGCTTTTTCCAGGTCGACAAATCCTATGAAAGCACCTTGATTTTTCTTTAGCCTTGCTTCAATTATTAGTCGTAACGTCAGAATTGCCTCTCTCGTCCCTTTACTTTTCCTAAAGCCAAACTGATCGTCACCTAGTGCATTCTCAATTATACTTTTCCATTCTTCTGTATATAATTCTTGTAAGCAGCTTCGATGCATGAGATGTTAAGCTGATTGTGCGATAATTGTCGCACTTGTCAGCTCTTGCCGTCTTCGGAAATGTGTGGATGATGCTTTTCCGAAAGTCAGATGGTATGCCGCCAGACTCATATATTCTACACACCAACGTGAATAGTCGTTTTGTTGCCACTTCCCCCAATGATTTTAGAAATTCTGATGGAATGTTATCTATCCCTTCTGCCTTATTTGACCGTAAGTCCTCCGAAGCTCTTTTAAATTCCGATTCTAATACTAGATCTCCTATCTCTTCTAAATCGACACCTGTTTCTTCTTCTATCACATCAGACAAATCTTCACCCTCATAGAGGCTTTCAATATATTCTTTCCACCTATCTGCCCTCTCCTCTGCATTTAACAGTGGAATTCCCGTTGCACTCTTAATGTTACCACCGTTGCTTTTAATGTCACTAAAGGTTGTTTTGACTTTCCTGTATGCTGAGTCTGTCCTTCCGACAATCATATCTTTTTCGATGTCTTCACATTTTTCCTGCAGCCATTTCGTCTTAGCTTCCCTGCACTTCCTATTTATTTCATTCCTCAGCGACTTGTATTTCTGTATTCCTGATTTTCCCGGAACATGTTTGTACTTCCTTCTTTCATCAATCAACTGAAGTATTTCTTTTGTTAGCCATGGTTTCTTCGCAGCTACCTTCTTTGTACCTATGTTTTCATTCCCAACTTCTGTGATGGCCCTTTTTAGAGATGTCCATTTCTCTTCAACTGTGCTGCCTACTGCGCTATTCCTTGTTGCTGTATCTATAGCGTTAGAGAACTTCAAACGTATCTCGTCATTCCTTAGTACTTCCGTATCCCACTTCTTTGCGTATTGATTCTTCCTGACTAATGGCTTGAACTTCAGCCTACTTTTCATCACTACCATATTGTGATCTGAGTCTATATCTGCTCCTGGGTACGCCTTACAATCCAGTATGTGATTTCGGAATCTCTGTCTGACCATGATGTAATCTAATTGAAATCTTCCCGTATCTCCCGGCCTTTTCCAAGTATACCTCCTCCTCTCGTGATTCTTGAACAGGGTATTCGCTATTACTAGCTGAAACTTGATACAGAACTCAATTAGTCTTTCTCCTCTTTCATTCCTTGTCCCAATCCCATATTGTCGTAACCTTTTCTTCTACTCCTTCCCCTACAACTGCATTCCAATCGCTCATGACTATTAGATTTTCGTCCCCCTTTACATACTGCATTACCCTTTCAATATCCTCATACACTTTCTCTATCTGTTCATCTTCAGCTTGCGACGTCGGCATGTATACCTGAACTATCGTTGTCAGTGTTGGTATGCTGTCGATTCTGATTAGAACAACCCGGTCACTGAACTGTTCACAGTAACACACCCTCTGCCCTACCTTCCTATTCATAACGAATCCTACACCTGTTATACCATTTTCTGCTGCTGTTGATATTACCCGATACTCATCTGACCAGAAATCCTTGTCTTCCTTCCACTTCACTTCACTGACTCCTACTATATCTAGATTGAGCCTTTGCGTTTCCCTTTTCAGATTTTCCAGTTTCCCTACCACGTTCAAGCTTCTGACATTCCACGCCCCGACTCGTAGAACGTTATCCTTTCGTTGATTATTCAATCTTTTTCTCATGGTAACCTTCCCCTTGGCAGTCCCCTCCCGGAGATCCGAATGGGGGCTATTCCGGAATCTTTTGCCAATGGAGAGATCATCATGACAATTCTTCAATTACAGGCCACATGTCCTGTGGATACACGTTACGTGTCTTTAATGCAGTGGTTTCCATTGCCTTCTGCATCCTCATGTCGTTGAACATTGCTGATTCTTCCACCTTTAGGGGCAATTTCCCATCCCTAGGACAAGAGAGTGCCCTGAACCTCTATCCGCTCCTCCGCCCTCCTTATGGCAGTTCAAAGTGAGTATATGCAGAGCGAATCGTCCAAAAGTTGCACCGGAAATAATGCGGAAATGGGAACTGCTATTGATGTGCGATTTTCACAGAATGGATTGGTAGTCAGGGGCTCGTATTGTTAGCCAGTCGATAGATTGTATTAATACTTAGGAAGTGTTGTTTTTTGCAAACATGCAATATTTTAAATGGAACAATGTCTGTTGACACTAATAAACTAAATGTAGGGTAAATTAGAATAGCAGTGGTGTTTGTTATAGGATTCTAGTGCGAGTCGTTTACGAGATATCGTATTCTCAACAGTTTCCAAACCAATACTTGTACAATACCTGTGGTAACAAGCACTAACGAACAACACTAATGCATACGCTAGTTGTGTGCATTCTGACCAGGAACGAGACATGGAACCATCACAGGTCGTGTTCAAAATGACCACGGGCAGCTGCAATATACACTTCCAGTCAGCCATCGAACGACTGCCGCACACGTTCTAGGATTTCAGCGGAGATATCCGAGCAGGCTGCAGTAATACGTCGTTCCATATCATCGGGTGTGTCCTTGTAGACAGAGTCTTTCAGATTTCCCCACTGAAAAAGTCTAGAGGCGGCAAATTCGGGGAAAGGAAATAATTGGTGTTGACATGCTGAAGTACTTCATGCACTATAAGCTGGACAGCCACCATGTCGGTACCACAGGTTTCTCCTACTCTGCAGAGCAACGTATTATAGCATCCGTGGAAGATCGTCTGTTAGGAGGCTGCATTACTTGTTCCATCTATGAAAAGCGGGCCTATGAGCTGATTATTTGCTATCTGTCACCACGATTTTACACTTCACGGACGCTGACGTTCTACCTGACGAAACTACCGGACATTGTCAACAGACCAATAGTGCATGTTTCGTCTCTTTACCTGGTCGCGATTGGCAAACGTGGCTTCATCATTAAACAATATATATGATACATCTGGAATACCCTGCATTAATACTCGTCTACAGAAGTTAACACGATTCTCATAATCGTTTCCATGCAGCTCTTGATGGAGAGAGATGTGATAGGATGGTACCTATGTCGATGGAGATTACGAAGGACGCTTGCCTGACTCATGCCAATTCCTCGTGCGACTGCGCGGGTCCTATGGTGCTGATCAACTGCAACAGCAGCAAGAACATTAATTCCCCGTTCATTGCGTAACTTGTTCGATTTTGTTACGTTGTTTAGGTTGATAAATGGCTCTGAGTACTAACGGACTATACATCTCAGGTCATCAGTCCCCTGGAACTTAGAACTACTTAAATCTAACTAACCTAAGGACAGCACACACATCCATGTCCGAGGCAGGATTCGAGCCTGCGCCCTTAGCGGTCGCGCGGTTCCAGACTGAAGCGCCTAGAACCGCACGGCCACATTGGCCGGCGTTGTGTAGGTGTTACACCATCACTTTTGCGTAACTGCGTAACTGATTGAATAGGTTGATAAATACAAACATCAAAATGTTTTGCATTACCTCGGTTCAGAGAGTTCAGGAACCTGTAGAGAAAATTGGAATAGCGATCAACATAAACATTATTTCGCCCTTTTTATTGCTCATGAAAACTACACACTGCATGTTGTACCACCATACAGCGAGACCTTCAGAGGTGGTGGTGGTGCAGGCTGCTGTACACACCGGTACCTCTAACACCCGGTAGCACGTCCTCTCGCATTGATGCATGCCTGTATTCGTCGTGGCATACTACCCACGAGTTCATCAAGGCACTGTTGGTCCAGATTGTCCCACTCCTGAACGGCGATTCGGCGTACATCACTCAGAGTGGTTGGTGGGTCACGTCGTCCATAAACAGCACTTTCCAATCTGTCCCAGGCATGTTCGATAGTGTTCATATCTCTAGAACATGCTGGTCACTCTAGTCGAGCGATATTGTTATTCTGAAGGAAGTCATTCACAACTTGTGTACGGCGGGGGCGCGAATTGTCGTCAATGAAGACGAATGCCTCGCCAATATACTGCCGATGTGGTTGTACTATCGGTCGGAGGATAGCATTCACGTATCGTACAGCCGTTACGGCGCCTTCCATGACCACCAGCGGCGTACGTCTTCCTCACATAACGAAACCCCAAAACAGCAGAGAACCTTCACCTTGCTGCACTCGCTGGACAATGTGTCTAAGGCGTTCAGACTGAGCGGGTTGCCTCACACATCTCCGACGATTGTCTACTTGAAGGCTTATGCGACACTCATTGGTGTAGAGCATGCGATGAAAATCCTGTGCGGTCTATTCGGCATGTTGTTGGACCCATCTGTGCCGCGCTGCATGGTGTCGTGGTTGCAAAGATGGACGTCGCCATGGACGTCGGGAGTGGAGTTGCGCATCATGCATCCTACTGCGCAGTGTGTGATTCGTAACACGACGTCCTGCGGCTGCACGAAAAGCATTATTCGGCTTGGTGGCGTTGCTGTCAGGGTTCCTCCGAGCCATCCACTGCATTAGTAGCCCTTGGGCGGCCTGAGCGAATAATGTTATCGACAGTTCCTGTCTGTCTATATCTTCTCTATGTCCGAACAACATCGCTGGACACTTCCCTTGTTGAGAGCCCTTCTAGGTACAAAGTAACAATGCGAACGCTGTAGAACTGCGGTATTGACTGTCTAGACATGGTTGAATTACAGACAACACGAGCCGTGTACGTCCTTCCTGGTGAAATGACTGTATCTGTTTGGCTATCGGACCGCCTCCGTGTAATAGGCTCTGCTCATGCATGTTTGTTTACATCATATAATGGGTTTAGTAACATCTCTGAACAGGCCAAGGGACTGTGTCTGTAATACAGAATCCACAGTCGACGTCTCTCTTCAGGAGTTCTGGGAACTGGGGTGATGCAAAACTTTTTTTGATGTGTGTAATTGTATTGATGGTTGAGGTCTATTGGGATACCTTGCCACGTATACTGTACAAGAACGAACTGCATTCTTCCTACACTCTTCATACACCATGAGCATGTCCGCTTTTTCTGTATTAGTAAGTCCCACCGTCCACTCACGAGCTACTGCATGGAGTGTCTTACACTAAATGACTAGTAAGTCGCACACTGTAAGCAACCATACCTTGCAGCAATGAAAGTTGAATAGCACAAACAAATGTCGGTGTGAGGAATTTTCAAAACATGGCGATATTCGAACTAGATAATAATGGCATCCGTCCATCCTTGAGGGACGATGGTGTAGCATGCATGGTTCAGAGTCTGCAGCGTCTGCTGTGGCTAAAAAGTCCCACTCAAGAGTGGCAGTCCCTGCTGCAGTTTGGACATATGAAATTTGAGGGACTTCGAACAGAAGCCGCTCTGTCTCTTCGCTTTGTCCTCTTCCTGATTTGTTCCTGTGTGCGTTCGTTCTCTGAGAGCTTGACGCCGTTGCGCACAGTTACTCGCCACTTGACACGGTCATCTGCAATGCTTTCCCAGCGACTTGGATTGATTCTGGTCTTGGTCAGGTCTCTTTTGCAGACATCCTTGAAACGAAGATGCGGTAGTCCCACTGGCCTCACACCCTCCTGAAGTTCCCCGTAAAGCAGTTGTTTCGGTATCCGTTCAGTATCCATGCGCCTGACATGTCCCAACCATCTTTGACGTCGATGACTCAGAAGTGCAAAGAAGCTGGTTGTGCTTGCACGATGAAAGACTTCGTTGTTGGGTACTCTATCCCTCCAAGAGATCTTCCGGAGACAGCGGAGATGGAAGCTGTTGAGACAAGATTCAATCGTAGAAAGAGTTGTCCATGTCTCACAGCTGTAGAGAAGGGTGCTTATAACACAAGTGTTGTAGACTTTTAATTTAGTTTTTCTGGTAAGCAGTCTGTTGTTCCATACTCTGTTTTTCAATCTAGCCATGACAGATGATGCCTTCGCGATTCTGTTAGTAATTTCAGTGTCCATGGACAAGTTGCTACATATTGTAAATCCCATGTAGGTAAAGTCATCAACTACCTGGAAGGATTGCAACCCATGCTGATGGATGGAAGGTTGGTAGTGCTCTGTGCTATGATCTTAGTCTGATGAGTAGACCAAAGTTTTCACAGGCATTTGATAATTTGTTGATTATATACTGCAGCTCATCTTCTGTGTTCGCTACTAGAGCTGCATCGTCCGCGTATAACAATTCACGGGTAACAACGGTATTTACTTTGGTCTTGGCCTTGAGGCGAGCAATGTTGAAAAGATTTCCATCAGACCTCGTATGTAGGTACACTCCCTCCTCACAGTCTTCAAAGGCAAATCTGAGCAGAAGGGAAAAGAAAATCCCAAATAATGTAGGAGCTAACACACACCCCTGTTTCACACCGCTATTAACAGGGAATGGTTCTGACGTTTTACCGTTGAAGCAGATTGTTACTTGTGTTTTCTTATGGAAAGAGACAATTATCTGTAGTAGTTTACGTGGGCGTCCAATCTTCTGCAACAGTTTGGAAAGCCCATTTCTGCTCACTAAATCAAACGCTTTAACAAGGTCAATGAAAGCAATATAAAGTGGCCTCTGCTGCTCACGACATTTCTCTTGTAGCTGTCTTAAGGAGAAGATCATATCTACGGCTGATCGGCCGGGCCTGAAGCCACACTGAGTTTATGGATAGATTCTGGAAGCTAAGATTTGTAATCGCATTAGGATGACTCTTGCATAAGCTTCCCCGGCTACACTTAGTAATGAAATGCCTCGGTAATTGTTATAGTCCCTTCTGTTCCCTTTCTGTTTATATAGAGTAACTATCCTCGAATTTCGCATACTCATCAGGACATAACCTTCTTCCCAGCTGGTTGTGATAAGTGAAGATAAATGTTTGAGAAGAACAGACTTGTTATACTTAATAACCTCTGCAGGGATCCCATCTTCACCTGCGGCCTTTCTCTACTAAGTTCTTCCATAGTAGGCATTGCATCTAGTTCTTCCATAACTGGCATTTATTTGATGGCGTCACATGTATCCTTGCTAACTTCATTCTCGGCTGCATACAACTCGAGGTAGTGTTCAACCCAGCGTTCCATTTGTTTGCCTTCCTCAGTAATGACTTCACCCGTCTTGGACTTCAGAGGAGCTGTTTTTCTGACAGTTGGTCCAATTACTTTCTTAATACCATCGTACATTGCCTTAGCATCCCCAGAATCGGCCGCTTTCTGTATACCTGCACATAAATTCAGCTAATAGTTATTTGCGCATCGCCTGGATGTTTGCTGTGCCCTGTTCTTTGCTTTTCGTAGGTCATCTCGAGTTCTTTCATTTGGGTTTCTTTTGTAAGCAAGCAGGGCTTTCCGTTTAGCCTTAGTGGCTGGTTCCATTTCTTCCAAATTTTGCTCGTACCAGTCCTTATTTCTTTTTCCTTTTTTTCCATAGGCCAATACTGCTGAGTTGTAGATTGCAACCTAGAGTTTTGCCCATTTCTTATCAACATTCCTTTCTGTTTGCACGTTTCCTGGGAAAGCACTTTCAAAATTACTGGCAAAATCCTGCTTTCTTTGTGTGTCGTGAACATGATCTGTGTTGATACGGGGATGACCTCTCGGTTTAGCGTGGTGACATTTCGTAGGAGTGAGCCTCAATGTGCACGCCACCAGGGCGTGGTCAGAGTTGCAATCAGCACTATGATAACATCGTGTCAGTAGCACATTTTTGAGACCAGTACCCCTAGCTATGACTAAGTCAAGTTGATGCCAGTGATGAGAGCGCGGGTGTCTCCACCTTGTGCTGATCCTTAAACTGGAAATATGTGTTTGTAATACAGAGTCCATAAAAGCAGCAAACCTCAAGCAGTCTCTGGCCATTTTCATTCATTTTTCCCACCCCATGATGACCCAGGCAATTCGACCACATGTCATTATCGGATCCAACTCTAGCATTAAAGTCCCCTAGAATATACAGTGTCTCGGTGCTAGGTATCTTGGCTATTCTGTCGCTGAGTAAATTATGAAACATATCCTTCTCTTCCATGTGGGATGATAAGGTGGGAGCGTACACATTTAGGATGTTGACAGTGCCGCTTGAGGAGCATATTTTCAAAGCAATAATTCGTACTGTTCCTCCGGATGGTGGCACAGTACAGTCCAGGAGGTTGTTTTTAACAGCAAATCCTACGCCATGAGGTCTTGGCTCGTCTTGAAACTTCCCCTACCAGAAGAATGTGTTATTATCCTCCCTGATAGAGTCCGCGTCTGGAAGCCGCGTCTCCTGCAGTCCCGCGATGTCAACATTCAAACGATGGAGCTCTCTGTCAATTACGGCAGTCTTACGCATGAAATCAACCTCTTGGGCATCATCAATGTACCTTGGACACATGGTCCTAACATTCCCGGTGGCAATACGAAATAGTGATTTCATTATTATTTCATTTTTGTTGTTGGTAGGTGTACTATATCAACCCGCTTGTCAAAGATTACTTCTAAGCTCCACACACCCAGTGAAGCAGGCGGATAGTGGTGGGACAGCACCTTATTGGCTGGGGCTGCCCAGCTTGAGGCGGGCGGTAGCTGTCCAATGAGATGCAACGATCTCTCCCACCGTCGGAAGTCGCCCCTGGCACTCGAGTCTTACGCCAATCAGACAGAGCTTATAACCGGCAACTGTCTCTTCCCGTGTTGTGCCGAAATCCTTGGGCGTCGCTGAAGTGTCCTCTCCAGGATGCTACAAGCCTGAGCGATAAATATGAAGACACGTGTTGCCCAATCATCACGGTCTCCCTCTCGATTTAAATGATAATATCCAGAGGAAAGGGAAGCCAATACGTCTGGTATCACTTCGGTTGCAGGAGCTGCCGGAAGGGGACGTAGTACGCCTTCCAACCGCCTTTGGGGCCCCACTCCAGATTTTCTTTCAGGGTTTTCTCCCTTAGCCTTCATCCCTCCCGAGACCAACCACAAGGCAGTGGTGTGTTAAGGTAATTAGAGAAAGAAAAGGAATAGTAACTGAGGAGCGGGTAGGGAATAGGATATATCGGATATAGGCTATAAGACGGGCCTTTGTGGGGCACACTTTGTCTGGCTCCTCTGCAGAGACCTTCCCGGCTAGGTTGGAACTACTAGTAACTACGATACCGCCGATATACACTCCTGGAAATGGAAAAAAGAACACATTGACACCGGTGTGTCAGACCCACCATACTTGCTCCGGACACTGCGAGAGGGCTGTACAAGCAATGATCACACGCACGGCACAGCGGACACACCAGGAACCGCGGTGTTGGCCGTCGAATGGCGCTAGCTGCGCAGCATTTGTGCACCGCCGCCGTCAGTGTCAGCCAGTTTGCCGTGGCATACGGAGCTCCATCGCAGTCTTTAACACTGGTAGCATGCCGCGACAGCGTGGACGTGAACCGTATGTGCAGTTGACGGACTTTGAGCGAGGGCGTATAGTGGGCGTGCGGGAGGCCGGGTGGACGTACCGCCGAATTGCTCAACACGTGGGGCGTGAGGTCTCCACAGTACATCGATGTTGTCGCCAGTGGTCGGCGGAAGGTGCACGTGCCCGTCGACCTGGGACCGGACCGCAGCGACGCACGGATGCACGCCAAGACCGTAGGATCCTACGCAGTGCCGTAGGGGACCGCACCGCCACTTCCCAGCAAATTAGGGACACTGTTGCTCCTGGGGTATCGGCGAGGACCATTCGCAACCGTCTCCATGAAGCTGGGCTACGGTCCCGCACACCGTTAGGCCGTCTTCCGCTCACGCCCCAACATCGTGCAGCCCGCCTCCAGTGGTGTCGCGACAGGCGTGAATGGAGGGACGAATGGAGACGTGTCGTCTTCAGCGATGAGAGTCGCTTCTGCCTTGGTGCCAATGATGGTCGTATGCGTGTTTGGCGCCGTGCAGGTGAGCGCCACAATCAGGACTGCATACGACCGAGGCACACAGGGCCAACACCCGGCATCATGGTGTGGGGAGCGATCTCCTACACTGCCCGTACACCACTGGTGATCGTCGAGGGGACACTGAATAGTGCACGGTACATCCAAATCGTCATCGAACCCATCGTTCTACCATTCCTAGACCGGCAAGGGAACTTGCTGTTCCAACAGAACAATGCACGTCCGCATGTATCCCGTGCCACCCAACGTGCTCTAGAAGGTGTAAGTCAACTACCCTGGCCAGCAAGATCTCCGGATCTGTCCCCCATTGAGCATGTTTGGGACTGGATGAAGCGTCGTCTCACGCGGTCTGCACGTCCAGCACGAACGCTGGTCCAACTGAGGCGCCAGGTGGAAATTGCATGGCAAGCCGTTCCACAGGACTACATCCAGCATCTCTACGATCGTCTCCATGGGAGAATAGCAGCCTGCATTGCTGCGAAAGGTGGATATACACTGTACTAGTGCCGACATTGTGCATGCTCTGTTGCCTGTGTCTATGTGCCCGTGGTTCTGTCAGTGTGATCATGTGATGTATCTGACCCCAGGAATGTGTCAATAAAGTTTCCCCTTCCTGGGACAATGAATTCACGGTGTTCTTATTTCAATTTCCAGGAGTGTAGCTCTCAGCATCCTTGGAGCACAAAAACTCTCCTGCCCACACGGACTGTGCTACGATAAGGCGGTGCTTCTAACTTGATACCTAAAAAAATACCACTGACATTCTAATTAGCTTACATTTAGTCTGTTAATGCCAATATTCATTTTTACATTAAAAAAACATTATTTTGCACAATAATACACTCTCTGAATATTCTGACAATCCGTTAATTGGCTAACATTACGAGTCCTTGACTACCAAATCCATTCTGTGTAAACCTACATGACTGTCAATTTTCATTTCCGCAAGATTTGCTGTGAAAGCTCTAAGTGATTCGCCCTGTATTTCTAATGCATCCAGGAATGTTGACTGATAGCGGTGGTATAATTTTGTCATATAATCAATACGCCATTTGGAAGTTTTTATTTATTAGTAATTATAATTTTTTCTAAGTGCGTGTTTTCTGTTAGGTTACAGGTAGAAGCTTACCGACGACGGAGAGGTACATGGAATGCCCGATGGGTGGCGTCGTGCTGACCTGGCACTCGTAGACGCCCGAGTCGCGGATCTGCGGGTACCGGATCTGCAGCATCCAGTCCTCCGTCTGCGGGGAGTGCATCGCCTGGAAGCGCTGGTCGCTCGTGTAGGTGAAGCGGCCCACCGTCAGCAGGTGGATGTCCCGGTGCCGCACCCATGACACCTGCCGACAACGTGCTATGATCACTTGTAACTAGCTACAAACAATCTTCCAGCAATATGGACATCAGGCTGCAGAGGGACTCACAAAGTCTTGGTCACTCAGTTGGCGAAGCACTTTACGATGAAGCACTGAGACGTCCTGTAGTGCAAGCCCCGAGTCATCCCTTAGGCTACGGTCGTAACGGACGTACCTGGTGCCGAGTAACTGCACGCTTGCTGGGCATATTGGAGCATCGATGCCAGTCGCCAAAGGCGTATTGATTGCTCTCACTGCAGAAGTACCTGATCCAACGCTGACTCAGAAAACGCTTCTGGCAGGAAATATTTCTATGAAATATGAACTGTTGCGGTAACTACCATCATGCTGTATACGAAGTATTAATTTTGAGACAGCTGAACGAGGTGAATTCAACATGTTGTACAAACAACTGCGAGAGTTTCAAGACACATTTCCTGGTTATTTACGAATGTAAAACCGTTTGCCGGCCGGAGTGGCCGAGTGGTCCTAGGCGCATCAGTCTGGAACCACGCTACCGCCACGGTCGCAGGTTCGAATCTGCCTCGGGTATGTATGTGTGACGTCCTTAGGTTAGTTAGGTTTGATTAGTTCTCAGTTCTAGGCGACTAATGACCTCATAAGTTAAGCCACATAGTGCTCAGAGCCATTTGAACCTTTTTTGTGGAAGTGGGATCGTTCTGCAGCTTGTTCTATAACCGGCAGTCTGCAAGTTACAGAGTGTGTCGGTAATTCTCGTGTGCAGATCAAACCTACGGTAACAGATCTAGGAACCCCTCAAAATTACTTCCATGTCCTCCTCTCATCCGACTTGGGACGGATCCCAAACGCTCGAGCAGTGTTCAAGAATGGGTCACATGAATTTTCTGTATGCGGTATCCTTTATAGCAAGGGAAGGCGAATCATCGACTTCGGTTTAGGACGATTCGCCTTCGCTTGCTGCTCAGTGTATCAGTTAGATCGATTATGTGTATAGTGCAGCTGGGCTGTGAATGACGGTGCCAAATTACAGTCTTACGTTGGGTTATGATAATACAAAGAAAGAATTAGAGTTCGCCAACTGTCTCTTGTTCACCGTTCGGTCAGTCTGCGAAGTACATAATTTTGCTCTGAGTCCCACGTGCATTACGCACGAACAATGCCCAGTGCACAAAACAATGGAGCCATTGTTACAGAGAGCCTCCCCAGTATATGGTCGGGCTTCATCTATTAGTGCCAGCACCAAGACTGATCTCATAAACCCACTGTTTGTAGTCAATAAAGTTCAATAGTATTTATATAAAGTGCGCGTTGGGGTTACTGACTAAAACTCCAACACACTTACACGAGATGTTTCCCTTAATAAACAGGTTTATTTTTTATCTTTGACACGAAATGGTACTGTATCAATAAAATCAGATTTAGACACCAAGGGCTTAACTTCTGAAATAGTGATCGTAAACGCACAGTTAGTGGTCCGAATACATCACAAAAGGAAGGTCGATATTATGAAACTATTTATACGACCGAAACACAAGCCCACTGGCTTACTTATCATTAAATCACTAGTTAACTGTGTCAAACACCACAAAATAAAATCCAAGTACGCGAGTGTACTTCAACACGAAACTAGTTCAGCTTCTTCTCACGAAGAAAATATCAAAGTTCACTCGACGAATCTCGGCAAAAAGTTTCGGAAGTTCAGGTCACTGTCTTAGTATATCGACAGAAACAGTGAAGTTCACGAAAAGTGTTCCAAGTCCGAACTACCTCGAAAATATCCTAAGTCTTGAAATAAACTCGGCAAATTTCTACAAGTTCAGCGTACAGGTGGTGAGTATCGCTAAAAAATTCCGCGTCCGCGAACGCTCGTCGACAAGCAAAATACTCTAAGTCGAGACCATGAAGCTTGACGAAAACCTACAAGTCCAAAACTCAATAATTAAAAAAAAAATTTCGCCATCCTCGCACTGCCTCAACTAGACCTGAGATAACACTCTCCCGATTCAAGATGGCTGTCTCCTATTTAAACCCTACTAAGTGAGCTAAGTATGACATTTAATGTAGTTTACATACAAAAATCACAATTTTCAACATTTTGTGCACCTATTATAAATGAATTTAAAGTAAATTTTCTTATATTTTCACTAATGAACATGATTTCCATCTCCAATAGCTTACTCATAATTCATATTTTTAGGTAGACTATTATCCATTTTTCCAGTTTCTCCATATTAAATGAATATAAATAAACATGTTGCAATCTTCTAATATTCCTTACTTATCTCTAAATTAGGGTACTGTCGCTGTTTTTATTTATTTAATTTTTATTTAGTAAGAAAACACGCTTTTGCCCTTAAATCAAAAATTGGGCATCATAATTAAACTTCTCTTACGATGACCTGACTGCGAGGCACTTCTACTGATATATTTTTTGTTGCAGTTGCATAAATCATTACTGAGGTATAATTGTCCGAATTTCGTACAATATAATAATTATTCAAACCTGAATACTTTGAGAGTATTTCTGATAATAGTGACTCGTCTTGACATTCTCCATCATCAGAATTTTCCCTTTAAAATGAGCACACTAGTTCCTGTGTACCATCACTGGTTCTATATTTGTTAAGCTTTGTGATGTTATTCTACATGGCCGAGCGGCTCTAGGCGCTTCAGACCGCTCCTTCGCTACTGCTACGGTCACAGGTTCGAATCCTGCCTGAGGATTGGATGTGTGTGATGTCCTTAGGGTAGTTAGGTTTAGGTAGTTCCAGGTCTAGGGGACTGATGACCTCAGATGCTAAGTCCCATAGTGCTTAGAGCCGTTTGAACCATATGAACCATTTGTTGTTCTACATGGCAGCAAGCGTGCACTGAGCCATCGAATTTCCTCCACTACCGAGTTGTAACGGCCGGAATTTCCTCAAGCTGCCAACGGCTCTGTCATAGCGTTCCGCCGTCCCGCGTGGTCGCTTCGACATTGGTCTGTCAGGCAGTCGGCAGTTCACTATAGGTTACCCTGTACGTCACAGACGGTACATACCGTTCTATAGCGGGACAGCTCGTCGCCAAATGGGCTGTACGATGACAATAGAAAACAAGAGTGGTCCCATCACAATTTCCTGGGGCACTCCTGACGATATATTTCTACCCGATGAACACTCACTGTCGAAGACAACGTAGCCGGCCGGAGTGGCCGTGCGTTTCTGGGCGCTACAGTCTGGAGCCGAGCGACCGCTACGGTCGCAGGTTCGAATCCTGCCTCGGGAATGGATGTGTGTGATGTCCTTAGGTTGGTTAGGTTTAATTAGTTCTAAGTTCTAGGCGACTGATGACCTCAGAAGTTAAGTCGCATGGTGCTCAGAGCCATTTGAACCATTTTGAAGACAACGTACTAAGTCCTGTTACTTAGGTAGTTTTAGAGTCACTTACATATCTGAGAACCTACTCGGATTTTCGATAATAATCTGCAGTGTGGCGCTATGTCAAACGCTTCATGTTTGAGAATATGTTGTTTGACACTGCTGAATCAAGGAAAATCACTTATCAAGAGGCATTATATTATGTTGATAGGGGACTTGGTTTTTTTGTCACTTTTGTCTCAAAGCGCACCTTTTCTACGTATTTTCAGTGGTGTGGTTTTTCTTAGGATTATAGTTCTGCTACTCTTCATGTAACAATGTAGCAGCCGGCCACTGTGGCCCAGTGGATTTAGGCGCTTCAGTGCGGAACTACGCTGCTGCTTCGGTCGCAGGTTCGAATGCTACCTCGGGCATGGATGTGTGTGATGTTCTTAGGTTCGTTAGGTTGAAGTAGTTCTAAGTCTAGTGGACTGATGACCTCAGATGTTAAGTCCCATAGTGCTTAGAATGGTTCAAATGGCTCTGAGCACTATGGGACTTAACATCTATGGTCATCAGTCCCCTAGAACTTAGAACTACTTAAACCTAACTAACCTAAGGACATCACACACATCCATGCCCGAGGCAGGATTCGAACCAGCGACCGTAGCAGTCGAGCGGTTCCGGACTGAGCGCCTAGAACCGCTAGACCACCGCGACCAGCCATAGTGCTTAGAGGCATTTGAACCATTTTGAACAATGTAGCAACTTTGCTGTACCCTGACCTGTCCAATCGTGTCATCAATTATTAATCTGTCTTTTGTATTTAAAACCAGTTTCTTTATTTTCTTTTCATGTTGGATTCAAAAGCTGAGATGAAACGAAATGAAATGAAATGAAGAAATGGGGTTATTGGTCGAAATACCCGGTCAGCGGTTGTTACACCGTCTGATGAAAGTGTTAGTATGTAATGACACTTCAGAGATTTTCTTGTCAATGAAGATTAGATGAAATGATGAGGACAACACGAACGCACAGTTCCCGACCGAACGAAATCGCCGACACGCCAGGCACTCGGACCTGTGACGTCACGATCTATACGCGATGACGCTGACCAAGAGATCACGAGCTAAATGAATGGGTACGATTTAGGCTGATGAGTTTTAGTATGTATTGTGTATAAAGTATTACATATCTATAATTTTAGACTACAATGACTGGAAACTGGAAGGCAGTTCTTCTTGCAAGCTTCTACTTCTTCACAAACTTCTCAGCTGAATTGTGAAGAAAGCCCTCTTACCAGTAATCTGTTTTAGTTCCATAATATTACTAAACAGTAACCCTTCAAATTTTGCACTTTCAT